>NC_089227.1:10800425-11454925 GCF_963924675.1 Phocoena phocoena
GATAGAAGTTGGAAACGTGGGCATCCTTACTTTATTCCTGATCTTAGGGAGGGGGGCATTCAGTCTTTTATGACTAAGTGTGATGTTAGCTGTAGGTCTTTTGTGTAGGCTCTTTATCAATTGAGAAAACCCTCCTGTTCCTACTGAGGAATTAGATTTGGTCAAATGCTTCTCCTGCATCTGTTAAGGTGGCCATACCCATGTTCATTTTTAGGTCATGTTGCACAGCTGGTGGATCCCAAATTTCCTACTGTCTTTCGTTAGTCTTTTTCCTGTGTTTTACTTTTAAAAATAACCCTCCCTGGCTCCTGATCTATCTCTCCTTATTCCTTATGCCCCACCAGACTGAATCACAGCAGAGGATTCAGCAGACTGAATCACTGAATCTCCCAGCTCTAAGTGGGAGAGCAGAGGATCCGAGGCATGACTGGGCTATGTTCCAGGTCGTTTCTACCTAATAGGCCTGTTTAGGATATTAGTGCCTCTATCTTTTCTTTCTCTATGAAATGGATATAATGTCTGCTGCACTTAAAAATATCATAAACTGAATGGGACAACTTTCCCAGAGAGTTATACATATATATATATGAGATATTTGTAACATAGTGGAATCATTATCGATCTCAAAACAGTTTTCTTAAGGGAAACTTAAAATGAGGAAATAAAGCAAGAGAGTGAAAACAAAAATTCTGGAAATACTTGCACTGGAAAAGTTTCCATACATTGTTAATCCCAGCTTTCCTGCTCCTACTTACTTGCAACCCATTCATACCTGGATATGTAAGGAAATAAATGTCAGCATGAGGAGTATCTGCTGTCTAGGTGGCACAAAGAGAAAAGTCATAATATATCTCCCAAGCAAACAAACGAACAAAAACTCTGATTGCTTATATGATTGGGCATGGATTTTATACACAAATTACTTCAAAGACCAAGGAAGAAAATAAGAGAAACCTAACTAGAAAAGCAGATTCTTGACTTACTTTTCTTGGAAATCTCTGATATTGGATTTCTTCACCTGCTGGATTCCATTGACATTTTGCAAACATACTGTAAAGTATGATGAAAATTACTGAATATTTATGAATTTTGTTTCATTTTGTTTTGTCTTATTTTGGGTCAGTCTAGTGTTTAAACTTAAAAGCCTACAAACATGCTAAATACACAATGATACAATCATGAACAATTACACGGATGCCTACTGGCTTTTCTTGGGACACCCTTGTTCATGCCAAGAGCTGTCACTGTGTGGATGTAGATGAATTATTTTCTGGGAGTAAGAAGTGGAGAAAAAGCAAAGGACATCTCCCTCGTTGCTTTAACCTTGGGGGAAAGAGAATAAATCTGGTTTTGGCATCTCTCTGAGGAAAAGAATATCTTGACATATACATAGAGCTCTTGGAGAAAGCCTAGTATCCATTGGCAAGAAAGGGCGAGATTCTGAATGCATCTAAATAATCGGCGTAGCACTGAAATGCCTGACTATGGCAGAGCGCTCACCAGGATATAAATCATGCTGCTTTGCCATGTGAGACACATCACGCGTGACTATGACTCCAGCTCACGCAATGAGATGGCTTTTTATGAAGTTTGTGCAGGTAAATTAAAGCAAAATTACTAAGAATTATGTGCAAGAATCCAGTTTTGGGAACAGAACTGAATGGACAGAGCTACACCTGTAATGAAAACGAAGTATTTCTGTTAGGATGCTCGCAGATAGGTCTATGTATTGAGTGCCTGTAGGATCTCCACATGCTCCTCCTTAAAGGTGGAGGGACTGGTGTGAATTTTGGCATCCATCCTAACTTCTAAGATTTGTCCTTAATTTGTCCTCAAACCGTGAGGTACAAGAGCCTCTTGGAGGCAATGATTGTAAGGACTCTGCCTAGCCTGGGGAGAAATCATGCTGCCAGAATCACTTTTCATTCCCTAGTGGGTCATATTTGTTAAAATAATCCTAACACTGAAATTAAGATTCCTTTGATATCTTCCCCAGGTTTTTCTCTTCAAAAAATGTAGGACAAAAATAAAGCAAAAGGCATCTGATTTTTCTCCTACTTATGTTATCTAGAGGATAATTTTCTTTTCTTTATTTTATTATTATTTTTTATTGGATATAGTTGATTTACAATGTCGTGTTAGTTTCTGTTGTACAGCAAAGTGAATCTCTTATATGTGGAATCAAAAAAAATGGTACAAATGAACTTATTTTCAAAACAGAAATAAAGCCACAGATGCAGAAAACAAATTTATATAGTTACCGGGGGGAAAGCCAGAGGGGTGGGGGAGAGAGATAGAGGATAATTTTCTATGCTTCTCTCCAAGTGGTCTTGGCTCAGAACCCAAGAAAGAAGGTCCCTCTCTTCCTAGGAGTCTGTAATGGCCATCACAGCCTGAGCCTGTGTGAAAATTCTCCCAGTTACCTGTCTGGCTGGTTCAGCTTTGTTCTGATCAGAACGTACTTTTTTCTTCGTGATGTTATTCCAGGGTCAAATTCCTAGCTTCCCTGGTGTAAATAAATCGGCTGTGTGTAACTTGTCTACAACAGAAGGCACATCACCGTATATAGAGTGTAAGAGAGATTTCCCTTTGATGAAAAAAAAGTTAAATGTTTATAAGAAATTCTGCAGGTCTGGATACCATTAACTTTAAACAATTAATAAAAGTGACACTAGGACACAATAAATTCTAGTTTTCAAAGAAACAATTTGACTTTCTACATTGCTTCTGCCTCACTGGTGTTTGAGATGAAAGGGACAGTAATTGAAGTGAAACTCATCAGCATTAAAGAAGACCTCATGGGGAGAAGCAGAGGGGGGTGGTGGTTAAGAAGGTTGTGGAATCCTGCAGCACAGGCAGGGGCTCAGGGATCTGAGGGAGAGGAAGCCATGGGGACACATATCTACTTTAGAGCCAGACCAGGACCTGGTGAAAATATTTTTAGTTAAAAGAAAAAGAGAGGGAGAATAAGCAAATGGCGGACGAAGTACTTTTTTGCATCTTACTTTGTTCCCGTTTCGTTATTTAAAAATTAAAAAAACCCTCACGCTTTTTTTGTTTTTAACTTTTTATTTTATACTGGAGTATGGTGGTTTTACAACGTTGCGTTAGTTTCAGGTGTACAGCAGAGTGATACACATACACGCATCTATTCTTTTTCAAATTCTTTTCCCATTTAGGTTGTTACATCACATTGAAAAACCCTCATGCTTTAACAAAAGAGGTTTCTGTAAACTGACTCTAGAAACCAATGGAAGAATGAATCTATTATGCGAGTAAGGAATAATGAATATGTAACCTAAGTGGTCCCAAGTTTGCTCACCAGTTCTGAGGTTCCCCTTCTTCTGAAATCGAAATAGTTCTACTGGCCAACACTTGTTGAGTGCTTGCTCTATACCAAGTGCTGATCCTCTACCTGTCTTTACTGGGACCATATCTCATCTCACCTCCCTTACTCCCTTACTCCTAAAGAGTTGAAATTATCTTTTCAAAGCAAATCTATTTGTCCTTCCCTTGCTTCCACCTCTCAATCACTCCTCATTACTCAGGAAAATATCCCAAAGTTTTGACTTGCCCTACAGGTGCTGCAGGCCTCCAGACACTTTACGGCTCCATATTGCAAGCACTGCGCTCCACCTCTTTGGGGGGCCTCAGGTTGCTGGCTTTTCGGTTAGTCTGGTGCTCACAGCACCTCCTGCCTCAGGGCCATTGCCCACGCTGGACCCTTTCCCTCTGCTTGCTGTGGTGAACATCACGTATTTCTCAGATCTCAGCTGAAATGCCACGTCCCGAGAAGAATATCTTGGCTTCCCAATTTAGATCGGTTTCCATATCACACTCTCTCAGCACACCTGTATTTCTCTCCTGATGTCCTTTATCAGAGTGGCAGTTGTGTGTTTTGAGGGTGACCCTTTGGTTCCTGTGTGTCTCTTCCGCTAGACTGGATGCACTTTGAGGGCAGGGTCATCTTTAGTTTTGTTTACCAGAGTTCCTCCCAGCATCGAGCACAATGCCTGGCACAGAATAGGCATTCAATACATTTATGGAATGAATGGACGGATGGATTCTGAATAAAAAGACCAACCTGACTTGTTTTAAATTAGGACTCATATTATGCCAGGAACCAGCGTTCCTATAGGAAGAAGCACCTGCCAGATCAACTGATGTGCTCTCAAGAGGCTACATTGCTGCTGTTGTTGTTTTCAGGAACTCTAGACACACTAATTTAAGCCCCGTTTTCCGTTGTTGAAAGTGACTTTGCCTGAATGCGTCAGTTAGCAGTGAGAGGGCTGGGGTTATTTAGAGCCTGTGTTCCACAGGCTACATTTTACTTAAGGCTGATATTCGTCATAGCATCCTTTCTCTCTCCAAAGTATTTCACAGTCCTTCTTCGGCAACCTGTCTTCACCATAACTGCATCCCTCCTACGTTTTTATGAAAAATCTCCTTTCCTTTGAAGCTCATAGTTGACTTCAATTACTTTTTCTGCTCCTAGTTACTGCATCACGTTCCTTGAAGACATAGGAGCCTGCCTTACAGTTTTCCTCTTTGACTCAGTTCCTTCTATTATCTGGGGGATTTCAATGTCCTTGAAGCTAATTCATACCAAGCACTGTTCTAATAGCTTCCTTCACCCACCACAACTATAGGCACACCTAGGATCCCTCTACGCCAAACCAGCTTCCACCTGCGTTCTCACCCACAACTCCCTGCATCTCACACTTGCCCCTAATGCAGCCGCTCTTCAGCCACACAAACTTCCTGCACTGTATTTCCTCTTCTTCTACTAGTCGGCACCCTGTACTCTCTCCCCAGACTCTACCTGTCTAGAAACTCTGCCCTGAAAATCCCCAAATTTACATTAATCCCAACATACACCGTCTCCCTTCCTGTACCTGAGCTTTAATGGAGCTCAGCTCAACTGTGCAGGTGAGTGCCCTGGCCCCCGGGTGGTCTGCAATGGCAGCTGAGCCCAAGTTCCGTTTGCAACGTCTTTCTCCTGTCCTTGACAGCACCCTGGGACAGAAAGCTCCTCTCTCCCCTTACCCAACTCTCACCAACACTCCATGAAGTTGCCGTGGTCTCCAACTCTATCGAGCAAATGCCAGAGAAGGAATAGAAAGGGCTTCATCATCCATTGCCCTTCCACCTTCAAATTCGTGTGCAAGCACATCCGTCCTTCTGCCTGCCTAAACCCCGTGGGCTGATGTCCTCCCTGCTGCCTAAGGAGAGCCTCCTTCACCTCTGCTTTTGATCAGATCTCCTTCCATTCTCCCTCTTCCTTCTTCCTCCCTTCTGGACACAATAAACGATGACCCGTTCACTCTGCCTCTGCCTCTGTAATGAGCCTGGTGAGCTGGCAGCCATGCCTGCAGTGGCCTTGTGTCCTGCACTGCTCCAGGACTCTTCCTCCTCCAGCTCCAGGATTGCTGTATCCCGTTCTTCAAGATGCTCTCTCAGATAGTTGACCCACTTTCAGACACTTTGCTCTTGTGTTTACCTTGTATTGCTTCAGGACACTACTTCTAGAAGCCAGGATGTAGTTCTAAGCATGGAACCCTCAGGTACTAGGAATCTGTCAAAAGTGCAGAAATCCTGGGAATTGACCTTGCCAGGTACAGCCCTTTGAACTTCCCCTCTCCCAAATGAAGAAAGAATGGAAGATTAGACGCTTACACTTAAAAAATGCTCTCTTCTCTTTGAATACTGTCTTCTCTCTTCATTCAGACTCACAGACATAGAAAGCAAACTTATGGTTACCAAAGGGAGAAGGTAGGGTCGGGGGAGGGATAACTTAGGAGTTTGGGATTAACATATACCCACTACTATATGTAAACTAGATAAACAACAAGGACCTACTGTATAGCACAGGGAACTCTACTCAATATTCTGTAATAACCTAATTGGGAAAATAATCAGAAAAAGAGTCTATCTATCTATCTATTATCTACCTATTTATCTATCTAATCTATTTGAATCACTTTGCTGTACACCTGAAACTAACACAACATTGCAAATCAACTATACTCCAATATAAAATAAAAATTAAAAAAAAAGAAAAAAAATGTTCTCTTCTCTTTGAATACTGTCTTCCCTATTCAAACTTTCGGAACAAAGTCTACTTAGGTGATCTTCTCAGACATTTGATTAATTCATCATGGGGTGAGCTCATCCAATGTGAATGCAATGCAGTTTGCTTACTGGCAGGGAAGCGGGGGCAGGGAAAAATAAGGGTATGAATAAAGGTAGAAATTTTAAAATCAACAGTTAGACACCAGGGCATGATACGGAGACTATCGTTTATTACTCTTATTTTCTGCATACATAAGGTAGGGTCAAAAACTGGGAAAGTTCAGAACATAAACGTGTGCCCATTATACCTTGTCGGAAAAAAAGGGTGAAATAAAAGGAATATGTCCTTAAGTCTATCTTCTGGAAAAAGATAAGCTTGGCAAATAAGGGAAATGGTATGCTTTACCTGAAGGGGCCTTGGAGACAGAGAGTTCTCACCTGGCGAGCTGGACATCCTGCTTTATTATGTCACCTCCAAATGCCACAGTTTCTCAACTCTAATGAACGAGCCCTGGACTACGTCATCTCCAAGAGCCCTTCAGGACTTAAATTCTGTATGACCTGTGTTCATCTTGGTGGGCACAGGAGTAGAAACTTAGAAAGTGCTTGCCTAACTTCTAATTCCACATGCACTTTAGATTTCCATATAATGAAAATTCCATGTTTCCTCAAAGGTCAGATAAATTCAATGAGTGAGAAAAAATTTGTTAGAGAAACGGTCTGTCTGAGAAGTCAGTTCCTAATCCAGTATCTCACCAAAGTACCCTGACAGCAGAATTGGGATTGTGAAGGTGAGACCACTCTGACCCACTTGGAGAACAGAAAGTCTGCAGGGTTCTCTGATTTTTCAGCTAGCACAGCCATCTTTCCAAATAAGTAATTAAAAACCTGATTGTGTCCTCTTTTCTCTATGCATCTGAAATTTCACACAGACTCTTCTGTTGGTCCAAAGAGAGTGGAGGGAAACCTGGAAAGGAGGCTGACAACATGGTAGCGTGGGCTGAGAGGTAGAGTGGGCGAGACACAGTCTGGAAGTGATGCTGAGTCCAGGTCTCCAGATGGCCCCGGCGTCCTTGCCCCAGACCCTCCATCTCACAGGAGAGGTCGGTCCCATCTGCAGCCTTTTCCTTAGCAATTCTGGTTCCTGACTCTAGGAACACTTTGTGTGACTTTTTAAAAACAAGTTCTAGGGGATTGAAGTTTATGTTTTTGTTTTGTTTAGTTTCTTAACCCCTTAAATATCTTTCTAGAGGACTGGTTCCCAGACATTCGTGAATTTTTTTTTTTTAATTGAGAACATAGTTTGCTCTAGTGCAACAATTTTTAAAAATCCCACAAAACTACTAAGATTATCATCATCTTCTTTAAAACAGGACATTATAACACTAAACATGTAAAATGGAGAGAGGGTCTTGTATCACAGAACAATCTCTACCACAGGAGTTGAAAACCTTACAAAGGTGTAGTTCAGAACACAACACTATATTTTTCTTATTTTGTCTTAAACCGGTTAAAACGTTGCCACAAACTGACACTGGTGCATGGACCAGCATTTTGCAATTACATTACTCTTTAAGGGAAGACTCCTAGAAAAAACCGATGGCCCTTTCCTATATTAATACATTTTTAGTCATGCTCTCGCATTAGTGAACTCCCCAGAAAGGTGGGATCACTCCTTTCTCATACTGGATGTGTGTTGGGCATATTTTAACATGGCACATTCTCTACTGAAGTGTGTGTCTTCCTCTTACCTATTGGGGGGGGGGCAGGGACTCTTTCAGGCTCTCCACCCTTCTGCAAAGAAGCAGGATGGGCTGGTTTTCACTGGAAGCTGTTCTTTTGTGTGTTGGAGAGGAGCCAGGGTCCACACTCTTGTCCACAGACAATGGCCCCTTATCTCCGGTCATTATCTTTAACGGGGAGCCAGAAACTCGGTCTAAACATTGTTATTGAGTATAGAAATGATTTTTCCCAAGTCAAGTGGATGGACTTATGAAAATAAATATGGGGTGATATGTTTTGTAGTGGAGTCCTTCTGTTAGGGAACCACTGACTGAAACCACCCACTTTGACCATGCATGATGATGAGTTGTCTCACAACAGGGCATCTTGATAAAGAACACACTGCTGCTGTAGAAAACTAATCAGGAGAATTCAGGAGGGGCCAAAAGGAGGGAGCAGATGATATGTCCTAACAACATCCCAGAAACCCTCATGCTGAGATCCATCTTGGCTGAGAGGTGCGCTTGCCACCAGAAAGGACCCTGAGTCAGACCATATATGGGCCAAGCAAGATGATTGGCCAGAAACTAACCCCATCACCACAAAACCTGAGACTGCGAGCCACATGGCAGAGCAGTTCTCCTGGATTCCCTTACCCTGCTGCTCTCCGCCCTGGGCACGCCTCCCCAATAATGTCTTTTGTTTTGTCAGCACGTGCGTCTCCTGGGACAATTCATTTCTGAGTGTTAGACAAGAGCCCACTCTCAGGCCCTTTCTGCAACACTGATTTCTAATGCGAATGGGTACATTACAGTATTACGGTTAACTTTTAAATTACTGATTTAAAACTAATAGAGTGGATGGGAGTTGAGAAACAAAGTTTAGCTGGCAGCAGGATTGGTGGTTGTTGAATTTTCTCAGGGAAATAGATCCCAGACCTTGGTGTGGAGAGGAGGAGTGAGACAAAGAAAATTCAATTGGCTTGCCCAATAAAACAAGGAGAATTCAAAAATTTCATGGTGGCTCAAAAGGAAGGCAGTGTGAGACCTTATGGATGGATGGGGAATAGGGAAGGATGGGGGCCAACTACATGGAAAGAGGTCTGAGGTGGGGGTCAGCCAGGGAGCTGCTTCCTCTGGGAAACGGCCAGGAGACTTCCAGAAACAAGAGGGTCTCATATGCACTAATAGGCAGCTTCCAAGCCATCTGCTGTACATCTATGTGAGCACTCTCCTTAATTCTGACTCCTTAGGAAACTTTGCTAAAACTACCATCCTGTGTGAGCAAAACCTTGTGTGGAAACATCTTGGAAAAGTATCCATGTCTCCACGTTGGGTTTGATGCAGAATAGAGTGAGGGAGAGGTTGCAAGAGATGAGAATCTAAGTGAAACAGACCATTGAGCAGAAGCTATTAGGAGAGGGAACCACTCTGAGAAATGGAAAGTCCCTGAGATTCCTGGGAAATACAGTTAAATGAGGGATGGTGGGGAAACTAGTTTTTATTTCAATATTAAAGAGAAGGGTGCTCTCATAAGATGGAGGACTTGGAAACACCCACACAGCCGATTCTTGGGATGTGCTAGTAATTCATCTGATGTTTTTAGAAATGGCAGCTTCTCCTGACTTGCTGCTGAACGAGATGAGCGACGTCTTCAACTCTACAGTGTAAACAGGAGCGGAAATCCTGCCTACAACATGCAGCATCCTCACGTCCTGGGAGAACCGTCCTAGAGCTTTACTCAGCACCCAGAACTTTTCATAGGAAAATGATTATAATGGTCAGACTCCTTCAAAATGAACTGGTTTAGTGCTCAAGCCCATAAAACTATATTTTTTTTTCCTCCAGAAATTATGGGTTTTTTGACAAAGGAACATCAAACAGAAATTTCTTAGATCAAGAACAGGAAATGCATGATTCAGCAGGCTGGATTTCACCCAAGGAGCTGTCTTCACAGCTGTAGAGAATAGCCGAAAAAAGTTCCCGGGGACTTGCCTGGTACTGCCTGAAAGCAGTCAGGCTGGGAACCAGAGAGAACTCTTTGGGGTGTGATGTAGGATGGTTGGAAAGCCCACCTTAGGCTCCCCAGAAATATGTCAGCCTGGTGCCACTGCTCCACTAGAATATCCTTTAGTTGCCTCTGAATCCACATTTGGAGGTGGTCCAGGGTGACTCAGGATTTGGGAGAGAGAGGGAGCCGTTTCCCAGACAGGAGCATCCAGGTGTTTATTCTGCTCCAAGAGACGAAAAAGACAATTTACCCTGGAAGCTGGCACTGCCGTGCTGTGTTCCAAAATTGAATGCAGTGCTGGTTATTGGGCGAGGACTACCCTTCGGGCAGGGCTGGGCAGCGCAGTTACCACTGATTCATTTGCTCACTCTCTTTCTCTCTCTCTTCATAAAGTGCAATCAGCAGACACCTAACTTTGCTTGTTATCATCTGACGATTCTCTATGTCCAACTCTGCTGAGTCTGTGGAGAACCATTTTGGAGGGCATTGACCAGGCAATATGACTGGAGGCTGGCCATTGGAAAAAAGGAGTAGCCCTCAAGTGAACCCACTGTGCCTTGATTTCATCAGGGAGCAAAACCCTTCTACCTTCTGTTAGCATTTCGGTACTCAGTCAGTCCCGACTGGTTGCACACATCCTCCTCTCACCACAGCTACCTGCTCACCCACAGCCAGATGCTCTTCAACCACATGCCCAGCTTTCTGTAACAAACCTGTTTAGTGGGTCTCCTTGTCTCCAGATTTTTCACACTCTCATGCATCCCTCTACCCACCCTCAGTTTAATCTCTCTCAAACATTTTTATCATGTAACTCTCCTGCTCAAGAAACTTCATGTATATCTATAGTATCTTTACAGTATCAGATGGATTTCTTTTTTTCTGGATCTTACTTGCATTATTTTTTATGCATTTAAAAATGTTATGCATTTCAGCAGCTGCACGCAATATTTTCAAAATGAGCTGGGGTATGTGCACTGGGACATGTACATGCTTTTTATGCAATAAAATACCGGTTAGACTTTTCCTGCCATCCCACACTTCTGTCAAAGCCCCAAGCTGAGGAGGCTTTGTAAGTGCTCCCAAATTCTTGTAAGTGCCCAAATAGCCTGTATGGGTTATTAGGAGGTGACCAAAGCGCTCTCACAATTCTCTGAACCAAACCCCAGATATTCATAAAAGAGATGACTCGAAATTTGAGGGGAGTTTACTATAGTGGAGAAGTTTTGGTAGTTTTGGGATTGCTCTGATGGCTGAGAGGGGAATGCCACTCACTTCTCCTCTCCCAGACCAGGTGGGAGGGGCTTGAAGAAAGCCATGTGTGAAAACTGGGGGTACGTGAAAGAAGGGAAGCCACATTTCCCTCCATGGCGAGATGTTTGCCAAGCTATTGTCTTTAGGCCTTCCCTAGGGCTGGCAGCCCAGCAGAGGGAAATGTGACGAGAGAGTCCTTGGGATAATTTTATGTGTCCCCAAGAGTTTGTGGTGTCTGTGAACATGGATAACAATGCTCGCTTCTCGCCTGGAGAATCTTGAAGGCGGGAGACTGGACTGAACAGCCTGTAATTGCAGGGTGAGGAAAAAGGTCAGCAGCTTGGCAAGGATGCTTGAGTTTCTCCAGGTACCCAGACATTGAAGAATGTAGCAACCTCCAGACTTCTTAAAAGTGCCTCTATGAAAAAGACCACCTTCAGGGCCCCATGCCAGATGTAACAGTCTTTGTGGAGGGGTCCTCCTAGGGATAGGAGGTTGAGGATGGTCAAGAGGAGGGGAAGGGAGAGCTGGAGAGTGTAGCACCTACATCCGAGTCTGCACGGGGCTTCTAGAGAAACAACACATGCACCCCAAGAGAAATGTAGCCTTAGGCTGGCCTGTGTTGACCAAAAGCACCAGCAGGAAAAATTTTGTTTAACAATTTTTTTAAACCCCATTCTCCATACTTGAGAGGGACTGTGGAATCTAGCCCAGATTGATAAGGGAAGGGAGGGCTGGTACAGAATGTTTAAGGCTGTGGATGGACAAAATAAGACTGTTTCTTGTTTTTACTCCAATGAGTTTAGACCACAGGATAAATATTTACTTGTACATATATGTAAAAAATACTATAACTACAATTTTTATTTTTAAAATATTGATTCAATAAGCACTTTGCAGATCTATTATATCTTGGCAAGATGTGTGTCACTTGTGCTATAGAAAGACATAATTAACAGATCTTTCCTTAAGGAATCCATATGAGGGAGACTGTCATGAAAACACATAAACAGAACGTAATATGTGCTGTCAGTTAACAGACACTTACTGCTTATTTTCTTTGTACAGGAGTTTGCACTAAAGCAATGCGATGGGAATGCAGAGGAAGGGGCATCCAATGGGTATTCCCAGCTCTGATGACTTGACCACAACTGAACTAATCAATTTCACTTATCACTTGTTCAAAAATCTATTATTTTGGTTTTCCCTAAAACAGAACTCATGCTTCTCTCTCCTTGTTATCTCATTGACTTATTTTCATTGAAAATCCCATGGTTCCCATTCTTTGCTTACAAGATATTACCCATCTTTGAGTTCTAGCTCAAGTCCTGCCTCTTTCCCTAACCACTATCTACTGCTATGGTCTAAGACATTTTTATCTCTCCTTGGTGCCTAACCACATTGTGTCTCTTGACTGTTATTTAACTTTAAGCTTGTGACACCATCGTTTGCCTATTAACATGTACTCCCCACTTTAAGGGTCAGATACTCAGTTTTCTAGCTTCCTTTCACTAGTCACTGGTATGTGACTCTATCTGGTCAATGAGGCTTGGCAGGAAATCTTCATCTCACAAGAGAAAAGTCCCTCCACGTCCTACTCCAGAGAGTGTTTTGTCTGTGTGTAATATTTGACACAGAGCAGCCACCTTTTGACTATGAGGGGACGCTCTGACCGTGCATTAGGTGATGCATCCTTCAGGGTCCAGTCAGGGGACAGTCATTTGACTAGAAAGGTTCATATAAAGGATTACTAACTAAACAGAGAATTAACTACTAAAGCGTAAGGAGAACTCTAAGAATACAGGAATAGGAGAGTGGGGCTGTGGCCCACTGGACCGTGGAGGACTTAACTGAGGTGTCCCAGGATGGGGCTGGCAAGCTGAAACTTGCCCAGTGACATGCAGGCCAAACACACTAGGAAAGCACCAGACTTGCGGGATAGCTGCTACCACGGGTGAATGCTGCAACTCACCAGGAGCTGGCTGAGGTGCAGGCAGAACTCCCTGGAAAGCTGTTCTTTGGGAGGCCGCTGAAACTTACTGGGAATCTGCCTGCTCGGATACCCACTGGGACGCTGATGGGTGCACGGGCGGGATTCACTGGGAACCCACCCGCTGGAGTGGGGGTGAGCATTACAGGATGCCTCGGGCACTGCCAGCCTTCAGGTGCTGTGGGAACCAGCAGGGAATTGCTCGGCAGCACCGAAGAGAAGCCCTTTCCTCCTGCAGTGTCCTCAAGTGCCCTCTCCTGAAAAAACTTAACAGCGTGCCTTCTCGCAAGGGAGAAATGTTTCCAGAGCCCACCCCCAGCATCACGAAGCAGAGCAAGGAAGGGTAAATTTGAGGCTGAGAGGCAGTAAACTGATAACCGGCACAGGTGAAGAGAATTAATAAATGGTAAGACACCGTGCAGGATGGCACTGATGGACCGCCAATGCGAGCCCCAACCTGCTCTGCTTCCAGACCTCTTCTTAGGTGAAATCATAAATTGTTTTTTTTTTAAATATTGCTTTTACTTGGAAATTCTGTTACTTGCAGCTTAAAGCGTTCCATCTGATAGAAAATTTATTTGTTTTGTTTTTATCAGAATATTATGTGTACATGGCTAACAAACCTAAATGGTACAGAGAGACTTTTAATAAAATATAAGAGTCCCATATTCCACTTATCTCTAACCCGGAGCTAACCAATTGCAACCTGTGCTCTCTCCTTAAAAATTGTTTAGTTGCGGCAAAATGCACATAACATAAAAGTCACCTTCTTAACTATTTTTATGTGCATAGTTCAGTGGCATTAAGTACATTCACATTCACACAGTTGGATACTCAATTCTGTTTTATAATTTTATTTTGGTTGCCTCCATGTAACTGAGATATTTGCTTCATAAAATGCTGGTTTTATTTATCAGCTGAAGATATTATCTTTTTAACTTCCTCCTAAATTACATGCATTAAGTTCACTTATTTGATATCTCATCCTTCTTCAGCCCCAATAACTGTGTAACTGTTTCAAATGTGACTCTGACTCTGTTCATTACTTTAGGAGTTTAACCTTTAAACAACCATTTCTTTACCATAAATGGTAGGAAACATTTCTCTCACTGACTTTTTGAAAGTCAAATATGCCTCATTTTCTAAAGGTAAAAGGAGAATTATAAAACCAGTTTATTTATCAAACTACCATGTAATGACTGAGTAAAATGTTGGATTTTTTTTTACTGGAATCCCCAAGTGACCAGAGGTTATAGGCAGAAGGCCAAATTTCTGTGTTGTATTTCCCATCTTAACTTTATGAAGCCTTCTAAATAATGTCAGTCCTTTTCAGTGGTGTCACCTTTGCCAGGGAAGGTCCAGGCATTAAAGATGCCATATGCACCACTGCTAGCAATTTATAGCTGAGCACCTCTAGTGTATTCAAGACATCCTTTTGAGGAATTTTGGCAACAAAGGCCCTTGTGTTTCTGCTGAAGAGCCTGCTGCTCAGTTCTTATTCTTGGGACCTGATTTCTGTGTTCCCTGGGTTTCATGTTCTCCTCTTTTTGGTTAAATCTTTTGTTTTCCTATGGTATATTCTTTAGTAGCTTCTTTTTTTTTTAGCATCTTTATTGGAGTATAATTGCTTTACAGTGTTGTGTTAGTTTCTGCTGTATAGCAAACTGAATCAGTTATACATATACATATATCCCCATATCTCTTCCCTCTTGCATCTCTCTCCCTCCCACCCTCCCTATCCCACTCCTCTAGGTGGTCACAAAGCACCGAGCTGATCTCCCTGTGCTATGTGGCTTCTTCCCACTAGCTATCTATCTTATATTTGGTAGTGTATACACATCACTGCTACTCTCTCACTTCGTCCCAGCTTACCCTTCCGCCTCCCCGTGTCCTCAAGTCCATTCTCCGTCCACGTCTTTATTCCTGTCCAGAACCCACTAGGTTCGTCAGAACCATTTTCTTTTTTTTTTTTAGATTCCATATATATGTGTTAGCATATGGTATTTGTTTTTCTCTTTCTGACTTATTTCACTCCGTGTGACAGATTCTAAGTCCATCCGCCTCACTACAAATAACTCAATTTTGTTCCTTTTTATGGCTGAGTAATATTCCATTGTACATATGTGCCACATCTTCTTCATCCATTCATCTGTCGATGGATACTTAGGTTGCTTCCATGTCCTGGCTATTGTAAATAGTGCTGCAGTGAACATTGTGGGACATGACTCTTTTTAAATTATGGTTTTCTCACGGTATACGCCCAGTAGTGGGATTGCTGGGTCGTATGGTAGTTCTATTTTTAGTTTTTTAAGGAGCCTCCGTACTGTTCTCCATAGTGTCTGTATCAATTTACATTCCCACCAACAGTGCAAGAGGGTTCCCTTTTCTCCACACCCTCTCCAGCATTTATTGTTTGTAGACTTTTTGATGATGGCCATTCTGACCAGTGTGAAGTGATACCTCATTGTAGTTTTGGTTTTCATTTCTCTAGTGATTAGTGATGTTGAGCATCCTTTCATGTGTTCGTTGTCCATCTGTATATTTTCTTTGGAGAAATGTCTGTTTAGGTCTTCTGCCCATTTTTGGATTGGGTTGTTTGTTTTTTGATATTAAGCTGCATGAGCTGCTTGTGTATTTTGGAGATGAATCCTTTGTTAGTTGCTTCGTTTGCAAATATTTTCTCCCATTCTGAGCATTGTCTTTTCGTTTTGTTTATGGTTTCCTTTGCTGTGCAAAAGCTTTTAAGTTTCATTAGGTCCCATTTGTTTATTTTTGTTTTGTTTTGTTTGATTTTTGCGGTACCAGGCCTCTCACTGCTATGGCTTCTCCCATTGCAGAGCACAGGCTCCAGACACACAGGCTCAGCAGCCATGGCTCACGGGCCCAGCTGCTCCACGGCATGTGGGATCCTCCCATACCGGGGCATGAACCCGTGTCCCCTGCATTGGCAGGTGGACTCTCAACCACTGCACCACCAGGGAAGCCCTATTTTTGTTTTTATTTCCATTTCTCTAGGAGGTGAGTCAAAGGGATCTTGCTGTGATTTATGTCATAGAGTGTTCTGCCTATGTTAGTTTTATAGTGTCTGGCCTTACATTTAAGTCTTTAATCCATTTTGAGTTTATTTTTCTCTGTGGTGTTAGGGAATGTTCTAATTTCATTTTTCTACATGTAGCTGTCCAGTTTTCCCAGCACCACTTACTGAAGAGGCTGTCTTTCCTCCATTGTATATTCTTGCCTCCTTCATCAAAAATAAGGTGATCATATGTGTGTGGGTTTATCTCTGGGCTTTCTATCCTGTTCCACTGATGAATATTTCTGTTTTTGTGCCAGTACCATACTGTCTTGATTACTGTAGATTTGTAGTATAGTCTGAAGTCTGGGAGCCTGATTCCTCCAGCTCTGTTTTTCTTGCTCAAGATTGCTTTGGCTATTCAGGGTCTTTTGTGTTTCCATACAAACTGTGAAATTTTTTGTCCTAGCTCTGTGAAAAAATGCCATTGGTAGTTTGATAGGGATTGCATTGAATCTGTAGATTGCTTTTGGCAGTATAGTCATTTTCACAGTGCTGATTCTTCCAGTCCAAGAACATGGTATATCTCTCCATCTGTTTGTATCTTTATTTTCTTTCACCAGTGTCTTACGGTTTTCTGCATACAGGTCTTTTGTCTACTTAGGTAAGTTTATTCCTAGGTATTTTATTCTTTTTGTTGCGGTGGTAAATGGGAGTGTTTCCTTAATTTCTCTTTCAGATTTTTCATCATTAGTGTATAGGAATGCAAGAGATTTCTGTGCATTAATTTTGTAACCTGCTACTCTACCTAATTCATTGATTAGCTACAGTAGTTTTCTGGTAACATCTTTAGGATTCTCTATGTATAGTATCATGTCACCTGCAGTCAGTGACAGTTTTACTTCTTCTTTTCTGATTTGGATTCCTTTTATTTCGTTTTCTTCTCTGATTGCTGTAGCTAAAACTTCCAAAACTATGTTGAATAATAGTGGTGAGAGTGGGCAACCTTGTCGTGTTCCTGATCTTAAGGGAAATGGTTTCACGTTTTTCATCCTTGAGAATGATGTTGGCTGTGCATTTGTCATATATGGCTTTTATTATTTTGAGCTAGGTTCCCTCTATGCCGACTTTCTGGAGAGTTTTATCATAAATGGGTGTTGAATTGTTGAATTTTGTCAAAAGCTTTTTCTGCATCTATTGAGATTATCATATGGTTTTTACCCTTCAGTTTGTTAATATGGTGTATAACATTGATTGATTTGCATATATTGAAGAATCCTTGCATTCCTGGGATAAACTCCACTTGATCATGGTGTATGATCCTTTTAATGTGCTGTTGGATTCTGTTTGCTCCTATTTTGTTGAGGATTTCTGCATCTATGTTCATCAGTGGTATTGGCCTGTAGTTGTCTTTCTTTGTGACATCTTTGTCTGGTTTTGGTATCAGCATGATGCTGGCCTCATAGATTGAGTTTGGGAGTGTTCCTCCCTCTGCTATATTCTGGAAGAGTTTGAGAAGGATAGGTGTTAGCTCTTCTCTAAATGTTTGATAGAATTCGCCTGTGAAGCCGTCTGGTCCTGAGCTTTTGTTTGTTGGAAGAGTTTTAATCACAGTTTCAATTTCAGTGCTCATGACTGGTTTGTTTATATTTTCCATTTCTTCCTGGTTCAGTCTTAGAAGGTTGTGCTTTTCTAAGAATCTGTCCATTTCTTCCAGGTTGTCCATTTTATTGGTATATAGTTGCTTGTAGTAATCTCTCATAATCCTTTGTATTTCTGCAGTGTCACTTGTTACTTCTCTTTTTTCATTTCTAATTCTGTTGATTTGAGTCTTCTCCCTTTTTTTCCTGATCATTCTGGCTAATGGTTTATCAATTTTTTTTATCTGCTCAAAGAACCATCTTTTAGTTTTATTGATCTTTGCTATCATTTCCTTCATTTCTTTTTCATTTATTTCTGATGATTTTTATGATTTCTTTCCTTCTGCTATCTTTGGGGGTTTTTTTGTTGTTCTTCTTCTTCTTTCTCTAATAGCTTTAGGTGTAAAGTTAGGTTGTTTAAGATTTTTCTTGTTTCTTGAGGTAGGATTGTATTGCTATAAACTTCCCTCTTTAGAACTGCTTTTGCTGCATCCCATAGGTTTTGGATCATCGTGTTTTCATTGTCATTTGTTTCTAGGTGTTCTTTGATTTGCTCTTTGATTTCTTCAGTCATCTCTTGGTTGTTTAGTAGCATATTGTTTATCCTCCATGTGTTTCTATTTTTTAGTTTTCTTCCTGAAATTGATATCTTGTCTCATAGTGTCGTGGTTGGAAAAGATACTTGATGCGATTAAAATTTTCTTAAATTTACCAAGGCTTGATTTGTGAACCAAGATGTGGTCTATTCTGCAGAGTGTTCCATGAGCACTTGAGAAGAAAATGTATTGTGTTGTTTTTGCATGGAATGTCCTATAAATATCAATTAAGTCCATCTTGTTTAATATGTCATTTAAAGCTTATGTTTCCTTATTTATTTTCACCTTGGATGATCTGTCCATTGGTGAAAGTGGGGTGTTAAAATCCCCTACTATGATTGTGTTACTGTCAATTTCCCCTTTTATGGCTCTTAGCGTTTTTCTTATGTATTGAGGTGCTCCTATGTTGAGTGCATAAATATTTACAATTGTTATGTTTTCTTCTTGGATTGATCCCTTGATCATTTTGTAGTGTCCTTCTTGTCTCTTGTAATAGTCTTTATTTTAAAGTCTATTTTGTCTGATATGAGAATTGCTACTCCAGCTTTCTTTTGATTTCCATTTGCATGGAATATCTTTTCCATCCCCTCACTTTCAGTCTGTATGTGTCCCTAGGTCTGAAGTGGGTCTCTTATAGACAGCATATGTATGGGTCTTGTTTTTGTATCCATTCAGCCAGTCTATGTCTTTTGGTTGGAGCATTTAATCCATTATCATTTAAGGTAATTATCAATATGTATGTTTCTACTACCATTTTCTTAATTGTTTTGTGTTTGTTTTTGTAGGTCTTTTCATTCTCTTTTGTTTCCTGCCTAGAGAAGGACCCTTAACGTTTGTTGTAAAGCTGGTTTGGTGCTGCTGTATTCTCTTATCTTTTGCTTGTCTGTAAAGGTTTTAATTTCTCCATCAAATCTGAATGAGATCCTTGCTGGGTAGAGGAATCTTGGTTGTAGGTTTTTCCCTTTCATCACTTTAAATATGTCCTGCCACTCCCTCTGGCTTGCAGAGTTTCTGCTGAAAGATCAGCTGTTAACCTTATGGGGATTCCCTTGTAGGTTATTTGTTGCTTTTCCCTTTCTGCTTTTAATATTTTTTCTTTGTATTTAATTTTTGATAGTTTGATTAATATGTATCTTGGCGTGTTTCTCCTTGGATTTATCCTGTATGGGACTCTCTGCTCTTCCTGGACTTGATTGACTATTTCCTTTACCATGTTAGGGAAGTTTTCAACTATAATCCCTTCAAGATTTTCTCAGACCCTTTCTTTTTCTCTTCTTCTTCTGGGACCCCTATTATTCTAATGTTGGTGCATTTAATATTGTCCCAGAGGTCTCTGAGACTGTCCTCAATTCTTTTCATTCTTTTTTCTTTATTCAGCTCTACAGTAGTTATTTCCACTATTTTATCTTCCAGATCACTTATCTGTTCTTCTGCCTCAGTTTGCTATTGCTTCCTTGTAGAGAATTTTTAATTTCATTTATTGTGTTGTTCTTTATTGTTTGTTTGCTCTTTAGTTCTTCTAGTTTCTTTTTAAACGTTTCTTGTATTTTCTGCATCTATTTCCAAGATTTTGGATCTTCTTTACTATCATTACTCTGAAGTCGTTTTCAGGGATTCTGCCTATTTCCTCTTCATTTGTTTGGTCGGGTGGGTTTTTACCTTGCTCCTTCATCTGTTGCATATTTCTCTGTCTTCTCGTTTTTTTCACTTACTGTGTTTGGGATCTCGTTTTCACAGGCTGCAGTTTCGTAGTTCCTGTTGTTTTTGGTGTCTGCCCCCAGTGGGTGAGGTTGGGTCAGTGTCTTGTGTAGGCTTCCTAGTGGAGGGGACTGGTGCCTGTGTTCTGATAGGTGGGGCTGGATCTTCTCTTTCTGGTGGGCAGGGCCCCGTTCAGTGGTGTGTTATGGGGTATCTGTGAACTTAGTATGATTTTAGGCACCCTCTCTGCTAATGGGTGGGGTTGTGTTCCTGTCTTGCTAATTGTTTGGCATGGGGCATCCAGCACTGGAGTTTGCTGGCCATTGCGTGAAGCTGGGTCTTAGCATTGAGATGCAGATCTCTGGGAGAGCTCTTGCCAATTGATATTATGTGGGGCCGGGAGGTCTCTGGTTGTCCAATGTCTTGAACTCAGCTCTCCCACCTCAGAGGCTCAGGAGTGACAAAAGGCCAGATCACAAAGACCCTGTCAGCCACACAGCTCAAAAGAAAAGGGAGAAAAAAAGGAAAAGTAAATAATGATAAAGAAAAAAATATAAGGTATTAAAATAAAGAAATAAAAATAATTTAAAGAAAAAAGAAGAGAGCAACCAAACAATTAAACAAATCCACCATGGTAACAAGCGCTGAACACTAAACTAAGATAAATGTAAAAATCAAAACCAAATCAGTCGCAGACAGCAAACCCCAAGTCTACAGTTGCTCCCAAAGTCCACTGCCACAATTTTGGGATGATTCGTTTTCTATTCAGGTATTCCACAGATGCAGGGTACATCAAGTTGATTTTTGATTTAATCCACTGCTCCTGAGGCTGCATGGAGAAATTTTCCTTTCTCTTCTTTGTTCACACAGCTCCTGAGGTTCAGCTTTAATTTTGGCCCTGCCTCTGCATGTAGGTCGCCCTCAGGTGTTTGTTCCCTGCCCAGACAGGAGGGGATTAAAGCAGTGGCTGATTAGGGGGCTCTTGCTCACTCAGGCCAGGGGGAGGGAGGGGTATGGTAGTTATAATTGGAATGCGGGGCAAGCCGGCAGCGGCAGAGGCTGGCGTGACATTGCAGCAGCCTGAGGCACACCTTGTGTTCTCCCGGGGAAGTTGTTCCTGGATCACGGGACCCTGGCAGTGGCAGGCCGCACAGGCTCCCAGGAGGGGAGGTGTGGATAGTGACCTGTGCTTGCACACAGGCTTCTTGGTGGCGGCAGCAGCAGCCTTAGCGTCTCATGCCCGTCTCTGGGGTCTGCGCTGATAGCTGCGGCTCGCGCTCATCTCTGATGCTCTTTTAGGCGGTGCTCTGAATCCCCTCTCCTCGCACACCCTGAAACAATGGTCTCTTGCCTCTTGGGCAGGTCCAGACTTTTTCCCGGACTCCCTCCCAGCTAGCCGTGGCACACTAGCCCCCTTCAGGCTGTGTTCACACAGCCAACCCCAGTCCTCTCCCTGGGATCTGACCTCTGAAGCCTGAACCTCAGCTCCCAGCCCCCACCCGCCCCAGAAGGTGAGCAGTCAAGCTCACCAGTCAGACTGGTGAGTGCTGGTCGGCACCAATCCTCTGTGTGGGAATCTCTCCACTTTCCCCTCTGCACCCGTGTTGCTGCGCTCTCCTCCATGGCTCCGAAGCTTCCCTTCCACGCCCCCACATCTCCACCAGTGAAGGGGCTTCCTAGTGTGTGGAAACTCTTCCTCCTTCACAGCTCCCTCCCAGAGGTGCAGGTCCCATCCCTATCGTTTTGTTTCTGTTTTTTTCTTTTTTCTTTTGCTCTACCCAGGTACGTGGGGAGTTTCTTGCCTTTTGGGAAGTCTGAGGTCTGCCAGCGTTCAGTAGGTGTTCTGTAGGAGTTGTTCCACATGTAGATGTATTTTTGATGTATTTGTGGGGAAGAAGGTGATCTCCACGTCTTACTCCTCTGTCGTCTTGAAGGTCCCCCCAGTAGCTTTTTAAGAATGGGTGCATGAAAGGTACATTTTCTAAATCCTTGCATAACTGAATTGTTTTTATTTTCATGTACACTTTATGAATAGTTTGAGCATTTTTAATAGTTCGTGAATACAATTCATGTAACATAAAATTCATCCTTCTAAGGTGTACAATTCAAAGGGTTTTAGCATATTCACAAAGTCCTACAATCATTATCATTATTCCAGAATATTTTCCTTATTAACTCGATATGTAACTTTTATGTATTTCTGTGTCCAATCTCCTATGTAAATTCTTGGGAGCAAGGACTACACATCAAACACCTAGTGCTAAGCAAAAGCAGTTGCTCCTTTATGTATTGAGTAAGAGGAAAGGTAAATGAAAGTTTAGAGACTTCCATGGCTGGCTTGATGAAGCAAGCACCATGCTGGGAAGGCCCATGTAGTAGGGACCGGCAGGCAGCCTCCAACCAACAGCCAGTAAGAAGCAGAGGCCCCCAGTCTTACAACTGCAAAGAAGTGAATTCTGCCAATAACTTGAGTGAGCTTGGAAGAAGATTCTTCCCCAGTAGGGTCTCCAGATGAGAACACAGCTCAGGTAGCATTCTGATTGCAGCCTGATGAGATCCAGAGGAAGACTCAGCTAAGCCATCTGGAACCGTGACTCACAGAAGCTGTGAGGTAATAAGTGTGTGTTGCTTTAAGTTGCTAAGTTTGTGATAGTACATAACACAGCCATTGAAAATGAACACATCTGGCCTTAACATCTTCTATTGCTCAGTGAGTACTACAGAATCCTGAATTGGGGGCAGCCAACCTTCATCCAGCCTTCGCCAGCACCAAGAATAGAACCTCATAAACTGAAGAGAAGTCATAAAGACGTTATTATGGATGTTACTCCAACTTTTGAAGAAGTCAATATTCTTCATATTCCTTTGAAGAACAGTAGCCTGAAGGTCCGAAAGCAAATGTGCAAGGTCAAGACATGATGAACGGCTTCAGGAGTCTTTCCTCCCATATGGAAAAGGCTGAGGTATATAGCATTGATATTAGCAGTGCCATTGCTAGGACTGATAATCTGAAAGAGACAGAAGGTATAAATCTCTTTCCCCCTCCTCCCCAAGGTATGATAGGAAACAGCTTGATAGAGTGTACAGAGCATCAGATTTAGAGTCTGGTAGACTTGTGTTCACATCTCACATCTGCTACTTCCTGACCTTAACAAAGTTACTTAATCTCCATGATTAAATCATTCCATATGAAAACATGCAGCCATAATTTACCTTAAAATTTTCTTGTGATGAATAAATAAGTAATGTGTAAATCACTTAAGATGTATTGGCACTTAGTACATGCTCAATTCCTTTTATAAACTTCCCATTCTCACCCCATTCATAGTCACATGGTTAACGCTATACACAAGTTTTATTTTGTTTAACTTTTCCATCCTAATTACTACAACGCTTCTCCAGGAAGCCTCTGACCCAGCCATGGCTGGGGCTGTTGTGCAGTACACCCCACAGAGCATTGGCAGAAGGTTGACCATCCAGGGGACTTCGGAGATTGCGTCTTGAGCTTTGCAGCTAAACAGGGAACAAATACCCAAGGAGACAAAGTGTTGGACTCTATTTCCCTACTGGGATTTGCTTTTCTATATTAAACCCTCCTTTCTCAGGTTTCCAGGAATCCCCTAGGAAACATGGCATGAGATGCTACCTTCCACTTGGCTCCAGTTTGCCCTTGTCCAGAAACCCAGGACTCACATAGCTCTCAAACTCATTAAGTTGGATGGAACATGATGGTTAAACATTGAGGGTCAATGTCCTCACTGCCTGAGTTTGACCTTTTTTCTGAGGAGCCCTTTTATACTTTCCAGGGACACATTTTTCCTGAATCTGTATCACTAAGGTTTCTGGGCCGGAGAAATAGCAGAAAAGGCACTGAGGTAGGGAAATATTTGGAGCATTTGAGGTTATAAAAGAAAGTCAGTGTGTTTGGAAAATAAATGAATTTTGTTAGAGTGGCAGCAAATGAAACTGTAGAGGTAGAAGGAGGCCAAAATAAATAAATCCCTGCTGATTGTGGCAAGGAATTTGAAAACTTTCCTAATCGTAATGAGGTGTTTATCTTTTAATGATTTAATTTATCGAATAAACAACCAAATATAAGCAACAGAGCATCATGTATAGTGCCAGCTTGCCAATTCCCCTGAAGTCAGTCTCTTTAGGTTTTTTCTCTTAGTTGGGTAGGATTCTACAAAGAATAACTCTTAACTTGCTATCTTCCATGTCTTACCCTTCTTTTTTAATATTTTCCATCTCCTTATCTCTCTGCTGCCTACCAGGTAAATTTATTCAGTTCTACCTTCCAGTTTACGATCATTTCCGTTGTTTAATCCATTGATGATATCTTCCTTTAATAAAATAGCTGTATCTGTTTCTAAAAGCTTTTAAACAAATCTACCTGACCATTTTGTTAGTTTTGTGTTTCTTAGAAATGTTTTATAGTCTGTATTTCTTTTGAAATATTTCATACATACTGACTTCATATTCTAAATTTTTATCATTTTAATATTAGTAGTCTTTGAGGGGCTCTGATCTTTGTTCTTCATCTGCTTACTTTTCTTATGGAGGACTATTTCCTTGAATGTATGGAAATATATTACTGTAAGCTCATATTTGGTTGAGCATGAGCTCTGGAAGCACTGGTGATAATTTTCTTCAGAAAAGATGTTGTTTTATATTAATAACCTGTTACCACTTTGATTAAAGTTTTTGGGCTTGGATCTCCCTGAATGCAGGTAGTATATTTTTGAACTCTAGATCTGCAGGAGAGCAGGCTTAAGATTGCAAATTCTTAGTGATAATCATTATCATTTTATCCCATTTGCAAGAGGAGAAAAAAGACATGTTTCCTTGTAGGCAACTTTGTATCAGTCAGAATAGGCTCTGTAATGCTGGGTAACAAACAACTCTAAGTGATTTACACCACACTCTCAATGAGTTAGACTAAAAGAGTTAATTTCTTGTGCAAAGTCTGATGTGAATCCACAAAGCTCTTCAGGGGAGTTGTCTTCCATGCAGTGGTTTAGAACACATACCACTTCAATTCTGCAGCTTTTCCAGCTTAATATGATGCATCAGGATTTACCACAGAGGTGGAAAATAGCTTGGAGGAGATAAGCACCAAGAGTTCTACATGAAGTGACACATGTCCCTTTCACTCCTAGACTGCTGACCAAAGCTGTTTTCGCCCATCTGTAAGAGGGCTGAAAGCTTGGTCCAGCAAGGGGAAGAGGGCTAGAAGTATTTGTGAGTACTAGTAATATCTACCACACTCTTTTTTGACTGGCATTGGATTCTTTTTCATCGTTTAAGATTGTCCTACCTTAATGGAGAAGACTCAGATTTAGCTTCCTGATCTTGTAGAATCCTATAGCTTAATATATTTGTGTCATGCAAATGTTAATCCCCTAAATGCTACGTTCTTCGTATCAGTATTTAGCCCAGGGCAGTCTTCATTTTTATATTCATTTACTGCTTGCTGCTCTGTTTTTCAGTTCACAATTTTTTTCTTTGGGGCCTGGGGATTTCCCTTAATTTCTTGCTAGCTCCACAATTGATTTTAAAATGTGTTCATGGTAATTTATCCAGAATTTGAGTTGTGTTAGGGGCAATTTTGAGAATAGCTAGTTGATATTACTTCCAGAAGCAGTTAAAAAAAATATTTCCAAGTGGCATATGACAAAAACATTTGAGACAAACAGCAGGCCTCTAACTCAATAAGAAGCTAATGAAGACCCAAGCACTGCTCAGTGGTTATCTACAGCATGGCGTTGGAGTAATTGGCATTCACTTAGATCGACTTTTGCATCATGTAGAATTATGCTGTATGTTTTGTCCTAATGTGAAACATTTTTTATGGAGTAGAATCATATGGTAATGCTAGAGGATTTAACAAGGAGCTAGGAGGAACATGTCAGTCCACACATGCAATCTTCAGAAAGCTGTTTTGGAACTGCATGGTAAGAAACCAGTTAAGGAATGAAAATTCAACTTGTATCAGAGAAATCTAAAATTGAGGAGCCAATATTTACATGTTTGATAGAGCATTGATTCTGCTACTATTGCACCCACAGCTCTGCTAGATCAAAACAGCTTCATAGGGGGATCAGATACAGGCCTTTCTATGGTCAGGTCCAGATCACCCACACGCTGTTCCTTCTGCTTCAAAGCAGACCCCGTGTTCTGACCCAAGTCTCTTGACTTGATGACAGTTGCTCCTACTCTATCCCATAGGTAGGGGTCCCCAGATTGGCTCTGGAGTGGAACAGTCCCCAGGCACATCTTCTCATCCCTGCCTCTGAAGGTAGGCTCATGTATCCTTTTTCATATTAATGGTTTTATGGAGGAGAAAAAAAATCGCGTTAACATAAAGACATACTGAAACATTAGTAATCCAATTTTCTAATTGTTTTAGTCCCTGATTTCCTTTCTCAGAAGGAAGTTGGGATCTAGATTGTTCTCTCTGTCCATATAGCAGAGAAGGACTTACCAGTGTTCTCCTTTAGGTATGACTGTGATCCCTCCTTCCAGGAATTCCCTTCCTTCCTGTCAGGCATGTCATAAGATGCCACCAAAGCTCAGGTGAGTGTTCACATTTCTGAGGACCAGGAGATTAAACTGAATCAGACCCATTCCACAGAAGCTCTTTCCCATAAACATGTCTTAACCAACATGTCCTTTGGGAGGTTGTTGGAGAGCCAACTAGCATAGCGCCAAAGAGCTGGACAAGTTAATTCACATTCTGAAAGGAACTTAGTAAGTGGCCACACCTACAAGCAAAAATCAGGGAAAAGAAAAAGCTGGGAAATATCACCTTCCATGCAGGTCCATGCTGGAATGTGGAAAATTGATACTGGGAAAAAATTAGCAGGCTCTGCGTCTTGAATAATTATTTAGACAGAAGCTATCACAGGCACATCCTGGCCAGTCTCAACACCTTGTTAGGTAACTGGGATACAAAAATGAGAAAAGATACACATCGTGTCGGCTCATGGAGATTATACCCTCATGAGTAAGGCAAACATTAAAGAAATTAATCCATAGTTAATGACAACAGTTTAAGTATTAGGAAGAAATATCACTATTTTTTCCTTCCCTGTATTTTTCTAAATGCTTCAGCTTTTCATTTGTTTATTGAACTCTTTTTGTCTCACGTGGGGTTTTCCTTCCCAACTGGTGTAACTGTCTGGATATAATTCAAAATCATGTTTAGTGCAAGTATATGGGTTCTGTCCATGCACCAAGTATTACTCCAATCGTGCCCCATACCAGAGATGTCCATCCCTGTGTCCCTGAGGGAAACTACAGATACAGGAAAATGACCAGCAAGTAGCGCAAAGAGAAACTTTGTTCTTTAGCTGGGACTTTGGTCCCAAACCATAGTGTAGAACTCTACAAATCTGGCCTGCACGACATGTCACCCTCCTGTACTTAAATCTGTGTGAGCTGGGGGACGGCTGGGCATTGCATCCCATTCAAAAAACACTGATTCAAAAACTCTTGAAAAGTAATGCAAGCCTTTGCTGAAATTCTGGAAGACGTAGCAAAAGGTTGAATTACTTCCACATGTGCACAGTGTCCTAAAATTCTTCTTCACACCTCTATCTCCCTCAAGTCCCTCCCAGTGTGTTAGCTGCCCTAATCTCTCTTCTTTCTCTTCCCCTTTATTTCTGCTTCTACTCAGAACCTCAAAGTCAACCTGCAATGGCTTAAAGTTCTCCATCCTTCTCCTGCATCGCCCTCACCCCTTCAGAGGGACTCTTTTGCCCTTACTCATGATACGCAGTTAGAAATTTCACACCTTTGTCAGTGCTGGCTCAGCTGATGTCAGCCTGGCACCTCTGCCTGGCTCTTCCACGGTCTCTTTGCAAGGTTTGCCTTAGTCTGCCAGCGACTGCCTCTCGTGTAAGATCTGGAAGGCAAGCTGGAAGAAGCCATCATTCTGGAGGAGACACAGTAGTTGCAGGTAGTTGCAAGGCCAGAGGTGGATCTCGACAACCACCAGCAATTCCTAAGATTCACTGCAGCTTTGGGGCTGGTTCCAGGAGTTCTATCCCTGACCTTGCTCCACCAGTGCTTCTTGTGGAAGTAAAGCTCTCATCCCCTGTCCAAAAGCCCTCCTCATTTGACATGTCTATAGTTACGGTGCTCAGACATCTGATTTACCTGGGACGGTCTCATTTATACCTGTTTCTCCCAATTAATTATTAATAATACCTCCCTTTGCTCTCCAGGTGTTCCAGATTCAGTGATAAATTATACGATGGCTTTGCCTAGCAAGGTTTTTGTTTCTCTGATGGAGTCCTGCATGATATACCGCCGCTTATAATTCTCTCCAGTCATTGGCCTGTGGTACTGGAAACAGGGAGGTCTGTGAATGCTTCCTTTCTGTCCCTGCCACACTTCAGATCAGATGAGGTAGTCCCAAGTGGAAACCTAAAACAACCTCTGGGTGGAGCCCTCTTGTGCCTCTGTTTCTGGGTTGGGTCCTGGGTACAGCAGGGGCAGCCCTCAGAGAAGTGCGGCTGAGCTTTTGTATCTGAAGGAGAAAGCACACACTCACATGTGCTCAGAAACTGCTGTGTTAGCTCCACCGCTAGAAACATGGCTTGATGACAGGTCTTTGAGCTTGACCAAACCTGATTATCCACTCCCCACTTGGGGGTGAAGAGAAATGAATTAGATGACAGAGACGGTCTTGACTTCCCTCAAGAGAAAAAGTATCTATGGTTTCATGCTGAACTGTTTCCCTCTTTGCTGACAAGCAAAGTTCTGGTGGTAGGATTCTCGTGGTTAGTCAGACCACAATAATTTCAGTGCTAAATGGTGAGCTTGAGATGAGATGTGCTGGGACCAAATTAGTGAACAGCCCTCACTGCCACTCCAAATGCAGCTGGGTGTCTTCAAACTGTATTTCAGCAAGGGGGAAGAAAAGATAATAGAAGATACTGAAAAATAAAATCAAGGAAGACACATTGCCTCATTTTGAAGTCAGGGGGCCAGTGCTGGCCCAGCTGGGGTCTCCAGAGTGCCCCCAGCTTTAGGAATCACCAATGGTCTGAATGCCAGACAGTGAGAATAGGGAAACTCTGGATCTTGGCTCTGTATTAGTGGGATGGGCTGAAGATAGAATTTTCTTTGGATCCCCAAAATGCTTTCTCTTTCTTCTGAGTTTGTCCTCTAAAATCTTTGATCCCAAGTCTTTAGATGTGGGAGAAGGGTGAATATAAGAGAGTCAGAGGCTATACATTTTATCTACTGAAATAATGCTGTTTCATTTCCTAAAGGTCAGGAGAAGAACATTTAATGGGAAGAACAGAAATGAGAAGGAAAATGATTAAAGGTAAAAAAAGTAAGCAGAAGGAAAATTCTAGGAGGTGAAATAAAAGAAAAAGAGCCTTCCCTTGATTGGAGAAATGGGAACACAGTGGAGGAAAGGATTTGTCAAATTTTTTTTTTTTTTTTTTTTTGGCCAAAGCTATAAGTTCCTGTCACTTGTGGGAGCAGTAGTTCTGAAAGGTTCATAGTTACCCACCATGGAAGACAAAAAACTTTTGTATATCACTGCTTTTAATTCTCAGCTAATTTTGGGTCTGCTCAGTTCAGTATGGGGGGGAAGCTGGGAAATGATTTGGATCATCACCAATGGCTAATTTAGATCATTCAGGACCTCAAATGTGACTTTCTTTTTTTTAATTTCTTCCAGTTTTCTTGAGATATGATTGCCATAAAGCATGGTTAAGTTTAAGGTGTATAGCATAATGGTTTGACTCACATACATTGTGAAATGATTACCACAGGGAGTTTAGTGAACCGCCATCATCTCCTATAGATACAAAATTAAAGAAATAGAAAAAATTTTTTTCCAATAACTCTTAGGATTTTCTCTCTTCACGACTTCCACAAATAACATACAGCGATGTTCATTATATTTATCCTGTTGTACATCACATCCCTAGTACTTATTTATCTTATAACTGGAAGTTGGTACCTTTTGACCGCCTTCATCCAGTTCCCCCTCGCCTCACCCTCCACCTCTGGTAACCACAAATCTGATCTCTTTTTCTATGAGTTTGTTTGTTTTTCCCTTGTTTTCGAAGTATAATTGACCTATAATACTATGTTAATTCCTGTTACACAACATAGTGAGTTGATATTTCTATACGTTTCAAAATGATCACCATGATAATTCTAGTTATGCTATGTCACCATACCAAGATACAAAGATATTACATAATTATTGAATTATAGAAAACATTATGGATTCCTCAAAAAATTAAAAATAGAAATACTGGGCTTCCCTGGTGGCGCAGTGGTTGAGAGTCCGCCTGCCGATGCAGGGGACGCGGGTTCGTGCCCCGGTCCGGGAAGATCCCACATGCCTTGGAGCGGCTGGGCCCGTGAGCCATGGCCGCTGAGCCTGCGCGTCTGGAGCCTGTTGCTCCGCAACGGGAGAGGCCACAACAGTGAGAGGCCCGCGTACCGCAAAAAAAAAAAAAAAAAAATAGAAATACTGTATGATCCAGCAATTCCGGTCCTGGGTATTTATCTGAAAAAATGAAAACACACCCTTATGTTCATTGCAGCATTACTTACAATAGCCAAGATATGGAAGCAACGTAAGTGTCCATTAACAGGTGAATGGATAAAGAAGATGTGGTATATATACACAATGGAATATTACTCAGCCATAAAAAATAATGAAATCTTGCCATTTCTGACAACACAGATGGGCCTAGAGGGTATAATGCTAAATGAAATAAGTCAGAGAAAGACAAATACTGTATGATTTCACTTATGTGTGGAATCTAAAAAACAAAACAAATGAACCAACATAACAAAACAGAAAGAGAATCATAGATGCAGAAAACAAACAGGTGGTTGCCTGGGGTCGGGGGCAGTATAGGGGGAGGAGAGAAATAGGTGAGAGAAATTAAGAGATACACACTTCCAGTTGCAAGATAAATGAGTCACAGGTATGAAATGTACAGTGTGGGGAATATAGTCGATAATTACGTAATATCTTTGTATCATGATTTCTTTTTAATTAACTGCACAAAAAGCTGCAGTATGCCCCTCGGTTTTGATAATTCTTTCTCCTTCTTTCCTATTCTTAATTCCCTATATCTTTTTGCCCCCTTGTGTCTTATCATTCAGAGTAGTCACTGACCACCAGCTTTTCCACAAGGTTATTATTATTACGATCAGAAATATTTATTGTTATGCTTGCACAATTATACTAAAAACCACTGAATTACACTTTAAACAGGTGGATTGTACAGTATGTGAATTATACCTCAACTAAAGTTGTCATTAAAAAACACAAAAAAGGGAAATATTTCTTGAGTGTTCAAAGCACTACCAGCAGTCTTCTGTTTGTTCGAGTGTTTTACATATGTTAGAAAATTTTAAGTTCCTGCAGAGCTGGGTGATAGTACTATAATCATCCCCATTTCTCATATGAGGAAGTAGAGGTAAAGTGGTGATAAGCAAGTTGCCAAGATCACTCAGTTAGTAAATCGGAAAGTTGAAGTGTGAACCCACATCTCTCTGAATCGAAAGTCTATGCACTTTATCACTCTGAGCTAACGCCTCAAATTAAGGCCTGTTACGAAAATCAATACAAGATTCACATGCAGTGACCAAACCATATGGTTACTCTTTTTTCTTTTTTTAACCATTTAGCCACACTGTATGAATAAAGGAGCTGCTGCTGGCTCGATTGTGGCCTCAGCCAAGGTCTGGACACACTGCGGTGAGGTGCTAAATATGGTCTATTAGTAGTTTGTGGTAATTTTTTTTTGCATCAATGCTTATAAGGGATATTGTTCTGTAGTTTTCTTTTCTTGTAGTGTCTTTGTCTAGCTTTGGTACCAGGGTAATGCTGGTCTCATAGAACAAGTTAGTAAGTACTCCCTCCTCTTCAAGTTTTTGGAAAAGTTTGAGAAATATTGTTATTAGTTCTTCTTTAAATATTTGGTAGAATTCACCAGTGAGGCCATCAGGTCCAGAGGTTTTCTTTGTCAGAAGATTTTTGATTACTGATTCAATCCCTTACTGGCCATAGGTCTATTCAGATTTTCCATTTCTTATGATCTTGTCTTGGTAGGCTTATGTTTCTATGATTTTTTTCACTTCACCTAGGTTATCCAATTTGTTAGTGTATAATTGCTCATAATACTCTCTTATAATCATTTTTATTTCTGAAAAATTAGTAACAATGCCCCCATTTTCATTTTAGTAATTTGAGTATTCTCTCTTTTTTTTATTAGCCCGTCTAGCTAAAGGTTTGTCAATTTTCTTTATCTCTTCAAAGAAACAACTTTTGGTTTTATTGATTTTCTCTATTATTTTTCTATTCTCTATTTCATTTACCTCTGCTCTAATTTTTATTATTTCCTTTCTTCTTCTGGCATTGGCTTTAGTTTGTTTTTCTTTTTCTAGGTCCTCAAGTTGTAAAGATAGGTTGTTGATTTGAGATCTTATTTTTTGTAGTAAGCACTTATAGCTATAAACTTATTCCATAAGTCTTGGTATGTTGTGTTTTCATTTGTCTTTAAGTATTTCTAATTTTCCTCGTGATTTCTTGTTTGATCAATTCGTTGTTTAAGAGTGCGTTGTTTAATTTTCACGAATCTGTGAATTTTCCAGTTTTACTTCTGTTGTTGATTTCTATCTATCCTGTTGTGGTCAAAGAAGATGTATGATATTTATCCTTCAAAATCTATTGAGATTTAATTTGTGGCCTAACAGATAATCTATCCTGGAAAATGTCCCATGTGCCCTTGAGAAGAATGTGTATGCTATTATTGTTGGGCAGTTTTTTCTGTATATATCTGTTTGATCTAGTTGGTTTATTGTATTGTTTAAATTCCTATTTCCTTACTTATCTTCTTTCTGGTTGTTCTATTATTTTACAGCTCTCAGTTGGCAGCTCTTTTTCTTTTCGTACTTTTAAAATGTAGCTTTTATGTCTACTTGCTTGCATCGTTCCTAACAAGAAATCAGCTGTCATCTTTTTTTGTTCCTTGTATACAATCTATCATGTTTTTCTCTGGCTGCTTTAAAGATTTTTCTCTTTTTTCACTGCTTTTGAGCAAGTTAATTATGATGTGCCATGGTGTAGTTCTCTTCATTTTTCTTAAGCTTAGGGTTTGTTGAACTTCTAGGAACTGTGGGTTTATAGTTTTCATCATTTTTGAAAAATTTCAGCCAAATGGTTTTTTCCTTCACATTTCCCTCCTCTTCTATAAGGATTTCAATTACATGCTTGAAGTTTTTCCACTTCCACTATTCACTCAAGTCCTGTTAATTTTTTAAATTCTCTTTTTCTCTGTATTTGAGTATTTCCTTTTTTTTCTTTTTAGCTTTTTTTTTTTGGCCATGAAGCATGTGGGATCTTAGTTCCCCTACCAGGGATCGAACCCATGCCCCCTGCAGTGGAAACACGGAGTCTTAACCACTGGACCACCAAGGAAGTCCCTCTGTATTTGCATTTGAATAGTTTTCATTACCATGTTCTCAATTTTACTAATCATTTTATTCTGCAATGTCTACTTGTCATTAATCCCATTTATGTATTTTTCATCTCATTGTTATTTTCATCTCTAGAAGTTGATTTTTTAATATATCTATCTTCCATTTCTCCACTTATCTTTTTAAAATTTTTTAATCTCCATTTATCTTTTAAACATATGAATTACAGTTATTTTAATGTCTTTTTTTTTTTTTTTTTTTTTTGCTAATTTTCGCATCTGTGCCAGTTCTGCTGTGGTTTCAATTGATTGATTTATCACCTCATTAAGTACTGGATTTTCCTATTTCTTTCCATGCCTGGTAACTTTTTATGGGATTCCAGATATTATGAATTTTATCTTGGATGCACGTTATCTTTATATTTCTATAAATACTCTTGAAGGGTTTATTTTTGGGGGGGAACAATTTACTGGAAAACATTTTAATTCTTTTGGGTCTTGCTTTTAAGATTTATTAGGCAGGATCAGAGCAGCCCTTCATTCAGGGCTAGTTTTTTTCCATTAGTGATGCAAGATCCTTCAGGCACTCTATCCAATGTGCCATGAATCATGAGATTAGCTAGTCAGTCTAGATTAGGCATCTTTCCTGGTCAGGCTGTTGTTACTTCTTTTCAGGTGTTCTTTTCCTGGCCTTGGATATTTCCTTTACATGCATGAGCTGATCAGCACTCAGCTGAGTACTTGGGCCATACCCTTCACATATCTCCCCAATCCTCTCTCTGTGCTTCCCTCTTCTCTCAGTACTGTTCTGTATATCCTAGTCACTTTGTCTCCGCAACTAAGGGATTCCACTAGGCTACACCAAGGTTCCCTTGCCTGTGCCATGATCCGGGGACTCAGTTGGGTCAAAAGAAGAACTCACTTCATTTGTTTTCATAATTTCAGGAATCACTTTTCTTCGTTGCCTGATGTCAAGTGTGTTGAAATCTGTTGTTTCATGTATCTCGGATTTTCTATATTTTGTTCTTTTTAAAAAAAGAACAGGGGCTTCCCTGGTGGCTCAGTGGTTGAGAGTCCGCCTGCAGTGCAGAGGACTCGGGTTCGTGCCCCGGTCCGGGAGGATCCCACATGTCGCGGAGAGGCTGGGCCCGTGAGCCATGGCTGCTGAGCCTGCGCGTCCGGGGCAAAAAAAAAAAAAAAAAGAACAGTTGGGAGAGTCAGTTGGGAGAGTCAGTCTGGTTCCTGTTATTCCATCTTGGCTGGAAGCAGAAATCACTTCAGTGTCTTTTAACCTCTCTTTCGTATATTCCACATCTTTATCACTTTATTTTACATTCTGCCTGTGCTTTTTTAAATCAATCTTCCAGTTTTGAATTCTTTTCTTTTTAAAGCTGTGTTTATTTAATCTATTTAATCTCTTCAATGAATTTTGAGTTTCAATGGCTACATATTTCACTTTTAGGAATCCTTTATATTTTTTATGGTTTCTATTGCTTCTATTATCCTTTTTGTTATTCGTTTTGAACAGACCTATTTTATTAATATTATAAAGACTTATAAAGGTTTTTCTGTCATTTCTAGATTGTAGAGCACCAATTTTCCCTTTTATTGTATCTACAAAGTCTCTCTTGTGGTTATTTATCCCTTCATGTGATTTGATTTTTTTATTCTGACTATTAATCTTAGTCTGTGTTTTTTATTTGACTTAATTTTGTTCTTTGTGAATTCAAGGAATTGCTGTCTGTGGGCCCTGAGTTATAGATGTGCCCTTACAGAACAATTTTCTATTTCTTCTGCAGGATCCCCAGGTATTCCTTGGTTTGGGGATGGGATTTCATTTTAATGACCTGGTTAGTGTTCACTGAACCCCATATGCAGTATAAATTCTGACCCTACACCTGCCCATTGTACAAGCTTATATTTGATTTCTCACAGTATAATAATTTTTTTTCTCCTTCTTACAACTGGTTTCTCCCCTGAAGTCTATATATTACAGTCTGTTCTATCTTAAAATAATAAAATTTACTTGAATATTATGCCCTTTTATCTTCTTTCTTCCTTAAAGTCCTTAAAATTATAGTTTATACTCACACCTACCCATTTCTCAACAACCAACACTGTACTAAAATAGCTTATTAAAGAAATTCTCAGAAGCTCCATAGAACTGCCTGGCATAGTCTTCATCCTCTTTTATTTCCATGACATTCTGTGGTGCTGACCCCCTTCCTTTTTTGCATCTTCTCCTTGCCCTTGATGAGAACTCATTCTCAGTATAGCAAGGGGGCCATTTAAACAAAAATTTTGCACTTAACCTTCTAATGAGTGAAGACATGATATATATCTGTAAGGAACTAAGTGTTGATACTATTCCATCAACAGTTATGGATATTGGTGGGAAAAAGGAAAAGAAAGGAGATTTCAAGGCTTTGGCCAATTCTTCCATATTACTACAGGGTAATTTAGTAGGATGACACTTTGTTTAACCGAGTATGAGTCTTCAGATATGTAAATACAGACCCAGTTCCAAGGATGAGGTGAGGAACACAATTGGTCTGAATCATAAAGAGAAAGGAATTACATTTTAGCAGGGAAGGAGGAAGGAAGGGAAACTCAAGAAACAAAGAGACATAGAGAGGCTGGCAGGAACTTGAAGGGGACAGGAGGTAAGCCAAAATAACTCCAGGCTGGACACCATGCAAGTATTGGCCAGGGAGAATCTTCCTGTCAACTACTAGCTTGTCTCAGGACCTGGGGGCATGGTGGGGCTGCCACAGATCTAGTTTCCAGGAGCTAAAGGAGAACAACATACAAGGGGCAAAATTATTCATGTGGAAATCTGTCAGAAACCAGCCAAGACTCTTTTTTGCATGACTCATACTGTCCATACCACTTCAGTCAAATTCCTTAATCAAAGCAACAAGAAAGAAACTTTATACTAGAAATAAGCCCAAACAGTGCTACCTCAAACCTTGACAGAAAGTTTATCTAGACCAGTACAAACGCAATAGAACTTGCTGCGGTCATGAGAATGTTCTCTATCTGCACTTTTCAACATGGTAGCTTTTAACTGTATGTAGACATTGAGCACTTGAAATATAGCTAATGTACCTGAGAAACTGAATTTTTAATTTCCCTTAATTTTAATGACTTAAAATTTAAATAACAGATGGCTAATGGCTATAGCAAACTTTTCTGTAAAGGGCTTTGTGAGCCACATATGGTCTTTGTTGCATATTCTTTTTTTGTTTGTTTTATTTTGCTTTGACTTGTTTTAATTTACTTTATTTTCACAACCCTTTAAAAATATAAAGTATTCTTAGCTGGAGGGCTGTCTAAAAACGGGCCACAGGACAGGTTTGGCTTGTGGTCCATAATTCGTCCACCCCTGACCTAATCTCTCAGAGCTTTTGAAAATCTTTGTTTTTAATATTATTAAAAGTAATCATTACTATCGTTCCAGTGTTAGATGTGTTAGTGGCCTTTCTTCTCCTAATAGAATTTTTTGCAAACTGTGTTCCATGGTACACTCATCCATTTTAGGTTCTCTCCACAACGAAACAACTCTGTTTAAATAAGTTGTGAAATACTCAATACCAAAGCGCTATTTTTAAAGATTTACAATGCACATTAGTATATTAAGGCTCTGATGAGTTGATGCAGAATATTGGTTTTACATTGATTTGGGTTTTCTCTACTTATTTGACCACCATGCAGGTGGCATGCAGGGTATATGTGTGTGCAAGAAGTGTGTGTAGGTATTACATGCAGCATGCATGGCTACATGATATGTGCACGTGTAGGTGTGTACATGTGAGGGGGGAGCAGGTTTGTAGCAGGTGACACGTATTAATATTTGGAAGAAGGAATGTTCTACAGAACCCACTCTTGAGAAACACTTGCTGAACAAGCCTGATGATCAAAATCTTTTCTCTCAGGACTCAGAGCAGAGGCACAGGCAGTAAATAAGTGATACTCAGGAGAAGTGGGAGGATTTATTCCCGTTGAACTAGTTTAGAGAAGCTGTCATTAAGACTTTTCAAGAAGGGCTGGTGAGGTCAGCTCTCCCTGGAATGTTCACAGATTTAAACAATGGGGTGAAAAAGGCTGCTACCTGGAAGGATGCCCCACGGGCCCCTCAGGTGGCCAGAATCAGCTTAGGTCCACGCATCACACAGAGCAGGCTGTGAGACCCAGGGAGACGGCTGGTGGAAGTGGCTCTAAAGGGACTTTGGGGACCCTTGGCAGAGCAATTAAAAGTCACAAGACCTCTGTGAGGAAAAGAAAGTTCTTGGTCGACTTTAATTGAGGAAATGGAGAATGACCTGAATTCAGTAGAGACCGAACAACAGATTTTGAAAACTTAGGAACCCTAACTAGTTAACAAGGAGGAAATCCTGCCCTGAGGGCAGGAAAATTGAACAGCTCCATTTCTCTGCTAACCTTTGGAGAAGGAAGCTGGGTACAGAAATGGCACTCAATTCAGGGGCCTTCAAGGAACACTTTCAGCTTCTCCGAGAACCAAATTCCTAGATCATCTTGTTTGTTTTTAATTTTCCAAGATGCTGAAGAGACAGAATAAAAGTAGAGTTGAGGGGTTCCCTGGTGGCGCAGTGGTTGAGAGTCCGCCTGCTGATGCAGGGGATGCGGGTTCGTGCCCCGGTCCGGGAAGATCCCACATGCCGCGGAGTGGCTGGGCCCGTGAGCCATGGCCACTGAGCCTGTGCGTCCGGAGCCTGTGCTCCGCAACGGGAGAGGCCACAACAGTGAGAGGCCCGCGTACCGCAAAAACAAACAAACAAAAAAAACAAAAAGTAGAGTTGATTCACTGAAAACGCCTGGGTTTGAGTGCGGCCAGGAGAGGAGCAAAGCATCTTCTGCAAAGTTCCTCCTTCCTTTAGGATATCTGGAAGCTGAGCTGCCACTTTCTGAGGACGTGATGTCGTATATTTACCTCCTGCTAAAGGCATTTTCATGTCTGCATCTTGCCTAGGGAGACTGGTATTTTTGTTCTTTTCTGCAGATGTTTATAGTAACATTCTGTCTCTACAATGGCCCAGTTATGCTCCATTGATTTCTCCTCTTGATGACTTTTAATAACATTTGAGGGAAATGGGTGGGTGAGTGAACGATTTTCCTTTCTTGGTCCAACACAGATGGTGGATAGCTAAACCCGTGCCTGCCTCTGCTCTCCACATCTGCTGAGGCTGCCTGGGCCTCGGAGCGTGTCGCTTTGTGCCTGAGAGAGCCCAGTAGCTGAGGGTGTGAGCCTCATACACTTGGCCTGTGGTTGAGGTAGGTCCAATGGGCAGTGGGGATCCAGTCAGCTACACGTGAAGGAGCTGGACGTGCGATGTCAGCACACATGCCTCCTCTCACAGACAGCTGTTTAACCTTTCCTGCGAGTATTCAGATTTTGAGAAGAATCTGATGAAGATAGAAATTCCTTTGCTATATAAAGGGACCCATTTCTGGTGGTGACATTTCCTATCTACTTGCCTCGAGCACTCATCAAAGGCCCTCATAGATGTGAACATCTGAGCTACAGATCCTGAAAGCCAGAGTGAAAGAGAATGCCGGTGACCCAATGTCAGGGCCAAGTGGTGTTTCTTAGCTGGAAGCAGCAGTGGTGAATGAGTGGCTGGCACATTTATCAGAGCCCATGACTGGGTACGGCCAGACCAGCGTGAGTACTAAGTTTAAACAAAGAACACAGGATGGCCGTGGGGCCGGCTGAGGCAGAATTCCCACTTCGACACCAAGACAGTCTTCTTGCTGTTGCTCAGTTTTACGACCGTGATGTCACCGAACGCTGCCGACAACAGAACTGTTATATCGCTAATGAAAGGGCCTTAAAACTAACTGAGGGACCCCATTATGCCAATACTGGAGCTTGTCATAAAAATCATCAGTCACCGATGCCTCTGAGCTTGAGTCGGGCCTGGAGGGAAAAGAACTGTGAAATTTGGGTTCTATTCAGTTGTTTTGATCTGGACTTCTTTATGAGTAGAAAGAATGAAATTGGCCATATGTGACCTTGTATTTCAAGGGAATCAAATCATTCAAACGAGAGAATTTAGCCTCTTGCCTAACAATTCCTCCAGTTCTCTTCAACGCCACAGTAATGGACCGAAGCCCTGCGTGGCTACATTTTACTAGCGTTTAGAGGACTGTAATAGTTGCATTGTTTCTCTGGTTACACCCCAAAATGCATTGCAGATTTCCTCAACTGAAATCACTCCCTGCCATTAATATGGTGTTGGAATAAAGGGCTGATTTTGGCACTGAAACTGCACCACCGGCGGGAGCAGCGTCAGGCAGTGAAAACAGCCTGACTCCTTTCTTCCTGTTTTATCTGTTCATCCCTTCACAGGATGACAGATATTCACTGAGCGCCAACCATACACCAGGCATTTGCACTAGGAACTGGGAATATGATGGTGCCCTAAAAAAATGTGTCACTCTTGCCCTTACGGACCTTTGCGTTGCTGGTAGGAAATATGCTTTTCTTTTGTTTCCTTAACTCCAAAACATATCATTTCATTTACAGCTTCTTGGTGGCAGGAAATATTATCCTGGTAAATGATGGGTCGATAACAGAAGGTGGCCTTGAATCAAAAAACTAAATAAATGCTCATGGAATTCTACATAGGAGTTGAAATAAATATACAAACATACAAAACAATCCTCTCTGTATAATATAGGCGGGAATGTTCAGAACACCCAGACACAGATGAGGCTCTTCTCTGTGTGTGTGGAGGAGAATGAGCTCAGAGACCAGGGAGGGATACAGGGGATTTCAGCAAATGTTAATATTTAATTTTTTAGCTGGGTACTGTGTACACAGGTGTATATAATATATATACATAATTATATGTGCACGTAAAATGTATATAAATGCATCTACACATGTATACACACATCCATATACAATACATAGAATATTTGGAAATACAATTTCCATTTTATAATTAAATTTTAATTGTAAAATTTCACAATTAAAAAGCTATGGCTGGGGCTTCCCTGGTGGCGCAGTGGTTGAGAGTCCGCCTGCCGATGCAGGGGACACGGGTTCGTGCCCCGGTCTGGGAAGATCCCACATGCCGCGGAGCGGCTGGGCCCGTGAGCCATGGCCGCTGAGCCTGCGCGTCCGGAGCCTGTCCTCCGCAACGGGAGAGGCCACAACAGTGAGAGGCCCGCGTAACGCATAAAAAAAAAAAAAAAAAAAAAAGCTATGGCTGAACAGCCGCTGCAGAAAATCAGGTACGGGCAATGAGAACTAGTGGGACTCATCTGTATCTGCTCTTCACTGTACCCTTATCCCCAAACACAATTCTCTGAAACACACCTATTTCTTTAGTATTTTACTTTTTTTTTTTTTTTTTTTTTGCGGTACGCGGGCCTCTCACTGTTGTGGCCTCTCCCGTTTCGGGGCACAGGCTCCGGACGCGCAGGCTCAGCGGCCATGGCTCACGGGCCCAGCCGCTCCGCGGCATGTGGGATCTTCCCGGACCGGGGCACGAACCCGCGTCCCCCTGCATCGGCAGGCGGACTCTCAACCACTGCGCCACCAGGGAAGCCCATATTTTATTTTTTTATACTAGTCCCTGCTCCCTTTCTTTCCCAGATCTGTATCTTTAGATAGTTCAAAAGCTCCCTGGCAAGTGAGAGAAGCTTTCAAGGAAGCAGCAAGGGATAAAATCACCTCCTCTTTGCTCACTTACACCCGTTTAAGAGGGGATGATGAGGTGTCTGAGAGCATCCTTAAGGAGTACCCAGTTCAAAGAGTTAATATTTATTTGTTACATTTTACAAAGTGCCGAGAATGGTGTAGAAGCTGAGACACAATGGAGAACTAACACTTACCATATGAAGGCCAGAGTGAACTTTCAGTAACTCCTTGGGATTTCTCAACTGGAAGATTCCCATGAAGTTTTGTGTTGGATTACCCTGGGGGGTAGGGGAGGGATTAAGTTGTTTAATTACTGTTGCCATTCTGTGTTTTATGCATTTTAATTAGTTTTAATTTTGTACTCTACCCTGAGTCAATTCCACCAAAGGCACAATTTTGAAAATAATAATGATAAAAACATATCAATTTTTCCAGTAAATGATTCTATGCTTGTCACAGCAGTGGAGAAATCTGTCAGAGCCAGACCATGGTATGTGTTCTGTCTGTTTTATGACTGTGTGAATTCTGAATGTCTGAGCTGTCCAAGACAGACATTGTATTTATCCAGACTTTAGACCTACCTTGACTTGTTTTACGGCTTTTTTTTTTTTTTTTTAATTCTGACTTCCTTGCAGCTAGGAAGTCAGAATTTCTTTTTTTTTCTTTTTTTTTAAATTAATTAATTTGTTTATTTATTTTGGCTGTGTTGGGTCTTCGTTTCTGTGCAAGGGCTTTCTCTGGTGTGGCAAGCGGGGGCCACTCTTCATCAGTGTGCACGGGCCTCTCTTGTTGCTCCAGACACGCAGGCTCAGTAGTTGTGGCACACGGGCCTAGTTGCTCCGTGGCATGTGGGACCTTCCCAGACCAGGGCTCAAACCCGTGTCCCCTGCGTTAGCAGGCAGATTCTCACCCACTGCGCCACCAGGGAAGCCCCTTTTATGGCTTTTTAACACAGCTGATGTATCAGCGAGCAATTTACTTTAAGACATCATGCATCCAAATTGGTATTTCAAAGGTTGATCTGAAATGCCAGAGTAGCGTATGCTAAGTGCTTAGAAGGCATTAGTTGGCTAGTAGGGGTCAGAGGGCAGAGGAATGGGGCATGGAAATGAAAAACAAATGAGAATTTCATAAACTGATTTCATTTGGAGGGCTGGGCTCACAGTGGAGATAGGGTCACCCAAGTATAGGCTTGGCTTAGAGGACTTCCAGAAGTGAGCACTGCCACATGAGTTAACCCTCCTGTGTTCATAGCCTGGGCAATTTCTTCCCCCAGATGTTGAAACAAAAACACTTTTGTATATGTGAGAAAGTAAGAATATATGGTCTGACATGGTTTACTCATAGTCACAATGGGAAAGAATATTTGAAGTCTAGATTATTCTGGAAATCTAATCACTACAATTATGTTTTGAACAGATCAATTATCTGATTTTGAAAAAAAAAAAAAAGGTATGGGCTTCCCTGGTGGCGCAGTAGTTGAGAGTCTGCCTGCTAATGCAGGGGACACGGGTTCGAGCCCTGGCTGGGAGGATCCCACATGCCACAGAGCAACTGGGTCCATGTTCCACAACTGCTGAGCCTGTGCTCCGCAACAAGAGAGGCTGCGATAGTGAGAGGCCCGCGCACCACAGCGAAGAGTGGCCCCCGCTTGCCACAACTAGAGAAAGCCCTCGCACAGAAACAAAGACCCAACACAGCAAAAATTAATTAATTAATTAATTAACTCCTACCCCCAGCATCTTCCAAAAAAAAAAAAAAAGGGTATGTATGGTATTAGGAGAAAATCTTTTGTGTTCAAAACTTGAAAAATCAGTGAGGTATTTACAAATGCCTATTATTTGGTTTTGACAGTGGATGTGACACTTGGGAGCTACCTGAGTCCCAGAGTGGGTGATGGGTCAGCAGACAATAATGAACAAAAATGCACAGATACAGTGCTCCCTGGGTCCCAGCACTTGATAGTGACTCTGGAAATAGGTACTGCAATTATTCCTATTGAACAGATGAGAGAAACTGAGTCAAGTAACTTAGCCAAGGTCACACAGCTAGTAAGAGGTATAGGTGGTATTTAAACCTAAACAATAGGACTCCAAAGTCCATCTTTTTTAACCATTATACAATAGTTTCTCTTACACTAAGCTTCCCTTTTGCTAATTTGCCCCCTCTCTGCCCCTCATCACCATTTCCTCCTGATTCTCTCTATTTTTTTTCTCTTCTTACCTCTTCCAGAATTTCCTCTGGCTCTATTCCTACCTCTGCTTCTTTTCTGTCTTTGTTTCCCATTTCCTCACTTTGCTCTTTCTTTTACGGTCATTGTTTTTCCCTTACTCTCTGTTTATGTTTCTTTCTCCTTTAACTGACTTTCCTACTACACGTTCGTGGGTGTGCCTCTTTCTTCTATGTCCTTAATAGTCCTTTTCTGTAGAAATAAGGGAGGCATGGTACATAGTCAATAAGGCTGCTTATTGATCTAGCATTAAATGTGTATATGTGGTATATACACAGAATGCTCTACCATATGGACTTAGTATTCTTTGATTGATTTAATTTAAAAAGAGATAATTCTAATATCTTCTACTTCTAAAAATAATGCCAGTAAAGATGACTATATAATACTTGATAGTTATATTATATTCCTATGTCTTTTCCTTTTTTCCTTAATAAGTTAAAAAAAAGAAAAGAAAAGGAATTTTCATCCGTGATCTAGAACTCATTTAGAAATCTGAGTATACATTTTATTTGACAAAAGTGGATTTCTCCTTGTGAGATGGTGATGGAATATGTGCCTTTTCAAAGAGTTAAGAACCACTGCTGCCCAGGAGAAAAAAGCATAAATGTATTCAGAGCATATATATGACCAGGTAACCTTTAAGAACTCATATAAATCTGAGGTTCTATAAATCTAGGCAAAGTAACTTAGTGCAGGAACATTAGCTAGGCTTTGCCAGCAATACTCTAAAATTAGACTAGTTCTAAATAAATCTGCCTACCTGTGTCCTAAAAGACAACTGGACAGACTACCATGTTCATCTGTTACCTTGGATTCGAGTTCATCTCAGCAAATACCCACCAGTGCCTTCTTGAGGGAGGAAGTGGGTTAAACATTGTGGCTACCAGGAAAATGAGGTCAGAGCTTCACCAACAGAAGGGCTCAAGGGTCAGGGTAGAGACAGATCCCTGCGGTCCCCCAGAGGAACAGACAGCGAAGCTACATAGTCTTGCTGAGCTGTCCGCCCAGCAATTAGAGGGGCATGAGAAGCTGCACCGTGACACAACCACAAGGAAGTCATCAGCGTGAGTCATCTGCAAATACAGCCAACTTCATGTCAGCTCCTTGCTTCAGCAGGTGGATCATTTATATTTTCCCTGGAAGCCATCCTCTGGTCTAAATGTTGTGGTTGAATTGGTTTTCTGTTGCAGGGGAGAAGCTGGCATTCCCAGAAGTAACTAGAATATGCCTGGACTCAGGCAGAGGTCCAGGCACAAGGAGAAAGATGGGGAGCTTTTGAAATTTTCTCTCTCCTACTGTGTGCCAGCTAAAGTCCCACTCATCTTTCCAACGCTCTAATCCTGAGCGAAACATGCGGCTCTAGTGGGGTCACCATGGGGCTTCTTTGCCGGCTTCCTGGTCTTTCGGTATTTGGCGGCTGGCAGTTAAAAAACAAGACGTAGCTGAGAAAGGAGAATTCATAGCACACCTCATCTTTTCTGCACACTGTTAATTCCTCTCACATCTAATGTTTAATCAGAAAACATTTTGACAGCTATTGAAAAAGAAGAGTAGCAACTATTGACTATTTCCATGAACGACTTAGTCTGGGAAAGAGAGATCCTGAGATGGCAAATCAAAAATAAATAAATAAATAAAAGTCTGAACATGTGAAATTTAGGGTGGGGAGGCTTAAGGGAAGGCATGCTTTATCTACTTGAACACAAGTGTTGCAGCACTATGACAAAATGGAATTTCTCCTGTATGTATTTGTTTTCCCTTAGAGTTGGAGTCATATTTTTCTGGAAAGTTCTGTAGAATCTGGGTACAATCAAATAATAATTAATATTACAGGGGGCTTTAAATCATAAATATAGAGGAAAACTAATTTTCTAGTTAATGATTATAATGATTAGATTAGCAATGGTACTATATTATTTTCAGAGATGGCAAAATAAAAGGAAAAATGAAAGGGAAGAAGGAATCATTTTGGCCGAGTAATTACCGACCTTGGTTTACATCTTACTCCCAGCTTGCAGTCTCAACGTGTGGCAAATTCAGACTTTCATGATCTGACAACTGTTTTCACTGAAGCAAGAGGACAAAACAGCTGGTTTTCAACTCCAGTCCAGTACAGTTCTGCATGCTGGAACCACGCTAACTAAGTCTCATACCCCTTCCTTCTGGAAATGCTGAAGCAGCTCAGCCTGTTCTGGAACATTCTTTCCAGTTGCATCTTGTCATGGGCACTCTTATTTGACATCACCCAATGCAGTGCCCAAGCGAAATCAAAATTCACACTGTCTTTGGGACTTGTGTGGGCAGCAGAGTCTGGAGGAAGGGAGTAGGGAGTGGGGTGACAGGAGAGGAACGCCTCACAAATTGGTGCAGAAGAGGCTGTGGACCGTTCCCTTGTGAGTGGCCTGTTTGCTTTTTCTCTGGCTAACAGTGGGAGGAACTGCAATTCCTCTTGACCAGCCTCGATTTATGACCAGCTTTTCCTTTTGCTTCAGGGAATGGGGTTCCCAGACAGCAAACCTCTGACTCTTGCCTAGTTTTCAGATAAAGACCCACTTTCGGACATCTGCCCAGCTCTTGGTGCCATTCTACAGAGCTGACTTTTCATGGTGATCATTCCTTTCTCTTACATATTTGTCTGTTACACCACAGAAGGCAGACCTATATGGAAAAGGAACCATCAATTATGGGCTTAACCAACATTTAAGAGTAAATCTCTGGTCTGGAAAGACAAATATATGATATCACTTCTAAGTGGAATCTAAAAAACAAAAAATGGTACAAATAAACCTATTTACAAAACAGAAATAAAGTCACAGACGTAGAAAATAAACTTATGGTTACCAAGGGAGAAAGGCAGGGGGAGGGACTAATTGGGAGATAGGGATTGACACATACACACTACTATATATAAAATAGATAACTAATAAGGACCTACTGTATACACAGGGAACTCTGCTCAATACTCTGTAATGTCCTATATGGGAAAAGAGTGGATATATGGATATATGTATATGTATTACAGTGGATATATGTATACGTAACAGTTATACATATACATATATCCTAACAGTTGATATACGTATATGTATAACTGACTCACTTTGCTGTACGCCTGAAACTAACACAACATTGTAAATCAGCTATACTCCGATAAAAATTAATTTAAAAAAATTCTCTGGTCTGCCTGTGAAGTTGGGTGACAAGCACTGACCAGGCATGTGAGATGGACTTTTACTTCCCAGGATCTCACCCATGGTTTTTAACCTTGAATAGGACTGGCCATTAAATAAACACATGGTCAAACTCTCCATCAATTGGGCTACATATCAGCTCATAAATATCTAACTGGGCTGGATTCTTTCTGTGGCTCTGGGTATGAATGCTTCTATTACTCACCAGATACAACTGCTGCAATTCAGGAAAATGCCTCTCTCTTCCAAGGCTGGGAAAGTCCCAACTTGCGTCCAGAGGTCTCTCATGGCCAGTTACCTTGGGATTAGGAGAGATCCAAGCCACAAAGCCCCTCCACTGATGCCTTCCACTGTCCAATCAACATTTGAATGAGTGTATTCACATGTGTCGAGCTGATTGTAAAGCTGAGGCTCTTCATATTGTTTTGTTTTATGGAAAAGGAAACCAAAAACTTCCTGTATCAGTATGTTCAGTGTGGGTAGGCTTGCGAGACAGAAAGTGGGGAGATTTAGCATTAAAATGTGAAAGCAGTACTTTCAAAATTGACTCAGATAAGTATGACCTTATTCAAATATAGGTTATAACTCCCGGGAGCATTCTAGAACTGATTTAATCCCACCCATTTGTTTTGGAGAAGTAACAAAGATCAGAGGTAATTGACAACAGGGCAGTAGTTTTGAAGAACTACCACATGGCTACAGGAAGACCATGAGGACAAAAAGCCCTTCTGTCTCCCAGGCAGCGTGAGTGAGTTTAAAAAGTGAAAGGGGGCCTGGTCTGCAAAGGCATCAACATCGGCGCTTCTGCTTGCACCACAGAAGACGTGAGGGTGTTCTGGGCTCTGTCCCGGCTTTGCTGCCACTAACTTGCTTTGCCATTTTATACTCATCCTGTGATGCCCCTGGACCTCATAACTGTTCATCGCACACCTTTATAATGAGGGTATTGTGCCAGAAAAACTGCAAGGTATCTTCTCAAATTTGAGGGTTTAGTCTCCACAGTTCTTAGACTGAGTCAAGCAACACAAGGAAAGACGATGGTTACATACACGTTTCTTTTCTTTTTCTTTCTTTTCTTTATTTCCACCAGAGACACTTCTGGTCGTAGAATCAGGGGAAGGTAGTCTAGGAAACACTTAATGAATCTTCCTGGTCTTCTGATCCTTTTCTGTTCAGTCTTCAGAAGTACTGGGGTGTGCTTTCCTGGCCCTGCTTCTTCTCCGAAAGAGACCCCAAGCAATCTGGATGACCTGGTGGAGAACCACACCACTGGCGTAGATTAGGGACCATTCTTTTCAGGCTCTTCCTGAGGCAGGTCTGCACACCTTGCTCAACCAACACAAGCTGCCTCTTTTCCCATTCTACCCCCCTTCCTTGTGCCCCACACTAACCTTCATTCTTCTCCTGAGGAAAGCCCCTTCCCATCTTAAAATCTCCAACTGATGGGATCGCATCTGTCAGGAATGCTCCTTCTAACTCTTCTTCACCCAGGAATGTCCTACTCACCACTAAGCCTTGACTTCCTTAGGGAAGCGAATTATCACTTCTTTAGGGAAGCTTTCCATAGCCCTCTGTCCTGATTACCGTCCTAGGTTCGGGACTCTATAGCATACTCTTTATTTACTTCCAAGTGCTTATTGCAGATTTAATGATATAGTTTTGTGTGTAGGTATATGTGTGTGATCCTTTATTTATCGCTTTCCATCCCTTCACTTTCAGCTTATGTGTGTTCTTAAAGTGAGTTTCTTGTTGGCAACATATTATTAAAATCTGTTTTTCTTTTAAGAAATGCATTCAGTCACCCTGTGGCTTTTTGATTGGAGAATTATTCCATTTCCATTTAAAGTTCCATTTATTTGATAGGTAGAACTTAGAACTGCCATGTTGTTAACTGTCCACTCTCAAATCTATTCAGTAATGTCCTAGAGTGTTATCCAAAGCAATAAGGCAAAAAAAAAAAAAAAAAAGGAGAAAAGAAAAGAAAGGAAGGGAGAAGAAAGGGAGAGAAAGAAGGAAGGAAGAAAAAAAGAAAGAAAGGAAGAAAGAAAAAGAAAGAAAGAGAAAAGAAAGAAAGAAAGAAAGAAAGAAAAGGTTTACAGATGGGAAAGGGAAAAATAAATCTGTACCTTTTACAGATAACATGATTGTCTATGTAGACAATGCCAAAGAATAGGGGAAGATCTTCTAGAATTAATAAGTGGGTTTAGCAAAGTTACAGAATACAAGTTTAACACACGAAAGGCAATGTTTTGAAGTATATAGAAATATATTTCTATACACTAGCAATGTACATGGAAATCAAATATTTTAATAACAATAAATGTGAAATACGTTCAGAAATGAAATACTTAGAGATAAATTTAACAAAACATATATACAATTTGTAATCTGAAAACTACAAAATGCTGATGAAAGGAATCAAGAACTAAATAATTGGAGAGTATACATGATATTTATGAATTGGAAGAGTCAACTTAGTAAAGATGTCAACTCTCCCAAAAGTTATCTATAGATTTAACACAAGCCCAATCAAACTCCCAGCAGGATTTTTTGTAGATATAGACATACTAATACTAAAATTTATACGTAAAATCAGGGAACCTTAGAACATCTACTAAAGCAATTTTGAAAAAGAAGATAAAGTTGGAGAAATTATATTGAGATTTTAAGGTTTACTGTAACGCTATAGTAATCAAGGCAGTGTGATATTGGTGAAGAGATAGACACGTAGATTAATGGAACAGAATAAAGAATCCAGAGTAGACTCACACAAATATGGCCAAATAATTTTTTGACGAAGGTGCAAAAACAATTCAGTTGGGAAATGATAGCTTTTTCAACAATTGATGTTGGAACACTTGGGCATTCATGTGTAAAATAAATAAATAAGTAAATAAAGAGAACTAACCTAAACTTCACACCTTACAAAAAAATCACCTCCAAATAGATCACAGACACAGCTAAAGTTATAAAACTTCTAGAAGAAAACATAGAAAAAAATCTTTATGACTTTGTATTAGGCAGAGCATTCTTAGACATGACACCAAAAGCACTCCCCATACAAAGAAATGTCGATAAACTGGATCTCATCAGTTAAATACTGTTACCCTGTTAAAGAAGTTGTTAAGAGAGTGAAAACACAAGGTATAGACTAGGAGAAAAATATTTGCAATCACACATCTGCTAAAGGATTTGTATGCAGAATATATAAAAACTCTCGAGACTCAGTAAGAAAATAAAAAACCGAATTACAAAGTTGGCTAAAGAGCAATTATCTGGTAACTCCCAAAGTTCACTGTACTTGAATGACCTTCTCAAACTATTTATTAATGAGTTAGATGAATCCCTGCTTTCTGTGTCCCTCTTCTGCATTGTCTCTTGGTATAAGAAGTCCTTTTACTCATATAGCGTTCTTTTAGATAACCTTCACAAACAAATTCACTCAGATCCCATTTACACACTTACTATGTTTTTCTTCTTCCTTAAAGAATGATTGTGTGCACGTGTACATGCGTACGTGTGTTAACACTATGGGTCTTCTTTTTTCGCTTGTAAAGTTTTATTCAGAAATCCTTTACACATTATGCAGAGGTGAAAAAAGGTAACGTTCAAAGCTTCCGTGCTGGTTTTGGATCTGTGTGTATAGATGGTCGGCACTCCGGGGGCAAGGTACGGGGCTCTTGGGGTAAAGGCGCCTTCTCAACACCCCTGAAATTGTACCACGTGGGAGCTGTGTCCACTTTTCTGAGAATACCAGACATTTCCCTAGAGCAGAAGGACTTAGCAAAAGGGCACTCTCCATTTTGTTCTGAGAATGTAAGAAATTGTCTCACTTCAAAAGGAAAAGGAGAAATTAACCATTTAAGGAAAGTCTCTGCATCATTGATTGAAACAAGTACAGCGACAGAACTCTCAGACGTCTGTGTGGAACAAATACCCTCTTGCTGACTCAGTTTTCTTTCTGCCCGGGGAACCGCTGATGCCCCAGCCTCCTTTCAGAGAGGAGGGGCCAGAGGTTTAGGGAGAAATGAGTCAGCGAGGTAGGGGGCCTCCTTCTTGTCAGCCCAGGGGGCTGGACTCTCACCTGGAAGGCCCTGCTGGTGCCCCAGGAGATGCACTGGGAGCCTATCCTGTGGCTGCTGGGGGAGGGACCACGGAGGGAGGGCGATGGTCCCCACCCAACCCCCAGCCTCTGTGCGAAGGAAATGCGCTCTCTGTGTCCCACCCAGTGCTGCTGCGATGATTAATGAGCCCGCCAGCTCCCGGAGTCCTTCCTGAGCTGGCCTGGAGCTTTTCCACAGGGACCGTGGTGAGCATGTCTCAGGCTCCCCTGTCTCTTTTCACTTCCCGTCTGATCATTTTTCTGCCTGCACCAAGCTGCCTTCTTGTGGATTTGTTGCATTTTCTTTTTCTTTCAAGTTTATGTCTCTTAAATAGATAACCACCAGTCTGTAGAAGAAGCGTGACATCCGTAAACGCATCAGAGCCCCAGGGATGGGGATACAGCTGATTATTATATTGATGGTGACAGTAAAATAACTTGAGATTTAAGCAGTGAATTTCCAAAAAGCTGAAAACACTGTGTATATAATCAGTCATTTACTCCCAAAACAATCCAGGAAGAAAGAGAGCATATTATATTTCCTCCCTTTCTTCCTTCCTTCATCCCTCCCTCCCTTTCTTCCTGCTTTCCTTCTCTCCTACCCCATCTCTTTCCTCCAATAAATGGAACATACTAGGCACCAGGCATTTTGCTGTATACGATACACAATAAAGCGCAAAACATAAAGTATTTTCCAAAGTCACCTGCTGACTCAAGATATACAATTGAAAAGCTTGTGCTTCTGGTTCTATGACATTCATAACTCAGATATTAGACCTTATGAGATGACATGGTCCAGGCAGGGAGGTAGAGGCAACCGGGAGCCTGCTAAACATCCTTTGAACTGAATGAGGCTGGGGAAACCCATCTGCCTCTGCAGCCCAGTGAGTCAGGAATAATGTGAACAGTAAGAGAGTTTGAGGTCAAGATTTTAACAAGTGGGCAGAGCACAGGGAAAGGAAATCTTGGAATCTGCTTCTCAGGCAGGAAGCAGACATCACCTGGGAAGGACTTCCATGGGTTTCCTGCCTTAGCCACTGCCGGGGTCAGGGACAAGGTTCTCATGTCTAGGAGAGGACTAGGAAGACCAAGATAAGGTACTAACTCCAAATCCATTGGAGGACAGGTAGACCATATGAAGTAACCAGCAGAAGCAGGGAGAACTGAGATCAAGGCAGAAAAAGCAAACGTCAATGGCAAGGCCAATATAGGTGGAGGAGAGAGATCCAACCTGTGGGCTACATGGGGACTGACAACCTTGAACTTCATCTGAGCCCTGTGTTCCTGGAAAGCAGAGACAGATGAGAAATCTTCTCATGTTGGGTTTCAGGAGACAGGGACCACCTGCTCTCCATATTCTGAGACAAGACCCACCTCTACCCTTTCTAAGTGACTATAAGTCCCTGTTTCTTCGCCTCTATGGAACCCTAGGCACCCTTCCTTTTCTTTTAGATGATCCTCATGAATGAACATTCTCCCATAAGAGCATTTTCTTTAGGTGTCTGGTGCATTTTTTCTTTCGCAGGACCGAGATCAAGTTACGGTTAGCCTAAAAACTCAAAGTGGAGAGGAATAACAAGTAGGCCAGCCTACAACGTGGCTCTGCGGTCTTCAGATTCTGGAGCTGGTGAGGTCAACATTCTAAGTCCCAGAGCATGGAGACCTGGGCCATTTACTATGTATCCTGCAGCCTTCAGGATTTACTTAGGAACTGGAGTAAGGCTGAGCATTGTGTAGTGGCTCCAACGTGAGAATACATCAGAGTTACCTAAAACACCCCAAGTTCCTGATTCAGTAGATCTGAGGAGGGGAGGGGGTTAAGAACTTGCCTTTCTAACAAGTACCCAAGTGACGCTGATGTTTCTGGTCCAGAGACCACACTTGGAAAACCACTGGGGTAGTCAATGCTAGTAGAACCATCTGCGAAAACTCAAAGAAGACGAAGATAAAGAAAATGAAGCTGATTCTCAATAAAATGAGAATGCCTTTGACATCCATTTCAAAGGATTGTCGTAAGGCTCACAGGCATAGATAATGTATGTGCGTGTATCTATGTAAATTATCAAAAGCTATACAAACATAAAGTATGTTACATTACCTTCAATATATGGGGTTCTCTTGAATACTTCCATACCACAGTCCTTCATTTTAAAGAATTAAGTAGTAGTTGCCCGTGTAAATCACTGAGTTTAGGAAATGCAAGCTAGGGGAGGAGTCGTTGGCATTTAGGATGAATGAAAGGTATATATCATGGTGGAAGAGATGAAGTACTTGATCCTCTCTCAGTTTCTAGGCTACACTGCTAGGGATTAGGAAACTTCTGTGACTGACACTTAGCTATAAATCACCTCGGAGATTCCCAAGTGTATGTGTGAGTCAGTCATTCAGTGTTGAATACGCTGAGTTTTACATTCACGCAAAACGGCAGCCACTTGTCATTGCCCTCCTTGGAATATTTTACACCCTCAGAGTCCCATAGGGTGCATCCTTGCATTGTACTTCTATTTAAAAAATGCTATTCTGAAGGTGTGGCTGCTGCTGTATCCAACCTCAGCGCCTCTTTGCAGCTCCTACTGCTGGTTTTAGCATCTTTAGGGGAAACGCCCTGCCAACCCCTTTAACTGCTACCTTGTCAGAGGGAGACATTGCCTGTGCCTCTTACATACAATTGCTTGAGAAACTGGCTCTTCTTTCCTTCTTCCCACCTCCCTATGCTCCTAAGTAGAAATCACCAGCCACAGTCAACCCATTTCTTTCTTAGGGCTCAAATGCATTAAGCCTATCAGAAAATGGAAAACAACCCCAATTCTTAAAAAACCCAAAGGAAACATAGCCAGTGCTAATTATCTTGAAGTAATGTGAATGTTATTTTCCCCAATTACCTACTAGGTAGGCTCCAGCCATTCTGCTTTCTTTAAGCCTTTTCCTAAAAGTCTTAACTTTTTCTATAGAGAAGATTCATTGTGGTACAGTAATGGGAATTCCTCCCTCCTTAGCACTGCCTGGGGTAGATCAATCCCACAGTCATGTCTGCCCTCAGTTCTTTCAGAATCAACTCTGGGCAACATGGTCTCATTATTGTAATAGGACAAGGAAAAGAAGGAAGGAAGGTTTGACCCAATATTCCTGGCTCTGGTCAAATGGGGATCTTCAACCCCAATAGCTCCAGCATGGAGAAGGGCAGGATAATCTTCTCCACTCTTGGATTGTCGGCACCTCTTTTCTCTCTCGTCTCCACCATCAAGCACAAAATGTCCTGGGACTTCCCTGGCAGTCCAGTGGTTAAGAGTCCACACTTCAAATGCAGGGGGTGTGGGTTCGATCCCTGGTCAGTGTACTAAGGTCCCACATGCCGTGCGGTGCGGCTAAAAAAAAAAGTTTCTTCAGGTGAGAAACAGAGTTATTCGCTTTCTCAAATGTGTCAGGAGGCCTTGTGAACACACGTTTCCTCTGATAAGACCACACTGTTGATACGCTTTTTGCATCGGTGACCTGGGCAGACTACAGATAGGCTCACAGAAATCATCTTTCCAACAACAGCTGGTCCTGAAAGCAAACGCTTGCTAAATTTCACGTCCATGACGTTAACATAAATGTACGGTCTTACACAAATATCAACCTCTTTAGGTCTCAAGTCTCAAACAGAAGTTAAGGGGCTAGGCTACATGATGTTTAAAAAACGTTTCTTTTAGTTCTGCAGAGTTTTCCTATGAGAATAAAAATGCATGGATTTGAGTTCCAGATCACTGATCCTTGACCCAGCTTTAGTTTGTTTTTATGTGTTCATTTGTTTGTTTAATGACTGTACTCTATAGTTTATAGTACGATATATATAACTGTAGCAGATTGAACAGTATGGAATTTGGCTTTGTAGGTAAAAATGGTTGAATATTTTCTGTGGTTCAACCTAATATATTCTAGTAAAGATAATAAAAAGCCACACTTTAAGTGGACTTGAATTTTTTTATTGAATGTTATAGAATCAGGTTTTAAATTGGACATGATCTCTTAAGATCTAAGACATTTTTAGCTCTAACTTAATGTTGAAGAAATCTCTTTGTCAGAAGGAAATTGATATATTTCTTTTTCTTCCTTTCCATTCTTCTTCACTTCTGGGAAATCTAGATCCTCTAGCCTGAGCTGATGGCCTAAAAGATCTTGTAAGCCTAGAAACTCTCAGTCAGTAACTGGCTTACAGGTGCATGGAATCTTGGGTGACTTTTCTTTGGCATGAAAGTTCAACCTATGGAAACATCCATACTTTTCTTTTTTCATAAGTCACACTACATTAGCACAAAAACTCAGGAACTGACCAGAAATTTCAATAGCACTGGGCTCAGCTTTCTCTAACCATCCATTTCTCCCTTTCCTCATGTCTTCACCAGGATGTACTTGCCCTAGTGGGCTGAGATGCTTCACGGCAGGCCTCCAGCCAGCCAGCTCACATCTATCTTAATTTCTTTGGCTTCCTTCCCTTCTGCCGGAAGGATTTGTTTTAAAGGTCTAACAAATGGGGAAAGCGGGGTCCATCATATAGAGTGTGGTGCTAAAAGCACAACAGAGCTACCAGAGGATGTAAGGGACCAAAGCCATGTGGGCCCGTGGTTTTGGAGTGCACTCTGTGTTTTTACGGATTCCTGTTGGCTTCATTCTTCAGCTGTAGGAGCTTAAGGATACCTCAGATTGATATATTAATATCTCACCTTTCAAGAGGAACTGTGTGACATCTTTGGAATGTTTCAGCCAGAAATCTCAACTCTCATGCTGCTCAAGTCTGTTCCAAATGGAAAAAAATGGAATTTTGATACTTATCCCCTAATATCGGTTTCTTTTTTGTTCCTGCCACATCCTGTGTACTCTTTAGATTCTGGACTAGTGTTTGTAGGAAGGGTTGATTATAAACGATCATTATTTTCCTAGACAACTAAAAAGAGTTAGTTACTTTGGGGAATTAAATCAGCTGAAATTGTACACAGCAACACAGATCCCCATGCAGAGCTGGGGGACTCACTCAGAAAGAAGGAGGCGTGCCAAGATGGGCTATCATCTGAGAGGCAGTACTCATAGCCTCAGGGCCCCACCTGCTGCCCTAAGTTCTTAACTGGCTTCATACCTCCAGTGTCCAGCCCCATAAAGCCCATAGCTCCTTCCTTGGTTAATCTTCTCCAAGCACCAATGTTTTCTTGTTATTCCACAGCTTAAAGACTTATCCTTAAAGACCATATCCTGCCCGTCCCTCGTTATGGAGAACGGGTGGCCTTCAGCTTGGACTGGAATACAGTATAGGCCGTCTTTTCCCATGTTAGCATCCAAAGATCAACCATTCCACTCGTCCATCACAAATCTGCAGCACTTTCAGCTCCCTGCTTATTTCTTTATTTTTTAGAATTTATTTTATTGATGTACAGTTGATTTTCAAAGTTGTGTTAATTTCTACTGTATAGCAAATTGATTCAGATATATATGTGTGTGTGTATATATATATATATATATATATATATATATATAGTTTTTAATATTCTTTTCCATTATGGTTTATCACACTATATAGAATATAATTCCCTGTGCCTTACAGTAGGACCTTGTGGTTTATCCATTCTATATATAATAGTTTGAATTTGTTAATCCCAAACTCCCAATCCATCACTCCCTCACCCTCTTCCCCTTGGCAACCGCAAGTCTGTTCTCTATGTCTGTGAGTCTGTTTCTGTTTTGTAGATATGTTCATTTGTGTCAAATTTTAGATTCCACATAGAGTGATATCATAGATTTGTCTTTCTCTTTCTGACTTACTTCACTTAGTATGATAATCTCTAGTTCCATCCGTGTTGCTGCAAATGGCATTATTTCATTCTTTTTTATGGCTGAGTAATATTCCAGTGTGTGTGTGTGTGTGTGTGTGTGTGTGTGTGTGTGTGTGTGTGTGTGTACACCACATCTTCTTTATGCATTCATCTGTTGAGGAACATTTAGGTAGCTTCCATGTCTTGACTATTGAAAATACTGCTGTGGTGAATTCTGGGGTGCATGTGTCTTTTCAGATTATGGTTTTCTCTGGATTTATGCCCAGGAGTGGGATTGCTGGATCATATGGTAGCTCTATTTCGTGTTTTGTAAGGAACCTCCATACCGTTTTCCACAGTGGCTGTACCAATTTACATTCCCACCAACAGTGTAGGAAGGTTCCCTTTTCATGGAGCTCCCTGTTTAGAGACAAACGTCCACTTCAGGCACAATTCAGAAACTCGACCTCAAAGCATTCCTGCCAAAAATATGGCAGAAACTATTATCTAGTAGACATTGTTTAAGGCTTATACCCTTCATCCACTTTTGCAGGTCCTCTACCCACTCGTAAGTTAGGTTACCAAAAACCAGTGCAAAGCTCTCAAGAAAGCTTTCCCAGAGAATCAGGACATACGTGCCTTCATTTAAGGAACGCTGCAGTATCAGTATTTGAAGAAAGGACTTGTGAATCCCATGAAAGTACAGCTAAAGATAGCATCCCTGTTTCCTCCACATGTGTTATGTGGCAAGTATAACGGACAACTCTCGGGCCAGCACTTTTTTTTTTTTTTTTTTTTTGGTATTAGGAGTGTTGCCGACTCCAGTTTGGCAGCCCCCCGCCCCGCCTTCCTTTTTTAAAAAACTCATTTATTCCTCACCTTAGTTACTCGGGTGTATTTCAAATAATATTGTAAACCATCCTCAATTCTTTCTGAAAAAATGGTAGGTTACCCGTAAATACCCGAGTCTGACCTTCAGTTGGACACCAAGAGACAGAAGAGTCAGTTCTCCAATGTCAAAAAAATCCTCCACGTAGCACCGATCAGAGCTGATGCCTCCTTGACCACATCACAGCCTCGGATGCTCTGAGCCTCCTTGCAGAATCCTTAGTTGCCCATCCTATTTTCTCATGGGTCCCATACTGCCCCACATTCTTTGCTTGCTTTGGCCCCTGTGGGTAACTTCATTTTCAATTCAGGTGCTTTCTGAATCCCTCCTCAACCTGACTTCTAAGGTTCAGTCATTTGAACTATTTAAACTAGCCTGCATAGGAAGGAACTTCTCTTATTGCAGCATTTTTCAGATTTCAGTCAATTGCATCCTACTTCACATCTGTATCCTTATTTTTTAGTATCTTTTCTTAAATTCCCTCCCTGTATTGGACCTGAAATACAGAGTCGAGCTCATCATTATTTTTGGTTCTTGACAGACTCTTATCATCGACACAATCAAGGCTTCCATTTCCTTATTTTGTTAATTACTTAGTTACTTCGAATATGTAATAAGTGTCTGTAAACCACCACCCCAAACAGAAGGCAAGATGTTGACAATAAATCTAGCCCTATGATCCCCTTCCACAACCTATCCCCGGACCATTGCCCGCCTAAAGGCATCTTGAATCTTGTATTCATTGTTCAGTTGCTTCCTTTTGTACATGGTCTCATTTCATCAATACGTACATCTAAAATGTGCATTTTTAAATTTTAATTGTTTTTAACCTTAAAAGAAGAATCTAATAGCATGTAATCTTTCGAGTCTTGCTTTTTTCACTTTATATGACTTAGATCTATCCATATTGTTCTCAGTGGCTGTAGTTCATTCATTTTGACCATTAATATAATATTCTGTTATATGAATTCACCACCATTTATTTTATTCATCTACTTTCCTGCCATTGGGTATTTGGGTGAGTTCCATGATTTTGCTATTGTTAAGAGGGCCGCTGTGAACCTTTTTCTGCATGTCTCCTGCATTCAAGGGCTAAAATGTATCTTGGACATGGATACACAGGTGGGATGGTGGCTTATTAGAGCAGGCAAATGTTCCATTTAAGGAGGCAATGCCAAACTGTTTTCCAGAGCGGTCACACCAATTTTTCTGCCACCAATCGCTACAGGTAGCTCTGAATTCACACCCTGCTCAGTACTTGTGAGTGTCAGACTTCTGAGTTTATACCAACAGGATAGGTGACAAGTCTCACTTAAACATTTTTTAAAGGGAAATTTTATATTTTTAACCATAAGTAGTAAATTCATGTCACTTGTTATAAATAGGAAACCATGAAAATAAATAAATAAAACAAAACAAAAATCATGTTCAAGATCATCACTAGATACTCCTACCTACTGAAAACAATTAGCCTGAGGTCACCTTTTCCTTTATTAAAAGGGAACGCTAGCAGGTGTCAGAGAGCATTAACGGTTTAACAACAAACTAAGACAGTCTGACTGAAAGAGCATTGAAAAGGAAGCGGCTTTCTCATCCTGTGACTTACGGTATTTAACTTTGAATACTCTTAATTCTTAAAATCATCTTCATTGTCACCCACACATTTGCCCTAATTTGGTTCTCTGCCGTATTTCCTTAAATAATCTCTTGTGAATCACAGCCAATCCCTGAGTGATCCTGTGAGGTTCTGATGCATTGTTGACAGTGTCAACTTGTAACATGGATCTCTCTGAATAAATTCCTGTTACATTTCATCTCAGCAAACAGTTCATTCCTCGGCTGGACCTAAAGAGGACAGCAAAGTCCGTTTAGATTTTACATTCTGCTTCAATAGTTAAGAGATTCGTGTTGTACTTGAGGGCTCTTAGTTGGATAGTCTCTTGTCTGTCTGAACTGTTTCTGATCTTTCTGTCTTAGTTTTAACATTTTGTGTCACGTATATTTTGACACTGGAAGCTGCCTCAAGTGTCTTGGATGTGTTATTAAATAAACTATACCATAGAAAAAAGAGCTTCCACTGTGAATGAAAGAATGAATGTGAATGAAAGCAGCGATCAATACTACTTTACATCGTTTTTAAACTATTGTGCATGGTTACCTCATGTCTTTCCACCTAGATTATAAGCTGCTAGAAGACAGGAATTACCTTACGTTAAGTGTATGTGTTCCTTGGTCCGTAGCACAACATTGGATGGTAGGCATCACATAAACACTTGTAAAGGAGTGTGTTTAAGTGGCGTACCTTCTAAGGTAATGGCAGCAAAGCCGGAAGTGGCAATGATCTCAGAAGGAGGTTGCCAAATTTTGCTTGAAGACTCGAAACTGTAACTCAAGGCTTTATTTAAGTTTAAGGAGATAGTTGTGTAGTGAGAAGAACATATGCTTTGATAGTCAAAGAAACATGGGTTCAGGTTCAATTCGGCCAATGATCAGTTGTGCCAGCTTAGGTACATTACTTAATTTTCCTGGTATGAGTGGTTAATCTATAAAATAGGATTCATGAGTCCTTCCACGTTTGACTAGGTTAAATAAAGGCAAGACATGGGCTACAGAGCAGATGTTTAAATATTGCTAATTTCCCCTCCCCCAACTTCTCTGAAGGAATTGTTTCCTATGTAGATTTGGACTTCAGAGAGAATTTCTGCTCACACCTAATAATAAGCGTTCATGTTAGCATCAGTTTGATTATATACAATGGATTCGAGTGCTGAGTTTTCATTGCCTTGATGTATGACATCAGGCAAGCATTGTCTTATGTTGTGATAGGGAAGGACAAATCTGACTCCACTTTAGATTTTTTCCCTTAACTTTGTGCTTTGTGCTCTGTTGCCTATGCTTAGTTCTGCCGGCTCTGCACCTTTTGTAAAAGAATGTCGCCTATAGCCTGAAATATATAGGGTAACCCATTCTCAAGGTTCTGACCTTTAAGAGTCCATTCATATAGAGATAAGAAGTTGGAGAACAGAAAATAACATCTGCGTTTTTGGAGGCTTACAGGAACAGCATGACCTGACCTACCTAGACAGCTGCAAGAAGAAAGGATTCTGACACCAAGAAGTCTGCACCAACCAACCTCATCCCTCCCTCACCTTGCCTTTAAAATGCTTTGCTGAAACACTTTGGGGACTTCGGGGTTTTGGGGGGCAGAGGGCACAAGCCACCTGTCTCCCTGGTTGGCCCTTCAATAAACCTTTCACTGCTACAGACTCTGATGTTTCAGTTTGTTTGGCCTTACTGTGAGTCGGGCATAAAAACTTGCATTTGGTAACAAAGTCAGCTATCCTTAAATGACATCTGGGTTATCTGTCATTCTCCTGAGATCAAGCCTTATAAAACAGAATGAGGAAGGCCTTCTAAAACTCATGTTGCCTTCCCATGCAACAGAACCGCTACAATACTGTTTTTCTTCGTAAAACCAGTCTGTCAGTTTGCTGGGTGACAATTCTGCTTCAGCTCTGAACACTCAATGTTCCTTCACCTCATACATAATCAAGGATAAAAGATACTCAGAATCGTGTGGACACTGCAGCTCTCCCAAAGGATTCTACTGACCCTGAGAATACGTGCTGGAAATGACGGATAACATTTGCGTTCCGTGTGGGATAGGGCCTTGCATACTCCAAGACACCCTGATGAGGAGGCTGGAGAATGTTATTCAGACGAGGCCAGCATCAGATCCTGGGCAAATCAATGGGGGTTCTTGTAAGATATGAATCACGTCCATTATTTGACCCACACTTAAGATTCTGAGTCTGTCAATGAAGTTGGTCAAATTGGCAGAAATGTCTGTTCTGGTCTCTGTGAACAGTGGAGAAGTATAAAATTGCTCTGAGTGGAAAATTCAACTCTAGCAGGAATTACGAGTCTGTAGCCAACACCACCAAGCAAACTGAAAACCAACCAGAATATTAAAAAAACAAATGACCACAAACCATACAAAATGTTCAGGTCCGTGGTATAAAGGAAAACACTCCAAGGACTCCAAAGGTCTGATTTATTAAAGACTTCGGTTCTCGCAAATGCATAAAGTTGCACAATGACTCATAGAAAATCTGTCCCTCAATGAATTTTGCACCAGGTAGAAGATATATGAAGAAAAACCCCATTTATATAAGGAGCCCACGATCACTGTGATTTATTAGGCAATTTCCCCGCGTGCAATACTGTGTGAACACCAGGCCCAGCATGGAACCCTAACCAGAAGAAGAAATCAAGATGAGGCCAGAGGGCCCAGCAAATGTCTGGATTCAAAGGCATGTTTGTGGGCAGCTTGGCAGCAATGAGAACAAGTAGGGAGGTTGGAAATCTTAAAGAAAGAAAAACATTTCCTCTGGGGCTCCAGCAACTAGAGAATGAAGGTTTTCCCAGAGACCATTCATTCCCAGCTAGCTCTCTGGTCCTACAAAGTATTAGGGCCTCACCACATCTCCACTTTTCTTCCAAAGAAGGCAGAGGTGGCCTGATCCGCTGTGCACTGGCTCCCAGGGGCCTTTACTGGAAGTGTCTGTTCCCCTGTGGGCCCCCCTTCCCTGAGGTGTGCTTCCATCGTGCTGGTCCAGAAGGTTAAGATTTACACTGAGCTGCCCTGAAATATTATGGTTTAGGGATGCAGAGGCAGGGAAGAGGGTACTAGATGATGATGCTGAAGTCATGTTGGCGGAAAACAAAGTGTGAATTTTACTCTAAAAACGCCTGAAACCACTCCCTCTGTGATCCTGGATGCTACATCTAAAATGGAGCCTGGGGCTTCCCTGGTGGCGCAGTGGTTGAGAATCTGCCTGCCAATGCAGGAGACACGGGTTCGAGCCCCGGTCTGGGAGGATCCCATATGCCACGGAGCAACTAGGCCCGTGAGCCACAACTACTGAGCCTGCGCGTCTGGAGCCTGTGCTCCGCAACAAGAGAGGCCGCCATAGCGAGAGGCCTGCGCACCGCGATGAAGAGCGGCCCCCGCTTGCCACAACTAGAGAAAGCCCTCGCACAGAAACGAAGACCCAACACAGCCAAAAATAAATTAATTAATTAAAATGGAGCCTGTTTGGGATGCTCAAAGTGTATTAAGGAAATTTCATTCAACCAGATGACTAGGAATAAGTCGTGACTTTCTCCAGCTAGTTTCATGGAGTATTGCCACGTGGCATATTTCTGTCTCCAGGCACTCGCAGAATATTTAAATTACATGGCTGGAACTCAACATGAGATGATATTAAAAAGTTTAATGAAAGCTCAAGGTGGGCTTCCATGGTGGCGCAGTGATTAAGAATCCACCTGCCAGTGCAGGGGACAAGGGTTCGAGCCCTGGTCCGGGAAGATCCCACATGCCACGGAGCAACTAAGCCCGTGCACCACAACTACTGAGCCTGAGCTCTAGAGCCCGCGAGCCACAACTACTGAACCCGTGTGCTACAACTACTGAAGCCTGTGCGCCTAGAGCCTGCGCTCTGCAACAAGAGAAGCCACCTCAATGAGAAGCCCGTGCACTGCAACGAAGGGTAGGCCCCACTCGCTGCAACTAGAGAAAGCCTGTGCACAGCAGTGAAGACCCAACACAGCCCAAAACAAAATAAATAAATAAATTTTAAAAAAAGAAAGCTCTAGGCATATGCAGCCTTATATCAGGCTTGGTAGTTTGAATGTCATGATGGAATTCTGTCTACTATGTTGACTACAGCTGTAGAAGCTGGTGGGCCTCCATGTCTCTTCCTGTACCTCTGGCCTTCTCCTGGGTGTTTTCACTGTAGATGCTCAGAGAATGAATGGCCTTAGTCTCAGGCTCCACTCTGTTTGATTTTTAAACTTGTGACTGCAGGTCAATGAGACCAGGATCCTTCAGGGTGCGGGGATGGGGGGAAAGGAAAAGAAAACTTGAATGTTTCACTTGGGGTCTTTCCTGTCCTCTCTTTTCTCCAATAAGATTTTTCTGTCTGCAGAGGGTCATCCCCTGATTTCTTGAGTTCCCCTTTTCCCATATTTACCTATTCAGCTCTCCAACTGCCTTAAAAAAGCACAGTCAAGGAAAACAAACAAGCCAACAGTTAACTCATCAAAGTACCTATTTTATTTTATTTTTTTATTATGCATTATTAAGTGAAGCCTAGTTGATTTACAATGTTGTATTAGTTTCAAGTGTACAGCAAAGTGATTCAGTTATACATATATATATAATATATATCCTTTATCAGATTCTTTTCCATTATAGGTTATTACAAGATATTGAATAGAGTTCCCTGTGCTATGCAGTAGGTCCTTGTTGTTTACCTGTTATATATATAGTAGTGTGAATATGTTAATCCCAAACTCCTAATTTATCTCTCCCCACCTCCATCTCCTTTGGTGACCATAAGTCTGTTTACTATGTCTTCATAGCATCTGTTTTTCAAAACAGCCATTGGAATTCAGGTGCACGTTCTATTCTCCGTTTCACAATTTGCCAACATTTAATTAATCTGTCTGCACCTCTGTTTCCTCATTTACCAAATGAAGACAGTCATAACCAACTCAAAATGTAAATGTAAAACATAGGGCCTGATACATGCAAAGTGCTTAATAAAAGGTTACAAAAATCATCGTTATTAACAGCTGCTAAATGATGTTGCTTGACAAATTATTAGCAGTTCAAATTCAGACAGATTTTTTTCAAACAGATGTGTGTAGCTACTGTCTCACATAGCCTTGGACATCCTCAGAAGTATATCTGGAATATGGACATGGAAAAATCCACTAACAGCCCTTCCTTGCTGTTTCTCAGTTATTATCCTATGTTCCCTATTCAGATCCTTGCTTATACTTAAAATTGATGCTTTTTTTTTTTTTTTTTTTTTCGGTACGCGGACCTCTCACTGTTGTGGCCTCTCCCGTTGCGGAGCGCAGGCTCAGCGGCCATGGCTCACGGGCCTAGCTGGGATCTTCCCGGACCAGGGCACGAACCCGCGTCCCCTGCATTGGCAGGTGGACTCTCAACCACTGCGCCACCAGGGAAGCCCTGATGCGTTATTTTTACTTCTCACACTTGCTTGATGTTTTTTTCAGCTCTCTGTCTGTGATAACTATATGCAACATGCTTTTTTTATCTTGCTTCGTGAACAGACCAACAGTCATGGTGAAGTCCACATACACTTTGTGTAGCACAGCGCTCGCTATAAATGCTGTTGATAATCCTGAATGCAGAAGGGTTCATCACATTTTAAAAGCCTTTCTGTGATTTTTTTCTTTTGGTGGTTTGTGCCTCACATTGGGCCTTCACATAAGCCTACCTCTAGTTACCAAATCGTTGACTGTCTTCTGCAGCCAACCCTTATCAAACTGTATGGTTTCAAGGGGAAAGTCACAAAAGGAACATGTAAGTTACTCACATATATTGTTCCAGTACATGACCCCAAATTTGAAGGCAACCATCTCTCTTTTTATGCTTTAAATTAACTCAGAACATCTGTTCTAGCGTCAGAAGTGTTGTTAGAATGATGGTGGTAAAATAATTTTTGACTTACTTGTTGGTCTGGCTACCAGTGTACAAGAGTCACTAGTTCAGGAAAGTTCTTCCCATAAGCCCAAGTGATATAGATATATTACTATCACCCCCAAAGCAAAGATGTCTGATTTTCAGTTTATAAACTGATAGCAACTTAACAGCAATTATTATGAGTGGACTATATTAGGTCATTGTGTTAATCACCAACCTGCATTTCAGAGCCTTGGGAGGTTCAATTGTCAAAAAGTAATTTATAAAGTTCCATGGTTAAACGTGGAAAATGTATCTCAGCTTGAAAGTAAAATTATATATTGTGGTTTCAAATACTGTATTTTAGAGAGATGTACTGAATAATTACTGAAGTTAATTAAGTAACCATGAATATTAAATGCCTTACTTCCCTACTTTTTGAGTGAGACTATAGAGTACAGATGGTACTTGGCATTTGTGGGCATTTATGGGGAAGGGGGGAAACGTGAACTTTAAGTTAAAAGATTCCTGAGGAGTTTCCCCCCACAAATAGATTTCTGATGTCCCATTTTGTTTTACCAATAAAACTTTCAGGGAGTAGCTGATTAATTAGAGGATATATTTGAGAATATTCCACTCATTTTTTTTTTCTGGTAAGACTAAATGATGGAAAAGAAGTATAAAGTATAAGAAACTGATGATTTTATGATCTAATATGAGTGGAATCATGCATAAGTTGTGTGTGTGTGTTTTTTCTTATTTTGGGGCCCATCCTGATTCACTATTAATATGTTTTTAAAAATCAAGGAGGAACTTGTCCAAACCTCAGTTCATAGGAATGGAATTAATATTGCTGTAAAAACAAAGAGTGGGGGGAATAAACTCTGGCACTCTAGCTAACAGGAACCGTTGAACTCAGCAGCCGTGAGGACCATGTGACTCATTCCGGGAAAGAACTTTCCTCTGATGGGGATTCGACTGCTTCCATCAGCTATTAGCTCAGCTTTTTAAACTAACCATATTAAGACCCACCAAAATTGCCTAGAAAAAGTCATGTGTTGATGTATTGTCCATGTATTTGAAGATACAAGGATTGTGAGAGATGGACGCTCTGAAGAATGTTTTTTCTTTTTGTAGCATTTCTTGTAAAATTAAAAAAAACTGAGTTGGAAAAATAAAGTTTTATGGAAAAATTTCTGAGTCCTGTTCAAATGAAAAACATTACAGGGATTTTTTTTTTTTTCTTACCTCAGTTGGTCTTGTTTTCAAAAAAATATGACACATGCCATTTAAAAACTTCAAGATGGGAGAAGAAAAGTCATATGATTTCAATTAAAATAGGTTCTTTTTGTCTCCCAGAGAGTATTTAAGTATTCCATGGGAGCCTGAGAAATCCGTGAAGTATTATACGTTTTTCAGAAGGGATGTGCTTCATTATCGCACAATTTCTTGCCTGTGGTCTGGTCTCATGCAAATTTCTCAGTTTGCTTAGAAGAGGAAGGCTATTTCCTGGTTGAAACAAATTTCTCTTTCACGTATTTTATCAGACTAGGTTTCAGTGATGAACCCTCACATCTCAATGGCTAAAACCACAGTGGTTTCTTTCTCATTCACGCTACACAACTACACATCCATCAGGCTCATTTTGGGCACTCGGGGACCCAGTTGCTGAGACTCAAGCCAGGTGGAAAGAACGCTTTGGAAGGTCTTGCCTTAGCAATTAAATACTTAGCTCATAATTGACCCAGTTCAGATATTGGCCAGAACTAGTCACATGATGCCATCCTACCCTAAGGAAGCCAGGAAGTACAATCTTTCCGTGCGTTGGATTTATTTGATTGACTGTATGAACACAACCGTACATATAATGGCACATTAATTACATTAATTACTTGGAGCTTGGCTTCCAATTCTTCCTCCTTGGTAGGAAGGTGTCCATGAATTCTAAAATCACTTGCAATTCATGTAATATGTTGACCCATCTCTTCCCACCTTGTTTCTTATCAACAGACATCAGTTTAGGTTAAACATATGGACATTTTGAGTATGGTCATCATCAAGCTAGAGGTTGGACATATATTTATCTTAGATTCCTGTATTTTCATAAGGCAGATAATTCACCAATTATCATACAATTGAGAACTTATTTGTGCTCTTTTTCATTAGCATGAGATTTTAAATTTCTCTATTATGACTCACCAGAGAAATCACTAATTGGAAATTGTTTCCCCTCCAGGAACTCACAAAATCTGACTCAGCTTTCTGGTTAGAAAGAGAGATGTTTTCAAAAATTAATTTTAATAGCTGTCCATTCAGTGAATACTTTGAAGATAGCGTGAGGATTTTGCAACAATTTTGGAAAGCACTTTGAAATGTACTACTAATAATTTCAAGATTATGTCTAAATCTATTTTCAGTCTAACATCTAGGATGTGAAGGTATTTGGCAAATGCCTTGAACTCCTAATTTTAAAGATATCAATCATGAAAATTTGAGAAGCTGCCCGAACTAGATACTACTGCTAGGAGAAATATCCTAAAAATAATCAATGAAAGAGTTAAAGAAATGATGAGTTTAGAGATCAAGGGCACTGGTCTTGAAGCTGTCCTCTTCCCCAAATAAATATTTACTCAGAACTCTAAAATTATTAAAAGGTAAAAGCAGGTCTGCTTTCCTTGACATGGAGCCACTGCAGGTGGTAGGGATGGGGAGGGAGGATTGAGGCTGGGCTATGGTGGAGGTTTTCTGCCCTAACCATCTGGCTTTTTCCTTGCTCCCCTCCACCTCGTGATGGCTTTGGGGGCACTTTCAGAAACCTCTAGGGTTCCACAGAGTACGGGTTCAAATTTGCTGATCTATTCCAACTACTTATTTAGCAGATGAGGGCAACCAGGTTCAGAGAGGTCAACCCGTGAACCAAAGGGTGAAAAGTAAATTGACTGAAAAGCCAGGTGTCTACAAGTAAAAGGTTGAGGTTTAGGGGTTTTACAAAATTATTTTATTGACACACTCCAAGCCTGGCTCCTATACTGGCAAGATATGCTAACTATACATGTAACACCTCAGTTGGCTTCCATTTGTTATGTCTCTACTCATGTACTGAGTAGGGCAATATATCCTAGGTGCCATGGGATTTAAAAAATAAGTCACATTTCCCATCCCCAAGGAATTTGTTGTCTAGTTGGAAGAGAAAATTCTTTTAATCTATTTTTCTGAATCTAGCATTCATCCATCTAGGCATTCCAGGAGCACTTATTCAATAAATATTTAATGAACATCTGATTTATCAGATATACTCTATGTCAGCTCATATGCCTCTTCTACCTCTTGTATATCTTCTGCCTTGCAACTTGTCCCTTTACCCCTCCTTATTTCTGGTCTCTTCCTTCTTTTCTTTCTCCTCCTTCACCACTACCATCTAAAATATCCCTGAAAGCTAGTTACAGCCTTGTAGCATAGAAAATAGCCTTTCATTCCACATTGGAAGATAAAAGGATTAAAATGCAAATGAACAGTTGAAAGCACAGGTTATACTTGGGTGACTAGATTTCAGTTAAAGTGCAATGAATCAATCCATCATCAAGGGTAAGTGACTGATAAGAGAGTCTTTCCTGTTTTCATAGGTGTAGTGGGTGGGAAAGGGAGAGGGGGAGTGAAGACAGTAAGAGGCCTTTGGGCAAAGGGAGGGCATGGGGGAGAGGGGGTCTGGGACTGCCCAAGTTTGATAGTTTTGCCTGGGACTAATAGAAGCATTCCCCTGAAGTATCTGTAAAGCCCAACTGCACCGCAAAGGCAGCTCTACGTGATTTATGGAAGAGCTCACATGATTTATGAAGACTTAAAAAAACATCAGCACACAGCTGACTTTCTATAAAGGAGCTTCTTTCCCCCGGGATTCAAGGAGCTTGGAATTTAATGAGGGAAACGGAATCTACAATGAGAGACGATAAGCAAACTAGATTGTTTCTCACACAGACAGACCAGAATTTATGTATCCTGATACTCTGGCCTTCACAGGCCTCAGCCAAACCCAGCAACGCCTTGTTCTCAAAACACTCTTTGGAACTCTTCCACTCTGCCCATCACCCTGACACCCTTTCTAATATGGATCACCCCTGAGGATTTTCTCAGAACCTTTAGTTGGCCTGGAATGCCGGCCCATCTCCTCTTCGCCCTCCCCCAGGGCTGCCAGTTGAAATCCTACGCAGCCTTCAATGTTGGAATCCAAATATCACAGAGCATCTCTCTTGCCTCCAAACGTTTCTAGCACTCTGCTCATGTCTCAGTCATACTATGTAATATATTTTACTTTGTTATTGGTAAACATTTTTTCAGGTGTGTTTAAACAACAGGAGAAAGGCAAAACAAAACAACAAAAGAAAAGCAAAGATGGGCTTCCCTGGTGACGCAGTGGTTGGGAGTCCGCCTGCCGATGCAGGGGACACGGGTTCGTGCCCCGGTCCGGGAAGGTCCCACATGCCGCAGAGCGGCTGGGCCCGTGAGCCATGGCCGCTGAGCCTGCGCGTCCGGAGCCTGTGCTCCGCAACGGGAGAGGCCACAACAGTGGGAGGTCGCGTACCATAAAAGAAAAAAAAAAAAAAAAAAAACAAAGAAAGGTCATGTTAAGTCTAGGTGGCTTGGCCGTGCATGGCCCTGGTATGATGTATAACAGATAACAAAGGAACCCCCATCTCCTAGTTCACTCCCTTTGTCTGCGTGTAGAGAATGGAAATTGCTCCTGTTCGTTTGCCTGGCAAGTATTCCCATTACCCTGGTCTTTAGCCATCCATAGTCAGTGTGGAGCAGTGAAGGGCAGGGGAATGGCCGTATAGAACAGGACTGGGTTTGGTCCGTTACTTTAGTCCCTTTTCTGGGGATGTGCTGATTCGTCTAGGAGCTGGCAGGTGTCTCAAGTCCAGCCAATCAGAGTCTGAGACCTCTTGATGTAAAATTAGATAAGAAGCATTTGGGGCTATGATGTGGGGCAGCTGGAATGGAGTCAGATGGACAAGTAAAGAAGCAGACAGAGGTAGAAAGAGACCTGGGTCCATTACATCCTTGTTCCAATCCCCAAGGTCATGGTTCCTCCAGGTTTTGTTTCTAGATATACCCTAGTACCTTCTTTTTTTTTTTTTTTTTTTTTGCTTGTGCTAATTTAAGTTAGCTTTCTAACACTTGCAACCAAATATCTTTGCTAAATCGATCTCAGTTAAAGAGACTGATCTTAAAACCTGAAGGAGTAGGGTGAACTTTTTTAAGCCACAATAGAATCACTTAATGAATGGGTGGAGTACTCCTAACAGAACTTTTAAAAAATTGTTTTGATGTCCTGGTCTCCTGACAAATGCCTGTTAGCAATGCCCAAGGGCAAAAAATGAGAGAAAAAAGAGGTATAGATATTTGCAAATAGAGTTACAGTGTTCAAAAGGAAAACAGGAAATATCATTGCTGACATGGCCAGCTGCCCAACAAAGATTTCGTTTCCCTTTCCATAGCTTAGAGTGTGGCTGGAAGAGGCTAGAACAGCACCGTTTGGTAGAGTCATGTGTCAGGTTGTCATCCATGATGCGTGGGTAAAGGTGATAGAAAGTTAAGGGGCAGGTGTACCTTCTCCAGTTTCTCTTTCCCTTGGAAGCCCTGGTATGTAACAGAGCCATGAGTGATAAAGTCCCTAAACCATGACACGGATGTTATAAGAATCATGAACTACTCTGAGAATGAAATAAACTTTTGTTGCATTGATCCACGGAGATTGTGGAGCTTACCTGTTATGCCAGCCAGCAGAACCCTACTAGTTCAGGATTTCTCAAGCTCAGTTCAGAGAGCGTACCACTAAGTCTTGGAAAAATGGTGCCAAATCTTGTATGTTAAAAAAGGAGGCTAGCACCTAAGAATAAGTTATGTCAGACTACCCTCAGTCCTTCTTGAAACAGCTCCTTATTGAAACAAGAGAGGGGTGTATTAGTGCATCTGGTATCTCTGGATGTAAACAGGAAAACTGACGTGACTCTCTTGATATCCTTGGAAACAAGGTGAATTTGTAAACAACTGACCTAGAGGAGTTACCATCCATTGATTATTAGATTGATATTTCCTGGGGGAGACACTAGTGGTACACAACAGGGCCTGATGCTCTTCTTAACCTGTCATATTCTGTACACATTTTTAGATTTCATCAAAGGTATAAAACATTATCCTTATCCAATTAGAGCCCTTGTGTAAAAGGGACGGGTTATTCTATGTTCAACAACAGAATTAAAAATCTAGATGACGCTTTGGCAAACTTTTCCTGTAAATGGACACACAGTAAATACTTTAGGCTTCATGGTCTAAGAGGTAAAATTGAGGATGTTGTGTAGGTACTTTGATATAATTTCCATGTGTCATTAAAATATTTTTCTCTTGACGTTTTTCCAATGATTTACAAATATAAAAACAATTCTTAGACGGTGGGCAATAGTAAAACAGGGGGTGGGTCAGATTTGTCCCATAGGCCACTATTGTCAACCCCTGATCTAGAACAAAATATTGGAATGAATATTAAAAGAAGTCACTGTAGACTAAAAATAGGACAATGACATTAGACCTGAAAAATCAGCCTCACAAGCATAGAATGAGGGAAACAAGGCTTAGGAGTAGATGAGTTTCCCGCATGGACCACATCCCAGAGAAATAGTGGAAGGCCCTGGAGACAGTGCTAAGAGGGACAGAGGACACTAGGTTTGGGATAACTGATGAGCTGCTTCCCGGAAGAGGAACCAATGCCTTTAGCTTAAGGCACAGTGAGTCATCAGGGGCATTCTTCCTGGGCTCTAAGTCTGCTGGATAAGGAGACAAGCCAGCGGATCTGAGCTCCCAGGGCAGGCTGGCCTAGAGGACCCTTAAGCCCTTTCCAATCTCGAGAGTCTGTTTCTCTTCTCTTACAATCAGTCTTCTTTAAGACATGGGAGGTATCTATTTCATGATTCTATCTCTTACCATAAATGAATATTTACTAGTGAGTGAACCTACTAGAATCTGCCAATTGCTTTGATATATGAGACAAGGGGAAGTAAATTCTCTAAGCAGAGGGAGGTGGGCTGCCCAAGTGAGGGGCTTGGTGGGGTGAAATGCTCAGAGGTTACTGGATTCAATGCAAAGTTTGGTGCCTGTTCTTTTTAACCCTGGCCTGGAGAAGCAGAGAGCAGCCCTGGGGCTTTTCTTCCCAGCCTTAGATTGCATCCCATTACCCCTTTCAACACCAGGACAAACGTTCCTCCGGCTTTCAGGCTCAGCTAATCCAGGATGCCCTCTGACACTCACCCACACATGGCAAGGCAGGAAACGTCCCCCAGAAAGGCTGAGTTTTCCAGCCTGGCTCACAAACAGACAGCACACAAGTCCTTGGAAACCCATTGAACAAATGTCATCCAGGACTTACAAGCTGGCTGCAAAACTAGAGAGAGCTCAGTAAAACACCCAGTGGTGGCAAAGCTTCTGGAAACCGAATGCAGGGACAGGCACCAGCGATCTTTCAGCGAAAGTAATTTCCAGAGCTCACATTCAGCGCCTGGCACTTTGATAAGCATTTAGAAGGGGTCCTATTACTACCGAGAAGGAACCGGCAGCTGCCTCGCCTGGATTTTGCCCCAAGGGAGAGAGGTCAGCAGAAGGTCAACCCAGAGCAAGGCTGAGACCAGGGGGATGGGGGGGGGGTCCCCATGGTCCTCAGTTCTCACCCTTAGGAGTAGATGCTCTTCTCAGAATAGCTTCCATCAGGAAGGTCGGGCCTGGATGACAGGTAAACATTATTTTCAGGACAAAAAGGATGCGGCTAACTGCATCCCAGAGACCTACAGACCCCACCTCCTAGGAGCTCACATGCCAAAGCACAAATGGTTCTTCCCTTCTGTGCATCACGTCTAGCAGGCTTTAAACAGACACCGAAAAGCTTGTTGATTTAATGAGAAGTTTTCTTAAGAGACAAGTCCCACCTGTTCCTTCTGCTCCCATGAGACTGTTCGTTTACTCAACAATTCAGTCCTCCCCCTGGGAATATAATCAGGAAGACAGAGACTCAGTGGCTGCCGGCTTCATGTAGCTACCTAGACGGCCTCTCACCGCAGGGCCAGGGCACCCAGAGGACAAGGTGGGCCACGTACAGCCCTGCAACCCAGATGTTCCACTAAGACTTCCCGTTTCAGGTTCTCTGCATGGATTTGAGAAACCCCAGGTAGAGCTGGGATGCTGCATAGGCCTGAGTGAGATTTGGCAAAAAGCTATTAGTACACTTACTTATTCCCGGGTCATCCCCTGGCCTTGAGCCCATCCTGGGCCTCACCCCTGCTCCTCCGCTAAGGACAAGCAGATCGAGAAAAGGAGGCTCAAGGGACCAACATTCTGTGCTACTCTGAGGGCAAGAGGGGCAAATGTGCAGATGAGAGACAAGACGGCAGATGTTTGAGAAACATCTTCTGTGCTCTGGTCTCACCTCCCAAGTAGCCAGCTGGCCCCTAGGGCAGGCCTGGAACTTGCTGGTTCTCTGGGCCCCCGTTCCCCCAACTACGGGGGGTTCCCCAGCCAGCTCAGAGGGGTGGCCCTGCTCTAAGATGAAAAATGCTCCAGACTTCCACTGGCACCGCTCCAGGACCCACATCTGCTTTGATTGTGCCTTGATGAAAATCCTTTGGAGTAAAGTGTAAAGTTCGCAAAATCGTGTCAAAGGAGTTTTGGGCCCTTCCGACCTCTTTCATAGCATCTGTTGATGTTTTACTCTCTGCTGCTCTTCACCACCAGTTTTCCTCCAGGTGTCCGCTCTTCTACTGGCCCTCTCCACACGGACACCCCCTCAACCCCAATGTACGCGCAGACACACACACATACCACCTGGCTAGCACCCATTTGCATCTACAAATCAGCATTGATGTCACTGCCCTTAGAAACCTTTCTTGATCCCTTACTTCTCAAAGTATATTAGATGCCCTTCTAAGTTCTCTCTAAAACTTCGTTCTAACCTTCATAGTTCAAGGGTTATACCATCATGACTGAATCACCCGCGACACAGGACGTTCCAGGAAGGTAGGACCGTGTCTGTTTTTCTCTCCGTTATGTTCCAGGCACTAGCACTGAGCCTAGAACTTAGTAGGAGCACAGTGAAAACTGGTTTATTCAATGAATGAATGAATGCACTTTCCAAGTGCTTAGTTCCCTTGGTTGGCTGAGATTCTATCATAGTCTCGGTATCAGCTGCCCGTCTACAACGGTGGATGAGTTGCTGAAGGGTGCCATGTGGTGGCAGCTAACCTGGACCGTCTCTTGCATTGTCAGCTGGTTCCAACACAATACTTCTCTCATTCTCATGGGGAACGCTGATTTCAGGTCCTGTCCTCACCTAATCTGCTACCTTGGGTGATAGTTGACTGGGCCTTGCCATGTATTACCTATAGACCCAACAAGTGGAGCTTGATAGAATGCAACTTAGCATCAGTGTATCAAGAAACATCCTCAGAATTTTAGTTGCTGGAACATTCTGGGTGAGTCTGCCATGGAGCTGCCGAGGAAGCAAGTGCTAGGGTCTACTTTTCCTGAACTACGGTCCTGATGAAGAGGAGGCAATGGCCTATCCTACTGGGCATGTTTCATACCAAACCCATAGAGCCAAACTCAATTCAGCACATCCCCAAAGAGGGAAAATGAACAGATTCAATTTGGGAGAAAAACATGGCAAGTGAGGAAAGACTTGCATAAGTCAAGTCAGAGGTAGAGAGGAGAAAGAGATACTTGAGAGCTCTCTTCAAATACTTGAAGCTTGTCATCTGAAGGCATAATAGGTCCGATGAGGACTATGAATGTGTTTTGTTGGGATGGGGCTGGTACATGAATTCCCTGAATTATCAGCATAACTTCAACTTTAGTTACATTTTTCTTCATACTTTTATTTTGTTTTTCAAAGAGGTCCCCAAAATATTAAAAAAAATATAAGATTGAAAGCCAAAAAAGTATTAAAACTGGTGTCTATTATCAAGCAGAATTGGAGAGAGATTCAAGGCAGGATTAAGTAGGAAATGAATATGTCTAGTAGGAGAAGGGACAAGGGAAAGGACAGAAGGAAAACCATAACATTGGTTATGGCAAGTGTTTATAAAAATGCTCTTGAAGTGAGGTTTCCAGATGAGATTTTCTCACATTTATTTTGCTGAAGCCTGACTACTCCTGTAGTTTATTCCCGTGGTTTCCTTTAGTTGGTCTTAAAGGTGAGCTTTTCTAGCATTTGACACATTTAGTATATTATAAACCCTTAAGTTTGATTAGTTTTTTTCTAGATGTCTTTAGCTGTGTACAGCTGCTGGGCAGTGTTGAAGAGAAATCAGCCTCAGAAACAGCCTCAGGTAGCCCCTGAAACAGTCTTGATTCAGGGCACTCTCTGTGTAATCATCCAGCATCCTTGACACTCATCCATACACCCCAAGAAGCAACCACACAGGTGTGTAATTACGTAGCAGTAGGTATGAGAAGCTTTAGCCTTCCCTGGTGGAAGAGAGGGAGTCTGTATAGACCAGGGTGGGGGTCTAATTCTCACTCTCCAAAACCCCAAGAGTGGCCCTGCTTCCAGGAGCATGACAGAGTTGAGTATTAATTACTTGCTGAATTTCATGCCGAATAAAACCACATGTGTCTTTCAGCTGTGGTTTGGAAACATTTCTACCCTGGATATTATCTGTGAAAATTGGATGGGATTACATCACCTTGCTGCTGGTTTATGCATGTTCAAATTTCACATCAGCAGGGAAAAAAGGCGCTTCTGTGTGCATTTAACGTCAGCCTGCACACCATGGAGAGCTACGTCTGCCATCTTGGGAGCCCGGAGTTGATCCTGCAATCAATAGGGAACCCATGAAAAGTTTTGTTTGATAAGTTGAGTGAAATGTTAGCATCAAGCTAACAGCACGGAGTAAAGAGAGTATAAGAGGAGAAGCAAGAGAAAAGTTAGGGATTGAGAGCCTGAGAATACGAGATATAAAAGGTGAGAAGCATTTTGAAAAACACTTAGGATAAAAAGTGGATAACTTTCATGATTCTTTGGACATTGGATAGTGAACGGAGGGGAGACTCTCAGAGGAATCCCAGGTTTTTGGCCTAAGTGGCTGGAGCTATGATAAAAAAAAAAGGGGGGGGGTTGGGGAGGGACTTCCCTGGTGGTGCAGTGGTTAAGAATCCACCTGCCAGTGCAGGGGACACGGGTTCGAGTCCTGGTCCGGGAAGATCCCACATGCCGGGGAACAACTAAGCCCGTGCGCCACAACTACTGAGCCTGCACTCTAGAGCCCTTGAGCTGGACTATGGAGCTCACAGGCTGGACTGGGGAGCTGGCCTGCCACAACTACTGAAGGCCTCACACCTAGACCCCGTGCTCTGCCACAAAGAGAATCCACTCAATGAGAAGCCCGCTCACCACAACGAAGAGTAGCCCCCGCTCGCTGCAACTAGAGAAAGCCCGCACGCAGCAACGAAGACCCAATGCAGCCAAAAGTAAAAAAAAAAAAGTAAATAAATAAAATTAATTTTTAAAAGTGTGTGGGGGAGGAATTACAGGGAATAAGTTTTAGAGGAAATAATGAGGCATGTTGGACCCTTTGAGCTGTGAGGTATCTGTGTGACAACTAAGTTACATATTTCAGGGAGCAGGTAGGTATACATATTTGATGTGCCTGTGAAAAGTCAAGGTGAGAAAGACAGTTTGGGGGTCAGCGTCCCATAGGTGGCAGATAAACTTGAGTGTGGGTGGAATTGCCCTGGGACGGCAATCGAATGAGGACCATTGCAGCCAACTTGGGAATTCTGGGAACACAGATGTTCCCAAGAAGGAAACTGAGAAGAAATGCTCAGATTTGGGGAGGGTGTGTCAGATGGGAATAAAGAGGGAGAAAACGTAGTGGGTTTGGAGGGAGAGGGAATATCAGGAAGTCATGGTCACAGGAACCCAGGTCTACGCAGAGTTCCAAGAAGTATAATAGTAAACTGAATCAAATTATGCAGAAAACCAAGGACCGTAATAGCAAAAGATAATTCTTTTTTGCTGAAATGTCAATGGGGAGAGAGTTGGTGATTTTTTTTTTCTGGAGCAGTTTTAGGGTTTTCGTGAGGGTGGAAGCTATAGTATGAGACTTTGAGATGAGAATGGGCAGTGAAAGACTTTAGTGAGGACATGTATTCAACTTTTTCAGGATCTTTGACTTAAGAAAAAGGGTAAAGGGATACTGTTAAGGGAATTTTTCAGTTTTAGGGTTTTTGCTTGTTTCTGTTTTTATTTTGATGAGGGAGATGTTATCAAGTTTGTAAACCAAAAGAAATGAGACAGTAGAGTAGAATAGGTTGAAGGCAAAAAGATTATAGTGATAAGAAATGGAGTCGGGTCTTTGGGCGACAAAGGCAGAGAGGATCAAGTGGATATCTTGGCTGTTAACAGAGGGAAGAACTGGGTGGGAAGGAGAACGTGATATCTAAAGATTGAGAAATTCATAGCCAATTCCCTCAATATCCTCCAAAAATGTTATAGAATACAAGGTCACCTTTGGAAAGAAGGGTAAGTATAGGATAGAGGGCTTGAGAGAAGTTGTGAGTGTTTTAAATTACTGCTTAGGTGAAGACTGAGCTAATCAAAGACTAGCAAAGGAGTTGTCAAGGACTATTACTGGGAGAATTGGAACTTTGTTCCTAGAATTAGTAGGAAATTGTAATTGCACGAATGCCCAGAGTTGTAAGATTTTCCTATCAGCTTTCAGCCACTAAAGTGCATCAGTTGGCATGTGGCCATGAACTTGAAATGGTGGTGCAACTGACCACAAGGACATGAAATTCACGTAGGAAGAAACATGGAATAGAGAGAGAGAGGCTGAGTCTTTTGTCATCGTCTTTAGTGAAAATGAGGGAGTGTTCCATAGTATGTTTACGAGCATGAGTTTTCAAAACAAATACATCTGGGTTTGAGTTCCAGTTCAACCACTAACTAAGTATAAGATCTGACTAGTGGCCTTGTGGCTTTTTTTTTTTTTTTTTTTTTTTTTGCGGTACGCAGGCCTCTCACTGCTGTGGCCTCTCCTGTTGCGGAGCACAGGCTCCGGATGTGCAGGCTCAGCGGCCATGGCTCACAAGCCTAGCTGCTCCGCGGCATGTGGGATCTTCCCGGACCGGGGCGCGAACCCATGTCCCCTGCATCGACAGGCAGACTCTCAACCACTGCGCCACCAGGGAAGCCCCGGCCTTGTGGCTTCTTGTGCCTTGTAGTCTACAATGCTGACCAAGGAACCACAAATTGGTATACCAGGTGGCCAGAATGCTTCCCTCACCATATCACTGAAACCGAAAGGAGTGAGTTGTCTTTAACCACTGATGTCTGACCAAACTAGTTTGCCAGCCACCATCCTGCATGCTGTCTCACAAGAGAAGAGTTTCATGTGGGAAAATCTGAGGTAAGAGACAAGTTTATCGCTGATTGTCTTTCTGCTCTAACCAGGCCATAACGTGAGAACTCTGGTCACTAATCATGCACCTCCTCCACTCCTAGATGAGACCATGGCAGAAGCTGGAGATAAAAAGTAGAAGTGTGTCCAACCTTACACCCAACCTAGTGGAAAGATACATTAATGCATCTACTACTACTTATAACTTGTTAGAAAGTGAAAAATCTAGGACAAATGCAAAACCAAAGGCGGTTCCAAGACAGCAGGCATAAACCAGAACTCTTTGAGGCAAATCAGAAAGTAAGGTCACCTTTGTGGAAGTATGAACACCACCCCCAGAGAAGAATAGATTGAAGGTAACATCCTCAGGGAAAGAGCTTTAGATACAGCTGAGCCCTGCTCTAACTTTAAGCAGCTGTCTCCAAGCCTGTTTCCTACTAGACCAATAAATCTCCACCCTCAAACACAACTAAAGATGCAGGCATTTCCAGGCATTTCTCAGCCTGGTCAGAAGAACAGACAGTGCTTGGATGTTTTCCCATCATGGCCTCTGCTAGGGTTGACTTCTAGCTTTTTCAGTGGCAGCAGCTAAGAAAATTTTTTCTGCTGTGAAGATTAGCTTTCATTTTTGAATTGTGGCTTCTGGTTTGGAGGCCAGAGGGATATAGTTAAAGGCTTCTTCTTGCCTTCCGAAGTCCCCTTGCTTAGAATAGACAATACCTTCCAGGGCAGAGGGTCTTGGGTCTGCTCACTGCAAGAAAACAAAGGTAATGCCATCCTGATGTAATGTAAAAAACTCATCCAAAATCTCCCCCACTATTCTGTCACCATGGCTGATCCTCTGTGGTAAATTTTCCCTTGTTAAACATAGACAGCCTCTAGAATTATAGAATAAACCCTCCTTTTTCACATTCCACTGTGAATTATTTTATCAGATTCTTTTTCGTCAGACATGGAGAAATCTGCATGAAGCATGGTGCAGGGGTGGGACTTACGGATCAAAAAGGAAAACACAGGGCAAAAGGACAAACAGGTGTATGTATGTGTGTGAGGGGGGCTGAGGGCTGTAAGAGCCATGTGACTGAGACAATTTACCAGCTCCATAACGTTGCCAGAAGCAGATCTGCTGCGGAAATCTGGCTGAGTGAGCACTTCTTTGTTTTTGCTGTTTGAATTTTGGTCTTATAAACACTTTAGGTGAACTTACTTGACAGAGTCCATATTTGTCATCCCCGTGTCTGGTCTGGACTTGGCAGCCAAAGTAGAAAGATTGAGGTGTTTGAGAAATAACTTTCATTCCAGCCTCTCTGGAAATATTTAATGTCTAAAATATTTGGATACTTAGGATTTACAACTTTAAGGGACCTGCAAAGAGTAACAGCATCTACCTAACTACTTAATCTGATCTTTCAGAGTTTTATTTTCACTTGTTTTACTGTAAAATAAAGCATATGCATATATCTTTATATAAAATACGTATGTATGACTTTAAAATAATACAGGCATACCTCATAGACGTTGTGAGTTCAGTTCCAGACCATCACAATAAAGCAAATATCACAATGAAGTGAGTAACATGAAATTTTTATTTCTGAGCACACATAAACTTTAGGCTTACACTGTATTTTAGTCTGTTAAGTGTGCAATAGCCTTATGTCTGAAAAAAACACCAATGTACATACCTTAATTAAAAATATTAAAGACACCCAATTATAATAGTAACATCAATGATCACAGAGAACTATAATAAATATGGATAAGTTTGAAATATTGCAAGAATCACCAAAATGTGACACAGAGACATGAAATGAGTGAATGATGTTGGGAAATAGTGCGGATAGACTTGCTAGAAGCAGGGTTGCCACAAAAGTTCACTTTGTAAAAAATGCAATATCTATGTGACACAATAAAGCTAAGTGCAAAAAAAAAAAAAGAAGTAGGCCTGTAAATCAGGGAATGAACAAACTATTTACGCATGGAACAACATAGATCAATTTCACAAACAAAATATTGAGGGAAAGCAGCCAGAAAAAAAAAAAAGAGTATATACTATGTAGTTCCATTTATATAAAGTTCAAAAACAGGCAAAACTGATCAATGGTGTTGGAAGTAAGAATAGGGTTACCTTTGAGAGGGAGTTAGCAACTTGCCATTCCTTATTTTGTGTATTTTCACTTGTTATCGTTTTCTTCGTTAGGATAGCTAGTGATTCAGATGGAGGAAAGTTTTGATGCTGGTGCACTGGGAGCTTTAGCTTAAATCATTGAGCTGAATACTTCTCTTTGTGCACTTTTGTGTATATATGTTCTATTTCAATAGCTTGCTAAAAGTAAGACAGCAAATACCCGAGAACTCAACACCCATTGAGACTGTGCCATTTTCTTGGATACCCCCTCTGTGCTTTGCTCCTATCTCCCCACCACATGTAACCACTATCTTGACTTTCGTAATAATCACTGCTGTGCGTTTCTTTAGGACTTTTGAATGTATCCAAGTATTGTTTTGTTTAGTTTGGTCTGTTTCTGAAGCAGTACCGCATGTACTTTCTCTGACTTGATTACTTTGCTTACCATTATGTTTTTGGGATTTTTCTGTGTATCAAGCTGTAGTTTATTCATTTTCACTACTCTATAGTATTCCATTACATAAACATAACACAAATTATTCGGCCATTGATGGATTGCTTTTCAATTATGCTATAAAATTAAATACATATACATTGCATTCAGGGCAAGAGGCTGGGTCTTTTGTGTCTAGGAGTGAATTTTGCTGAGAGGTCTAAGGTCTGCCATCACTGTTCTTCTCGGCAACATTACTGCATCTCCATGGCTTCTGAAGCTATGTCATTTGGTGCGTATACATTTTGAATTGTTACTGTATATCTTACTGATAAATTAAATCATTTATAATTTAAAAGTAACCTATATCTAGGAAAGCTTTTTTCCTTAAGATCTCTCTTGTATATTATTAACATACAGTGGCTTTTGTTTTTATCATTAATATTTCATGATTCATATTTTCCATCCTTTTACTTTTAGCCTTTTGTGTCCTTATTGTTGGGAACCTGCCTTTTATAAACACATATCTTATAGAGTCAGATTTTAAAGTATCCAGCCCAACAACTCTAGCATTTTAATCGGATTATTTGGTCTATTTACATTTGCTATAATGTCTGATGTGCTATATTGGGATTTTTATTTATTGTCTTATATTTGTGCTTTAGTTTTTGGCCTCCACACCCCACAGGATCATAAAAGCTTAAATGGTCAAGCTTTGCAAATCTTCTTAAGGTAAAAATACCGGATGAAACGCTATGCTTGCTTCTCCAGGTTTCCACCTTCACTTAGATTTTGGCCTAAGGATTCATTATTTTTTTTTTGCTAGCTCACCAAATTAATTATTCAACAAATATTTGGGGACTTCCTGCAATAAATCAGCTACTATTTATGTTCTGGGGATATAGCAGGGTAAGAAACAGGCAATAGTCCCTTCCCTCAGGGAATTTATATCACAACAATTGAGTGGTTATTTTAACAAGATTTATAAAAAAGTTTTTCCTCCAGCATTTTTTTTTGTTTTCAGCGGGTTGATGTAGGTACCTAGCCTGACATATACTAAAACCAAAATATCTTTCTTTCCATCAGGCCTTGTAAAACAGAACAGTGACAGTTTTCAGGGTCTTTTTTGTTTTGTTTTTAGGTGTCTTGGATTTAGTGTTTTGAAATGAGCACAGGACTGAGAAGCGGGAGGCCTAGACATTAGTCCCATTCTGTATCTCACAAGTGCAAATATCAGACCTTCATTTTTTTCCTCCTGGGTTTAATGGGCTGATCATGTCTCCAACACAGGGTTACCTGAGGGCACTAATACAGTGTAAAGGAAGACATTTTGTGTAGATTATTCTTCTAAGGTCAGTGTTCTATTACTTTCGAACTAGAGAATTAGTTTTAAAGGAGTGAAGTATCATATCCGAAGTCACATAGTAATAATTTAGTGTTCAAATCAAGTCAGTTTTCTTTGAGTAAGAGGGTAAGTGTGAAAGAAAAAAAAAATCCTTCACTTCTAATAGAGGCTTTTAGTTTTTCCAGCTTTTAGTGGGAACTCATTCTCTTGAATTCACAGGACCCATCATGCCTTACCCACTAAATGAGGTGTAAGTGACATCAGTGCGGTCGCTCTGAAGAGCTACACTAAAGCCACATTCTGTGCATTCATGAGAGCTGGAGAAGGAGATGGAAGATGGAGTGTGTGTGTGGAGGGGCAGGGGCGGGTGGTAGAAGGCCAACCCTTCTTCAAGGTCCTACTTTCTAATACCCACAGCCCTTTAAAAAACGATCTCATCTGGATCTACTTTATCCCCTGATATCAGTGAGGAGGTTGAAGGGCAAAGCAACTATTGAGGGTCCTCTTCCGTGTTCTGATAATTAGTGAAGTGCTGACTGAGGTGTGTGTCTCTCGCAGGAGCCCCAAGCACCTCTGCACAATTTGGTTGTGATGTAAATCAGGAAAATCAAGACCGTGTTCCAAGACTCTTCCGTGTAGCTGAATCAGCTGCTACATAGAACAAAGCAAAAGCCTGCCATGGACTAGCTAATTGTTTGTCTACTCTGTGTCCACTGATGGATTCTGGCGAGATTTAGGTCATACCTTGTGTTTCTGCCCCAGTGATTATGTTGCTCAGGAAACGCCAGTCCTTGGCCTAATGGAATTTACAATCTTACCCGGACAAAGTGTTTATTTATAATAAGAAGAGAATTTTTCTAATAAAGAGAGGCAGATGTTAACCATCTTGATTCATTTCAAATGTGCTTGGACTAATTCAACAGGCTTCAAATGGAGATGAGAGGGCAAGCCCTGCTTTGCTTAGACCGTTCAGGGTCGCATTAAATCCATGTTGTGTTTTCTGAAAGATTAGAAACAGACTGCTAAATGAACTCAACAGCTCTAAGATGCAACTTTTCTGGACTGAATAGAAAAATCCCACAGTTTCGTTTTCATGCTTATGAGTAAGAGTTCTTATTTATGCGAAATAGTCTTTTATTCTAAAATCTCAGATGTGCAAGGAGGCTGGCTTAGTTGCTAATTATTCTACACTCTCTTTATTCGCTGCTTATTCATCATTAAGTGCCTAGCGATATCAAAGTAAGTAAAACTCAAGGGATGTGAGGAGAAACATTCATACTTTCTTAACGATAAAAGTACATGTTTCTCAAACAGAAAAGACAGCGTTACATGAACAAGATTCCCTTGAGTCCAGGGGATGATGTTTAACTCTGAGAAGTTTACTCTTGCCTCAAGTGAAATAAAACTACTAAATATTAAACCTCAATGCAGACCGACCGATTAACAAATTGCTTTAGTGCAAATGGAGAGGCTCAAATATTTTGACTTTACCATTTTTCACTAGAGTCTTTCACTAAACCTGACCACAGCTGTCCTTGAGGCCAGATGTTAGCTGTAAAATTCAGTGAATTTAATATACCATGCAATCTCCCTGCCTTTCTAGACAGGCTGAAGCCCACAGCGTCTGTGTGTATTAGCTTTACATAGCTCCGGCCGCGAGGCTGAGATGGCTGCTATCCTCATGTGGTTTGGCTGTGGCTCACGCTGCCCCTAAGCTTGTGCAAAAGCACTCCATTTAGGACCTTCTGCTTCTCTTCGAGTGAAGGAACCTCACAAATGCACTCGAGACTGGCTGTTCCTAAAAGTATTTAGATGCAGTCAAATACCTTCCATTTTTTATCATTGTTCAGCTGCCCAAGCCCAGCTCATTGTGGCCTCATCAAATGCATTTTCCTGGAGGGTTGCAGGACTGGGGCTTGGCATGCCTCACAGGAGAGCAAAGCAGTCTGCAGAGTGCAGAGCTGTCGGGGTCCTCCACTCCCCTGCCTCTGCCAGTGCATTTTCTGGTCTGTTAATTAGAGACTCGGAATGGCAAATGCTTGTCTGAAACTCCTCAGGGCGAATTCACAAAGCCTGGGGAGCAGTGATGCAATGGAAAGAGTACAGGGTTTCAAAACTGGAAAGACCCAGGCTTAAATCAAGCAACGCCATTGAATTCCCTGAATGCCCGTTGATTCCAGTCTAAGCCCTACTCCTCCCAATTTAAGGCAGTCATTTTCAAGCCAGGTTCAGGACTGCTTCAGGGTCTGCAAATGTTTGAATGGCTTTTTAAAGAACACATTAGAGGCTTTTAATAAAATTGTGCTTTAAAAAAGCACACATACTCAAATGTGTTAGGTACCAAAATGTGGTTTTCCCTAAACTGCCCCATTTTTCTTATTGATTGCCCTTACAAATGTGAAATTATAAATTAAACTTTGACTCATAAAGTTCTACTTTAATCTATATTATATGTTGGAATCTCAAGTAATTTTTCATGTGAAAAACAGGCCTCCATCTTTAAAAATGCTTAAAAATCACTGCTTCACAGCGTGAATTCCAGCTCTTCCAAAACGTTCTTTCTGTCCCGGGGAATTCACTGTTGCCCATCGACCCATGAAATGCTGCAGTTTTGAGGTGCTTAACTTCCAGATCTCTCTTTTATAATTTCTTTCGAGGTTTGAAAAATGACAGGGATGTGGGCAGGTTTGGTGAAACATATCCTCTGTGCTGGCCAAGAGATAGCAGGGAACCTGGGCCCAGGTGGCCCCATCCAATGAACCCTCCGTGGAGGAGTCTTTATCCAGTGGATGGTGTGGCTCCCGGGCAAGGTGGGGCAAGCTTTGCCACAGAGGGAACAGTACTGGCGAAGGCAGAAGACAGCAAAAGGCATTTGGAAGTCCAAGGTGTGACTGGAAGTTGTTCTGTATGATACCTGTAGAAAAGTAGGTCATGAGCAAACGATGCAGGCTCTGCATGTCATGAAAATGTGTTTGGATTTTGTCCAGTAAGAACTTGCTAAGCCCTCGGTGCTTTGTGACCACCTGGAGGGGTGGGAGGAAGATGGGAGGAGATATGGGGATATATGCATATGTAGAGCTGATTCAAGTTGTTATAAAACAGAAACTAACACACCATTGTAAAGCAATTATACCCCAATAAAGATGTTAAAAAAAAAAAAGAACTTGCTAAGCCGTTGGAAGTTTTTTTTGTTTTTTAAAGAAAGATGTTTGGAGACTTCTGCCTGTATCTCTTGTATTTTCCCAGTGGTAGTGTGACTCTTCCTTTTTTCAGCTCAGATGGTTAAATTATACAGATTTTTTTTTTTATCAAATCGGTCAAATAAAGCTGTTTAGGTTTTGTCTAGTCCTTGTCACTTCTGCGTGTGCCTTTGGCCAAGCCCTTAAACATCTGAATTGAGTTTCGTAGGTCTGGTACCGTTCCTCTAAAGCAAATTTGAGCTCACTGTAAAGGAAAACCTCATTTGCACATGCTCTTTCTTTCCAAAACACTCTTCTGACTCCTCTTCACAAAGTAAACTTTTCTTGATCTTAGCCAGATGTGCTTTCTCCAGGGACACCGTTCTCAGATGCTCAGGCTGGATCCAGGTCACGTTCCAATAGCACCCAAAACTAGCCTATAACAGCGATCACATCTGTAACGATTTGCAATTCTTTACTTTTTCTTTTAAAGAAATTATCATAGATGTTATGTCCTCTGGGATAGCTTGATCTTTTTCACCATTTTTAGTACTCGGTTTCTGTGCTTAGATGACTGAGGAACTAATTTTTAGAGCTTTTGGGGAAGTGTAATTTACATACAATAAACTGTACGTATTTATAGCGTACAATTTGTTGTTTTAAAATATTTCTGTTCCTATGAAATAATCACCATAACCCATAACCCAGGTTATACGCATGTTCATCACCCCCAAATGTGTGCTTGTCCCCTTTGTAACTGCTCCATCATGTCCCCACCTCCCCCTCCCTGGCAACCACTGTTCTGTGTGTTTTCCTGTGTTCCTAGTGTTGTATATAAGTGGAATCATACAGTGTATCCTCTGTTTTTTGGTCTGGCTTCTTTCACTGAGCATAATTATTTTGAGATTCATCCGTGTTGTTGCATATATGAATCATTGCTGATTCGTATTCCATTGTATGCGTATACCAACATTTATTTTTCCATTCACCTGTTGATGGCATTTCCAGAGTTTTGCTATTGCAAATAAAGCTGCTATGAACGTTTGTGTGTGTGTGACTGTGTGTGTATGTGTACATTGGAATTTATGAAAATAAGAACTTCTGCCCTCTTTGAAAGACATTCTTTAGAGAATAAAAATACAAACCACATACCGGGAGAAAGTATTTGCAGACCATGTATCTGGAAAGGTCTTGTATCAAAAATACATATATTGTATATCTGAAAGTTTCTAAGAGGGTAGATCTTAACATTTCTCATCACAAGAAAAAAAGTTTGTAACTATGTGAAGTGACAGGTATTGAGTAAACATTCAGTGGTAAACTTTGCGTTATATACGGATACTAAGTCTTTATGCTGTACACCTTAAACTAATACAACGTCATATGTCAATGCTGTCTCAATAAAACTGGATAAAAAGAATATATGAAGAACTTTTAAAACAGTAATAGAAAACAAAAAATTCAACTGAAAAAAATAGGCAACAGATTTGGTCAGACATGTAACCAAAGGAGTTATTTGGAAACATTGAACAAATTGGAAACATTTGGGGTCTTGCTTCTAAACTTTGTTAGGCTGGCCCAGAGCAGCATTTAGTCTAGAGGGAATTTTTTCCTACGACTGAGACAGCAGAGCACTCTACCCGATGGCCCATGGTTTCTGAGGTTTCCCATCTGGCTCTTGGGAACAGGGACAATTTCTGGCCTTCTGTGATCCTCAGAAATGATTTCCTCTAATCCTTTCAGTGGTTCTCGGGTCCCTTCCTCCAGTGCGTGTGTTGCCCTACTCAGCTGCAGACAGGAGGGGGCGCCCTGCAGATCTCCAGAGCCACCTTGAGGCAGCGCTCTCCTCTCCAGCACTCCGCCCTGTGTCCTCCGGGCACGTGGCCTCCCGGATGTCCAGCTCAATCTCCTCAGCTCAGGGAAACTCCTCTGCTTGGCCTGGGGTCCCCTCTTCTACACTGCAGCCTAGAAACTCTCCCCAGGAAGAAAAGTGGGGCAGTGATAGGGCTCATCTTGTTACCAGTCTCCCAGGGATCACTGTGGTTCGTTCCCCGGGGGTCTCATGTCTTGAAAACCTTTGCTTCATATGGTTGGTCTATTTTTTCAGTGTCAGGAGGGAGAGTCAATCCAGTCCCTGTTACTCCACGTTTCCCAGAGTGGAACTCTGAGTGATGGTTTTTTATGGCAGTGGTACCTAACAGTTAGAGACACACTTACTGACAGTTGGTTAATTCTCATGACACCCCTGAGAGATGAGTACACTCTGAGCCCCCAGAGAGGTAGCACAGATTGCCTGGGAAGACACATAGTAACTGGAAGAACTGTGGTTTGAACTCTGGGGGTCTGACTCCCAGCCCCACACACTTCAATGATACACCATACAGCCTTTTTCTGAAATGTGATGCCTTAATCAGCATTCCTGTCATATCCAAATTCTCTCTATATTTTTTTCTCAGTCAGAGTATATCTTATTTCATGGACAGTTTTTCCTTACAATTTGAATGCATCTTCAAAAATCTATTATTTGAATTATTAATTCAGGTACATCTGCCATGTATATGTTAGATTATCTTTGAAACAAATATTCATCAATGGCGGAATGACTCAATGGCATATTTTCTTACTAAGTGGTAGCACTCACAATTAGGTAATGCTGTGTTACATTGTGTTACTGAGTATTAAACAGAAAAAACACAGACATCAACAACTCTGAGTTGAAAAGGGACTCGGAGCAATTCGACACCATGAGAAGAACTAGGAATGTCTTAACTAATTTATCTGGTTATATATCTTGATAATGTATCCTTTTTGTATGCACCAGAAGGATATGTGATGTAAAACAATCAATGTCTAAGATTAAATGAGCTCCTTCAGTAAATACAAAACTTCTAAGAAATAAGACAGCCTTGCATCATAATGTAATTTGCAGTGCATTTTTGCATTTTGAGTGGTACATAAAATAATGGTGTGTCTTACAGTTGATGGCACCTTTGATTTAACAAAACATGGTATCATCTATCTTAATGTTTTATTTTTTTATATTTGCCCTCTGCACTCACTCTTGTAGCTCAAGCCTTTATTATAATAATTAAATTTCAGGCATGGTGTTCTGTTTATTATAGCTTCTAATATTGTTGTTTTATTCCTTGTTTTATTTCTTTAACTGCAATCTCCTTTTTTTCCCAATTAATTCTTTTGTGTTTACTATTCCTTTATTTTGAGCTCTTTCTTTGAAAATCAGTTTTCTTTAAGTCCTATAGTGGGAAGGGAATGTATTTCATTTCCTTGGACTGAGTTCTTGCCTATGGAATCAATTTCCCAAAAGAACTTTCCCACTTTATTTTTTCTACTGAAGCTCTGGTCGGTTTGTTCCATATTTATCCATTCCTCCCTCCTGCAGTGTTCTGCCCTGGCCTGCCCTGCAACTTCTGCTTGTCAAAATTCCCATCAACCTTTCAATGTCTATCTCAAATACATCCTTAATAAAGATGTTATGGGAGTGATGAGACCTTTCCCTCCTTCAAACCCTCCTAGCACCTTTTCCCTCTCTTACAGATGCTACCAGCTTCTCCCTTGAAGTTTAATTATTAAGGTAATTGTGCAATAGCTTTTTGGTTTTTTGTTTGTTTGTTTATTTGTAGATATCCTTGTATTCCCCAATCAGAGGAAGGTGACCTGTGCATGATAGATTCTCGATAAATATTGGTTGAGTTGAACCAAATTGATATATTTAAGTTATATGGGAAAACTCTGTTATATGAACAATGACTTTTCTGAAATGATTTTTAAAATCATTGAGAAGTTATTATTATATCTCAAGATCATGGTTCTCTACCTTCAGGACGTATCAGAATCACCCATGTGAGTTTCATTTGTTTGTTTTAAATAGCAATCCTTGGTTCCAGCCAAATCTATTAAAACGGTAATCATTGAGAATGAGCCCCAGGAAATTGTTTTGAAAAGCTCTACAGAAGATTTTGATGCTCAAAAAAGGTGAAAATACTGGTTTTAGGAACTCAAATAATGATTGTCTTCTGAGCTCTGTGTAGACTTTGGGACCTTTCTTGGATCTCCTAATGATTGGGCACGTGTCCTAATTAAACAAAATGGTGAATGAACTAGAATAGTGAAAATCTATTTTCTGAGAAAGGGAAAGAGAACAAATAAAATATGTTACTCTAAGCCATTCCTTCACAAATTCAATATATGTGTTGATGTAGAAATGATCTAGCCCTGACAATATTCTCTTTCCATGACTATATCCTCACAAAAGAGAGAAATGCATATTATAAGTATGTTGTACCCTTCCAGTAACATAGACTGCTATACAAAAGTATACAAATCAATAACATACATACATCCTTTCAACCAAGAGTAAAACACTTTTTTTGGCAGCTTCATCTTTATTTTGTGTAAATAGTCTGGAAACGTGATTTTCAGCAGGACTAGCAAAGCGTGTATGGACAAATTTGTAAAAGAGTATTTATATACCACCCCAGGTAAGTCGTTAATCAGATAATGTGCACAGTTCTCTACTATGTACTGAGTAACCCAGCGTTAATCATCCTGAAGCATTAGAGTCTTTATTAAGAATTAATGTGTTTGAGTTAGTGTCTGTTCAAACTTCAGAGTAGCCTCCGGGGTCCCTCTCCTCCAGAATTCAGAATCTAATGTGGATGGACGAATGTGGATATTACTGAATTTATTTAAAAGACACAGAGTTGATAGAATAAGTACTTTTTGCCCCCATTGGCTGTAAATAAGCATGTCTTTACAGATCTGAGACTACTAATGAACTTGCACAAACCATGTAGGAGAAATGCTATAAATCGTCTATAAAGCTACAGACACTTGAAATGCCAAGCTTTGGAAAATCAGGATTACCACCTCTGAATTTTAGAAAGAGGATGAGTCTGGACTTAAATCACCCATAACTTCCCTTATGGCGTCAGGTACCAGATCACTTGGACAGAAGTGTATGGCTCATCTATGAGTGGTCCACAGTTAACCAATGTTCACACAGATAGAGAACGCCTGCTGAGTTAGTTGAGTTAGGATAAGATTTCCCACTCAGTGCTAGCTGCTTTAGCCCCTGAAACATACTTGTATTGGCAGTAGAGTCTCAGGGAGATGTTTTTGTGTGATCTGTTCTGAGGATGTAAGGTTCTACAGGGGAGAAAATTTGTCTGTTTTATCCCTGTTGTATCCCCAGCACCAAGAACAGGGCAGGGCACATAGTAAATAATCAATAAATGTTTGCTGATTGAATATTTATGACTCAATTATACAATCCTCTGCGATGCCTTCAATTTAAAACTATGTTTTAATCTTAATAACTTAATTCCCACTTATAAAATAAATAGGTCTACTATAAAAATTTGGAAAAAATTTTAAATACAAAGGAGAAAATAAAAATTATCGATGATACCATTGACTAGAGCTAATCATCATATACTTTTTGATATATTTTTTCCAGTTTATGTGTGAGTGTTTTTATGCACATGGTTTGGTACTTTTGTGTGTGCACACCATGTATGTGTGGGTATGTACACATAGAAAATAACTGGAATCATGTGGGTAAAGTTTTTGACTTGACATATTATGAGCTTTTTCTCGTATGATTAAATTTTTTGAAACCATGATTGTTAGTAACTTTCAACCATGTGGTTTTACCATAAATTTTTGGGCGTGTACCTTATTGGGGATCATTAAGTTTGCATTATTTAGTTATTGTTGGTAAAAATAAATAATACAATCATGTATCTCTTTATGTTAGTTTTATAACATCATTATTTATTCCCTTAGGATAATTTCTCTCTGAAGTGGTTATAGAAATTGATAGTCAAACTAAAAATTTCTAAGAATGCCCTTTTACTTCGCACTTGATAACAGTGATTATCATTCCTTTAAAATTTTTCAATTTTATGGAAAAAAACTTCATTTATTACTTGTTTATGACATGCTTTCATAGGTGGACTTTTTAATTGAATAACTTAATTTTATATGTTATTTAATACTTTTAGTTGTCTTTTTCTAAGTGATGTGTAAAAGCACTTTATATATTACAGATAGGAAGCATTTATCTGTTGCACAAATTTTTCCCTCTTTGCAATTTCACCTTAAAATTTTATAATGCTTTTTTATGTACAGAAGATTTACTTTTTTATATATATAAACACATTAATTTGTGGTTTCTTTTATAGCTTTTATTTCTATGAGGCTCTTAATCAACTAACATCACCTATATTTACTTCATTTTAGTTCTTTTATGACTTTATATCTTAGAAAAGTTAAATTTTTTAACCTATCTGTAATGTAATTACTTTAAAGTACAGTGTGAGACAATAATTGAATATTACCTTTTAACAGTTGTCATAATTTATTCAACAATTGTTTCTCTCTCCAATTATTTTGTATACAAATTTAATCACATACCATTGAATTATGTTCCTGAGCTATTCTGTTTAATCAAAATATCTGCTTCTTCATACTTATACAGGTACTGAAACTTGATAATACTGTATATGTGGTAGAATAAATCTCTTTATTCTTTTTTTTAATTACAAGACATTTCTCAAAGTTAAAAATTTCAAGTAAACATTATAATCCTATTAACAAGTACAGAAACGGGAAGATGAGCTTTTTACTGAAATTAGTGAAATAATTTACTTAAAATTTTAAAATAACTTGGGAAGAGTTAATCTGCTTATAATATCAAATTCTCCAACATGTTATGCACTCACAAAGCACAAAATTCTGTTTACACAAATGCATGTCCCTTTTTTTTCAAATTTTCTTTTATGTCCCTCATCAAAGTTATAGCATTTTCTTCACATAGAACAAGTGTGTTTCATGTTATATTTATTAACGTATATTTTAATATTTTTCTTGAGATTTTTTTAAAACAGTTGTTGGACATATGGGTTGTTTTCACTTTCTAGCTGTTATGTATAATGTGTCTATGAATATTCTCGTGCAAGTTTTTGTGTGGACATATGTCTTCATTTCTCTTGGGCAGATACCTAGAAGTGGAATTATTGGATCATATGGTAATTCTATATTTAACCATCTGAGTAATTACCAGACTATTTTCCATGACGGCTGCACCATTTTGCATTCCTACAAGCAGTGTATGAGGGTACCAGTTTCTCCATTTTTTGATGTTAGCCATCCTAGTGTATGTGAAGCGGTGTCATATTGTGGTTTTGAATTGAGATTTTTATAATACCTTTAAACTAGCTATTGCTGCTATAAAGTAAAGCTATAGTGACTCTTGTAATAGATATCCCCAAGACCTCTTCCTCCCGTGCCTGTCAGACATACTGGCTAACGCCTTCTGCATGATGAACACTCGCGGTCTGTCAGAGGCCCTCCGGTACTTGCACAGGAGAATCAAGGCAGTGCACTGCTTAAGATTACAGGTTGTGTGTCCAAACTGTCTGGGGTCAAACCTCAGCTCTGTCATTTACCTGCTTGTGTGACCTTGGGCAAGTTATGTACATTGAGACGTCCTTGGGGTCTTGGCATTAACTGATGTGATTTATGTAAGAAAGAGAAAAGGGAATTTTAATGAATTCACACACTCCAAAAGAGGTAGCCTTGGGCTTCCCTGGTGGCGCAGTGGTTGAGAGTCCGCCTGCCGATGCAGGAGACACGGGTTCGTGCCCCGGTCCGGGAGGATCCCACATGCCGCGGAGCGGCTGGGCCCGTGAGCCATGGCCGCTGAGTCTGCGCGTCCGGAGCCTGTGCTCTGCAACGGAGAGGCCACAGCAGTGAGAGGCCCGCGTACCACAAAAAAAAAAAAAAAAAGAGATAGCCTTAACTTTATGCCCCCCCCAAAATGGCAAATTCTCTTAAATATTTAAGTTGAAATGTATATAATTATATTTTAAAATATATAATATTTAAATAAATATATAATTTTTAATTCTTCTTTACTTAATAAGTTGTTTTCAATTAACAAATCAAATACTGCTATCAATTTTATCAAATAAAATATTTCCATAAGTATTTTTGCATTTATTTATACAGTTAGTTTTTTTCAATTAATTCTTATCAACTTTTAGGATATACTTATCATCTACTAAAAGTGATGTGCTGGTAAATGTTTAATAACTGGCTCTGGAATGTATGTATGTACATACATATATATACACATACACAGAGGCTTATAAATTTTACTGATAAAAGGATTATAGCACCGATTTTTAAAAACTTACAATACTTCTTATTGAAAGTCCTATATAGGTGATTGATTCTCACATAATGCTTTCATTGATTTTTGCCAAACTCTAGTATTTGTAGCCAACTTATGGTTTCAATTCAGCCATGAATTAAAAAGTAGACTCACAACCCAATTTGCTTTTCATGATAAATTTATTGTCCTCAAATTGGGTGTGTGATCTATGGTTAAACTCTTTCTCACCCTTGATCAAGTGCAGGCCAAGAACAATAATCCATAACATTCAGACCTTCATCACTGCCAGGGTTCTGCTAGAGAGGTTGTCAAGAATGTTGTCTGTAATTGGAATACATTCATCCCTGCTTTGATTGCAGAATGAGTTATTAAATCATTCAGTGGGACAGAGGCTGCTCAGCTAACAGTTAAGACACTGTTCATATATATCAGCCAATGGTAGTAGAGACAGTTAACTTTTATTTATTATTTTTCTCTTTTCATCTTTTCCATGTAACTTTAAGATTTCTCATATATGTCTACTATTTTTCCAATGTGATTTTTACAAAAGCTAATCTATCATACTCTACTTGTTTTGTTTATAATCCCTCAACTAGACCATATATATTTTCATTCTTTTTGCCGACTCCCTTGAGCCCTATTCATGGCTGCTCAAATTTGTTTCAAAGATAAAATGTCCTCTTCAATCATTTAGAATTGAACATGAGAAATTCTCTAAATCTTCCTCCTGTTCCTCATAGCAAGTTACTCTGTTTTCCTAGAAAACCTTTTTTTTTCTTTGATATGCGCTATTTTTGAAGACAGTTGATGCTTTTTCTCATTGTGCTCATCTTTACACAGTGGACTATGGTTAAACATGAGTTATAGTTATCCCAAGAATGGGATAAGCATCTTCATGAAATTTTTGAATCCAGAATGAAGAAAAAAGATGACATTTACTGTACTTATGTATTAGTTTACAGACATCCCCCAACCCTAGCAAGGTGGGTAAGCCATCACTTGACAATCACAGAGTACTTTGATTCTAATAGTCCTTCACTGAAAACACAAGGTGGGCACAAGCTCTTCTGGTAACCAGCTTTCCATTTAGCATGGCCCAAACTCTAGGAATAAGCAAAGGCAGGAGACGGTCAATCATGTTCTCCCTTCACGCCAATCACCCCAACCGCTGTGGCCTCCAGTGCTTCGGTGGCTTCCAGGTGGCAGAGGGCACCATATGCCCCATGGTCTTTTCTCACCTCTAGCTCTCATATTGTTGCTGAGTTAGGAGACCTTAGAGGAGTTTTATTAGCATCTTCTCTGATTACTTCTCAGGCAGCTGCTGTTTCTCAGGAATGGAGTCTGATTTATACTACTTCCTGCTAACTATATTCCCTGATGTTTCTAGTATGTGGATGGCAGTCCCAATGCTGGTGGAGGCTGATCTCTGTTTTTACTTCCCTTCATCATTTAAATAAAAAATCTGAGAGCTGGAGATGCTATGTGCCTATGCTGGTTTTGCTATTCTTCTCTGGAAGTATTTATTTTTTATGTTAATTTTTATTATACATTTTTAAATTAATTTTTATTTTTATACATATTTTATGCTAACTTTTTTTAATATATATGGAAGTCTTTCTTTAAAATCTCATTAAAGAAGGAAAAGCAAGAATATTCAACTCAAATTTAAAAATATATAATTTTAATTAGGTGTCACCTTGAGGCAAATTTGATCTGTTTCATAAGCTGAAGCGAGTTTATAGGTAATCTTTATCTTTGATCTTTTAGGGAAACATGAAATATTCTATGTGAATTTTAAAATACTATTTGAATGAAAACATTTCATCTCTTACTTTCTAAGGAGAAGCCAAGCAAAATAGAGGGAAGTGTGGAAGAGAAAATTATATTCAAATTAGATAAACAGATAAAATCAAATGCAAGTCTGAAGTTTCAGCTGACCTTAGGGCTTTCACAAAATGATCTTCCTTCCCTTCCTTCCTTTTTCTTTTCTCTCTCCCTTTCCCTCCTCCTCTCTATCCCCTTCCCTCTCTCTATCTCTGTTTCTATCTCTATCTCTATCATCTCTCTCTTTTTTCTTCCACAGAGATTCCTAAAGAACCATTGGTTCTGGCAAATTAACTGTGATGCATGTAGTCAACTTCATAATCCACCATGATTCCCTCATGTAGATCCTACTCCAGAACCTTAGTATATTAGTTTCCAATTAATGATGTAACAAATCACCATAAACTTAGTGGCTTAAAACACACAAATTAATTATCTTATAGTTCCCGAGGTCAGATGTCCTAAATGGTTATTATGGGGCTAAAATCAAGGACAGCATTCCCATTGGAGGCTTTAGGGGAGAATCCATTCCTTGCTTTTTTCATCTTCTATAGGCTGCCCTCATTCCTTAGCTCTTGGCTATAGCACTTTCACCTCAGATTCCATCATCAACCTTCTCAGCTCTTTCTCTTATGAGGAAGCTTGTATTACATTGGGCCCGACTGGATATTCCAAGATAATCTTTCTGTCTCAAGATATCTTTAACTTAATCGCACTGCAAAGTCTCTTTTGTCATATAAAGGAAGATATTCACAAGTTCAAAAGATTAGGACATGGACATCCTTGGGGGATTGTTATTTTGCCCATGACACTTGCTCTCTTATGCATATCTTATGTTGTCACTTCTGTGTTTGTATGGGGTTTTTTTTGCAAACAGTGTTACCATGAGAAAGAAGCTTCTAAACTTCTGCTTAGTTTTGTGTACATATGCAGTGATTTCTGGAGCAAAATATGACCATGGAGTATTGATCATCTGCTTACCATAACGTAAAAAATATCAAGAAAATCCAAGCAGTCAAATATTCTTGGCATAAAAAAAAAAATCAGAGACCTTTCTTATGAATATAGTAAAATTTTTATTTAGGGGCTAAGTAAATGCAAAAATTACCCTTATACTTGGTGGGCAGGAATCTGGGAATAGAGCTCAAAATCTTGGATGTAAAAGGGGACATTCATCACGTAGAGCAGAAGGGATTCTGAAGCTTGTGGATTAATTATTTTACATAATGATTTACGTAATAATTATTTTACATAATATAATAATAATGTGAATATTAATCTGATCATCTACTCTTCTATTTTATGGTATCAAAAGACTAACCACAAGTTACTGTTGGTTCTTCTGATCAGTCGCTACCAGTACTTTGTAATACAGATCATGCATCCCACATGGGATCTCACATTGACCACGTTTTATTGTTGGCTTCTGTAGAAAATTGATCCTTCTTCCCCTTCTCTACTTTTCATTCAATCTGGTCTTATTTAAATAGGTGAATTGTCACTTTATTTGAGGATAATAACTCTCTTTGAATATGCTGACACAATTATGGTCATCTAGTAATTTACATTTTCCATAAGGTTTTTATGTCCTGAGGTAGCTGTGAATTAAGTCTTGATGTTGAAAATGTCAGTATGGTAGATCTTAAAGATGGGTGAAAAAAAAAAAAGAAAGCTGTAATCTCAGTTAATGAAATTTGTCAAAGACTTTAGATTGAATTTAACCACACCAAGTGCAACATAAAGCATAATAGCTTTACACTGGTGGTAAAACAAAATGTTTTCAGAAGAGACTAAAGACATATCAGGCTATACTATGAGAATAAAACAACACCTTTTTTTTTTTTTTTTTTCGGTACGCGGGCCTCTCACTGTTGTGGCCTCTCCCATTGCGGGGCACAGGCTCCGGACGCGCAGGCCCAGTAGCCATGGCTCACGGGCCCAGCCGCTCCACGGCACATGGGATCCTCCCGGACCGGGGCACGAACCCGTGTCCCCTGCATTGGCAGGCGGACTCTCAACCACTGCGCCACCAGGGAAACCCATCTTTTCCTCTTATGTTGTATGAAACATGTATGCAGTTGAGAGAAAATGTCATAGCATTGTCTATAATAACAGTTTTCAAGTGTGTAGGTGTAATATATGACAACTACAACAAAGGATGGGGGAGAATAAAGACACCTATGTGATGGGAAGTTTTCAACATTCCACTTGAAACAGGAGAATATCAGTCCTAAGTAGGCTGTGAAAAGTTTAGTTTGTATGTGTATTATAATCACTGAAGCAACCACTAAAATAACTATACAAGGAAATATAGTCAAAATTCCACAGAAAAATGAAAATAAAATGCTCCCAAAGTTCAAATAATTCAGAAGAAAGCATCAAAGGAGAAAAAGAGGAATGAAAAATAGAGGAAACGAACAGGAGACAAAAATCAAAATGACAGGTCTAAATCCAAATATAAAATAATTACATGAAATATAAGTTAAAAGATGGAGATTATTGTTATGGATGAAAAGAAGATCCGACCATGCACTATCTAAAAGGAGCCCACTTTAGAATAATGGCATGGGTAGAATAAAGGTAAAAGGATGGAAAAGATACTGCACGCAATCAATAACAGGAAGAAAATTTATGTGGTATATAAATATCACATAAAGTAGATTTAGAGCAAGGAAAATTACCAGGGATGGAGAGTGACATTGCATAATGATAAAACCCCAAGTGGGGCTTCCCTGGTGGCGCAGTGGTTGGGGGTCCGCCTGCCGATGCAGGGGACGCGGGTTCGTGCCCCGGTCCGGGAGGATCCCGTGTGCCGTGGAGCGGCTGGGCCCGTGAACCATGGCCGCTGGGCCTGCGCGTCCGGGGCCTGTGCTCCGCGGCGAGGGAGGCCGCAGCGGTGAGGGGCCCGCGTGCCACAAAAAAAAAAAAAAAAAAAACCCAAGTGAACCCCTAAATACTTAGATACCTAACAAAAAGCTTCAAAAAAAGTGGGAAAAGTGATAGAAATAAAAGGAGAAATTATAGTTGGAGACCACGTCACTTCTCTCTCAGTAGTCAAAAAACAGGTCAAAATAAAATCAGTGAGGTTGAACAAAGTAGCACCTCAGGAAAATGGACCTAATTGATATTTATAGAATGTTTTATTCGATAGCAGCAAAATCCACGTTCAAGTGCACATGGACATTCACCAAAATAGACCATATTCTGGGTCATAAAACAAACTTAACAATCAAAATATATAAAATCATAGGAAGAATGTTTTCTGACCCCGGTGAAATTAAACTAGAAATCAATAACAAAAAGATAACAGTAAAATCTCCAAGCTCTTGAAAATTAAACAGCACACATCTAGATAGTCAATAGGTCAAAGAAGACGTCTCAAGGGGATTTAGGAAAATAGTTTGAACGGAATAAAATATACATATATATGCATATAAAAATTTGTGGGGTGCAGTTAAAGCAGTACTTGGAGATTTATAAGAATGAATGATCATGTGGGTGCAGAGATGTCTAGGACCCAGCTAGTGACTGAGGGATTGCTCCGCTAGATGGAGAAGGTCTGGAACAGAGGCATGAAGGATCTCAAGTTGTGTGTTCAGGCTCTGTCAGGTTTCCAGGAATGAGGACAAGCTTAGGGAACCTCATTTAGTGAGAGTTTATTGAAAAACTACACAAGGAATACAGAGGAGAGCAAAAATCAGTTTAAAAACTTGTTGGTAAATATATAGCCACATCTCACTTGGGACTATCTGTGTTCATCATCTTTCAGGGTGCAAAAGCATGGGCTTTTAGGCATATTTTGGTTCAGATCTAGTATCTGCCACTTACTAGTTAGTTGATCAGAGGTGATGGACTACACTTCAGTCCTTGGCACACAGCAAGTCCTCCATAAATGGTAGGTAATGGTAGGTGCTGAAGGTGGTGATGGTAGCAATAGTAGGTAGTACCTTTAGAGACCCAGCACCCCAGTAGTCTGTGTGCTGTTGACTCAGCTCCTACACGTAGGCGTCTTGCTGCTCCTTTCTTCTCCTCTCTTATTTTATTGTCCTTTCTTCAGATCTTGCTTCAGGATCCTTCAGGATCCTGGGTTGAGACTTGCCTGTTTGGGGGATGAGCCAGGGTTCCATGGTTTAGCAACAGCAGTGTCATAGAGATACAGTGTTCCATGCTGAGGATTCAGTAATCCGTTTGGTTCTTACCGGGACACCATGATGTAAATAGTTTTCTCTCAATCTTACTAGTTATGAACAGAGTATCAATGTGCCAAAGAATTATGTCTAACCAGCTGTGAATCTCTCACTGTCCCTTCTGGACTAGACTGTTCCCGGGAGAATCCAAATGGATGGCATTCCCCTTATTGCAATTTATGAAGTAGATTCCAGTCCCTCTGAGTTTTAGGAGGTCGCTTTCTCTAGCAGAGCTAACATATAACAGAACTGACTTGAGTTTTTTCCCCTTCAGTTTCCATCCACGATGACCACTTGGTGGAAATTCTAAAAGGCAGTGAAATGATTAAAAGCCAGTAGGAGTTACCCACCAATGAGAACATTCCTTTTCATTAAGAGTAGACTGATTTCATCCTCTAATTTGGATTGTCAGGAAGTTCCCAGAGGATCCTTCAGAGGATTGTTTAAACCTAACAGGCTCTGTTTGCCTCATTCCCTCAAGTCCTCGATGTTTGGGCAATCCATGCATTAGAAACCTTTATACATCTGCTTCTTTGGATGGATTTTACAGAGACATCCAGGACTATCTCAGGGAAGGGAGAAAAGCAGCTCTGAGTGCAAGGGGCACCACTCTAGCAGGCAGCACCCTCTGGGGAAGAAACTTCCTTAGCCTCCCGCTGTAATCCATGCTGTGTCTGATCTCAGGACTTTCCCTTTAGAAAGGATCTCCTTACACTGCCCTGCATCCCCTGTGTTGCTACTTAAGCCCACTTCCTCTGGGAGAGGGAAACAGCTGGTCACCCTTCTCTGTGTCATTATCCCTCAGGAAAGCGAGCACTTGTTGTTGGCATGTTTAATATATGTTGAGGTCACTGAAGCTGCCAAGACACTTGTTGAAGGGTGTGTGTGTCTTTTCCTTCCACTATTCCAAGATGACACTGCTGAAGAGTTGTTCTCCATGTGTCAGGAGGGCCGAAACAACTCACTTGTGATCTTAGAAAATGTGTATGTTATCCTTAGCCTGTCTGTAGAATCTGTTGCCGTTTAGAGCTCTGCCTCTTGACTTTGCACAATCACCTAGTGCCTTTGTTGAAACGCTCTCCTCCTGTTCTCTGCCCTGTCCTCTTCCCAGTACCTCTCAGATCGCTGAATCCTGGCGCCTCTGTCTTCCTTGCTTTCCAAGTATGGCTTGAGTCACGCCACATTATCTGAAAGAGCTTCTTGACTGCTTTCTGCACAAGCTGCTTCCAAATCCTGGGGCCATGCAGTTTCCAATCTGTTCAAATTCATGGGCTGTTCTCTTTTCCTTTTTATTTTTTTAGATTATTTTTCATTGAAGTATAGTTGATTTACAACGTTGTGTTTATCTGTACTGTACAGCAAAGTGACTCACTTATACACATATATGCATTCTTTTTTTATATTCTTTTCCATTATGGTTTATCACAGAATATTAAATGTAGTTCCCTGTGCTATACAGTAGGCCCTTGTTGTTTATCCATTATACATGTAGTAGTTCGCATCTACTAACCCCAAACTCCCAGTCCATCCCTCCCCCACCCTCCTTCCCCCTTGGCAACCACAATTCTGTTCTCTATGTCTGTGAGTCTGTTTCTTTTTCGCAGATAGGTTCATTTGTGCCTTACTGTAGATTCCACACATAAGTGATAGATATCGTATGGTATTTTGTCTTTCTCGTTCTGACTTACTTCACTTAGTATGATAATCTCTAGTTCCATCCATGTTGCTGCAAACGACCTTATTTCATTCTTTTTATGGCTGAGTAGTATTCCATCATATACATGTACCACATCTTCTTTACCCATTCATCTGTCAATGGACATTTAGGTTGCTTCCATGTCCTGGCTTTTGTGAATAATGCTGCTGTGAACACAGGGGTGCATGTTCTTGAACTATGGTGACTGTCCCCGCACATAATTTTAGCCACCAATCTTACCTTAAACTTTGAAATCTAGCCACTAACCTTACCTTAGACATTTTATCCTTTTCCAACAGTGGCCCTCAAACTTGAGTATGCATTTGGATTACTTGTGGAACTCTGGGAAAATAAAAATGAACAAGCACCATCTCAGACCAGCCGAATCAAAATGATCAGAAAAGAGCTCCCCAGGGTGGTCTGTTAAGAAAAATTTCCCTCTGCGGTTCTGAAGTGGCCAATGGTTAAGCGGTTTTTAATTCTCTCTGGACAGTGGTGGTCCTCGAGCTTAAATGGGCTTCAGAATCACCTGCACAGCTTGAGAAAATATGGATTGCTGGGCCCCAAGCCCAGAGATTTGCCTTAGTGGGTCTAAGATAGAGCCAGAGTATCTGTTTTTCTAACAAGTTTCCAGCTGATATACATGCTCCAGGATCACACTTTGAGAATCAGTCCTTTAAAGAATCTTTTTTTTTTTCTGATTGGCTTATAGAGTTAGTAATCTGTACAAGGAAAAGGAGAAGATAGGAGTCAGAGAAATATTTCCTTCCAAGTGAAGATATCTGATCAATGGGATGACTAATCAAAGAACCAAAGATGATAACTGTGACATAGGTTTAACATACACACTACTATATATAAAATAGATAATCAACAAGGACCTACTGTATAGCACAGGGAACTCTACTTAATATTTTGTAATAACCTATATGAGAAAAGAATCTGAAAAATAATGGATATATATATTTGTGTAACTGAATCACTTTGCTGTATGCCTGAAACTAACACAACATTGTGAAACAACTATATTCCAATATAAAATAAAAGTTAAATTAAAAAAATAAAAAGGTAAAAGGCCTCAACTGGGAGGCACACAGACAGACTTTATGTTTGTGTGAAAAAATTTAGTGGACATCTGTTGATTTTTTTTGCCTGTCTGGCATCACATCTTCTGTCTTGTGTTAAAACAAACAAAAAAAACCCCTCTCTTATCAAGAACCTGCTCCATGTGTTAGAGTGGAAATAACCCCCCCTCCTTCACCTCCATTGTCGGGTGAACACATGACCTCGACCTAGCTCCCCATCATTCTGCATTCCCCTGTCCACAGTGTTTGGATTACAGATGGATATATCACTCAAGCTGGCCAATGAGCGCTCTCTCTGGATCGTGCTGGCATTCCCAGAAAAGAGGCATTCTTTCCTTCTGAACTCACAGATTTGCCACCTTATAGAAAGAGCCTTTTCAGGGGCTGGGGGGACAGAGAAAAGCAGAGCTGAAACGTGGAAGGAGAGAGAGAGAGAAATTGACCAAGAAAGAGCAGGAGACCAAGTCCCCCACCTGAACACCTACTCAGCCCTGCACCAAGCTGCTCTGTAATGCTTCTCAGCTACGCAGCCAGTGCATTTTGGGTTCTTTTGTTTTTTGGGGGTTCGCGGGCCTCTCGCTGTTGTGGCCTCTCCCGTTGCGGAGCACAGGCTCCGGACGCGCAGGCTCAGCGGCCATGGCTCACGGGCCCAGCCGCTCCGCGGCATGTGGGATCTTCCCGGACTGGGGCACGAACCCGCGTCCCCTGCATCGGCAGGCGGACTCTCAACCACCGAGCCACCAGGGAAGCCCTTTCCCTCCTTTTTCTCACCCTCACCTTCTCTCTCCCTCTTCTCCTCGTGCTCCTTCCCGTTTCCGGTCACGTGTAAAAGCAACTGCAGTTTTCCGGTCGTGTCATTTCTCTCCTTTACAAAACTTTGTCCCAACAGCCCCTCTTCTTGGAAGATCTTCTCCACATCACGCAACTCTGCCAATTTCAACACTTCCATGGCCACTCCATCAGCTAAACCCCACAACCCTTCCTCTGACACCTGTCCCCTCGCCACCATAGCTTGCTAAGATGGCTGATGTCTTTCCCTGTAGAGTTGCACATCTCCTTTTATGGCCTTTGACACACTGTACCGTGATTGCTTGTTTTCCTGTCTTTTTTCCCAATAATATTTCCTTGAGGGTGTAGTTATGTCTTCTTTTCCACGGGATCCCCAAGACAAAGCACAGGGCCTGTCAGAAGGAAGATGGATGTATTGAATGACTAAACAAGCTATTCTGCTTTAAATCTATGAAATGTTGGCCTAGAGATAATAATACTATTTTTGCTTAGGAGGTCACATTCTTAAAGATAACTATTGGCCATATAGTGAAATGACTATACCTTTAAAAAGCATTTTAGTTTTATAGTTGAAATTCTGCATAGTAAGTCTTAAGGCTGTTGAAAAAAACTCTCCAATATCATGTCCAAAATGTGAAAAGTATAATTTTTTTTCAGAAGGGTAATTGGAAGGAAGAAAAAATTACTCAAAATTATACCAATGTCCTTTCATACATGGAACTGATGAAGGAATTTTAACTTTTGGTCTATTCAAGCCTCAAAAAGTTTGATAACTGATATTTAGATATTTCAAATAAAGGAATGGAGCTGTCTTTAGGCAACCAAGGCGTAGGCCAAAGGCTAATGGATGGAAGCTATAAATAAATGAAGTTTATCCCTGGAAGGAATGGAGTGAGGCAAGTTCCCTTCACTACCGTTATGGAAGTGTAGGTTCGATTTAAAGCATCAGATTTGGGGAGAACTCATCAGATGATATTTGAGGTTCTTTCTGACCCAGCAGTAAAATTTTGGTTTCGATGACTTATATGTTTAGATCATACAATTTCATGCCTGAAAAATATCTTACAAGTTAATGCAGAATCTCAGTGTTGAAACCTCGAAGAAAGTAGTCTATGAGGCTTTGAGTATGTATGTTTGGTTGAATAGCTAGACTTTTTATTATTTTAAGAGAAAGTAGATTATTTCTTGAGATTAAGTTGCTTTCTATTTAGGATATTTTAAATGATGATTTTTGAATAAAAAACCTCTAGTATAGCAAATAAAGACGAAAGTAGCATTGCATGAACATCAGCCACTTTTGCCTACAGCTCGTGACCTAGTGGTCCATTGGCGGTGTGTACAGTAGGGTCTTTGCCCAGCCATATCAAACAACCATAAAGTTGCAAAGTTCATCTTTCTTCCTATTTGGTCCCTTTATCTTTCCCAAGTCCCGTGCCCATTTCATCTTCCAGTGCTTTCACGCTTTCACTATGATCCCTGAAATGGCCCCCTAGACGCCTGGTCTGGAACAGCTCCTCTGGTTAGTGTACCACAAACCAATGGGAATAGGCCACACCACCACAGCTTGTCCAATAGACTGGTCTGTAGCCATGTATTTTAGACAACACATGTGCACGGAGTAACCTTTGGGTATAGGCCATTGTTCAAAACCAAACTCTGCAGACTGAGTAAAACAAAGCAGAAAGATGAGTTGGTCGCAAGGGTTTCAACCTGTAAGCTGGGAAGCTCAAAGCTATGGGAGCAATGAGTTCCAAGTTGCTCACAGACTAAAGGGTTTTTATGGGGTAAATATGGAAGTTTTTTGGCTTTTTCAGCTGATTGATTGCCTAGTGGTCTTCTTCCTTACTTAGATCAGGGTAGTGGAATCAGGGAAACAAAGAAGTCCAAAAATGGTGTGAACAGACTTGGCATTTGGGAGTTGGCTGGTGTCCTTTGGTGGAGCTTCATTTTTCTTTAATGCACCTGTGCTAGCCAATTGGCTTTTGTTCTCAACATAAATGGCTCCATTTTACTTTGGGTCCTTCAGCAGGTACTTCTGAACAGGCCTCTCCCACATTCACCATTCCAGGAGAATAATGCCTGACAGTCACATTTTTTTTTAAATTATAATTTACAACAGTAGGGCTCCGGGAAATACAGTAATGACAAGACCTTTCCTATTCCTGCTGAGCCCTCCATTCCTGATTTTTTACTCTATGATATGCTAGCTTTTGGCTTATCCCGTGACTCCTTGGTTAGATAAAAGCAAACAAACAAAATAAAGGAATCAACAGGAAAGACTGGAAAAATTTACCAAAGACGCATCACCTCAGTATGCCACCTCTAGCTCAATTACTCCTCTCTTAATAAAACTACCTGCTATATTATCATTTCCTCAGAGCCCTGCTAAATGAATTGTCATCTAATTTCTGAGAAATCATTTCATTAGAGTACTGACGCTCGCCATTATTTTACATATTACCCTTTGCCAGATAATATTTGCATTGTAAGAGACCTTCAGTGCCTTAATCAGAATACTGAGCAATATGTTAATTTTAGGCGCTATGTCAAATCTTTGGGAGGCCTATATCTGCGCGTTAAATATTAGAGGAAGCCACCTCATTTAGCACTGTTCCAATTTATGGTTCCAGTCGTTAGGGTGTTTGTTTGTTTTTTTAACCAATGTTGGGCAAAAGAAATGTCCCAGAGGATGAAATTCTAGATACAGCTGGTGGAGGGTGGTTAGTGAGGGACCCGTTTTGGATCCAGTGACCACAGTTCAGCTTCCAGACTTGATACTTCATGGCTGTATAACCTTGGACATGTTATGGGCCCTCTCTTTGCCTTTGTTTCTTTCTCTAAAGTGGTGCTTGCCATAACAAGAAACACCATTAGAATTTGCCATAAATTATTTTTTGCAGGTTGAAAAAGTCCCGTTGAGACACACTATAAATCTGAAATATTTATTTACTAAGAAATGCCTGCGTTTTTCAGCTACTTGCTACAGTGAGCTTTAGAAAAGCCATCCTTTCGTGGATGACAAGAGAAGTGGCTTACACGTGGCTAATGACAAATACCAGTGAGGGCTGAGCTATTTGAGAGTTGGCCTAGCTTTATTACTTGGCAAGCTCTCCTCTTTCCCTAACTGGTTAATTCATCTTTTGTTTACAGACTCCTGAGCCTCTGCTTATACCTTAAAGGCAACAGAATTTTACTTAGTTCCTAAGGCAGCTACGCCTAGAGGAAGATCTTAAGAAGATACCCTGAAAGTGGCATTTGACATTTAAAGGATGGATAAGTCATTCTCAATGTCTCCAAAGTTAAACTCCGTGGCTATTATTTTTATTTTTATTTTATTTATTTTTTTTCCCCGTGGCTATTATTTTAAAGAGGGAAGTACAGTCTGCTTTCTACCACAACCTAGAAAATAGCAAGTTATTTTCTCTCCGGGGGTGACCATCTTTTCCTAAACAAATAGAGATAATTGCCTATTTAATTTATGACTCGAGGCAAGTCACTTATTGCCTGAAACTACTCTTTGGAAGAGCCTGGCGTTTTTAAATTAAAGCACTCTGTAATTTAGGTTACAATCTGTCATTTCTTTTTAATCCAATCGTCATCCATTTTTATATAAACAATTTTGATTGAAGATGGATATTTTTATAAAATAGCTCCTTTCCCAACTTCCTGCTAAATTACCTATTGTAGACCCAGAAAAACATAAACACTCAGAACAAGAGAGAAAACTGCAAGTTACCAACAGTCCATTGCCAGAATCTGGGGGAAATTTCTGCTAATGACAAAGATGAGATAAATCGTTTGGAGCATTATTAGGCCACCAGCCAAGTGGTGAGTGTCCGAGATTGAATTCCATGAGGCTGGAACTAAGAAAAGAAGAAGGTCTTACCTAAAGCACCATAAGACATCAATAAATGGAGAAACATTCCAAGTCAGAGCCTTTTCAGGAAAATTAAGGTTTCTACCGTAGCAACAACTGGTTTTAAATATCAAATATCTTTACAGGATTTCTTACACAGAATACAAAAAGCATTAATAATAAAAGAAAAAATGATAAATTCAACTTTATAAAAACGAAAACTTTTGTTCCTCAAAGACACCATTAAAATATAAAAAGGCAGGGCTTCCCTGGTGGCGCAGTGGTTGACAGTCCGCCTGCCGATGCGGGGCACACGGGTTCGTGCCCCAGTCCGGGAAGATCCCACATGCCGCGGAGCGGCTGGGCCCGTGAGCCGTGGCCGCTGGGCCTGCGCGTCCGGAACCTGTGCTCCGCAACGGGAGAGGCCACAACAACGAGAGGCCCGCGTACCGCGAAAAATAAATAAATAAATAAATAAAATATAAAAAGGCAAGCTACGGACTGGAGAAAGTATTCACATATTGTAACTATATATAGGAATATATTTATATATAAATATATATAAGTGGACAAAATTTAAACAGGCACTTGTCAACATAAGATATACAAATTGCTATCATAGACATGAAAAATTGCTCAATGGCCATTGGGGAAATGCAAATTAAAAACACAGTGAAATACAGTTCCATGTCCTCTGGAATGGCTAATATTAAAAAGAATGACAACACTAAATGATGGTGAAGACGTAGAGCAACTGGAAACCTCATATATTACTTTGGAAAACATATATTACTTTTTTAAAAAATTGTAAACGTATATCTACCCTATGCTCTATCCATTTCACTTCTAGGTATTTATCCAGGAGAATGACAACATAGGTTTTCAAAAAGACTCGTACAGTCAACAAAGAATTTGTCGTATATTCACTCATACACTGGAATACTTGCAATGCAGAGGAAAACAACACCTTTATTCCCTAAAAGACTGCATGAACCTCCCAGATGTCACGTTGAGAGAAAGAAGCAAGACGTAAGAATATATACAACGTGGAGTATGTACTATCCTAATTTCTATCATCATCACTGAATTTTAGAAAAGGCCATGAGGGAAATTTTTGAGATGATAGATGATCTATGTCTTAACTGGAATGTAGATTACACAAGTACATCCATTTGCCAAAACTCCTCAAACTGTACTCTTAAGATATATGCATTGTAGTATGTCAACTTTTAAAAAGTAAAACATTAAGTTAAATTCTTACGTTCAAGGAATTAAAAGATAAGATGGTGAATTTTGGAAGGGCACTTCCAACTTGTTTTAATTTGGGTTCCCATAAAAGCACATGTTGAGACAACATTTCAAAGTTTACAAGGTAAGTTTGGGGAACACGAGAAGAGGCTGGGTAAGTAAAACAGAGCAAGAAAGTCATCTAGTTATGGGTGTGTTTTAGAACAGATTCCACATTGGACAACAAGAGTTTCATTTCCTGGAGAAACCTAGGAACCAGTGCAAGACACAGGCCTCAGTGTTATTCTCCTCGGGGAAGAGGACACTGGAGTGTTTATATAACTACTCTCAATAGCCTTTGGTTGAGGCTGTTCACACAGGTTGTTAATTTCTGGACACCCCCAGCCTGCCATGTGAGTAAGAAGAGAAAAATTCTGTGATTCCATAACATGTCTGCAGGCACAGATACCGGCAGTTAGAATTTATTTGTCCCACACTGAATGATAGTGTCCAAGGGATATATGGGGACATGGATAGCATCTGCTAAAAACCTTTAAAAATAATCAAATGGGGAAATTTGGCTTCAGGTTGACATACGGGTAATATTAGACTGCATGCTGCCAAGGAAAACTGTAAAAGATCAACTAAAAACAATCAAACAAACAAAAACCAAAAACTAAAAGGAAAGGAAAGGAAAAAAAATAAGGAAGAAAACAACTGTCTTAAGGCACTGGAGAGCAACCAAGGTAGTCAGAACTTGAGGGGCTACATTTCTTGGGAAAAGAGAAGAACGTTGAAGTAAGTTCCACATCTGAAGTTACTTTGTCCCTTTGGGACGATTGCCAATTCATAGTATGAGGCACAGAAGCCGAACAGAAAACAGTAGTTTAGAGCAGTGTTGTCCAATAGTAAGCCACATAATCTTAAATGATCTAGTAACCCCATTCAAACAGGTAAAAGGAAACAGGCAACACTACATTTAATAACATCTTTTATTTAATCTAATAGAAACAAAATATCATTTCAACATGCATTTGATGCAAAGAAAATGAAGGAGACGTTTTACATTTTTTTGTGTACTACAACTTCAAAATCTGGTGTGTATTTTACACTTACAGTGCATGCCAGTTCAGATTAGCCATATTTAAGTACTCAGTAGCCACGTATGACTAATGACAACCATATTAAACAGCAGAGGTCCAGAGCTGGCAGCAGTCTCACTGGGCTGTGATGTCTACAAGGTCATCCAGGACCTGAGGTGCCAGGATCCTGGAGAAAAAGAAACAGTAGACAAGTGAGCCAGAAAGTCTGCGTGCAACTTTTACCCTAGATATCTGCTAAATCCAGTAATGTTTCAATAGAGTTTCAGAGAGACTCTGAAAACTGAGAATTTAGCTGCTAATATGGTTAGAAGTTTCAGCATTCCAAAGGAGCTGAAAAGACAAAAATTGGAGTTCAGAACCTCTCAGGTTGGGAGGGGACTGGGTCAACAGTACAAGGAGTAGGTTGAAACCATTTAAAGGGTTATGGCACAGAATACGAAAGAGCAGAAATGGAACAGTATCAACTGAATTCAGCTGAGATCCTCATACTATATCCCTGACAGTAAACATTCAATTCTCTCTAGAAGAAGACATCATTATTGAGAGTTTCTATGTCTTTAAAAATATCTGACATTTAGCCAAAAATTGCCACACATTTCAGGAAACAGAATGGCATGGCCAAATCCAAGAGGAAAAAGCAGACAATTGAAACATACCTACGTACGGTTGAGCCTTGAACAACGTTAGGGGTTGTGATCCCCTGTGTAGTCAAAAACCTGCATATAACTTCATAGTTGGCACTCAGTATCCTCCATTCTGCATCCACAGATTTAGCCAACCATGGTTGTGTAATACCATAGTAGTATTTATTGGGAAAAAATATATATTTTTAATATATATATATAATATATTATATTATATATAATATATATATATATAATTGGACCCACACAGTTCAAACCCATATTGTTCAAGAGTCAACTGTAATTCATACACAGCTAAATTTTAAAAACTGGACTTACCAAGTGTTACCAAAGATATGGAGTAATGAGAACACTCAGATACCATTTGTGGGAATGTAAGTTGGTACAACCACTTTGGAACATCTGAATTTATAAACATAAGATTATACATATAATTCGCTCCTGGATATATACTCAACAAAAATGTGAAAATGCACCAAAAAAACATAAACAGGAGCATTTATAGTAGCATTATTTATAATAATTAAAGACTTAGAACTACTCAGATGTCCATAAAAAGAAAAATGAATGAATACATAGTGATATATTTATATAAAGGAATACTACTCAGCGATGGGAATAAATGAGCTATTGCTGCACACACACAAGAGTGATAAGTGAATCTCGTGTACATAATATTGAGGACATACACCAAAAAAAGATTATACTCCACTTTATAAAATCTAGAGACAGCCACAATGAACTATATGATAAAAGTTAACAGCCTCAGAATTGGAAGAAATTTCACCATGTGCCTCCTGATATTATGCACTTAGAAGGGCAGAGCATCACTTCTATGGTAATCTTGTAATGGATTATATAAAAAATAGATATTACACTATATACATATCTTATATACATATATATATATATAGTGACAGATTTATTATTATCAGGAATTGACTCACAAGATTATGGAGGCTCAGAAGTCCTGCAATCTGTCATCTGCAAGCGGAAGGCCCAGGAAAGCTGATGGTACAGTTTGAAGGCCTGAGAACTGGGGAGCCAAAGGTGTAAATTCCAGTCCAAGTCTGAAGGCCTGAAAACCAGGAGTAAAAAGGGCAGATGATTGATGTCCCAGCTCAATCAGTCAGGTGGAGAAAGAGAGAGAGAGAATCCTCCCTTCTTCGAAGTTTTTGTTCTATTCAGGCCCTCAGCGGCTTAGATGATGCCCATTTACATTGAGGAGGGCAACACACTTTACTCAGTCCAGCAATCCAAATGCTATCTCTCTGGAAACATCCTCACAGACACACTCAAAAATGTTTAACCAGATATCCAGGTACCTGTGATCCAGTCAAGTTGACACATAAAATTAACTATCACGTATGCATAACCTAAATCTATTCATGAGGAAATATCAGATAATTCCACATTGAGTCATCTGGATCCAAAATTTTATCTTCAAACTTCTCAGACCCATGCGCACACATGTAAGAGAGACCTGGACAGGAGCGGGGAGCTAGAAACCAGGCCTCAAGTGTTGCATACCACTTGAACTCACAGCCTATTGCCCAGAACCCCATAACGTCATCAGTCTAATCACAGGGTAGCTGAGAAATATGAGGAGCATATGGGTATGAGTGAGCACTGACAGTCTCTATGACAACAGCTCAGAGCCAGCAGGGCCCAATGGAGAATAGGAATGAAGCCAGGTAATGTGTTCACCCAGCATTCACCCAGCACCACAATGACCAGACAGAGCCAGATGACAGCCCTCCAGATCTGCCTGTTGTTGAGTGACAGGTCTTACAAGGTCTCTTTAAGTATGAGCATCACAACATGTAATGATAGAACCCATAAACGAATCTGTGGAACCACAGAGAAGAAATATTATTCTGTGAAGTCAGAAGCATAGACTTCTAAAATTCATTTTTTACTGAAACCTGGGGAAATTTTTAGGAAACTGTTTGGTATTACCTCTGTGACATAGGAGCCTAAAGACATACAGATATTACTGAGATAGAATGAAAAAATGTGAAATGTATGAGATAAGAATGATTTATTGAGCACCTAAAAATGAAATCATAGAAATATAATATTTATTGGAGTTAGTAAAGAGCAAAATCAACAGCACAAAAATCATATCCGTGATGTGAAAGACAAAGATCTCCCAGGATTCAGAGAAAAAGGACAAAAGAAAAAAGAGTGAATGTGGTAGATACAGAGGATAAGGAGCAGAGATACAAACTAAAGATTTACATATATTCCTAAGGAAGGTTGTAGAGCAATTGCAACAGAAATAGTTGAAGAAAACTTTCATGAGCTGAAAGAAAAAAAGATGTATATCAATTTTAAAATATCAACATAGGCATGATAAATGCAAATATAATCACGTTTAGGTAAATCCTCGAATTTTTTTGTATTTACAGATATAATGGAGAAAACCTAGAACAAGTAAAACCTGCAAGAGAAAAATAAATAAATAAAACTGACCTCATATTTCCCTTTACAATAAAAATCTCCAGAAGACAATGGAATATTCTACAAAGTTTTGAGGAAAAAGGAAAGTAACTGGATAATGTAAACACAGTTTTTGTGATTGACCCTTGGAAAAATACTAAAACCCACTAATATCACCATTAGATGACCTTTTTTTCTTTCTTATGAAGAACAAATGGAATTTATAGATGTGACTATTGTTTTAAACCACTTATATCTGTGTGATTTTCCTCCAGAATATTGGCTACAGATTGCAGCAAAGTCGAGAAGAATCAAGGGAAAACATACAGTGCTTGCAAATTTCCTATTAAAAAATCATCTTTCTTTTTCAGTGTGCTACCTAATTTCATGTTAAAAGATAAAGAGAATCTTATTGATACTATGTATAGAATAGATAACTAAGGAGAACCTACTGTATAGCACAGGGAACTCTACTCAGTGCTCTGTGGTGACCTAAATGAGAAGGAAGTACAAAAAAGAGGGGATATATGTACACGTAGAGCTGGTTCACTTTGCTGTACAGTATAAACTAACAAACTATTGTAAAGCAACTAGACTTCAGTAAAAAAAAAAAAAAAGAATAAAGGGAATCTTACCCTTCAATGCCCCAAATGAATACAAAGTGTAATGATTGCGAGTCTCCATTAAACTTTCCCAAAGTAAAGGGTCTGATTCCCTATCCAGAGCCAACTCTTCCCCTTAGGCACTGACTCCCAACCCCTCTTCCCTATTCAAAGACATCTCATCTATTTTCCCCTACATGATCAAATTTCCTTCTCTATCAGATCTTTTCATCAGCATAAAAATAAATCCTGCATATTTCCCTCCTACTAACATCCCATTTCTCTGCTCCCCTTTACAGCAAATGACTTTTAAAGATTTCCTTTCTTTTCTTTCTTTCTTAGTAAAGTTAACACATAGAATGAATCATCACATCTACCAAGGGCCTTGGCATTTATTCTTCCCTCTTCTTAGAACACTCTTTCCCTAGGTATTCACATGGCTCCCCCTCTCAGTTCCTTCAGGTCTCTTCTCAAATGCTGTAATATCAGAGGGGTATATTCTGACACCTCCATATCTCACACTAGCATTCCCTGGTCCCCCTTTCCAACTATTATTTTTCCTCTTTAGCCTGTACCACCACCTGTTATATTATGTATTTCTTTACTGACTATCTTCCCTCTCTCAGCCCCCACTTGCATGTAAGCTTCATAAAGGCAGAGATTTTATCTATCGTATTCACTACTGAATCCCCGAGCCTGGCATCCCCGAGTCTTTCAGTGAATATGTGTTTAGTGAACTAAGATTTAATTACAACCATGAAAATTATCTCACCAATGCAGAGAAAAGAGGGAGAAGATAGATGAAATTCACATATGCCAAATAATGTAATATTCCCTTGAGTTTTAGTATTTTGAGGGATTTCTCTTTCTTTTTTTTCTCTAGTTCCATTAAACAAAAATATGTTAATAAAAGTTCTATCCACTGAGAAGAACAAAGTTGGAAGACTGATGCTCTTTGACTTCAAGACCTATAAAGCTATAGTAATTAAGACAGTGTGGTATTGGTGAAAGAAAAGACAAATGGATCAATAGATCAGAATAGAGAGCGAGAAATAGACTCCAATAAATATAGTCAACTGATCTTTGACAAAGGAGCAAAGGCAATACAGTGGAGCAAAGGTAATCTCTTCAACAAATATTGCTGGAACAACTAGACAGCCACAAGTAAAAAATGAATCTAGACACAGACCTTATACCACTCACAAAAAATAACTTAAAGTAGATCATAGACCTAAATGTAAAACACAGAATTATATAACTCTTAGAAGATAAGATTGGAGACAACCTAGATGACCTTGGGTATGGTGACACCTTTTTAGACACAACACCAAAGAGATGATCCATGAAAGAAAGAAAGAAAGAAAAATGAGATGATCTCATTTTTAAGACATCGACAAACTGGACTTCGTTAAGATTAAAATCTTCTGCTCTGCTAAAGACAAAATCACATGAATTAGAAGACAAGCCACAGACCAGGAGAAAATATTTGCAAAAGACACGTCTGATAAAGGACTTTTATCCAAAATATACAAAGAAGTCTTAAAACTCAGCAGTACAAAAACAAATAAGCTCATTTAAAAATGAGCCAAAGACCTTAACAGACACCTCACCAAAGGAGACATACAAATGGCAAATAAGCATATAAGGAGATGCTCCACATCACGTGTCATCAGGGAAATGCAAATTAAAACAACAATGAAATATCATTACACATCTGTTAGAAGGGTCCAATCCAAACACTGAAAATGCCAATGGCTAGTAAGGCTGGGAGCAGCGGGAACGCTCACACCTTGCTGGTGGGAATGCAGCCACCTTGGAAGATGATTTGGCAGTTCCTTACAAAACTAAACATACTTTTACCATAAGATCCAGTAATCACACTCCTTTGTACTTACCAAAAGGTGCTGCAAACTTATGTCCACACAAAGACCCACACAGGCATGTTTATAGCAGCTTTATTCATAACTGCCAAAACTTGGAAGCAACCAAGATGTTCATTAGTAGGTGAATGGGTAAATAAATTATGGTAGGTCCAGGCAATGGAATATTACTCAGTGCTAAAAAATAAATGAGCCGTGAAACCACGCAAAGACGTGGAAGAACCTTAAATGCATATAACTAAGTGAAAGAAGCCAATCTGAAAGCTTACATATGGAAAAAGCCACACTATGGGAGACAGAAAGAAGATCAGAGTTGCCAAGGGTTGGAAGGCAGGGGAGAGATGAATAGGTGAAACAGAGAATTTTTAAGGCAGTGAGAATACTCTGTGTGATATTGTAAGATTAATACATGCCATTATACATTTGTCCAAACCCATAGAATGTGCAGAACCAAGAGTGAGCCCTAAGTTAAACTATGGACTGTGGGTAATATGATGTGTCAAGGTATGTAAAAATGTACCATTCTGATGAGTGATGTGATCATGAGGGAAGCTCTGCATGTGTGGGAGCAGGGGATATATGGGAATCCTCTGTACCTCTCTTGAAATTTTGTGGTAAACCTAAAACTACTCTTAAAAAAGTCTTTAAAAAGGTCCTACCCATCTACACACTATAATATTGCTGATTTTGCTGGTGTTTGAACTACAAAGAAAGGAACTGAAAATCAGAATTCAAATCTCTTTTTTGTTCCTCAACTTTTTATCTTGATGAAAATATTTGTTTTGATGCCTTTTGTTTAAGAAAATGATCATTGTTTATTTAAAGTGAAGGGGAGATTGTGTGAATTTTCTTTTCATGTATGGGTATGAAAATCTGGTTTTTTCCACCAAATATCTCAGTTGAGAGAAGAATATTAATTTTTTGGACATTTCTCAAAACGTTTTAATAAATGTTTATTGAGCACTTATATACCAGGCATTCTAAAAGAAAGTTATTATTTTCTTTGTTGTTAATAAGACTGGGGTTGACATACTATGGCCTCCAGGCCAAATCTGGACCATTGCTCATTTTTATTAAAAAAAGTTTTATTGGGGCATAGCCACATTTATTCATACATGGATTGTCTATGGCTTCTTTTGCTTTACAATGATAAAGATGAGTAGTTGCAATAGAGACTGTAGACCCACAAACAAAATATTTACTATCTTGTACTTTAAAAAGTTTTCTGACCCTTGATCTAGGGAATATGCCGTGATATAAAGGCATTGCCTCTAGGACAGAAAAATATGAATGGGGTTAAGAAGAATGGAAGGAAGGCTGCCTTGGGTGACCAACGAGGCAATGCAGGGCCAAGGAGATAAGACCCTGACCCAGGGGAATGCTGGTCAGGTGTGTGAAAAAAAGAATGATTGTCAAAGAAGGGTTGGTCCCAAGGGAAGATGGTGACCTGCAGAGTTGCAAATAAGGGGTGTCTGTTGGAGTGAAAGTCGGCTGAGACAGTCTGCTCATAAATCATGTGGAAATCCTTGACAGAAAGAGACCTGCAAAGGAACAAGAATGATACTGTGGCTGGAGAAAAATGTGTAGCAGAAAATGAAAACAGAAATGCCTCATTTTTCTTATGCTTGAGAAAAAAAACACGCTGTTGGTAGCACAGTGATGGGAGGAGAGAAAACAGGTAACCACAGCCTCTTGTTCTTCTGCCAGAGCCTGCAGCTGTTTGTCAGAATCTCAGAACAAACATACATGTTCACATTGGTCGTTAGTGGAGCTGAGTCTTTTGAGGATTATCCTTTTGGGGAAATACTTAGCTTTGAGCAAAGGGAGGAGACATTTCAGCACAGCTGTCTCAGTAGTAGGTGGACAGTATTGGATACGTTTGAAATGAGAAGAAACATACATGATTCAAACAGGAGTTCTCATAGGTCCAGGGACAGGACAGGGAGAAGGAATGTCGTACCCCACCTATATCCCCATAAACAACTGCACAGCAGCCTAAGTTCCAGCTGCCTACAGGCTCTTTCTGGCAACTGAAGCCCACTCAGTTGGGCACAAAAAGCTGGAAGTTCCAGAAAATACCACTCCCGCCCCTGCAAGCAGCCCTCCATTAGTGACTAAAGGGAGCGGGCAAATAAGACTCTAATTCCTGTAGCCCTCAGGTGGGATAATTCTGAGGCAGGTGTCCCACTGTTTCTCCCAGAGTTCCCTTGTGGGGCTGAGCTCCTATCAACCACAGTGACACTGGCTTGAGAACCTACCCTTTTCCTGTCTCACTTCCCCACTCCCTTACCAGTCCTGAGATCACTTTGAATCCTTGTCTCCAGGTCTCCTTCTGGAGAATCCAAATTACAGCAGTTCTCTACATTGAGGTGAGAGGTGGCATGAAATTGGGGGCCTACATGAGAATATATCTGAGTTGTACTCAAAGAAGAGTATTAAGATTGTATTGAGACCAACAGGTTCAACCTCCTGGCTTGAGAAGCAAGATAAAGCCCCCAATGTGAGAACAAGTAACTAAGATTACACACAGTAAGAAAGATTGAGGGCATTTGGGATGGTGGTTTGGAATTAAAGCCACAAATGACAGAAAGCAGTTCGCTGAAGATGTACCACTTTTTGGCCCAGACTTGGAACAGGTAAATAATAAGGATTAGTAAAACTTAGACATCCATTACATGTAAATTCAACCCAAACAATTTTTATAGAAGTCAAATTGTATACCTTATACTGCATTAGGAACTTGGGGGTATGAAGTTGAGTAAACAAAATTCCTGCTCTCAAGTGACATGACAATAGTACGGCTTTAGTCACCACCATATTTTGTCATTAAAGCATCCCAGTGGGCAGCCTGGGTGTGCATAATGGCATCCTAAAAAGAGAAAAGCTGAGAAGTCAAGAGTGGTTGATATTCACAAAGATCGTAAATGGGAGGGGTAGATCAAGAATCCAGGACTCTAAGAACTGGTTGAGTTTTACGTTTTTATTTATTTTTTAGTATTTTTTCTTTCTACCACTCTACTCCTTTGTAATTATAATGTTTAATCAGAGGATCAGAATTGCACAGTACTCAAATGGAAAGAATTTCTCTGTCTAGTCAATTATCTACAGCAATTTAATACTATTCAAGTCAGCATGTGTTTATAGAGCATCTACTAGGCAAAAGGAATTGTGCTTTCTAGTCTAGGGGAGATTAAGGGCACACATTTATGTACAAGGAAATAAGGTAGCAGTATATGTTGCATTTTATATATAACACCATAACAAATATTGAAGTGATAAATTATGTGTTTCAGACAGGGCCAGTATTAATGAATTGGTAATGAGTCTATTTGTCAAAAGTAGCACTAAGAGGAGACCTTCAAGATGGCAGAGGAGTAAGATGCGGGGATGACCTTCCTCCGTACAGATACATCAGAAATACATCTACACGTGGAACAGCTCCTACAGAACACCTACTGAACGCTGGCAGAAGATCTCAGACCTCCCAAAAGGCAAGAAACTCCCCCACGTACCTGGGTAGGGCAAAATAAAAAAGAATAAACAGAGACAAAAGAATAGGGACGGGACCTGCACCAGTGGGAGGCAGCTGTGAAGGAGGAAAGGTTTCCACACACTAGGAAGCCCCTTCATGGGCGGAGACTGTGGGTGGCGGAGGGGGACACTTCAGAGCCGCGGAGGAGAGCACAGCAACAGGGGTGCGGGGGGCAAAGCAGAGAGATTCCCGCACAGAGGATCGGTGCTGACCGGCACTCACCAGCCCGAGAGGCTTGTCTGCTCACCCGCCGGGGCGGTCGGGATCTGGGAGCTGACACTTGGGCTTCGGTCGGAGCGCAGGGAGAGGGCTGGCGATGGCGGGGTGAACACAGCCTGTAGGGGGCTAGTGCACCACAGCTAGCCGGGAGGGAGTCTGGGAAAAGGTCGGAGCTGCCGAAGAGGCAAGAGACTGTTTCTTGCCTCTTTGTTTCCTGGTGCGTGAGGAGAGGGGATTAAGAGCGCTGCTTAAAGGAGCTCCAGAGACGGGCGCGAGCCGCGGCTATCAGCGCGGACCCCACAGATGGGCATGAGACGCTAAGGCTGCTGCTGCCGCCACCAAGAAACCTGTGTGCGAGCACAGGTCACTATCCACACCCCCCTTCCGGGAGCCTGTGCAGCCCGCCACTGCCAGGGTCCCGGGATCCAGGGACAATTCTGGGACAACATTAAATGCACCAACATTCAAAATTTAAGGGTCCCAAAAGAAGAAGAGAAAAAGAAAGGGACGGAGAAAATATTTGAAGAGATTATAGTTGAAAAGTTCCCTAATATGGGAAAGGAAATAATCAAGTCCAGGAAGCACAGAGAGGCCCATACAGGATAAATACAAGGAGAAATATGCCAACACACAAATTAATCAAACTATCAAAAATTAAATACAAAGAACAAAAAAAATTAAATACAAAGAACAAATATTAAAAGCAGCAAGGGAAAAACAACAAATAACATACGAGGGAATCCCGATAAGGTTAACAGCTCATCTTTCAGCATAAATTCTGCAAGCCAGAAGGGAGTGGCAGGACATATTTAAAGTGATGAAAGGGAAAAACCTACAACCAAGATTACTCTACCCAGCAAGGATCTCATTCAGATTCGACAGAGAAATTAAAACCTTTACAGGCAAGAAAAGCTAAGAGAATTCAGCACCACCAAACCAGCTTCACAACAACCCAATCCAAAACTGAGCAGAAGACCTAAATAGACATTTCTCCAAAGAAAATATACAGATGGCCAACAAACACATGAAAGGATGCTCAACATCACTAATCATTAGAGAAATGCAAATCAAAACTACAATGAGGTATCACCTCACACCAGTCAGAATGCCCATCATCAAAAAAAGTACAAACAATAAATGCTGGAGAGGGTGTGGAGAAAAGGGAACCCTCTTGCACTGTTGGTGGGAATGTAAATTGATACAGCCACTATGGAGAACAGTATGGAGGGTCCTTGAAAAACTAAAAACAGAACTACCATATGACCCAGCAATCCCACTACTGGGCATATACCCTGAGAAAACCAAAATTCAAAAAGAGTCATGGGGCTTCCCTGGTGGCGCAGTGGTTGAGAGTCCGCCTGCTGATGCAGGGGACACGGGTTCGTGCCCTGGTCCGGGAAGATCCCACATGCCGCGGAGCGGCTGTGCCTGTGAGCCATGGCCGCTGAGCCTGCGCGTCTGGAGCCTGTTGCTCCGCAACGGGAGAGGCCACAACAGTGAGAGGCCCACGTACCGCCAAAAAAAAAAAAAAAAAAAAAAAGAGTCATGTACCAAAATGTTCATTGCAGCTCTATTTACAATAGCCTGGAGATGGAAACAACCTAAGTGCCCATCATCAGATGAATGGATAAAGAAGATGTGGCACATATATACAATGGAATATTACTCAGCCATAAAAAGAAACGAAATTGAGCTATTTGTAATGAGATGGATAGACCTAGAGTCTGTCATACAGAGTGAAGTAAGTCAGAAAGAGAAAGACAAATACCGTATGCTAACACATATATATGGAATTTAAGAAAAAAAAAATGTCATGAAGAACCTAGGGGTAAGACAGGAATAAAGACACAGACCTACTGGAGAACGGACTTGAGGATATGGGGAGGGGGAAGGGTGAGCTGTGACAGGGCGAGAGAGAGGCATGGACATATATACACTAACAAATGTAAGGTAGATAGCTAGTGGGAAGCAGCCGCATGGCACAGGGATATCGGCTTGGTGCTTTGTGACCGCCTGGAGGGGTGGGATAGGGAGGGTGGGAGGGAGGGAGACGCAAGAGAGAAGAGATATGGGAACATATGTATATGAATAACTGATTCACTTTGTTATAAAGCAGAAACTAACACACCATTGTAAAGCAATTATACCCCAATCAAGATGTTAACAAAAAAAAAAAAAACTCATGTACCACAATGTTCATTGCAGCTCTATTTACAATAGCCAGGACATGGAAGCAACCTAAGTGTCTGTCGACCAATGAATGGATAAAGAAGATGTGGCACATATATACAATGGAACATTACTCAGCCATAAAAAGAAACGAAATTGAGTTATTTGTAGTGAGATTGATACAGCGTGAAGTCAGTCAGAAAGAGAAAAACAAATGCCATATGGTAACACATAGATATGGAATCTAAAAAAAAAGAAAAAAAATGGTTCAGAAGAACCTAGTGGCAGGATAGGAGTAAAGACACAGACGTAGAGAATGGACCTGAGGACATGGGGAGTGGGAAGGGTAAGCTGGGACAGAGTGAGAGAGTGGCATGGACATATACACACTCCCAAATGTAAAATGGATAGCTTGTGGGAAGCAGCTGCATAGCACAGGGAGATCACCTCGGTGCTTTGTGACCACCTAGAGGGGTGGGATAGGGAGGGTGGGAGGGAGATGCAAGAGGGAGGAGATATGGGGATATAGGTATATGTATAGCTGATTCACTTTGTTATAAAGCAGAAACTAACAGACCATTGTAAAACAATTACACTCCAATAAAGATGGTAAAAAAAAAAAAAAAGTAGCACTAAGTGGTCTTCTAGTCTCCAGGGAAATCTCACTAAAAAATCAGCTTCTGAGCAGACATTGCTGGCTGGATGGAATACGGCTGACGGGGAGGAGGAGGGCTGGCTGGAGGAATAGCATCAATGGGAGGTGAGCAGGGTATGGGTGGAGAACAGTGGATAGAAGAGTATTTTACAGCTGTTCTGATGGGTTTTCCAAGGTTTTTTGTTTGTTTGTTTTTTTGCGGTATGCGGGCCTCTCACTGTTGTGGCCTCTCCCGTTGCGGAGCACAGGCTCCGAATGCGCAGGCCCAGCGGCCATGGCTCACGGGCCCAGCCGCTTTGCGCCATGTGGGATCCTCCCGGACCGGGGCACGAACCCGTGTCGCCTGCATCGGCAGGCGGACTCTCAACCACTGCGCCACCAGGGAAGCCCCAAGGTTTTTTAAACTATGACAAAAATATAAATAATGATGATGATGATAGTAATTTAATACATGATAATTTGCACAGCTTTCCTTGATCCTCTATTTGAATCTCAGCTCTCCCTGAATCTCATTTCTCCTCATCCATCACCTTATTCCAGCACACTATCTCATCCCTCATCCTTACCCCTTCCCTAAGCCTATACTATTCCTCATTCTACCTCTGAATTCCAGCCTATGCCCAAGGTGCATTCCTTACCCTCCAAGAAATTAGTTGTTAAACAAATTTCTAATTCATTGGTAATTAGGTACTAATTAGTTAAACTTATTAATTAACTAATTAATAATAATTACTAATAAACACAGAACTAATTTTCTAAGTAATAATTAATAAGTAATTAGTTAAACTAATTAATGAATTGATTATTAAACTGACTCACTGGTAATTTTTTTAAAGCCGAAATTTTAGTGATTTAGTTTTGGCTACATTAAAAATTTCCTGCATCAAATACCCACATGAAAATGCTTTGTGTCCCTTATATAAGATTGGTAACATAGCCAGGTAAATTACAGCACAGTATTTACATATCATTGCTGAAATCAAAGTAAGGTGAAATAAAATTTGCTGTATCACTCAATATACCTTTACATGGCCGTGGGTCCCCATGACTCTATCCAATTACATTCATCCTAGTGTGCATATAATGTTTTGATATGGCTTTTAATTTCGTATTTCTCAGAGGCCTTTAGATATCACCAGCAAGTGAACCAACAGTGAAACCCATGGTGGGGTTGAAGAGAAAAGGGGAGATGGATGTGTAAGAGCCCTGGAAAGGAGAAGGAAAAGGCTACCCAGCAGTAAGGAATGACTAAGTGTCTGACTCAGAGTTAGGGGAACACTTGATTTTGAAAATCGATGGCTAGAGGAATCCCTTCTAGTAGGGAGCTCCTTTTATATAGATTATCATTTTATGATGGGTAAACTCGGTAGCATCTTTAAGTCTGATGGAACTTAATAAGTATGGTGGATATGAAAATATCCACAATTCTTTGCCTCTCCTCCCACCAAAAGGTGGAGTCCATAGCCTCACCCGTGCTGGCTCTGGGCTGACCCTGTAATTTGCTTTGACCGATAGAATGTGCTGGTAGTGACATTGTTCCACAGCCTTGGCCTTCAGAGACCTGGCAGCTTTTGTGTTTGTCATCTTGGAAGCCAGTTGCCATGTAAAAAGTACAATCACCTTCTCGGAAAGAGGGGCCATGTGCAGAGAGGCTCTGGAGAATGGGAGATTACAAAGGGAGAGATGCAGCTCTCCCAGCCAGCCAGCTGAGGCGTCAGACATGAGAGGGAAGCCATGCTGTGTCTTCCACGCTCATGAGTGACCCCACTCACACCACAGCGAGCAGAGATAATCCACCCTGCCTAGCCTCACGCTGGCTGCAAATCATGAACATATAAATTGTTGTTGTAAGTCACTATGGTTTGGAGTAGTTTCTTCCACAGTAATAGAGTACTGAAACAAAAATTGGTACTTGAAGCTCAGGTACTGCTTTTAAATAAGTTAAGTAAATAAAGCCCTAAGACGTGTGGTGTTGGCATTGAGGATGAGCTGACGGCAAAGACTGGCAGGGTGACAAGGAAACTATTAGAGGAGCCTGAAAAAGCAGTGAGGAAATTACTAATGGAAGCTGGATACAGGAAGCTGGATACCCTGTTTGGTAGAGGCAGAATTTTGGCAACACTATTGCCTGCGGTAATGTGAAAGATAGAAAATCCAACTAATAAATTTGTGGATTTGGCTAAGCAGATTTCTGGGCAGAATGTTGAAAGTGCTATTTGGTTTCTTTCAGCTGTATATGGTAAGGTATTAAGAGAAAGATGAACTAAAATGTTAAGTTAAGATGAACTAAAATGTTAAGTATTACAAGTGCAAGCGAAACAGAAGAAATACAGAGGCCGTAGACAGTCTCTCCGGAAAGCAGAAGTTTTTCAAAATGAGATATCGCCGTATATCTTTTGATATCACTTTAAATTTGAATGATTTAAAAATATACACAGTCGAAAGTATAATTAAATTATTAGAGTAAACTTTACAAACAGAAAAAAACGAACTCAACTCAGCATCAAACAGACAACCTAACCCCACAGGAAAAAATATTCCTTCCTATAACATCTATACACATCATACTCTGATTCTACACCTTTAGTAGCATAGATTTTAAAGACAACAAAAGAAATCTGGAACTTTGCTTGGTAGATTTGTTCTTGGTAGAGGTATTGCTGAAATCATTTTGCATGAATTGTAGATAAGTAAATATATTGACAGTTGGTTAATTCAGTGGAAACAGAACACATTGTGTACCTTAAACTTATACAATGTTATATGTTAATTAACTCTCAACTTTTAAAATGTACTAGGTGTGAGAATGATTTTGTGATTATATGTAGAGAGTGTCTTTTTCAAAGAAAGCAGAAATGATTAAGACATGAGTTACTTTTTGCATATGCAACTTAATTCTACTTGTCTTCGTAAAAGTATTTTAAAATCACAGATTTAGCCATCTCAGCCTTCATTTTCCCCAATAACAGAGTTTTCCTTGAATCAATTTGTATTTCTGAAAAGAAAGCTAAGTTACTGCAAAATTCTCCTACGAGGGCTTATGATTTGCTAATATGTGCTTTCCACGCCAGGAAATCAGTTCATGAGTCTTCAGACCAAGATAAAGTCTGAAATTTCTTTTAAAAATTTTAAGTAGATTTACTCTAACTTTTCTGCGGAAAAAATCCTCATTACTTTGAAAAGAGGAATTACTTTCCTTTCAAAGATTCTGTCTTTATGATGATTGTTTTAGTAGCACTTTACCTAAGGCTTAAATCTCTGTAACCCATTCTTCTCTTCTACTGAAAGCATTCTACACTTGCTCTCTTTTTTTCTCTGTCTACATCCTCACCTCCTACAATTCCTTGTTTTTTTCCTTAAGTTCTCTCTGACCTACTCTCCCATGTGGTTGCTTTTGGCTTCATGCCCACAAGCCAATAAAGGTGGACCAATCTTTCTTTCCAAAGCTCCCAAACACATGCTCAATTATAAAAATCCTAATAGTTTCCAATAATCAGAATTTCTAATAGTCAGTTTTCTTCATGAAGTCTTCTCAGTTTCAATTTTTTTTATCCTTTCTCGTCTGTTTGCAATTTAGAATGGATGATTATACATGTTTTCAGTGATTTAAATTTAAAATAATATTAGTTAAAATTCTTTCAATTAGAATTTCTCCCCATGACCTCAGACCCACATAGTCTTACCTTAGTAGTAGTCCTAACACAATGCAGCCATTTGTTTAGGCTTGGAGTACTTTAGAGCAGGAAGGCATAGGTAGGAAGTTGCTAAACTGGAATCATCGATGCTTAAGACAGAAGAAATAGCCTACCTGAATAGAATGTTGGATGCTTTCAAATGTGTTTTAAAACTATATTGAATCTTGAGTTTATTGTTCCCTTACTTTTTTAAAGTCAAAAATATTGATGTGTAATATGTACCCAATAAAAATCACCCATTTTAACTGTACAGTTTGATAAATTTGGACAAATGTATAGTGTTATGTAACCAACACCAAAATCAAGACAGAGAACATTTCCATCAACTCAAAAAGGTCCCTCCTGAGTCATGATCTTTGGGGCCATTCCCTTCTCTCTACTCCCAGCCTTTGGCAACCACTGATCTATTTTCTGTGCCTATATGACATTTTGCAGAGAGTCATATAAATAAAATCACACAGTATGTAGATTATTCTGTCTGGATTCTTTCATTTAGCATATTTGAGATTCATCCATGTTTTTACATGTATCAGTAGTTCTTTTTATTTTACTGAATAGTATCCCATTGTATGGATGGACTACAGTCTGTTTATCTATTCACCAGTTAATGGACAGTTGGGTTCTTTCTAGATTTTTATTATGAAAAAGTCATTTTAAACATTCACGCAAGGTCTTTGTATGGATATATGTTTTCATTTCTTGTGGATGAATACCTAGGAACAAAATAGTTGTCATGTGGTAAGTGCATATTTAATTTTATAAGAAAATGCCAAATTGTTTTTGCAAAGAGATTGCACCATTTTGCATTCCCACCAACAATGTATAGATTTTCAGTTGCACCGTATATTATACCTACCAAAACTCAGTAATATCAGTTGTTTAGATTTTATCAGTTCTAGTAGGGGTGTAAAGATGTATCACTGTAGTTTTATTTTGTACTTTTCTAATATCTAGCAAATTTTAACATCACCTCATGTGTGCATTTGCCATCCATATATCTATTTTGGTTAAATGACTGTTTCAACCTTTTGCTCACTAAGAAATAAAGAAAAAAATCTGGTGGTCATCTTCTTATTGAGTTGTAAGTGTCCTTTATATATTTGTAGTACAAGTCCCTTAACAGATACGTGTTTTGCAAGTATTTATTCCAACCTGTAGCTTATCTTTTCATTTTCTTAACAGTTTACCTCAACAACCGGATGTTTCAAATTTTAATAAAATCATTTCTATTAATTCTTTGATAGTTCATGGCTTTTTTTTTTTCAGTTCTATCTAGGAAACTTGCCTAGCCCCAAGGCCACAGAGATTTTTGTCTCATGTTTTCTTCTAGAAGTGTTGTAGTTTTAGGTTTTACAGTTAAGTCTATGATTAATTTGAGTTCGTTTTTGAATGGCATGAAGTATAGATTGAATTTTCATCTATTTGTAAATATCCAATTGTTTCAGCACCATTTGTTGAATAGACTATTCTTTAAACATTGACATTCTTTGTCAAAACTCAGTTGAACTCATATGTGTATGTCTGTTTCTAGACTCTATTTTATTACATTGGTCTTTATATCTACTGTTAAGTTAATATGTAGCTTTGTAGAAAGCCTTGAAATTGGGTAGTATGTGCCATATAAATTTGTTTTTCTTTTTCAAGATTTTGCTTATCCATGTAAATTTAAAATTTTTGCTTATCAATTTCTATAAAATAACTTGCTAAGATTTTACTGATTTTTACTGGCATTATGTTAAATTTATAGATTACTTCGGGTGAGAATTAACGTCTCAGTCATATTATTCCATATTACTTTACTCCATATTACTTTACTCCACATTACTCCATATTTCTTTCTCTTCCTAGTTTCTATCTCTAGTTTTCATAAATGGATGCTGAATGGTTTTGTACCTACTCACAAATATTTGCTCATGTGGTAAATTACAGTGATTTATTTTTGAATGTTGAACCAATCTTACATCCCTTGGCTAATCCCCAATTGGTGATGATTTATTATACTTTCTACACAGTGCTGGATTCAATTTGCTAATATTTGGGTAAGAATTTTTGCATCTATGTTCATATGATATATTTGTCTGTAGCTTTATTTATTTGTTTTTTTGAAATGCCTTGTTTAGGTTGGGTATCAATGGCTTCACAAAATAATTTGGGGAAATTTTCATCCTCTTCAATTTTCTGAAAAAAAATTGTGTAGCTTGATATTTTTTCTTCTGTAACATTTTGTAAAAATCACCTGTGTGTCTATCTCAGCCTGAAGTTTTTATTTTTATCTATCTATCTATCTACCTACCTATCTTTCTTGTGGGAAGACATTTAACTATACATTCAAATTCTTTAATAAATATAGGGTTATTCAGGTTATTTATTTCTTCTTGAGCAGTCTTTGGTATGTTTTGTCTCACAAGGAATTTGTTAATTTTGGTTAAATTATATTTACTGGCAAAATGTTTTTTCCTAATATTCCATTAATATTCTTTTATCATCTGTAGTGTCTTTAGTAATGCTCCCACTTTCATTCTAATATTAGTAATCGTGTCTTCTCTTTCTTGATCAATCTATCTAGAAGTTAGCAATTTTCTTGGTACCTTAAAAAAAACAGTTTTTGCTTTTGTTATTTTTCTTTATTGTATTTCTGTTTTCATTTTCACTTGCATCTGTGCTTATTTTTATGGTTTTCTTATTAATGCTTGTCATGTATTTAATTTCCTCTTCTTGTTTTAGAGTATTAAGTTGGACACAAGTCACAGACTTGAATCCTTCCTTTTTTTTTTAAAGCATATAAACCTATAAACATCCTTTTTACTACTGCTTTCATTGATCTTACACAGTTTGATACGTTGTGTCTTTATTTTCATTCAATTTACAGCATTTTCTTATTTCTGTTGTGATTTCATTTGTTACTTGTGGGTTATTGTGGTATGCAAAAAAATCTTAATCGTTTAAATATCTCAATCATTGCAACCAGTGAATATGATAAAAGGGACTTTGCAGATGTGATTAAGTTAAATATCTTGCAAGGGAAAGATTATCCTAGATTATCCAGGTGTACCCAACATAATCACTAGGGTCCTTATAAGGGAAAGAGGGAAGCAGGCGGTCAGAGAAGGAGACGTGACAACAGAGGCAGAGGGTAGAGAGACGCAGCCTTGAGCCAAGGAGCATAGGAAGATTCTAGAAGATAGAAAGACAAGGAATGGACTTTCTCTTAGGGCCTCCAGAAGAAATGCAGCCCTGCCAGCACCTTGATTTTAACCTGCTGAAACCCATTTTGGATTTCTGACCTCCAGAGTTGTAAGACAATACATTTGTGTTGCTTTAAACAACTAAATTTGTTGTAATCTGTACAGCAACAATAGAAAAATAATATAGTCATGTAGAATTATTTTAGAATAAATACGTAGACTAGCGGGATGACTACTTTAGAATATCTCTCTCTTGCTCTCTCTCTCTCACACACACACACACACACACACACACACACACACACATGTTGTGGACTTTCATTACAGTCATGTAATCCCCCCAGATCAAGATATAAAACATATCCTTTTATTTTTAGTTTTTTAAGTAACCTCCATACTGTTCTCCATAGTGGCTGTATCAATTTACATTCCCGCCAACAGTGCAAGAGGGTTCCCTTTTCTCCAGCATTTATTGTTTGTACATTTTTTGATGATGGCCATTCTGACCGGTGTGAGGTGATACCTCATTGTAGTTTTGATTTGCATTTCTCTAACAATTAGTGATGGTGAGAATCCTCTCATGTGTTTGTTGGCAATCTGTATATCTTCTTTGGAGAAATGTCTATTTAGGTCTTCTGCCCATTTTTGTATTGGGTTGTTTGTTTTTTTGATATTGAGCTGCATGAGCTACCATATGACCCAGCAATCCCACTACTGGGCATATACCCTGAGAAAACCATAATTCAAAAGGAGACATGTACCACAATGTTCACTGCAGCTCTACTTACAATAGCCAGAACATGGAAGCAACTTAAGTGTCCATTGACAGAGGAATGGATAAAGAAGCTGTGGCACATATATAAAATGGAATATTACTCAGCCATAGAAAGAAACGAAATTGAGTTATTTGTAGTGAGGTGGATGGACCTAGAGTCTGTCATACAGAGTGAAGTAAGTCAGAAAGAGAAAAACAAATACCATATTCTAACACATATATATGGAATCTTAAAAAAAAAAAAAAGGTTCTGATGAACCTAGGGGCAGGACAGGAATAAAGACACAGGCATAGAGAATTGACTTGAGGACACGGGGAGGGGGAAGTGTAAGCTGGGACAAAGTGAAAGAGTAGCATTGACATATATGCACTACCAAAGGTAAAATAGATAGCTAGTGGGAAGCAGCTGCACAGCACAGGGAGATTAGGTTGGTGTTTTGTGACCACCTAGAGGGGTGGGATAGGGAGGGAGGGAGGAAGACGCAAGAGGGAGGAGATATGGGGATATATGTATATGTATAGCTGATTTACTTTGTTATACAGCAGAAACTGACACACCATTATAAAGCGATTATACTCCAATAAAGATGTTAAAAAAATATCCTTTGAAATAGCAGGGTAGAGAATAGCTTATATCCTATCATCCCATAACTGTAAACATGTATTTATATGTGTATGTACATAAATCTCATTTATAGAGAGAGAAATGTTTGGGAGATTGGTCATTAATGTATTATTAGTATTCAGCTCCACAGTGTGACATTAGGTGATTTCTCTTTCACATTTTCACTTCCATATATTGTTTGAATAATTCTTTGGTGGCACAGTGGTAGAGAGTCCGCCTGTTGATGCAGAGGACACGGGTTCGTGCCCCGGTCCGGGAAGATCCCACATGCCGCAGAGCAGCTGGGCCTATGAGCCATGGCCGCTGAGCCTGCGCGTCCGGAGCCTGTGCTCTGCAACGGGAGAGGCCACAGCAGTGAGAGGCCTGCGTAATGCAAAAAAAAAAAAAAAAAAAAAAAATTCCAATGAGCCAGAATATGGTATGTAAATATTTATCAGGTTGTACACTAAAGATGTGAATACTTGTCCCCACCCCCAATCTTCCATGAACAGGAGGCAGCTTCAAGGTCTACATATCTCCCAAGGAGGACATGTTCCACAATCCCTACCACAGCTGTGGCCAAGAAAAACCTTAAAAAGCAGAAATCTCCCTGAGGGTGGAAGAAAGTACCATTGAGAACAAGGGATGAAGAAATTCTTCCCTGTGCAGACCCAGGACCTGGTCAGAGAATCCCCACACTCCACGTGGTAAAGCCTTCACCCTGTGGGCCAGGAAGATTTCAGAATTGCTATGGGGCTATCATTGAATACTAAAGTAATAAACAATTCCAAGCATTCTTGTTTAAAACAACAGAAAGCTTTTATTCCCTTTTATGTATCTCAGCAGGGCAACTCTGCCCATTGTCCTCAAAGATCTGGATTCAGGAACCCTCTCTCTCTCCTTCTGTCCCACATTTGGGCAGCTGATTTTTTTAAAAAGCCCAGATGCTCCCTGCTTTGGCACCGGTGGGAGTTCAAACCTTCAAATCCATCCTTGTGGAACCCTCATCCCAGCCCCACACGCTAACCATCTTAAAAATTCCAAGCCAATTTCCTTTCTCTACTCTCCCAAGGCATTTTTCAGGCCAGCTGAGAGGTTTCTCTTGCTGTTCTCGGAAGGCCTTATTATGTGAGACATAAACCTTTTCATTACCTCTCATGTGTGTGTGACATTATCAATCTCAACATCAAACTAGATTTTGAGTGGGGGTCCGTACTGTCTCTTCACGGCTTCTGCTTTCACTTATTGCTGTGTGGTCCCAATCCACTCAGATCTTTGGAGATATTCATATTGTTTTTGAGTTCAGCAATGTGTTTTGACTAAAAAAATATGTTATCTATTGCTGCTACGTATTTGTGGAGGAAAAAGTAGAGAGAGCTATAAAGTAGTTTGCAAGTAAACAAAAAATGACAATACAAAGTGACAAGTACTATGACATGGTAGTAGCATCATCAAAAAGTCTGGAAGAATTCAGACTATTTCCCATGACACAATTAAGAAGAGATCAGGGAAATCGTCTGGGAACTTAATCAATAGTGATTCACGATTTTTATACTCCATTTATGGCTATTATAAAATATTGGCTATATTCCCCAGATTGTACACTATATTCTTTTTTTAAATTAATTTTTATTTGAGTGTAGTTGCTTTATGTTGTGTTAGCTTCTACTCCACGGCAAAATGAATCAGCCATACATATACATATATCCCCTCCATTTAGGACACTATAGTACATTAAGTAGAGTTTCCTGTGCTATAGAGTATGTTCCCATCAGTTGTCTATTTTATACATAATATCAACAGTTTATATGTATCAATCCCAATCTCCCAATTCCTCCCACCTCACCCCTTCCCCCTTTGGTTTCCATACATTTGTTCTCTAAGTCCTTGTCTCTATTTCTGCTTGACAATTAAGATCATCTATACCATTTTTCTAGATTCCACATATATGGGTTAATATACAATATTTGTTTTTCTCTTTCTGACTTACTTCACTCTGTATGACAGTCTCTAGGTCCATCCATGTCTCTACAAATGACCCAATTTCGTTCCTTTCTACGGCTGAATAATATTACACTGTACCTATGTACCACATCTTCTTTATCCATTCCTCTTTTCATGGACATTTAGGTTGCTTCCATGTCCTGGCTGTTGTAAATAGTGCTGCTATGAACATTGAGGTGCATGTGTCTTTTTGAATTATGGTTTTCTCTGGGTATATGCCCAGGAGTGGGTTTCCTGGGTCATATAGTAGTTTTATTTTTAGTTTTTTAAGGAACCTCCATACTGTTCTCCATAGTGGCTGTATCAATTTACATTCCCACCAACAGTGCAAGAGTGTTCCCTTTTCTCCACACCCTCTCCAGCATTTATTGTTTGTACATTTTTTGATGATGGCCATTCTGACCAGTGTGAGGTGATACCTCATTGTAGTTTTGATTTGCATTTCTCTAATGATTAGTGATGTGGAGCATCTTTTCATGTGTTTGTTGGCAATCTGTATGTCTTCTTCGGAGAAATGTCTATTTAGGGCTTCTGCCTGTTTTTTGATTGGGTTGTTTTTTTTTTGAACTTGAGCTGCATGAGCTGTTTGTATATTTGGGAGATTAATCCTTTGTCACTTGGTTCGTTTGCAAATATTTTCTCCCATTCTGAGGGCTGTCTTTTTGTCTTATACCTAATAGCTTCGACCTCTTAATCTCCTACTCCTATATTGCCCCTCCCCCCTTCCCTGTCCCCACTGGTAACCACTAGTTTGTTCTCTATATCTGTGAGTCTGTCTCCTTTTTTGTTACATGCACTAGTTTGTTGTATTTTGGGGAGTCATTTAATTAACTGCACTTAGTGATTATCTGCAAAGCAGCAGAAGCAGAAACCTAGAATAACTTCAAGTCTATGCTTGGTCAGCTGGGTGCCTGGTAGCGCCATCATAATGATAAGCGATGCTCCAGGAGGAATAGGATTGCCAGAGAAAATGATCATAAAGATTCTGACTGTGTTGAGTTGGAACTATTTGTGGGAAACCTGGGGGTGATTTCCAGAAGGGGGTTTAAAATAAAAATGTATATATCTGGACAAAATTTAGGGTTGGAGATAGTGATTTAGGAGACATCTGTGGGAACATATAAGTGTTTCCAAAGAGAGTGGGTAAATGAGTACAGAACGAGGTCAAGGTTAGAACTTTGAATTATATTAAAACCTAAAAGTGAACCCTATCTGCCTATAAATTTCCTTACTAGTTCCTACATTAGACTCATTTCCCTAGCTAAATTGTAATCCCTTTGAGGGAAAAATAAAGCTAAGCAAAAAATGTGTCTCATAGTATGGAAGAGATTATTTGACACAAGATAGGTGAGAAAAAACCAGGTCAGAAAACAAAATACAGGCCTGAAAGTTATTGGATGCATCCACTGAGTACAGGAGATAGAAAAGCATATAATAAATGGAAATTAAATGGATAATTTGAATCAAAAGCCATAGAAATCAGGGTCTCTCCAGACCTGTAAGTTATTAAATAACTAGTATTTACAGCATGATCCAGTTTTGACTGGAAAATGCAGAAGTTTGGTTTTCATGAGAAACAGACTTGATTTTAATGAAGTTGTTGAAACTCTTACTTTCACATGAGTAGGGATAACTTAAATCATATTCAAGTGTTGTGTGGTTCTGTTTCTAAAGTATCTTGCAAAATGATTTTAAGGCAACACCAGCGCCTAAGAATCACTTGGGAAATACAGGGTTTTAATTGGCTTAAGTCTTCAGCCTCAGTTTTCTCATCTTGGGTTTCAATTTTCCAACTCATCCCTGTGGAGCGATTGTCTTCTAACCAGGAAACCCCTCCCAGCCTAAGTCCCTCCTGTGGGGCCTCCAAACGGGGACATCCTAAAATTCCCCAGATTCCTTTGCAGATTCAGCCACCACCTGGGCTTCATTTCTTTTCAAACCAAACCTATAAAAGATTTGTCAGCACTCTTCCTGGGGGTAAGGGTCACTTTTTTCTTAGATAGCAGGTCAAGCGAAGAAAGTTGAATCTATTTGTGCCTCTTGAAACTAAGGACAAAAGGGTCAAAGAAAGTGCTTTTGCTGCTTCGTTTAGCCATTCTATGTTGTTACGAGAAAGTTGTTTTAAGCCTGCTTCAGCTCCAGCCAAATCCCTGTTTAGATATCAGTCAAATCTCCCTGATCCGGCTACTCCCAGCCTGCATTAGATTTACCCTCCGCTGGTGTCTTGTGGTTGGGAAATGAATCACTCAGACTCATGCCATTTTGACAGAGAGCTTAGAGGCAGCTCAGCCGGGCAGAGTTGGACACATATGCAAAGGGCACCCCAGACCCGTCATGCTACACTCAGGTCTGTGTAGCTGAGCTACTTAATTGGGTTTTTGCTCTTCACAAGCCTCCAAATAGTTCTTCAAGTCCCAGAGTTGGTGGTGGAATTTTTCTTTTTTTTTTTTTTTTTTTTTTTTCATCTGGCTAATAAGATTTTCCAAGTCACCAAAGCCAGAGGGGTTTGGGAAAGAAAAAGCCTCCTTTGTTAAACAAAGCAAGTTCTGTGGGACTTTCTGCCTTTGAATTTAGGGAACCTGTCCCAATTAAAGTGTGAAATGATTGTGAATATGGAGGGATCTCAGTGGAAAAAGCAGCCTCTAACCCTGATGAGCATGGACTAGAAATATTAGTTTTAGTGGAAATCCCTTCTTTGAAAGATCCGGAGGCTTGGACTTTGTTCAAAAGAATTTAGAGAAATATCACAGAGTCAAAAGCAGCAAGAGACTCTCCAAAGAGTCTAGGAATTTTAAATGTGTTTGTTTTTCCAGTTATCATGCTACTGATTCTTTTTTTTTTTTATTTAATAGAAACTCAGGAAGTAGCCAGCCCTGGCAGATGAATAGAATTCAGTGAAATTTCCTTTAGGGCCCCCAAGTGAAGTGTTGGATCAGGTCATAGTTTAGGCTTCTAAGCCAAGGTAGGCGTCCTGGGGTATTATTTTCATCTAGCATATTTCATGTAAATTTATAGTAAGCTCTATTTCCTGCAAATGTATCCATATTTAACACGATGATATACCGTATTATATATAGATAACAAATACAATAGGAAATGGCTTTCATTCTTCAATGGCATTTTGAGCAATGGGAATAGGGAGGAATAATCCTGAACGATTAGTTGCACAGCTCCAAAGATACTTCCCATGGGCTCTGAGATTTGAATAGGCGTGTAACTCTTTCCTTGAGAATTTGGAGAGCCTGAGGGAGAAGCTGCAGGAAGGAACATGTTCATCTAAGGGGACAGCAGTTACCTCATCTCCAGCAGAGGGCTGCCTTGTGGCAATGCAGGCTACGTGATAGTAGTGGTGCTGAAAACTCGGCCTCTGTGCCCTAGTGTTGAATTGAATCTCAGAGATAAGAGTTTTGGGTGAAGTAGAAAAGAATAGCTTTATTGCCTTGCCAGGCAGAGAAGGACACAGCAGGCGCATGCCCTCAAAACTGTGTGTCCCAACCTGGGGGGATTTGGTGAAGAGTTTTAGAGCAAAGGTTCAAGGGCAGGGTTGCTGATAAAGATCAGGGTGTATGCAGGGCCTGCATTCCTTTAATCTGGCCTCCGGTGGTTTCCTGATGAGCTTCTGTGGTTCTCGAGGTTATCAAACTGTGACCTTCTCTCTGGAATGAAGAATGCCTCATCAAGTAGTTAATGTCTTCCATTTGTTGGGGGTTTTAGTTCTGCAGAAGAGCTCAAAGATATTGTTATGTGTATCTCTTTAGGCGGAACCAGGATCCGGTCCCAAGGCTGCACTATTGTTTCTTGACTCTCCTCCCTTGTGTCTACATCCCCTCCCTTCCCTGATTAGCAACTGTTTGAACCTGCCCTTTGGAAATCAGGGAAGGTCATGGAGGCTGAAGCCTATTCCTTACAAACGAGAAATGGGGGACACAGAAAGGCTTCCATGCCCAGGAGCCCCACAGGGACCTGCTCGGTTTCACTAGTTAATCTGATTTTTCAAAAGAAGCTGGAAAATCCAGATTAATATGTGACATTTCCCAATAGAACGTGGTGGCATCTAATTTTAAAAATGGGAACTTGCATTTGGCAAACGAGTTTCTGACATCTGGTTGAGAGGACTGTGGGCAGGGCTACATAAAGTTATAATGTGCATGCATATGAATATGTCAGATGGTACTAAAAGTCATCTCTTATTCGAATTACAGGATCACAAAATCCATACCATTGCCAGCTTCCTATTTCTAGGGCAGTGGTTCTCAAAATGTGGCCGCAGAACAAGCAGCATTATAACCCCACCTGGGAACCAGTTAAAATGCAAATTCTTGGGCTTCACCCCAGACATACTAAATCAGATAACCTCTAGGAGTGGAGCCCAGGAATCTGTGTTTTAACAAGGCTTATAGTGATTCAGAAGCAGCTGAAGTTCAATAACCACTGTTTTAGGATATTTCCTCTTGAGTTTCAGGACTCCAATTGTTGTTGTTGTTTTTTGTTTTCAGATGTTTTAAGAAGAATATTTATTCCCATTTTATTTGAAATTTTAGTAGGTACAGTACAAACCAGAGCTTGCTTCGGTGAAGTGGAGATGGGGGGCCCCAGTCCTTTTGGCTTCCTTCCTGTCCACTCCCCACCAAGGGGCTCCAACCCCACCCTCATTCAACAGTTTCATAGAGCAGCCAGCCAACCATTTGTCAAAATCTGCCTCAGCTTTCTCTCTACAGAAAGGAGGCAAAACACTAAAATGAAATAACTTCTCATCTCAGAGGAGACATTTGCTAAGAACAAGACCTTATAATGTCAGTTTAGCAAAAATGTAGACAAAGATTTGGAAGATAGTACAAAAGAGGGCTCATTAAAAGTGTAACTTAAAAATTCATCAAGGACTCAGCACTGGCTTTATACAGCAAAGCACTGGAAATTCGAATATCCTAAGTAACAAGATGCCACAGAGGAAGATGAACCAAGGAGACTGAAGGACTTACATGACCCTACCCTGACTTCTCCTAGGGCTGTTAGAACCAAGGACATGGAATTGTTGGGAAAGTCATTTTTTATTATTATTTTTTATTGAAGCATAGTATACAACATAATGATTCAGTATTTTTATAGATTGCACACCATACAAAGTTATTATAATATTATTGACTACATTCCCTGTGCAGTGCATCATATACCTGTGATTATTTATTTTATAACTGGTAGTTTGCACCTTTTAATCCCCTTTACCTACCTCCCTACCCCTAAACCCCCATGCTTGGCAACCACTGGTTTGTCCTCTGTATCCATGGGTCTTTCTGTTTTGTTATATTTGTTCATTTGTTCTGTTTTTCAGATTCCACATATAAGTAAAAACATACAGTATTCGCCTCTCTCTCTCTGACTTATTTCACTTAGAATAATACCCTCCAGGTCCATCCATGTTGTTGCAAAAGCAAGATTTTATTCTTTTAATAAGTAGTATTCCATTGTATACATAGATAGATAGATAGATAGATAGATAGATAGATAGATAGATAGGTATATATCACATGTTCTTTATCCATTCATCTGTCAATGGACACTTGGGTTGCTTCCATATCTTGGCTGTCTTAAATAATGCTGCTATGAACACTGTGGTGCAGATATATATTCTAATTAGTGTTTTCATTTTCTTTGGATAAATACCGAGAAGTAGACTCTCTGGATCATATGGTAGTACTATTTTTAATTTTTTGAGGAACCTTGATATTGTTTTCCATAGTGACTGTACCAATTTACATTCCCACCAGCAGTGAACGAGGGTTCCCTTTTCTCCACATCCTCTCCAACATTTACTTCTTGGCTTTTTGATTATAGCCATCCTGACAGGTATGAGGTGGTATCTCACTGTGGTTTTCATTTGCATTGATTAGTGATGTTGAGCATCTTTCCATGAGTCTGGTGGTTATCTGTATGTCTTCTTTGGAAAAATGCCTATTCAGGTCCTCTACCCATTTTTTAATTGGATCATTTGTTTTTTTGCCATTGAGTTGTATGTGTTCTTTATACATTTTGATTTGGGATATTAACCCCAATTCAGACATATTATTTGCAAATACCTTCTCTCATTCAGTAGGTTGGCTTTTCTTTCTTTTTCTTTGTTTTTTCTCCTCTTTGTTTTGATGGTTTCCTTAGATGTGCAAAGCTTTTTAGTTTAATATGGCTCCATTTATTTATTTTTGCTTTTATTCCCCTTGCCTGAGGAGATAGGTCCAAAAAGATATTGTTAGGATTGATCTTAAAGAGTGCACTCATATGTTTTCTTCTAGAGGGTCTTTATGGTTTCAGGTCTTACATTTAAGTCTTTAAGCAATTTTGAGTTTATTTTTGTGTATGGTGTGAAAAAGTAGTCCAGTTTGATTCTTTTGAATGTAAGTGTCCATTTTTGCCAACTTCATTTATATTCTTGCCTCCTCTATCATAGATTAATTGACCATATGTGCTTGTGTTTATCTCTGGGCTGTCTACTTTGTTCCATTGATCTATGTCTTCTTTTGTGCCAGTACCATACTCTTTTGATTACTATAGCTTTGTAGTATAGTTTGAAGTCAGGGAGCATGATACCTCCAGCTTTGTTCTTCTTTCTCAAGATTGCTTTGACTATTCGGGATCTTTTTTTCCATGCAAATTTTAGGATTATTTGTCCTATTTCTATGAAAAATGCCATGAGTATTTTGATAGGGATTACACTGAATCTCAAGATTGTTTGGGGTAGTATGGTCATTTTAACAATATTAATTCTCCTAATCTGTCCATTTATTTGTGTAGTCTTCAATTTCTTTCATCAATGTCGTATAGTTTTCAGAATACAGGTCTTTCACCTTCTTGGTTAAATTTATTCCTAGGTATTTTTTCTTTTGAATTAAATTGTAAATGGGATTGTTTTCTTGATTTCTCTTTCTGATAGTTCGTTATTAGTGTATAGAATGCAACAGATTTCTGTATTTTAATCCTGTATCCTTCAACTTTACTGAATTCATTTGTTATTTCTGACAGGTTTGTGTGTGTTTTTGTGTGTGTGTGTGGAGTTCTTAGGGTTTCCTATATATAGTATCATCTCACCTGCAAATAGAAGCAGTTTTACTACTTCCTCTCCGATTTGTGTCTTTAGATCTGGAGTGAATCTCTTGTAGGCAGCATATAGATAGGATTTGGTTTTTTAAAATTTATTCAGCCACACTTTGTCTTTTGACGGGAGTATTTAGTCCACTGATGTTTATTTGTTTTCTGGTTGTTTTGTAGTTCTTCTCTGTTCTTTTCTTCTTCTTTTAGTCTCTTCCCTTATGGTTTGATGATTTTCTTTAGAATTATGCTTGGCCTCCTTTCTCTTTGTTTTTTGTGTATCTATTGTAGGTTTGTGGTTATCATGACACTCATATCTATCTATCTATCTACCTACCTACCTATCTATCTACCTATTTATCTATCTATTTGTTTTAAACTCATAGTCATTTAAGTTCAAACCCATTCTACATTTTTTACTCCCCCATCACGTTTTATGTTTTTGATGTCATACTTTACATCTTTTTGTATCCCTTAACTTCTTATTGTGGATATAGATAATTTTACAACCTTCGTAATTTAACATTTCTACTAGATTTATAGGTGGTTGACCTACTACCTTCACTGTATATTTGCCTTTACCAATGAGATTTTTCCTGTCATAAGTTTCATATTTCCAGTTGTGGTCTTTTCCACTTAAAGAAGTCCCTTTAACATTTCTTGCAAGGCTGGTTTATTGGTGATAAACTCTTTTAGTTTTTGCTTGTCTGGGAAACTCTTTATCTCTCCTTCAATTATGAATGATAACCTTGCCAGGTAGAGTATCCTTGGTTATAGGTTTTTTCTTGTAGCATTTTAAAAGAATATCTTCTGTTCTGCAAAGTTTCCACTGATAGCCTCATAGGGGTTCCCTTGTATATGACTGTTTTTCTCTTGCTGACTTTAAAATTCTCTCTCTTATTTTTGCCATTTAAATTATATATGTCTTGGTGTAGATCTCTTTGGGTTCATCCTGTTTGGGACTCTCTGTAGTTCCTGGACCTGTTTCCTTCCCCAGGTCAGGGGAGTTGTTAGCCATTGTTTCATCAAATACATTTTCTGCTCCTTTCTCTCTCTCTTCTCCTTCTGGGACCCCAATAATAATGGTAATGTTATTATACTTGATATTATCTCAGAGATCCTTTAAACTATCCTCATTTTTTTTAAGTTCCTTTTTCTTTTTGCTCTTCTGATAGGGTGATTTCCAATATTTTGTCTTCTAAGTCACTTATGCATTCTTCTGTATCACCTAATCTGCTTTTGATTCCCTCTAATGTATTTTTTATTTCAGTTATTGTATTCTTCAAATCTAATTGGTTCTTTTTTATAATCTCTAATTTTTTGTTGAATTTCTCACTGTGTTCTTCTACTCTTCACCTGAGTTTGATGAATACTTTTATGACCATTTCTTTAAACGCTTTATCAGGTAAATTATTTATCTCCATTTCATTAGGGCTTTTTATCCCTGTAGGGTTTTATCCTGTTCTTTTGTTTGGAACATATTCTTCTGTCTTCTCATTTTGTTTGACTTTCTTTGTCTTTATGAATTATGGGAAAGAGCTTGAATTTGTGTCCTTCTGTGGGTGCATCTCTATGCAGACTGTGTGTGTCCACTGGCTTTGGCAGGAGGGCTGGAGCAGAAGTGAGTGCAGGTTGGGGCTTTTTCTGTGGTGAACCAGGCCTATAAACTTAATGATGGGGCCTAGGGCTGGAGCATGGTGCAGACCAGGGCTTCTCCTGGGGCATGCTGGGGGCCACTGCCTTGGTGGGGGCTGTTGGAGCAGGAGCTGGATGCAGGTTTTGGGGTGTGCAGGCCAGCTAGACTGCCAGGCTCTTTTCAGTCTGCTGTCTCCACACTGGGTCTCAGAGCAAGTAAGTTTGTGCACAAGTCCTTTAAGGGTGTAGTCTGGGCTTCCTATAGCCTTCTGGTTCTCCAGGTTGTGAGCCTCACTGGCTTTCAAAACCAGTTAAGGGGGCTTGTCTTCTCAGTGCCAGTCACCAGGATTGGGATGCCCAATGGGGGGTTCAAACCTCTTGCTTCTTAGGGAGGTCCTCCAAGTTTGTGATACCCCCTTCTTTTTTGGGTCACCTGATTGCTCCTCTTGCCCTCTAACCTATCTTGGTATGATGTTTTCTTTATATCCTTAATAGTAGAAAAGCTGTTCTCCCAGTCTTCAGGTCATTCTCAGAGAGAGTTTTTCTACATGTAGTTGTAGTTTTGATGTGTCTGAAGGTGGAAGTGAGCTCAGGGTCTTCTTACTCCACCATCTTGATCCCACCTCTCTCAGGAAAGTCTTCTTGGAACACAACTTCAGATGATCTGACTCTGTCATAATTTTTGCTCTTGCTTTTCATGTGACCCTTGTTTAGAGAAAGTCTAATGATTGGATTTTGATTTTACAGTTTTTTGGCTTGTTGGGAAAGTACAAATATAAGAGCACTGGAGCTAATTAATTGCTTCAATACATGGTTTTATCATCTTTTCTGCTTACATCTGAAATGTATGCCATCTTTAGAGTATATGAGCTCTTAATAAATGTTTTTGTACTAAATGAGTTAATGATCAACTCTCAATGGAATAATTATCCCATGAGCTTGTTAATGCTGTTACCCTTAAAGATAATAACTAGATGGAGGAAGGTTTGGTGAGAATTACTTGCAGTCTTTCTTTAGCTCATTTATGGATTCAGTCTTACTCTAATTCAGAATTGGCAACTTTCTGAAGTGAAATGCATCTCCACCTTGTAAAGTGGAGGTACAGGGAAGAGGGAGGAGGGTGAGAGTCTGCAGTTATTCTCCAGCTGAGATAATGTATCTTTCATCTCAAGTGTCAACTCCAATCTGTCTGCCTGGAGCCATGCATAGAAAATCAGTCTTAGGCAGAGTACATCAGAATCACTGAAGGGCTGATTGAGTAAATCTAGGATGAAGCCTGATATTTTTTTTAATCTCTGCAAATGATTCTGATGTTCAGCCAGAGGTAAGAATTATGGCCATAAGCACATGTCTACATTTGCTTATGGAGGAAAGCATGCTCAAATCAATTAGTGATGTCTGCCTAGAGTGTCAGAAGAAAAAACAGAGGTGTATGTCCCCCATATTTTCTGACCTTGTTTTATAACCTTCTCATTTTCCTATAAATACATCATTTAAGCCTTTATTGTTGCTAACCTATCAGGAAAGATTATAGGGGAGAGAGGGAAATCACACACACAAAGAAACAGTCTAGGAAAGAAAGCCCACAAAAACCAAGGTTCCGGGCTTCCCAAGTGGCGCAGTGGTTGGGAGTCAGCCTGCCTATGCAGGGGACGCGGGTTCATGACCCGGTCCGGGAAGATCCCACGTGCCGCGGAGCAGCTGGGCCCGTGAGCCATGGCCGCTGAGCCTGCGCGTCCGGGGCCTGTGCTCCGCAACGGGAGAGGCCACAGCAGTGAGAGGTCCGCGTACTGCAAAAAAAAAAAAAAAAAAAAAAAAAAAAAAGGTTCCATACCTTTGTATTTCTTAAAAACTTATGCTCCTCTCCAAAGTAAAGTCATTGAACCATCAGAAACTATCTCATATATCTAGGGTTTCCTCATTCTAAATTAAAAAATCTATCACCATTGGTTAGACCTAATTGTTGGGAATAAAATACCTTAACTTATAGCATCAAAAATCAGGATGGCCCCAAATCAGAACCCTATCTCAGAAAATTTTTACATCAATAAGCTTTCTAGACACCAAGTTATATATGCATGTATCTTTAATTTCCTAGAGTCATATTTCTATCACCTAAGAATCAGAAAGATTCTTATTAATCTAAAACAATAAAAGCTGCAAAGATATTGGGGGCATCTAGGTTAACCCACTGAACTTACTGATAAAGAAACCAAGGCCCAGTTTGGTTGATGACTATTCTAGTGATATGCACTTCCAAGTTTTCCCCTCAGTAATTCTCATTTTACCTACTCCTTATACTTATAGAGACCTTGAATCCAGACTCTCTACTTTATCTGTACCCATCAGTTCTCTCTTGTATTCATTGCTTTCACTATCCGGTTTACATTTCATGGTTCCCCACTTCAGTCACTTTCTTGCCAATATCATCAACTTCCATTTGCCACTGAACCATTCCTTGAACCCTCTTTCAGAACCCCAAGCCAAGACCCTTTTAACTGTCTATATTCTCTTGCCTGGGCTGCCACGTCTGGCAGGATAAAATAATACAACAACAAAATATAAGTTCATTTACTTTTCAGCCCATTACCTGATGCTGCTAAGATTATCCTCACTAAGATAATCATCAATGACATCCTTGCTGCTAAACAGAGCTGCTTTCTAGCTTCACTTGGATGAAACTCTCAGCCACATTTACCCTTAGGAATCATATTTTTCTTACTGAAACATTTTTTCCCTACTTCACTGACCAATCCTTGTCAGTCTCTCTTAGGGGATTTTCTTTCCCTTTTTGGTTCCTAAATCGGTGCTTTTCAGTGTTCTATCCTGAGGACTCTTATCCTCTCACTTTCTAAACTCACCCACGTTCGTGGATTAGGTACCAACTCTGTCAGCGGTTCTCAGCTGGGGCAATTTGTCCCCAGGGGACATTTGGCAATGTCTGGAAACATATTACGTTGTAACAGCTTGAGTGATGTGCGGCTAGCATCTAGTGGGCAGAGGTAAGGGGTGTTGCTGTACATCCCACAGTGCATACCACAGGCCCCACAGCAAATAACTATCTGGTCCCAAATGTCAATAGTGCCAAGGTCAAGAAACCCTAGTCTATGTGATAATGAATCACAAATCTATTTCCCTAGTGGGGGCTTCTGAGAGTCAGAGCCACAGATATTAACTGTCCACTAGGCCTTTCCACTTGTTATCCCACTGGCACTTCAAACTCAAAAATCCAACACAATGATGTTGTCTCCTCCTGAAGACCTTACCTCCTCCTAGGATCATTTTTTTAGGTAAATGGTACCACCTTTTACCCACTTACTCACAGCAGAACTCTGAATGCCAGCATTGAGTCATCCTTTCCCCTACCACTGGAATCCTCTCTTCAATGAAATTCTGAAATATAACTCAGAGATCTCTTGAATCCTCTACTTACTGCCCTCCTTTGTTGGATTTCTACTTCTCTAGTCTTCTTACCAGTCATGGTCCCGCCCAATCCTGTAACAACAAGCATGCCAGAAACACTCTATATTTTAACTGTACTAAATACAGTACAACAGGAATGTGCCATGCTTCTACTGGCCACCGAGCCCCCATATATTCTGTTCTCTTTGTCTGCAACAGTTTGAACTTGCCTTTCCCCCGCAGACATGCCATTACATGTGTAATGGACTTCACCTGTTGAATTCGTTCAAATCTCAGTGTGGATGTGATTTCTTCCAGGAAGCTTTCTATAATATATAGAGTCTGGGCACCCCTCTAATCTTCTCCCCTGGCACCCAGTCCTTTCCCTAACACTATTTGAGTGGCTTGTCTACTAGACTGGAATTTCTGTTGTATCTTTGTATTACTGATGCCTATCACATTCCCGGCACCTGGCAGGCACTGGATAAATGTCTAGCAGGTAAATGAGTAAATGAATGTTCATCTAATTAACACCAAAATGTATATTCTTTGTGAACACTCTTTTTCAAACAAGTTTTAATGTGAACCTGGCCACCTTGAAAATGTTTTGGTTAAAAGCAATTTAATTTAAGACAGAGGGAATCAGAAATTGTAACACACTTACTTTATGTGTTTGGTTATCTATGGCTATATAATATGCAAAGATTTTTGTGAAGAATGGAGCTTACACATGAATTGGATAAATACAGTTGGTGTGTGTACTTTCAATCCTTTAGTGACAACTCATTCCTAAATTTGGGTAGAGTATATGAGTGGTATCTGAACGGCTGCAAACCCTTGGATAATAAAAAGAAAAGTTAACTAGACACTTTTATCTGATCTTTTAGCTCAAGTAAGCACGCAAACTCTTTACCAGAACCTGAACTCGATCCTCATTTCTTAAATGTTCAACACTGCTTACACTTAGCCTTCCAAACAGGATCATTCTAAAGCCACCCCAGTGAGCTTTCTTTGCAACTGTGCTTAAGGCTGATATTCACACACCAGCGCTAAGTCTAAGTAACTTTTACAGATAAAAAAAATACAATGAAAGTGAAAAATGGAAAGTTAATGTGAATCCCTCTCCTGCAACTGTACTCTTTGGATCTTAGATATTGCAACATCTTTGCCACAGAAAAGAAGAGATTACTGATGGGTTTCAGCTTCCTATCGTATTAGGTTACACTATGTAAAACAAAACTACCTCCAAGATGTGGGCAGAGGGGGTGCAGGAAAAGCTACTCCACAAGATTTGGACACCTCTATGGATTTTACCTTAGTTTTCTTATTTTAGAGGTATGTGAATTTAGATCTCAGTCATTATTTGAATCTCCGTTGAATAGAAATTCTTTCACTGTGATATAACATATACGTGAGAGGACTTTCTCTGTGGAACATAAAAGAAAGTAAAACATTGTTTACTTATATACTCTCATAATCTTTACCCAGTGACCCTGCAGAAAATCAAATGACCTCTTCTGAGGCTTCATATATTTTCAAATCCCGAGACCATTTGGTGGACCTTCTGTTTTCTGGCCTACTGACAAATTATAACATGCTCTGTGATACCATTAGAAATGAATTTAAAAGAAAAAAAAAAAAGCTGTGGAACTCGGTTGGTAGCTACAATCCTTCCCTTTCCTTCTTTGGAAAATAACCCCCAATATTATAGCCCCTTAGCCCTCCAGTGCAATGGAAGAGTACTCTTCATCAATGGATCCTTCATATGGCATTCTTCTAGGTTGTCTGCAAGCCATTGCAAAATTGAAAGAAAATTAATTATTCATTCAAAAAAACCTTAACCAACCCATGCTGTAGGTCAGGTTGTCTACAAAGCTTTGGGTCCATACATGAATAAGAGACTTCAAAGTCTAGGAGGGAAAGCAGACATGTAAAATAATTATAATACAGTATAATAAAACAAACGCTATATTGAGAGTCAACATTTATTGAAGCCTTGTCACTTACCAAATACTATTCTAAATGCATGATATGGATAAGCCCATTTACTCTCTATAATGGCCTTATGAGGTAGGTTCTCTTGTTACTCCCACCCCACCCCCTCACCTTATTAGTGTGACGGCCTTTTGATGTGTCAACTTTGTTAGGCTATAGTCCCCCAGGTATCCAATCAAACACTACTCTGTGGGTTGCCACAGTGATATTTTGTAGATAAAATTAAAGCCCGTTATCAGTAGACTTTAAAAGATTATTCTAGATAATCTGGGTGGACCTGATTCAATCAGTTGAAAGATGTTGACAGCAAAGCTGAGGCTTCCCTGATGAAGAAGAAATGATAACTTTGGACAACAACTTTATCTGCTGCCCCAGTGTTCCAGCCTGCCCTTCCTGATGGCCTTGCCTTAATGGATTTCACACTCAGCCCTCATAATCACGTAAACAAATTCCTTGTAATAAATCTCTTAATATACATCTCCTACTGGCCCTGCTTCTCTGGTTGAACCTGGCTGATACAGTAAGTGAGTAAACAAAGCCAGGGAGGTTAAGTAACTTGTCCAAGGTCATAGAGCTAATGCATGGGGGAGAAGGTTTAACCTCAAGGAGTTTGAGTGCAAAAACCCTGCATCGAACAACCATATTTATGTGTCTGATAGAAATTCTGGTTCAAAAGAGATTCAAAGGAAGCAATCCTTAATTCTGATTGAAAGGATTGGCAGTGGAGTAGGAAGTCTTCTCATAGGAAGATTTACGATGGAGGAAATATTTGGACTGGATTTTGAGGGATAAGATGAACTCCATGAGCGACTAATACATGAAGAATACACCAGAAAACGAAGGCACAAAAGCCATGGGTGCGATTCAACAGGGTGTGAAAACATACATATGTCCGTAGATAATTAGGGGCATTTCATGTCACCACTGGGACTGTATCTCCCCAGTGTCTCATCTGTGAAAAGTTGGATTAGATGATCTCTATAAAGCTTGCTGTAAAGAAAAATTAGACAAGATGTGTAAAGTATCTTGCAAGCTGCCTGGAACAGCTGGGTATTCCATAACAGTCACTTCTCTCTCTCCACCCCAACTCTACTCTCCCCACCAAAGTCCTCTCCAAGTGCTGTGTGTTCTGATCCTGATGATAAATTTATACTCATGACAGACATTCCATGATATTCAACCCCTTTCTCCATGGAACTGAACAGAATATACCCACCCAGTGCCAAGAACGATGAAGTCATGGTCTCTAACATCAAGCTGCTTGCAGTCTGGTTTGAATGGCATAATTTTAAGTGGGCTATGATAGCTTATATGCAGAGGAAAATGCATTGGGCTAAGAGGGCAAATAGGCAGAGGTTTGAGAAAGCAACTCAGACTGAGGTTGTCAGGGAAGGCTTCCTGGAGGAAGGGACATCTCAACCCGAACCTGAAAACTGAGTAGTAATCAGCTACATGACTGGGGCTCTAGTTAGTAGGTAAAATGTGCTTGAAGTCTGGACGTGAAAGCAAGTCTAAAAGGCCATTGTCATTGTTTATTGTTAAAGGAGTAAGTAGCATTAAGAGTTCCTGAAGAAGACGTGGTACATATATACAATGGAATATTACTCAGCCATAATAAAGAATGAAATAATGCCGTTTGCAGCAACATGGATGCAACTAGAGATTATCATACTAAGCAAAGTCAGTCAGAAAGAGAAAGACAAATGCCATACGATAGCACTTATATGTGGAATCTAAAATATGACACAAATGAATGGGGTTAGCAGACGTAAGCTTTTATATACAGAATGGATAAACAACAAGGTCCCACTGTATAGCACAGAGAACTATATTAAATAACCTATGTAAAACCGTAAAGGAAAAGAATATTAAAAAAAGAATGTGTGTGTATATATAAAATTGAATCACTTTCCTGTACAGCAGAAATTAACACCACATTGTAAATCAACTATACTTTAATAAAAAAATAAAAGAAGTAAAAAAGAAACTCTAGACGCTTAAACTTAGAACCTAAGAATAAAACTGAATGGATCCATTAAAAAAAAGAGTTTCGAAAGTATCCCCTACTCACTGTCCCCCTCCTCAAAGGTTGTCTGTAGGCTGACAAGTTACTGAGGTCTGCCTTTCAGCTGGCAGTGCTCAGACAGTGAGAAGGACCCATATATGGAATCTCCATCCTGTACAGACCATAAGTCAAAATAAACATTCCTGAACTCAAGTTCACTGCATTTCACATTTGCCTGTGCTTCCCCTGAAGCTTGGAATATTTACTGACTTGGCGTTGCAACCAGACGCCAGCTTCTGCCTAGTTGGCCAGCTTCCAATGATAATTTAATGTCATGTGGTGTGACAACAATAATTTAGTCTCTATAGTAAAATGGAAGGTAATAATTAGAGTGTGAGAGAAAAGCGCACTGATTTTCCTGTGGCAGTACAAAAACTTTTATAGCCACATCGGATCCATTTTCATCTTGATCTTTTTTCCCCTTTACATGCCTCCTTTTCTTGTTGTTACGCAAAAATACATTTTATAAAGAAACTCATGCTTGATATATTTTATGAAGTAGAGTTGTACTTATGGATTGATGTGAAATCCATCTCTGTGTGGCATCTAGAGACAAGATCATGAGTAAACAGTCCTGATAGGACTGACTATACCAGCCCTTCAGAGAAAAGAGCAGAGGAAGGTCATAATCAAGTACCTGAGGTTCATCTAAATGGGCCCCAGGCCTCAGGAAGAGCTAAAGCAGAAGTTTGCAAAGAAGGGTCCCAAGGACTTCAGCTACTTGGCAAACTGAGCCTTATGTGATCAGGCCTGTACCCCACTTCATGCATCCAGGGGAGTTGGAATTCCTCAGACGGTGCGGCTCAAGGGGCCTTAGGCTCAGGTCTCAGAGAGTTGAAGGTGGATATAGGACATTCTTTGGAAGTCCCGGTAGCATGGAACATTGCATGCAATTGGGTGACTATGTAAAAGTAATGAGCTTAGTTATTTGTTTGAAGGAGTCATGACTCTCTGGTGAAGTCCAGTCACCTCTGGGGCATAATTGGACTGTATGGGCCCAGGAACAATAAAAGGTGTCTGCAGTCTCAGAAAGAGTAAGTCAGCAGCAAATCCCAGGGAAACACACCCTGAAGTCGCAGAATAGCAGTAGGCCTGGGGGTAAGGGGGTCAGGGCCTGGACAGAGCTACACAGAGGAGTAGCAGCTTCAGAAGAAGATACAACAGCAAGAACCAGCAAGGACCAGCCAGGAGGACATCAGAGTTGAAGATCACGGCATGAGAACATCGTTTGTCTGCAATGAAGAGGCTCAGAACCTGCATTCGTGTTCCTGAGGGCATATGTGTGTGCTTGGGGGTTGGGAGCGTAGAGAACATTTATTCTCCACCAGTTTGACTGAGACAATGAGGCCCCATCCTGGAGCAGAAGTGACAGTCTGAGCGTCCAGGCTCTGAGACAAGTGCAAAGGGAAGAGTGTTTGCTCTGCTCTGTCAGAGTTCACGCTCTCTCCCTCAAGCCTGAATAATTGTAGAATAAAATTCCAGCAAGTGATTGGAGCCGTTTTTCCTGGTTAAGGGAACATCCCTGATTTGATCATAGCTGTCCAAAGAAGAAATGCCTAAAAGGGGAAAGAGTCTGCTTCTAAGGGAAAAAGGAGAGGGAGAGTGGAAAAGAGAGAGGGAGAGGGAGAGAGAGAGATGCTCCATTTAAATAAACCAGAATCGCTAGGCATGGACAGAGTTCTCTGGATTTCTAAATCTCAGTAGCTGTGCCATTCCTGCCTTAATTGGGTCTTTTATTTTTGCAAAGGAGAGAGAGAGAGATTCTCGTGGCAGAATGTAGGGGAGTTAGACTAGAAGATAAGTAAATCCAACAGATGTAGAGCAAGGTCTCACAGAGTAAGACAGGCAACTGCAGGTGGAACTCAGGCCTTCTAGAGAAGCAAAACATCATGAAGAACTCGCACAGCTTCAGCAAACTGGCTCTCTGATTGTCCGTGTCACAGTTGTCAATTATGGCTGCTTCACGCCCTTCCATTCTAGTATGACCTGCTGGTCAGTTCGTGTGGACTGACCAGCAGGTTTCAGTCCCCTTAGGGCTTCTGTTTCTTATGTCTTCTGCTACATCATGGCTTCCTCTCTGTTTATTACTTGTTCCCCAACTGTCTTCTAGAGTCTACTCTTCAGGCTCCCTAAGATGCTGATCTGAACACTCAGTGGGAAAGTTTAGAGCCATCAGCCACGAATCCTGCCCTTCCAGCTGTGGCCATGATGAACTGCTTGCAGTTCTTACTTGGTCAGTAGGGATCCACAGGCAGAGGGTCATGACCAATCTATTATAGAGATAGTACAATATGTGGGAATATAGACATGGTAGGAAACAAGTAGATAAATGGAACATGCTCAGAAAATACTATTAAGATATGTCACCATATACCTCTTAAAAAAAACCTGTATTTTTCTAAAACACACACACACACACACACACACTTGCTAATAGAAGGTGATATTCCAAGTGATCTTTGTGTGGCTAGAACCTCCATGCACATCATAGATAGGAGGGATTTTCTGGTTCCTCTAAAGATGAAGGAAAAAGAGAGAAAGGAGGAGGAATAGAAGAGGTGAATAATTATTAACAATGTCACAAAATATTTACTGTGAGGAGAATTTTGTGAAATTTGTGACGGAATTGGGTTCACACCAGGATGGATGAGAAGAAAAGTAGTACATGCAGATGAAGAAATAGAGGGCACAGAGAATGTATTTTTGAAAAAACAGCGTTATATTTAACCATTTGAAAAAGTAAAAGGCTTTGTTAAGCAGGATGTTTTATACATTCCTTGTCTTAAGTAATTCTCTTAACCCCTTGAGATATACAGATCTTCAATTTACAGAAGTGCAAACTGAGGCTCAAAGCAGTTATGTAACTTGCATGAGGTCACACAGCTGGTAAGTGTCCCTGTTATGTGTTCACTTGTGGCATTAAAGTTCTTTGGTATAAAAATGCCCAGGAATTGGATGTAGGGGTGCCCATCAGCCAAGGAGCCAGAACTGGGCTCCCTATGTGAACTGGAATCCAGGAAGATATGGTAAGTTTAGAAATAAAGACCCAGAAATCATTATCCTCTAGACTAGAAATTAGCCTCCTGCACTATGTAATGAGTACAAGATGTGTCACTTGCTTGAGCTTGGAATACTAAGCCTTTGTGGGACTAGATACGAACCCTGAATTTGAGCTATATGTCTGGGCAGTATAAACCCGGAGGAGGTACACTTACATAACAATTGACTCGGAGCCAGTGAAATCCACAGGATCAGGCATAAGCAAACAGCCTTTTAGGAGGTCCCCATATCCCAAGGCACAAGATGCATGATGAACTCACAGTCAAAAATTCCAAAGCTACGGGCTTCCCTGGTGGTGCAGTGGTTGAGAGTCCGCCTGCCGATGCAGGGGACACGGGTTCGTGACCCGGTCTGGGAGGATCCCACATGCCGCGGAGCGGCTGGGCCCGTGAGCCATGGCTGCTGAGCCTGCGTGTCCGGAGCCTGTACTCCGCGACGGGAGAGGCCACAACAGTGAGAGGCCCGCGTACCGCAAAGAAAAAAAAAAAGCAGTAAAAATTCCAAAGCTTGTGAGGAAGTTTAATATCATGAGAGAGAGTTACCAGATGCAGCCACTGTGCGAATTTACATCTTAGGAGTTACAGATGACAGAACAATATAAAAGAGACTCAAATTATGAATGTTTAAAATTTTCTAAGGAAAAAAAAAACTGGCATCTGCAAAACAAGAACAGGGGTTATGAAATAAAATCCAGTGGATTAAAAGAAAAAGAAGTAGAAACGCTGGACATGAAAAAATATGGTCACTGAGAAAAAAAATCCAAAAATCATTTTCATCAGCAGTTCTTAATTCTGGTTATACATCATAATCACCTTCAAGCTTTAAAAATATTGATGTTCATGCCCTTACCCACACCAATTAAACCAAAAACTCTGGAGGCAGGGCCAGGCATTGATATATTTTGTAATCTGCCAGGGGATTCTAAGATGCAGCCAGTACTATGAAGTACTTTGTTAAATCAATTACTGGACACAGCAGAAGAGAGAAATAACAATTGATAATAACACTGATACTAATAACAAAAACCAAACTAGACATAGCTTAAGACAGAGGGGAAAAAAAGAAAAAGAAAGATGGTAAGATAAATATACAAGAGAAGTTAAGGCCATAATGAGAAAAGTTTGGCCTCTATCCCATAAGCATTCCAGAAGGAGAGAATAGAAAGAATGGCGGAGGAGAAATAGTCAAAGAGAAAACGGTTAAATATTTTCTCAAAATGAGAAAATACATGAAAACCTGTATTGGACTCTGAGTAGATAAACACAAAGAATCCAGACCTAGACACATCACAGGAAAATGAAAAGAGAAAATGCCAAAGTAGGTGAGGGTGGAGGGCAAGCAGGCATCTCTAGTACGGATGTGGTTGTTACAAGAAAACGTATAAAATGCCATTGGAGTATCAGAGCTTATTCAAGGTACAGTCCTACTCAAACCAATACAAGGTTACTTACCAAGCATGGTCTACGTACAAGTGCAGTCCTAGGAACGGGCAGATCAAAAGGTGAATAAGGCACAATTAAAGAACTCCAAGGAAAGAGAAGACAGGCATGTACGGAACTGTGGTAGGTTACACCGATACTAATACCAATACTTCACTTCTCCCGGTATCCATCCACTGTGTCTTGTGACTTTACAGGTCTTCTTAGAGTTTATTTCTCAATGTCTTAAAAACGGGCTGACCTTGAGACTTCCTTTGGCTAACAGAGTTTATTGGACTTGACAATGGGCCAGTTCTGAGCCTAGCCCTCAAGAGGCTATGAGGGGGGCTTCCCTGGTGGCGCAGTGGTTGAGAGTCCGCCTGCCGATGCAGGGGACGTGGGTTCGTGCCCCGTGTCCGGGAAGATCCCACGTGCCGCGGAGCGGCTGGGCCCGTGAGCCATGGCCGCTGAGCCTGCAGGTCCGGAGCCTGTGCTCCGCAACGGGAGAGGCCCCAGCAGTGAGAGGCCCGCGTACCGCAAAAAAAAAAAAAAAAAAAAGAGGCCATGAGGGATTCTGTTGCACTTGGTCTTCACTCGGACAACACGCCCAGGTTAGCCTCCTGGAGGCTGAGGTGTGGGGAGCAGAGATCAGTCACCCCAGTCACCCCAGTCAAGTATGTGAGTGACCCCAGCAGAGCTGACCACCCCAGATGTCTGATGAATAAATAATTATAACTGTAGGCCACAGAGATGCCACTGGTAAGTAACAATCCCCCGTATTCCAATGTGACAGAGGACACAGCAAATATCACCAGGAAAATAACTCTAAAATCTAAACTCTTTCTCCTCTACCGTATTAAACCTGTTTTAAACTTGTTTCTTCAGTTTCACAAAGTTCCAGCTAGTTCTGTCTGGCAAATGCGTTGGTGGCAAAAGCTGTGAAGGGTGGTGTCAGCCGAAATCTCTTGCCCTTAAATAGCTGTCAGCTCAGAACTATAAACAGTAAATACTGTGAAGCCTGTCTTAAAACCGCAGCCCAAGGGAGCGGCAGAAATTGGATGCCTCGTAGAAATGATCTTTAAGTAAAGGTTGAATACAATAGCCTTGGGGATACTTTCAAACGGTGGCTCCAGACAGAGTTGTCTGATGGTTGGCATTGCCAATCTTGGCTTCGCGGGGCGCGCTGGCTCGGAGACACCTAATGAAAGAGAGGCCTTCGGAGTTCATCTCGGTGTTCGCAGAGGGGCCAGGAAGACCCAAAGTATTTGCAGACGTCCAGGGAAATCGTCTGCTTGTGGGTGCATTCATCAGACTTGAAAAGATAATAGGCCAAGTGGAGAGCTGAACTTTGTCTCAAAGCCTCCATTCATTTCGGGAGCGGCGTGCGCCACGCCCCTCGCCATCAATCCTTCCCTTTCCGGGGAGAGCACCCCGCCCGGGGCGCGGGGGATGGGGGAATGCTGAAAGCCAGCCAGAGCAGACAGGGGAGCCCTCTTGTCCACCGACAGGAGGTGGCCGGCAGCTCTGCCTAGCAGTCGGAAGTACTCACTCTGCAGAGGCCAGAGTAGCTTAAGCTCTTGAGAGGAGACTTAGGGACCCAGGGGTCACAGGGGCAAGATGCTACAGCCCCGGAAGGAATGGCCTCGGGGTCCTGTCGTCGCCAGAGCCACCTTTTCGTGGGCGCAGCGGGAGTGAGGTGAGCCGGCCTGAGGAGTGCAGTGCCCGGGGAGGGGGAAGGCGGGTGCGGGGGAGACAGGTTTACGGTAAACACTGCTCATTCACGAAGCGCTTAGGGGCTGGATGCCCAGAAGGTGGACAGTCCTCTAGGAAGATGCAGACGCCGGCTCTTCCACGCCACCACCCAGCAGCCTCAGAGCACCCGCAGCCTTTTATTTTCCGTGTCCGCTGAGTCTGTAAAACCTCGCCCTGGGTAAATAACAGGAGCCCCTACTCAGCAATGGCCGCGGCGGGGCCCCGAAAGCAGAGCCGGCTGCGGGTCCCCAGCCGCTCACCTGTCACTAGCTGGCGCTCCCTCTACCCCGCATTCCTGGGCCTCAGGCCGCCACCCAACTGCGTGTTTCCCGACTCCCCCTCTCCATGAAACGCCACCAATAATTTCAGGCACCTGCCTGCGCATCTCAGCATCTGGCAGGAGGGGGATTGGAGGGTGGAGAGTGTGCTCTCCTTGTCCTGTGGAGTCAATGCCAAGGGCATGAGCGGATGTACAGTTAGGCCCTGAGCCCTCACCCCGCCTGGACGCTAACAGGTCATTCACGGGTTGGAATAACATGGCATCTCGCTAACAGTTCTTGATGTGCAATTTGTCCGTTGCATTAAAATACCCCAAATTTTACACAATATGCTCCGTTTTGTGATCACATTCACGGTCCGTGGATTTCTTCTGCATGGGCCTTGCAGGAGTAAGGATCCTATGAGGAGGCCAGACTAGCCATCCGTACAGATGCCAAGCTGACTCCACACTCAAAGCTCTTCAGTATTTCCCGCCTCAGTTTTCTCATCTGTAAAGTGTGACTATTAATAAAACCTGTTTTGAGAGTATCTGTTGTTGTTTTTTTTTAATATTTTATTTATTTATTTATTTATGTATGTATGTATGGCTGTGTTGGGTCTTCGTTTCTGTGCGAGGGCTTTCTCCAGGTGCGGCAAGCGGAGGCCCCTCTTCATCGCGGTGCGCGGGCCTCTCACTATCGCGACCTCTCTTGTTGCGGAGCACAGGCTCCAGACGCGCAGGCTCAGTAGTTGTGGCACACGGGCCTAGTTGCTCCGCGGCATGTGGGATCCTCCCAGACCAGGGCTCGAACCCGTGTCCCCTGCATTGGCAGGCAGATTCTCAACCACTGCGCCACCAGGGAAGCCCAAGAGTATCTGTTTTTTGCTTTAAAAAAAGATAGTCCCTGTTAATCGCTTAGCTCCAAGGCTTGGCACACAGTAAGTCCTCAATGTTAGTTAGCTACTACTATTCTAACGATTATCTCTAAAAATGCTATGGCAACGATTAAAATCTTTTGTTTTTGAGTTAGCTCTTAATTGGTGGGCTATATGAAACCTTTTCAGAAGTAGCTGAAAGTACTTTTTATAAAGCAAAGCCTCTGAGTTTTCATATTTTTCTGACTAAATACAAGAAAAGCTTACAAAGAAAAAACAACAAAGTAAAGCTATTCAGTTAAAAAAAAAGCTGGGTGATCAATTTTATCATCAAATAGAGCAAAGACATTAAGAGGAAGATAGAGGGTCATGTTTGTGCTTATTAAAGACAACATCTAAATCAAAGATGCGACAGTAGAAAACATACAGAGATGCTAACAACTTCATGTTCATAATTTTGAAATATGACTCCTAAAATGGTATAAAATTTTGGTCTCACAAACCTGAATCTGCCCCAGAAAACATGTAAAGTAAAAAGTAGTAGATCCTGATATATTACATAGAAGAAAAGAACACATAATGTAGATTTTTTTTTTTTTGCGGTACGCGGGCCTCTCACTGCTGTGGCCTCTCCCTTTGCGGAGCACAGGCTCCGGACCTGCAGGCTCAGCGGCCATGGCTCATGGGCCCAGCCGCTCCGCGGCATGTGGGATCCTCCCAGACCAGGGCACAAACCCGTGTCCCCTGCATCGGCAGGCAGACTCTCAACCACTGCGCCACCTGGGAAGCCCCATATGGTACTTTTATTTTAATTTTTTTAGGAACTTCCATACTGTTTTCCATAGTGGCTGCACCATTTCACATTCCCACCAACAGCAATGTACAAGGGTTCCCTTTTCTCCACATCCTCATCAACACTTGTTATCTTTAGTTTTTGTTTTGTTTTGTTTTTGTTTTTGTTTGGGTTTTTTGTGTGTGTGTGTGTTTTTAAACATCTTTATTGGAGTATAATTGCTTTACAATGTTGTGTTAGTTTCTGCTGTACAACAAAGTGAATCAGCTATATGTATATATATCCCCATATCTCCTCCCTCTTGTGTCTCCCTCCCACCCTCCCTATCCCACCCCTCTAGGTGGTCACAAAGCACCGAGCTGATCTCCCTGTGCTATGCGGCTGCTTCCCACTAGCTATCTACTTTACATTTGATAGTGTGTATATGTCAATGCTACTCTCTCACTTCGTCCCAGCTTACCCTTCCCCCTCCCCGTGTCCTCAAGTCCATTCTCTAGTAGGTCTGCGTCTTTATTGCCGTCTTGCCCCTAGGTTCTTCATGACCATTTTTAGATTCCATATATATGTGTTAGCATATGGTATTTGTTTTTCTCTTTCTGACTTACTTCACTCTGTATGACAGACTCTAGGTCCATCCACCTCACTACAAATAACTCAGTTTCATAATGTAGATTTTAATACATGTGTCCTGAGCTCAAATCAGTTGTGAAGCTCTCAGACCAGTTCGCTTTTTGGAATTTACCTTCAAACTCCTAATTGGCATATCAATGGCTCTGAGAAATCCTAGGACTGAGTTTAATTCTTAAACCTAGTGTTTTCCATCACTTTTATGTGATCATGGAATACTCTTTTTCACAACAACCATATTAAGTTTCTTTTGAACTATCTTTAAGAGACACATTTTGGGGATACGCTAGCCTAGAAACATTCCCATTAAAATCAGGTAAATAAAAAGGCAGGATAACTCTATCAGAGTTATATATAGAGAGAGAGATATATTGATAGATATATATATGTAAATACTATATAAAAGGGTACTGAAAAGAACACCAAATTATCATTTTTACAGATGACAGTTTTCTCCTTAGACTACTCAAGATGGTCAACTGAATAAAACTGGAACCATTATAATCTAGAATATATAAAACCAGTTCTTCATATATGATGTTGATAACATCTTGGAAAAGATCATGAATAAAAACAATTATTCCCAGTAATAAAACCAACTACCTAGGAATGACCTTCAGACTTGGTTCAGTTAACTTACTCAGACTTTGCCTGAGCTGCCTTCCTGTGTCCCTGCCCACCTTCCATCCTGTGCCTCCCTTGATACAGAGCTTATCTTGTTGGACTGAAAATCATCTATTTGCCTGTTGCCTTTTCCCAGCTCACACACATAAATCAGCTCCTCCTGAGCCGGGAGGATGTTTACTTATCTTAGCATCACCAGTATATAGCTCAGGGGCCGAGGCGCTCCACAAACATTTATCCATTTAATTAATTAATCAACTACTTGAGACTTGCAAGAATGTAAATATCCATCTCTTTGATGTCAACTTCTTTGACTTAATATTTTTATCTGTTACCTATCTACACTGTTTGAAATTTTATTTTCACATGATGTATTTTTACAATGTAAAAAGTCTCCTCCTTTAAAGTCATGAAGGGTTAGACATTTAGATTGAATGTAAATGACTACCAAATTTTTTTAGAATCAAAACTTTAAAAAATCAGTTAAGGAATCAATAGTGTCAAAGTCTGATAAGATAAGAATCTCTCAAAATGATATGCATCTCTGGGGAGCAGGCCTCACTCCAGTTTGCTTGGAAATGACCTGGAGCTCAAGGCCCAGTTTCCTAGGTCTCCAGGTCCAGCAGGAGAAGAGCTGCACCCAGTTCAGTTTCCGTCAGGCCCTGGGTCTTCCATGTCTCCAGGCTGGGAGCTGTGGTGTTTCTCAGCATCTCACCAAACTGGTGGCATCTGGGCTTAGCCTGATGCAAGCCCCAGAGTTAATCCCCTGCCCACCAGGTCACTCACACTGTCATTCTGCTTTAAAGAAAGAGCAGCAAGGGAGATGGGTCTCTTTTCTGAGCAGAGCCCAGAGCGCTCAGGCCCAAACGCGTGGCCACAAGGACCTTTGACCTGCTGGTCTCTGCCCAAGTGACCCTGTCTGGTGTCTGCCCGAGGCTTTGGCTCGACAGGTGCGTACTACCAACTCACCTGTGTCTTCTGGTTGCTTACAGAGTGGGACTGCGCAAATGAGTTCATCTTAATGAAGTGAGATTTTTTGGGTACTTTAGCGATGACACTATCACCTCAAAACATCAAACTTTACTTCTGGTGGTAGGGACACGAACTCGAGGGGTTTGTCTTCTTAGTTTTTAGTTTTGCTTTGTTTTGTTTTCTTTGGGTAGGCACTTTGTACTAACAGTACTTCTCAAATGAGAATTTCAAAGGGATTCAAAGCTGATGGAAACCATAATGCCCCCATGTCACAGAAGGGGAAACGGACTCATGGCAAGGTACTGAGTTTAGGCTAGTAACTGAGCTGGGTGCCTCAAAAGTCCATCCTAAATTCTCTTTTGTAATCTGTGTCATACACGAAAGAAGAGCAGGGCGTTGGGTTAGGCTTTCCTGATAAGTCACTGAGTGGAAAATATTAATAATTTTCTTTTTCCCAAAGATAATGCCTTATCTCCTTACCATGGGCATTAACCTACAATGAATATATTATTAGGAGAAAAAAAACTTCAAGGTGGATAATTCACCCACTGGCAGCCACTTATTAAATATGTTTAAGGGGCTAATAAATCCACTTGGACTACAAATAATTTGAGAATCAACCTAGTTATTTGCATGAATTCAGTGATTCCCTGTAAATCTTCAAAAATCAATATTTTCACCAGATTATAGCAGTCGATTCATCTGTGAAGGATCACGTATTGGCCAAACAGCTCATGATTTTTAAGCTCTACCAATATTTTAGATCTCCTCTTCCTCTTTACTCAAATTACATCATGAATTCCTGGAGAATATAGTAGGAGCCTAATAATAGCTTGTTGAATGAACGTACAAAGGATATTTCAAGTTCTGTGTGATCAGAATATACGGTATCAGGGCCAAACATTATAACACGAGCAACTGAAAACCCACAATGGAGAGGAAAATGGGAACAAGGGCTAGAGGTTGGTGCCCACACCCTACAGATCAGGTGCATTTCTATCCTACAGGCACCAAGAGGAGTTTGGCAGTGAGATATTCAAGGTGTAGGGACGTGCTCTTTGCTATCTCTGAGGGGACAATCAACACAGATCCCCAGGGCCATTTGCCAACCTTCTCCTCACACGTTTCCAGGACCCCGTAACTGGCCCAGCGGCTGCTAAAGAAAAGCCCGTTGGGAACAGTTGCAATTGGCAAAAAAAAAATTCAAGCTAAAGAAAACCTGGATGGAATTTTCTCTTTCTTTACCTTATATTTGATATCCTAGAGAGAACTAGGAGATACATATTGCTAAGGGGCCCCAAGAGAGACGAGAAGAAGAAGAAGTAACTGAAGAACCAAAGAGATTCACGTCGCAGGAAATGGCAAGGGGATTTTCTTTATTGGAGGAGGCATTGTTAGTTTCTGAGGCAAAGGAGCCAAACGTAGAACGGTACACTATGGTTGCAGCAGCCATTCAGAATGCAATCCAGTGCTACCATGTCATCTGTGCTAAGAAAAAAAGAGCTACTACCCAGACATCACTGGATTGTCTTTTCTAGAGGGTATATAGAACTGAATCCAGCAAGGAGCAAGAACCTGTTCAGTCCATGTCAGGCGTGAGTGCAATTACAGCTTGCCCTCCATCTCCTGTTGCTAGCGATCCTGCAGCTCTACCATCTCCTACCTCCTCTCCCTCCTCCAGTCAGTAACTCTTCCTGCCTGTTCACTCGATGCCAGCCCCCGTATGCCAGCTGTTGTACTGGACTACTGTACTTTTCAAGGTACTGTACTGTCAGATTAAAAATGTTTCCTTTATTTTTTGTGTTTGGTTGTTTTTTATGTATGTCTTATTTGTGTGCAAAGTATTATAAACCTATATAGATGATTGCGTTAGTTCGGTACCTAGGCTAACTTTGTTGGACTTATGAACAAACTGGACTTTGGAACGTGCTCTCAGAATGGAACTTGTTCGTATGTAGGGGACTTACTGTGCTATTTCTGGTGAGCCAGGATTTAGCTTTTTTTTTTCTTTAGGCAAGTAATTATCAAGAGAGCATAGCCTTTTTATTGTTCTAAATCCAATGAAGCAGCTGCCCCTCGTCTGACCTCTGGGGGCTCCGCCAGCTGAGGCTCAGCCTGGCAAATCCCGTGAATCCTCCCATTGTCATCTCTTCTGTGGGTCCCCCAGTTCCTGCCCACTTCCCGGCCCTTCACCCTCCTGCACACATGCACACTCTCACACCAGCTTCTCAGCACGGCTCCAACCACTGAACGGGAAGCTTGTCTAAACTAAGAAACCAAGATCTTGTCTTGCATCCCTTGCTAGCAAAAAAGTTCCAAACCTTTTTTAGGAAGGCAGAACTTGTATCACATCCAGACGTACATACTAGCCTAGAGAGATGGCTACCAGGCGCCTGCCACCTATAAAATCCTTGCCAGGATTTTCTATAGTGTTTTTCCTCTTTATTTTTTTTTCCCACTTGGATCTGTGTTGGATGAAACTGTTTGCATAATCTCTCAACATTACCACCAAATTAGTGTGTGAGAAATAAAGATTCTTGAAATTACCTACTTCATATATAAAGCATATGTATACACATAGCTTAAAATGTTACACAAAGCTTAAAAATGAACCATTTGGAGATGCATTTTTTGCTGGAGCAATGGTTCATACAAGAGTACCTATCATATAGGGAATCCACCCAACAGACTCACACAAGAACTCAGATGATAGAGTGAATTGACAAGATTGACATTTACCACATAGAATTCCTATCCCGAGTACAATTAGGGCAAACTCATTATCTTACAAGCAGTCTCATGCTGTCATTTGAAGGTACCTCAGAAAGGACCTTCCTATGGAGAATGTCAAAGGGTAGAAAATAAAGAGCATCCCATAGCTCTTGTATTATTAGTTTAAAAAGGTGAGTTTGACTCCGGGGGAAAATGGCCTCAGATCAAAATAGCCTCCGTCACCATCATGGCAGGTAGGGTTTATGGTGGCAAACGAAGGGGTGGGCATGGGTTCCAGCTGGGTGAAAGATCATCCCAGTGGGATCCAAGGACTCAGGTAAGCCAGGAACGTAAGGGACCAGAAGCTGAGTGCAAGGCAGGTCCTAAGGAGTGCCCAGGAAGCAGGGATCTGTAGGGGCAAAGCAGGATACGAAGGACAGAGGAAAGACTGAAGAGAGAACTGAATACAGCAGCGTGAGTACACAGGAGTGTGAAGCCAGGTGTGTGGCACATAGGTGATTTGGTCTGGTTTAAAGTCACGGCTTCATGGCCAGAAGGTCAACCGACCTCCATCCTGAATTGTCCTCTATTCTTGCCCAGCCAAGTGCCAAATAGGAGAGCAGAGTTCCCTTGGGATGTGAAGGACCACTCTGGAATTGAAAAGGGAAACTAGACTTTGGGTCGTGGTCAAGAACCAGATGTCAGCAAGGAAGCTGCTAATACAAAACCTGAGCAAGTGAGAGAGAAAGCCCCAGGGTCCAGCGATCAAAACCAGCATGAGCTGTGAAAAAAGGAAGGCTAGAGGACTAGGACAGAGTCCCATGGCTAACATACAGCTGCACTGGCTTCTAGAAGAGAATAAGGAAATCTCTTCCCTGATATTATCGACTCTCCTCTGTTTTTATAAAACTACTCATCTTCTGGTTAACACGTTCCATTCTCTCTGGCTAATGTTACCTGTCATGCATTCTCCCTTACTTGGAGAGGTGATGGCCAAGGAGCCTTTGGTAGTGTCACTGCTTTTCCCCTTTTCTTGGTACCATGGACAACTACTAGGCTTCACCCCCATTTTCTGCCAAGCAGGTGGTCTTAAAGATGGAGGGAGGTGTTTTGTGTATATGTATATGTATATGTATAAGTGTATGTATAGGTATATGGATATGGGAGTGTATATAGTGTTGATACATTTTTTTAACTTGATAATAACCTATTTAGGACCCAACACAGCAGTCTACTCCATGAAACTCCTACCTGAGGTTAGCCAAAATCACTCATCTAGTCAAACTTTCTGAGAAGAAACATCAGGTTATTACTGTGTGACATTTCTTTTTTTTTTTTAAACGTCTTTATTGGAGTATAATTGCTTTACAATGGCATGTTAGTTTCTGCTTTAGAACATAATGAATCAGCCATACATATACATCTATCCCCGTATCGCCTCCCTGTGTGACATTTCTAAATCACAAAATTAGGTAGGCATAGAAGCAGGTTTAGTCATCAGAGGATCTGACATCCAGGTTTTATGATAACTACCCAGCTATCAAATTTTCACGAGAGTTGATAGATTCCAAGAGGACAAGCTGTTAAAACTCAAAAGTTTCCAAGTTTGACAAGAGCCTTGAAAAGGGCCTCACAAATGCGAAAGCAAGCTCTTTCCCGGTGATTGCACATTCAGAAATCCATCTGAAAACAATCAACCAAAACATGGTCTAAAGAGCCATTACACAATTATTTATATTAGCCGAATATTGTAAACAAATGTTCAACACTGCGGAATTATTAGGTATATTGGAAGTGATGAAATTCCATTTGATGGACTCTCGTTCAGCTATTAAAACTGATGTTTACAAAGAGTTTTTTAAAGCTGGGAAAGATGTTTACATTATAATGCTAAGTGAATTATGAGGCCTCACCAATGTATGTGCCGTGTGACCTCAACTTTTCTTAACATGTACCAAAAAATGAGGATAGAACATATATACATTTTAACTGTGATTTTTTTCCCTAAGATTATAGGTGATTTTTTTTCTTTTTGTCTTCTGCTGTCTCCATTTTTTCCAAGTAAGCATATATAACTTTTATAGTAAGAAGAATATATAAATATATGACATTTCTTTTAATAGCAGTCCCAAGGCAGCATTTGATGTCACTGTCCTTTTACTCATGAATCAACATGACATTGAGAACAGAGGACCTCTGAGCCATTGTAACAAAATACATGGGCCCCCAGAACCAGAGATGAGAGAATTCACAGAGAAACCTGAAACATGAAGCCCAATCTACAGAAGAATGGTGAAATGGCGATTACTATTTGTGAAAAGTGAAAAAACTCATAGTGGATTTTCAGTAACAATTTGGTTCTGCTGCTTTCTAGAAGCCAGGAGAAGCATCTCTTCTTTATTTCACAGAAAGGGATGAGGAAAGCTCAGAGGCTAAATCTGTGATGAAATTCAATATTTAATGTGGCCAAACTCACCGCGAAGAAATCAAATATGGTTAACATTTTTGGTTGCAAGTTTCGGAGACTCACTCAAGTTAGTTCAACTCAAAGGACCAGTTATTAAGGACACACATGGAGTGAGAAGCAGGAAAAATTACCCTGGAAGACAACAAGGGGGGAGAGAGGGTAACCAGGAGCTATTATTCCAGCAAGTTTCACAGACATGTGACCTCAAGGGTCCCTGGGTATAAGGTGTTCTAAAGACTTCAGCAGAGAGAGTCCATACCTGGGGGCTGGTGATCCTGTATTCATACAACTCAGAACTTCTGATCACCTCTTTTTTCCTGTCCTGTATCAACTGACTTCTACACCTTACGCTATATGTTTTCTGAACTGTGTATCTCCTGCTCTGTCCTCCATAAGTTCATTTGCCTATGGCTCATTATGGCCATCTTAAATTTCCTCTCCTCCATGGCATTCTGTGAGCTTCAACTCTGGTCAAAGAGAAGCCAACTACCTCATTCTCTCTGTATTCCTAGTACAGGAAGGAGTTGAAGTGTCTCATGTCTTATTTACAGTAAACCATTTAATAAGCCCCTGATAAGCCCATGTCATCACTGCTCTGGGTTCACACATTTTCTCCTTGTCCGTGAAACAGAAATTCTACCTGTGACTGTTCAATGAGAAGGATTCTTGGGCTAAGCAGATTCACTTAGAAGAGACAGGAAAAAAAATATTATAACATAGGGATGGCACCTAAGCCTTCACACCTAACATCCTGTGAATGGCCATTGGCTGAGTTCTGTTTGCCTGATGAACATTTAGGGTAAAGAATCCTGACTCGAATGTTGACACGTCTGTCTCGAGTCAAATCAACATCACTGAGCCCACTGAACAGGGTGCCTGTATAAACCATTGATACTTTGTGCCTATTTGCTAACAAATATTTCATGAATATTTTTATGTCAAGAAAAAAATAGATAGGTTATTTACATAGTTAGCTAAGGACCACGCCACATTTCTGATCCTTTATTATGTTTCACACAGACATACTATTCTCTATGTCGGTTATGTTACCAAAAGGAGTGGTGACATCTTGACTGCTCTAGGTCTCTTTCTTTTTATTTATTTATTTTAACATCTTTATTGGAGTATAATTGCTTTACAATGGTGTGTTAGTTTCTGCTGTAATGGTAAGCTGGGATGAAGTGAGCAAGCAGCGTATATACACTACCAAATGCTCTAGATTTCTTCATCACAATGTTGCCTAAAAGCCAGTTACATCAGCTACTTAAGACCTTGATGCCTATTTGTTCCGAGCCCCGCCCCGCCCCCTCCCCCCCCCCCCCCCACCAAAATAAGGAGCTTCCTCCTTTTCCCGCTCACTACTATTTAGATTACTTTGGGCAAAGCTATAAGCAAAACAAAACCAAAATGGAAATCTTGCCTTTGGTATTATCAATGAAAAAACTGTTGCCAGCCATATCAGTAAATAAAGGATGTTGCAGCCATGAAACCATCACACTACAGCCGACCCGAGGTTAAGCCCTGAGGGAACTCAAGGTAGAAAAAGGATGCCCACCATGGAGCAGTCAGCTGCTGCAGCCACCACCCCCCTTCAATGCTGCACCCCGAGGAGACTCAGGATAAGAAATCACGGGATGATGGCCCTAAATAGCTAAGGCTCACATCAGAGGAATGACCGCAGTGAGCCCAGACTCTTGCATCTTCCCATACACAGAAAAGTGCTAAGTTCCTTAATCTGAGATATCTGGCTTTCTTTAATGAACAGTAATCTTTTGATATTCCAACTACCCGGTCTTTGTTGCAAAAAATCCTAAATATCCTGGTTCCTCCTTTATCTCTTCGGAGCCATTCCTTAGAGCGATCTGAGAGGCTGCAGCCCTGGCTTAAGTCCTCAGTTTTGTCCACCAAGTAAAACATAATTCTCAACTTTTAGGTTGTGCTTTTTTTTTTTTTTCAGTCGACAGCATCTAGATGTGTTCATTAAACTGAGAGTCTGGGGGACTTCCCTGGCGGTCCGGTAGTTAAAACTTCGTGCTTCCACAGCAGGGGGCACAGGTTCGATACCTGGATGGGGAACTAATATCCTGCATGCCACACAGTGTGGCCAAAATATAAATAAATAAAAATAAAGTACAAAGACTGCATCCATTAAAAAAAAAAACAACAACTGAGAGTCTGAGATGAAAGCAGTTGAAAGGAAAAAAATGGTCCTAAAGGGGAGGCCAATGGCAATTTTGCAAAGGAATGTTTCCAAATGCCCTTTCCATGGCAGGATCAGCGGGCCTCAATGCCCCTCGGCCCCTGTGATACCATTACTCTCAGGGCTTGGCAAAGAAATATTCAGATAGCAGTTTGATGCTCGAGGATTGGAGGGAAGGAATGGAACATTTATCAAGCGCGTGCTACACCAGACACAAGAGTTGGTGCCTCTCTCACACGTTATCTCATTTAAACCTCACAAAAATGTTGGGAGTTAGGCGTAACAATGGCCAAGTCTCAGGAGGTTGAGGCTTAGAGGGGTAGCCTTTAAGAAGCCTAACCAGAAGAAGGGAAATTATAACTGATACAATAGAGATTTTAAAAATCATAAAAGAATATTATGAACAGTTATATGCCAACAAATTAGACAACCTAGAAAAAGTATTGTTGTACAAATTTCTAGAAACATAAAATCTTCCAAGACTGGATCAGGAAGAAATAGACAATCTGACCAGATTGATTACAACTATTGATATAGAATCAGTAATCAATAAACTCCCAGCAAAAAAAAGTCCAGGACCCTACAGCTTCACAGTGGCATTCTACCAAACAAAGAATACCTATGCTTCTCAAACTATTCCAAGAAATTGAAGGGGAAGGAACATTCCCAAGTTCAGTCTATGAGGTCACCATTACCCTGTACCAAAACAGGACAAAGACACTACAAAAAAAGAAATTTACAGGCCAATATCTCTGATGAATATAGATTCAAAAATCCTCAAAAAATATTAGCAAACCAAATTCAACAATATATCAAAAGGATCATTTACCATGATCAAGTGGGATTTATACCAGGGATGCAAAAATGGTCTCATATTCACAAATCAGTCAATGCGATATACCACATTAGCAAAAGGAAGGATAAAAATCACATGATCATCTTAATAAAAAAAAAAAAAAGAAGAAGCCTAATTAAGTGAGCTGGGTTTATTCCTTTTTGCCTCAACTTGATAACCGAAGATTAACTGTGATTATCTAGATTAATAATAGATAGTACATTTCTCATGTCCTCACAATAGAGGTGGCATCCAGCCGTTCAGAATACCGGCCAGTGGATCAGGTGCTAACAGGAATAGGCATACCTGGCCAAGGGGAGGAAGACAGAGCCTGATGAGAAGGAGAGAAGGACAGTCAATACCACAGAGGACCAGAGCGGGGATTTCACAGATGGTCACACGTTCAAATAGAGACAGGCCTTGCTTGAAGGCTGGGCTTCCTGCCTTGCTGCCTCGACCCGTTTAGACCTCCATCTATTTCTGTCCTTGACTGCCAGGTTTACTTCAATCATCGATGCCTATTGGTTTAGAACCCCAGATAAAGTAATGAACATCCTAACATGTTTGAGCAACGCATGGTCAGTGGAAAACGTAACGCTCTTCTTTGGTGGTTACTCTCTGTCCAATGTCTGCTAAGAAAATATAAAGCTTCTTCTTTGCCCTTATGTGGTAGGAGAGGTCTTAGAAATACCCTTGGTTTTAGGCAGGCGAGAGCTAACTTCAAGGCTGAGTGCTACTTGACTTCCCCCCACTTTTCAGAGACCCATCACTCGACAGTCGTTTCCTGCACACGTGGCAGAATGCCGTGGGCTGGGAGAAATCACGGCTCTAAGTTTCACTCTTAGGGCCTTGTTGGTATCGTGCTGTTCATTGTTTTCTAGCACTTAGATGGAAGTTCCCTGCCTGTCGATACCCCTCTGTTAAAGTTCAAAATGACAGGAACAGTGAGTAACAATGGTATGAATCAGCAGGGTCACCAGGGAAAGGACTGTGTACCTAAGAATGAAAAATGCACTTGAAGTCTTAGTAAAGTCCAAGTTGAAGGAAACAAGCCAGTTTCTGCATCCAAGAAGATTCTTCAGATCAACGTCCAATCGTGTGGGCCAAGCAGAAGGGACGCAGAGAAATGACCCCCTGAGTGAATGAAAAGGAGAAAATGAAACTCATACTGAGCCAGAAAGCACAGGAGAAAGGAAGCCTGTCTATTCAGTGGCCAGTGCCTCAAAGTTCAAACTGAGCAGGAAGAATCAGAAGGGAGTTTCTGCAAATGGTCCCAACAACATATAACATCTGGGTTGGCAAGTGGTTCTCAGACTTGAGCCTGAATCAGAATTAACTCGATAAAACACAGATTGCTGGGCCCCTCTCCAGGACTTTTGATTCAGTAGGTCTTGGGTGAGACCTGAGAATTTGCATGTTTAATAAGCACTCAGATGACACTGATGGTCTTGGTCTGGGGACCAACTTTGAGAGCCATTAGAATAGCAGATGTATCCAAGCAGCCTGGTTAGAGGATGCCTGTTGACCTTGGACAGTAGCCAAGTGTCCTCTTGCTGTAGCCCTCCTCTCGCTGTGGGCACACTTGTGCTGACAGATGGCCAAGGCTGCCCGCTGCAAGACATCATGCCTGCTCCTGGGTTGATGCAGTTGATTTCTTTAGGTGGGCCTTGAGGAAAGTAACACATCATGTGATCATTTTTTGCATTACGTCTCTGCTGCCTCCAATAAAAACAACAGAAGAAGGCTTATAATAAATGATGTATATATTTAAAACTCAAAATGGAAATAAGAGAAAATGTGCAGAAAAAAAAAGAAAGCAAATACACCAACAAAAAAAGAATAGGGGTCTAAGAATCAGCATTCATTTAGCCCTGACTTTTTAAGCAGCCGAGGTAAGAATGGGAAGAATGATGGGTGGCATGATTCTCGACATTGATTACACATATGTAGAGCCACTCTTCAAGAGACACCCATAGATTTGGAATTTTAAATAATAAGGAGGAAAGAAGAGGTCAACTTAGGAGATTGCTATCACATGATCGGTTTCTCTTAAAGATTGAAAGAGATGAGAAGGGCATATGTAAAGGATGGTGAGGAAGATGATTGAAGCTAAATAAGGGCTAATTTTGACAATAAGTAAGCAAGACTTCCAACAGATAGTATTCCAGTGGCATAGTATGTCAGCTCTAGAAGACCCCAGGCCTCCACGTTTACTGCCAAATCCGGCCCTGGTTCCCGGAGCAAAGCAGAAACCAAGACTCTTGAATTGTTGCTGGGTCACTAGGAAAACCAGACCGACTTCCTGTGAGCCCTGGCATCGGACAGCTCTCCTCGTAAAAGCAACAGCTTATAGTAGAACAAGGAGGCAGTCACAGGTCTGGAAAAAGGCCAGAAGGGATTCGCCAGGATCTTACACAAGGTCACCCACCATAAAACAAGCACCAAAGCATTTATAAAACGCCCCAGAAACACACAGATCCAGCCCTTCTACTCTGCCCACAGGGTTTTGTGAGGTGTCTCATGGCTCCAGTTCAACTTCCTGTCGTATTGTCAGAGTTTCCAGAATACTGGGACATTTGGCGAAGGCCAGGCGTTACATCTCCTGTCGAGGGGCCCTCTCCTGCCAGGAAGGGTGGAGTGGCTGCGGTGGAATAATCCAGGTCTTTTCCTTTCCCACTTCTGTGGTCTCCTTTAGACTCTCATCACATCATCACATGAATCAGAACAATCCGGAGACACGTGATCAGACGAGTGTCCCAACATGCCTTTGGTCCCTGGTGGCATCCTTCTCCAGAAAAAACAAAAAAAGACAGAAAAACAAAGTTTCCCAAGTAAACATCGTTCCAATTTGCTTTGGAACTGTCGGGAAAGAGAAGGCAGCTGAGCAATTTCTACTCCTCCACGCAGTCATGTGGCACTTTGTTTACACTCGACTATTAGGATAAGCGTGGAAAGTAAAGGTACGTGAATCTAAGGCTTTCTGGCCCCAGGCTGGTTGTTTACTTTTGCCTGACTGTCAGAATCCATCGTAAGCTTCTCTTATTATCTTTCCCGTAAATATACCAGACTCGGTGGAAAGGAAGACATTCCTCTGGGTGCTTAACAAGCAAATCACTTTTCAGCTGCTCCATCCCCTTCCTCTCCACCCTCTTTTGGATAAACATTTGGGAGACACAATCCTGCAGCCTGGCAATATGCAAAGACTCTCTTTGTCCTCACAAAGGCAAAACAAGATGGACGAGGTTAATGGAGGATGTGAGTTATCTTGGATAATCAGTTGAAATACCCACATCTCTAATTCAAGGCTTCCTTTGATTCATCAATGTCAGATTGCACATTAAGGCCCCCAACATCCATTTTCTTCATTTCCTTTCTAATTATTGCTTCCCAACTCAATAACTGGCTGTTATATAGCTTCTGAAGTCTTGCATCTAGTTTGTTCAGCATCTTGGAATGCGATGAGAAAAGGGGTCTCTCTGTTAGAAAAAGCACATGGACTTTTTTGTTCTTTTCATTTGTTCATCCCGTCCATCCTCGTCAGCGAGCATATCCAGGCTGGTGGCTAAGGATGCAGGACACGAAGAGTATTTAACTTTTCTCAGATCGCTGGAGGAAGGGCTGGAGAGAATGGGCTCAGGACCCAGTGTTACCCTTTCCCAGGGGCAGAAACTGTATGAGTTTCTTAACCTATAGGATTCACAGATACCTTATCTATAAACTGAGAGATTTCAAACTCTCAGAAGATGTAAACTCTGAAGGTTAAAAATAAAAATCAGTTCCGGGGTTGTTGAGAGAATCAGAGAATGGATACCGCTTCTTGCCCCTCCACTGTTTCCACCCCAGTACAAGCCACTAGCATCTCTAGCCTGGATTTTGAAACAGCCTCTACTCCCAACCCAAGTCCATTCTCAGCACAACATCTATCAAACCATGTTACAGGCATCCTCAAGACTTTTCCCATAGGACAGATCCCTACTGTCTCTCTGACTGCAACTGTTACAACTTTCTTCCCTGCTTACTCCACTCAGCTATGTTGGTCTTCTGGTGTTCCTTGAATGCCTCTGGCATGGTTCCTCTCACCTCAGGGCCCTTGCACTGGCTGTTTGCGCTGCCTGGAATATTCTGCACCCTGCCCTACGCCCTCAGCCCACCTGCCTCTGCAGCTCTGATGGGCTGTTCCATGTATGCCACCAACCTCTACATCATGAGTATGCCACTACATCGCCCTGTTTGGCTACCCTGGAACCTTGGCTAGCCTGAGTTCAGGTGCAACGCGGTCCCACAGGGAAGTTAATGTGCCAACAGCATCCTGAACCAATGGGATTTGGTAAATCAATGGCCAACCTCCCATCCTGTGGTTGGGATTCTACATGGGGCCTCAGAGGGCCCCTGAAGGACTGAGTCCCAGTTGTGCACAGTGGTAAACAGCTGATGTACCCTCGGTTGATTTTCTTACTTCCCCATCTCACTCTTCCTCACTCTTTACTTCTGGTTCTGGGATCATCTGGGATCTCCAATCTCAAAGCTGTTTTCCCTGATGACATTCTAAGATGAAAAGCAAAAGGCAATGTTCCTTTTCGGTTGGATTACCATGGGAGCCTAGAAAAGGATGCTTCTGAATTTCTCAAAGTCAGACAAAGACTCACCTGCTCTTTTCCCAATTGTAGCTAGTTCTGGGAGTAGACAACCAGTGACACCTCTTATCAACAGCAGATTTGGAGATGAAAGTCAAAGCATGTGTCTCGAGGGGTAAGAGATAGGTCTTTCTAAACGTATTCATGAAATTCTTTCCTGCTCTTGTTAATTTTCGAGTCAGGCAACACTATTATCAGATCAGAAAGTGCTTGTCTCTGCTTACCATGGTCTGCACTTCCTGCTGGACCCCAGCACAGGTGATCTAGAAGGAATGGGAGGATGTTGGTCTCATCATTCTCCAGGATACTTTTTCTCTCTGAGAAGAAAATCTCCCTGAGGCTTTAACAGAGAATAAAATGAAGTGGTGTATTAGTCCGCGCAGCCTACCATAACAAAATACCACAGGCTGGGTGGCTTAAACAACAGATATTTATTTTCTCATAGTTCAGGAGGCTGGAAGTCTGAGATCAAGGTGTCGGCAGGGTTGGCTCCTCCCAAGGCCTCTCTCCTTGGCTTGCAGATGGCCGTCTTCCCCCTGATTCTCACATGGTGTTTCTTCTACGTGAGCACATTCCTGGTGTCTCTCTGTGTGTCCAAACTTCCTCCTTTTATGAGAGCACCAGTCAGATAGGATTGAGGCCCCCGCTGGTGACCTTGTTTTACCTTAATTACCTCTTTAAAGGCCCTCTCTCCAAATGCAGTCACAATCTGAGGTCCTGGGGGTCAGGGCTTCAACATGTGAATTTCTGGGGGCACAGTTCAGCCATAATAAGTGGGGATAGATAGAATGGTTTAACCAGACACGGCCCTCTCTGGCTCACTCTCACTCACTCCCCACTTTACACTCTGCCCCAGATTTTAACCTTTTCTAGCAAGGTATCTCAGGATGACCCACTTTGTCTCCTGTCCTGACCCTGGACCCTGTGGGACACTCGTGGGCTGGCATGTGGACATATTTCCTGTGTCACTGATCCTGCTTCCTGTGAGTCACCCCCTCAATTGCTCTGTGCCCCTGACACATTATGCCAAAGGCACTCTGCTGGAGTAGGCAGGTGCCCCTCGGTGCCACCCCCCAGCATGCCAGCCCTAACATCTCTCAGAGATGGCCCTTGACATCCACACTGCCATGTCTGCCTCTGGTTGTAGTCTCTAAGAGCCACTAACAGATCTTGGAGACAGACACCACGTTACCTCCAAAACCCCTCCCCTCAAGGGCACAAATGCCCCTTCACCAAAAACAACTTCTCTTTCCATCACTCACAGAACACCTGTGTAATCCACTCACTTTGAAATTTCTCCTCACCTGAAAGAACCATGATTGGCAAGGCTCAGATCAAGTGTTATTTCAAGAGTGACTCCTTCAGTGAACTTCCAAACATAATCCTACTGAAAACTAAAAAAAGAGATAGCTCAAGAATGTATTACAGGGACTTCCCTGGTAGCCCAGTGGTTAAGACTCTGGGCTTCCATTGCAGGGGGTGCAGGTTCGATCCCTGGTCGGGGAACTAAGGTCCCACACGCTGCGCGGCATGGCCAAGAAATAAAAATAAATAAATAAAAGCAGAGAGAGAGAGATTCTAAAAAAAAAAAAAGAATCTTTTACATTCACATAGCATTCTAGAGTTTACTAAGAGCTTTTCTATACTCATTAAATCATTCGATCTTCCAACAGCCCTGGAAGGAAGGCATTTCCTCGTCTTCACAGGTAACCTGAAACGTGGAAGTTTGCCTGGCATGGCCACAGTCAAAGGTCAGTGAAGGGAAGATCTAAGATTAGAACTTGGGTGCCTAGTTCAATGTTCTTTCAAAACTGCTGTCATTCTTCCCAAACCTCCCTTACAATATACGGCAAAATCCCTAAGTTAATTTTTATTTGAAGGAAATACCCACGTCAAAGTGGACATGTGTGACAAGTCATTAAATGCTTTCTACATTCTTTTTAAAAAAATTAGCTATCATGTACCAATTTACTGTTACAACAACTCAGTTGATTCTTTTGACCACCCGTGAAGTATTGTATTTACTTCTTAGGGCTGCCACAACAAGGTACCATGAACTGAGGGGCTTAAAACAGCAGAAATGTATTCTCTCACAGCTGTGGAAGATAGACTCTGAAATCAAGGTGTCAGCAGGACCATGTTATCTCTGTGGGCTCCAGGGAAGGGTCCTTCCTTGCCTCTTCCAGCATCTGGTCCTTGCAGGCAATCCTTGGCTACCCTCAGCGTGTGGACACATCACTCCAATCTCTGCTTCCATCTTCACGTGGCCGCCTTCCTTCTGTGTTGCTTCCCTTTTTCTTATCAGGACACAAGTCATTGTATTTGGGCCAATTCTAACCCAGTATGACCTCATCTTAACTTGATTACATCTGCAATGTCTCTATTTTCTAGTCAGGTCACATTCACAGATACCAGGACTTAGGATTTGAACATATCTTTTGGGGGGACACAGCTCAACTTGTAAGAGGTATGGTGTTGTGATATTATTGCCTATATTCTGTAGATGAGGACCTTTGTAAGGCTCAGAACAGGGAAGTCAGTATTTCTCTATGCTTGGTCCAGCAGATGCCCACATCACGTGCACCTGGGGGTTTATTACAATGCAAACTCCTGGGTTTCACCACAGAGCTGCAGAATTGAAATCCAGAATCTGTGCATCTAACAAGGACCATAGGTGGTCGTGGACACACTAGATTTGGGGAAACCCTTAGATTCATGAGAGCCACCAGAGATTTTGTGAATAAGTAAATGCAAGCCCAAGCACTTAGATCTCATAATTTTGTTTGCATAGTGGGTCACTTTATCTTTTAATTGTCTAATCCAAGAATTTGCTTGATTATTTGCCCCAAATCCTTGTGAATACTCATTTTCCTTGCTTGGCATACCTGTCCCTTGCAGGAGCCCTGGGCAATGTTCTACAGGTCGGCCTTGCTAGCCCATGTGGAAGCCCCATTCTCTCACCAAACCCTTATTCCACTTCCCTTATCCTGCATCATTTCCTCCACATCACCTTGGGCTACGCAGCTGTCTCATCCATGTTAGTGGGGAGGCAGAACTAGTCTCCACTTTGGTTGCTTACAGAATCTTCAGGTTGTTGCATTTCATACCATTTCCTCCTAAGAATTATACGAACTGTCTCTTAGGAAACACTGGGCAGTTTCATTTCAGCCATCTCTTTCCAAGATACGATAGTGGTTTTGTCATGCTAAATCCTTTGTTGAAGAGGACAATACTACCACTACGTATAAATAATAATGATAATAATAACTATAAATAGCACAGGGAACTCTATTCAGTATTCTGTAATAACCTATATGGGAAAAGGTTCTGAAAAAGAATGGATGTGTGTATACGTATAACTGAATCACTTTGAGATACACTTGAAACTAACATAACATTGTAAGTCAACTATACTCTGATATAAAACATAAATTAAACTAGAAAAATTAATTAATTAATTAAAAAATAATAATAAACATTTATTGAGTCTCAACTACGTGCCAGGCATCACGCCATATCATGTAGTTTCTCATTAGATCCTCCTGTAGAGGGATACCATTATCATGCCTCTTTTACGGATGAGCAAACTAGGTCCTAACACCAAGCTCAGAACCAGGATTCAAGCCCAGTTATTTAGACTCCACCTTTTGCTAGTCTGCCTTCCAGCCCTGCCTAGGCAGTCCGGTCCCAACTCCTCGTCCCGGATTCCAGTAAGGCTTCTCCTTTTCATCTGACACCGTCTGCAATCACCATTCACTCTTCTCTACTCAGCCGGCCTCCCCACTACAGCCTTTCACTTCCAAACACCACTCATTCCCACCACTTGATCTTCCAAAGACATCCCATTGGGGCCCTTAGCATGTACTGTTACGTGTTGTTGTTATTTATGAGCAAGGACAAGGTTGGGTGCCCACCACTCATCCTACCAGGAGGGCAGTTAGCAGAGTAACCAGATCTTGAATGAATGATGGCAGCCTGTCCTGTGGATGGCCCCTCTGCACACAGGGGAAGCCCTGCACTTAGAGTCAAGAGCCTTGCTTTCTCTCCACCCTTGTCTCTCTGACTCCTTAGAATCTTGCCTGGACATGTCCATTCATCTCCCTGGCCTGTACAAAGAAAGGATGGACTACAACATTTCCGAAATTACATCCAGGTCTAACACTCTCTAAATCTAAGTCCTATTTCTCCCATGAAGACACCCCTATAAGTTTTGCCCATACCGATCGCTTCTGTTCTTAATCAAGTCCGTATTTCAGTACTGAAACTCAGAACACTATCTGACCAAAATATTTTGTACTGCTTCTGGATATGGGAAGCAATGAAATTGCAGCTTCAATTGCTACTGTGCTACCAAAATGCTGCTATGCTTGGGGTTTTTTAGTAGCAACGAAGGGGCAGGATATTTGAAAACAAGGTTGCCCCTGAAAAAACAGAATGTGTTTAGTCCTGACGGCAGAGCTAAACAGTAATGGGAAAATTCACAGCCTATACATTCGTGCTGTATATTGCATACCTTCTTTTGTACTTTTCATGTACTTTTCTACACTCTTTATTTGCAATGTGTAGAAAACTTAGCTCCTTTCCAGATAAACTCCTTGAGACGAGAAAGTATCTGATGTGCTTTTGGTATCTCCACAGCCCTTACCCAACACAGCCTCACAGTAGAAGCCCCATATGTAAAGGCAACAAAGCTAGAAATACAATACAAAGTACTACATGGATTAAGCATTAAATACTTACTGCAGGCTGTTAGCAAGCTAGAACTCCAAAAAAGGGATAATTTCAGTTGGAAAGGAGTCGACAAAAAGGGAGAACAAATGTATCAGCCTAGGCTTTCCACAGTCATTCGTTCGTTCACTGCCAATGACAGCTTGCGGTGACTTTTCAGAGATCATCAGATCTAATCAAAATTGAATAATTAAATTCATCTTTTTCTTTCTTGACAGCCACAAGAGACTTGTACCCAAACCTAAAGGAATTTAGGGGTACAAGAGAATTGCCTGTTTCCAACCACAGATGCACAAAGTCATAGAAACCACCTGGATCTAGAATTTGAGCATTAAAAGGACCTTTTAAAATGACCAAATTCACATTCCTCATTTTATTGATGGAGGAAGTGAGGGCCAGGATGATAAGGCAACTTGCTCAAGGTCCCAGAGTAAGTTAGAAGCAGAGGCAGAGATGGAGAAAAGCCCTTTGACTTTCAGGCTGGCGTATTTTCCAGGAGATAGACTGAGACTTCTTTTTCAGTAGTACCATAAGGATATATATTTGACTGGAGTCATTTCTTCCCTTGACCCGCATCTCCCCATTTGGGTTTAGGATCGAGGTGGGGACCACTAAAGAAATGTCGGTTGTTTATTACAGAATAGTGTGGTCAGGATAACCTTCCTGGGTTGCCCAGGACTTTCCAGGTTTGGCCCTGAAATTCTCATATCCGGGAACTTCTTCCGTTCCAGACAGGACAGGACGTGGCCCCCTTATTCCCCAGGAAGCCTGTGTTCCGATCACTGCAGCTCCCCACGTTTGATTTGTGGCAGAAGCTGCTGCAGCAAGGGCTCTGTCAGCTCCCACTGTTCTGGTCTGTTTGACACACAAGTTTCAGGATGTCACCGTGATGCCTGTTCTATCTGATAGACGTTCAAAATCTGCCAGATCACACTTTTATTTGCAAAAGCTCTTAGTATTAGTTTCAGAAGAAAAAAAAATTCTCCACTTATCTACCACCCACCCCAAATTTTCTGTTGCCCACCTACGGGAGATGCCCAGCACTGCTGAAGTCCAAGAGCTCCCTACAGTGACAGCACTTCAGGGGACCACAGAGCATCCCAGCGTCTACATGGACAGTCTCCTGCCACCACAGCAGCAGCTGCGTGCCCTCTGTCTGTCACTTTGCCAGTGTCTCTTTTCAGTCATCAAGAGGCACCCAGAGTATTCACTCAATCCCTTGCTTCAGAATCTTTCCTTTAGATCAAGAGTTGGCATACTACGGCCTATGGATCAAATCCAGCCCTGTGGCCTGGTTTTTCCAAATAAAATGTCACTGGAATGCAGCCATACTCATTTGTTCATATTCTGTCTGACTTCTCTCTACGCACTGCAATTGAGTAGTTGTGACAGAGAATGCATGACCTGCAAAGCCTAAAATATCTACTATCTGGGCCTTTTACAGAAGAAATTTGCTGACTCATGAGCTTTGTCAATAGTCATGGATAAGATCCTCATTACTAGTGGAATTTTCTATCACCACTATCAAATATGTTGATACAACTTTTTAACTTATAATTGTTGCTTTTTTCATTATTCTTGCCAGTAATATTGAGATGCATACATCATAAAGGGTACCTAACTTTTGGCAAATGAAGAAATTAAGTCAAGAGTCTAGTGGAAAATGAAACGCAGAAAGATAAGTGACATTCCTGATTAGCACTTTTGTAGGAAGCTCTCCTTCCTGGTGAGGGCTGGATCAGGAAGTGACAGATCACAGGGAGGAATAACCACAAAGTCATTCCCAGCTTATCTAGAACAAGTGGAGTGGTCATTGCCAACAAAACAGCACTGCTAACTTCCCCAGGGCAGAGTAAAATGGGTAAAACGATTAGTTGTAACCAGATACAGTGAATATCCGAACAGATTACAAAGCCATCACCCACAGGCAACTTGATCTTTTAAAGGACCAGGTTAAAGGACCATGGCTTAAACGAGATAGACATTTATTAATTACACTCTCATGCAAAAGTCCAAAGGAAGGACTGGATTGACGATACCATGGTCTTAGGATCCCAGTCTGCTTTATCAACCTACCATAGGGCTTCCAGCCTCAACGTCACCTCACAGCCCAAGATTGATGCTGTCACTCCAGCCATTGTGTCCCACTTGCAGGCTAAAAGAAGGAAGAATGCTGATGTTGCAAAAAGAGTATTCCCCAGCAGAGTCAACTCTCTTAAAGAAGCCTTCTAGGAAGTACCACCCTAGACCTCAGCTTACATCTCATTGGCCAGAACTTAGCTGCAAGGGAAACTGGGAGCTGTAGTCTTTTAGCTGGGTACATGGACTTGTAGAGTACAGTTGGAATTTTCGCACCAAGGAGAAGGGAAAAAATTCCTCCTATTGGCACTGAAAACCCTGAGGAGAAAACTTACTTCTCTAGATTTACTTTCAAGAAGAATTTGCTCTGACTTTTGCACTTTGTCCATAGATAATGAAAAAGCTAAAAATAATAATATTTACAAATGAAGTGCCTGTCATTTTACCACCCGTTCTTCCCTAGGGGCTTGACACGTGAGGGGATGTGATGGATGCCTGTGTACATAGCTAAGAGACAGGATTGATGTCCGCCTTGTTTTTCTGTTCCAGAGACAAGAAAGTCTGAAAAGCCAGAAGCACAAACGTGTGGGTTTGGACACCTCCCACTCATCATGCTTTGAGTCTCACTTTAACTCGCTCCCCTCCAGGGACAGAGGGCAGAGTTTCTGGGCAGCCCCTTGGCCACGTGGCTATGCCCGTGGTTGCCGCGCGGCCAGAGGAGCACCCTCCCTACTCTCTGCTGCGGACCATGTGATGGCATCGCAGAGAAATGCGGTCACAGCCCCTGCCTAAGGGCCAGACACTTGCTGTGTAAATATGCCGCTAAAATAGATCCCTCCGCCAGGACCAGGGAGGGGTGTTCCGAGGTGAGGAGGCCAGAGTGGAGGGTTGTTTGTTTAAAAAAGAGAGACATGGCACATCGTCAAATACCTGCGTGTTTTTTCCCAGCGTCATTTCTGCTTTCTTACCCCCTAGGTAATCTTTACCAAAACAAACATCAAAAATCAAACAAAGAAAAAAAATCAAATAAGAAAGTGCAAGAAGTCCGTCACCCTCACACTCAGTCACCCCATAACAAGATGCCAGAGGAAGCCGTTAGCTAGAGGGGAGAGGTATCAGACAAGGCCCCCCAGAAGAGCCAGCGCTGCAAACTCCGCGGTGACAACGGCAGGAGGAGCCCGAGGAGGGGCTGCGGGCCAGGATGGGCGTGGCCAGATCGTGGGGCGGAGCCAAGGTGACTGCGTGCTCCCTGTAGACCGTGCCACCCCAAACTTCGTCTGGCTCCCGCTTCTTCCGCTTCCATCCTTCTGCCTTAAGTTCCGTTCTTCTGCAAAGGAGGGAGGAGGGTTTCCTTGGCTAGCAACGGTGCTGTAGGGAAGGGTCCGGTGAAAACCCTCAGGCGGGAATTCCAAGTCTGGCCAAAGCCACGTCCGTCCATCTCCCTGCAACCATAAGCCGTTATGATGACACGCTTTATATCGCTGCATTTGCCATCTCCCACTTACTAAAAAGTCAGAGAAAATGGGAGAAAGCTATCCAACGCTATCCCCAGCAGTAACAAAGGTCACTTTTCAGGAAAGCTGAGGATCCTGCCTCAATGGGCTTCTGGGCTCTGTGCGAACTTCTTTCCCAGGTGGCCATACGCTGTGTGTTGAGCACATTGTTCCCCAGGGAGAGACCGTGTCACAGATGTTGACAGAGAATGCTGGATCGATGACCGATGCGTCCCCAAGCCCCAAATCTCGCCGTATTTGAAGGCATTTTTCTGATGGTGTGTCATTTTCTGCCAGAAGGTCTGTGTCCCCCAGCCTGCCTCCCGCCCTGCGTACTCCACAGCATGGGTCTCCCAGGACTCCTCTGTGCCGGCCTCCAGGGAGACACAGACCTGGCCACGACCACAGATGCGCTGAGCTGTGTTCTCAGAGCACCACACTACACTCTCCAAGGCCCCATAGGTTGGGACTGAAGGAGCACAAAGACCAGATCTGCACCGCGGGCCCTCTTAGCTGCAGGTTCCAAGCCATTAGCAAGGAAACAGCGTGGGGCCGTTCCTAGCTGTGCCGTTTGTTCTGATGGATGAGCCCTCACTTATAATAGAGGCTGAACCCTAAACAAGTCTCAGCACAGCTCCGCTTATGCTGTCCACCGACGGTTAGAACAGAGACCGACTCCATCCGATGTTTGACTCCTAAATATGAACTGAGAGCAAACCCCTCCTACCAGTAAGTAAATTGTCTGCGTTTGGATTAGAATTGAACTGTTCAGCTGTGAGCGCTGCGCTTGGAAAATTATAGCTCTATCTCAATAAGGAGCCAGAAAGGGTTCATTCACCTCCACTCTTTCCTCCCCGGAAGGATCAGATCAAGAGGTAATTATAAATGACTGATAATCTTATTTATGTTTTTATTGGGCTATAATGAAACAGTATGGTATTCATCCTCATTATTCTAGCAGTTCCACATTGGGTATATCCTCAGAGAATCTGGAAGTAATAGACCAGAATCTTCTCCCCTATGAACTTTGGCATCTTCTAAAAGATGAAGAGTTCTAATATTGAGGGGCAGAAAATTTGATCTACAGTAGCAAGACCTGCTCTCAGAGTCCAGTGCAGGTTCCAATCATCGCTTGCTGATTCCCAAGGTGCTAGGAGGAGACTGGAGGGACCAGAGTTCATACTGACCACTGGGCTTTCTTCAATGGCTCGGAAATAACTTCCTTGCAGGGCTCAAGAGCTGTCTTCAAATAGGTATCAAAAAGCAGATCCGGACACTGAAGGCAAGAACATTTAGGTTCACATTTAAGGACTTCTTTTTTTGTTGTTTTCTTCTCCACTATGGTTTATTACAGGATATTCATTGTAGTTCCCTGAGCTGTACAATAGGACCTTGCTGTTTAGAACTTCTAAACAATAAGGTTCTGTGGGAAAATGTTGGGTATTCAGTAGTACATAAAACAGATATACTCCCTGCCCTTGTATAGGTCACAGTCTGGGGGGAAGTGAATTTAAAATGCATTGAAATATGTAAATCATGTTTTCCAACTATGGCAGTGGCAGGAGTGAAGGGTAATGGCGTGAGAGTGGAGAATAAAGGGCGATGATGAACTTGCTTAGGAAAGGTTCTCAAGGAGATGACCATTTGTCCAGACCTGAAGGCTGTGGGGAAGGGAGAGCATGTGTGAAGACCTAGGACAGAGAAGGAGCTCTGCCAGCTCACGAGCGAGCAGACTGGTTAGGGAGTTGAGGCTGGAGAGAGAACATTTCCAAGTGGCAACTTGTCAACCGCTTTGTTGGAAATGTGATAGTGGGAAAGTGTACCTAGGGGCTAGAACTGACCATTATGGACCTTCCTAATGTAAGGATGTTTAATTTTGCCATTTAAGAGGGGCTTGCCACGTTGTGGCACAGGTGACAATAGAACCAGGAAGCCTACCTCGTGTATTTGCTGGGACGGAAGAGCCTGCAGATGTCCGTGCTGCCCCTGGGCCCCATTGGGGTTCAGGAGCTCATCCTCAGACACCCACCCCCCCAGCTCAGCAGCTCCCTACCTTTCTCCTGGCCATTCCTCCTCCTCTCTAATCCATTCTCCACACTGCACTGGAGATGGTTTTCTAACACCAGATCTGACTAGATCCCTTTAATAAATCACTCCCTGTTATCTACAATATAGACCTACAGAGCAAATTCTTGTTATTTGTATTCTGCTCCTCCCTTTCTTGGTCTCATCTCTTCCTGGTTTCCACTCTCATAATCTAAACTACCCATAATTTTCGAAACTCCACTCCACCCACCTCCGCTTCCTTCAACAGTCTTTGGAGATCCACCCACCTCCAGGCTGAGATTTGCTGTCTTCCAAAGATGCCCACAGCCTGCATCCTGCTGACCGCCCCCGAGAATTCCTCAGCTCCCCTCTCCCTCAATTGTCACATGATACTAAGGAACTTCTTTTATTTTCTTGGCCACCCTCCTCATAGCTATGGCTTCTGTTCCTAACTGCTCTGGGAACCAAAACTGCAAGGCCACTATAGTTGCTCACAGGCCCACCCAGAATGGACTGAGATCTGGAGAATGGGAGGCAAATGTGTGTGTACGTCATGCAGTCCTAGGGTTCTTGTTCTTTCTTCTGCCTGGAACACTCTTCCCTCGTTTCTTCACCTGACTCTCTTGTTTTGAGCATTTTGCAATCAATCTGCGATGTCACTGCCCTCAGGGGTCCATCCATAAGCAACCAGTTAGATCTGATTATTCCTTCTCTCTGCTCAGTATGTTGTAGACAACAAATACATTCAGATTGTGTGTGTGTCTCTTCAACCTGTATATCCATTTCATCACTCTGCCGAGCATTCAGTAGACACTCACTAAATGCTCGTGAGACTTTGGAAACGTACGAGAAAAATAACCAAACAGAGAGCCAGTTGCAGAAGAAAATCTTTGACTCTCCAGTTCCAGCCAGTGGCGCATCCTGAAGACCTTCAATTTGTCGGCTTAGCCCATCTGATCCCTGAACCACCCATAGCCTGGATGTACAGGGGGGTCCACCACTATTTAGATTGGAGGCCTGGGCTTAATCTTATAGGAATTGATTCTTAATTCCCACAGCCCCTTATCTGAACCTCTTTGAGGGTACTTGTTACTTTCTACCTGTATACATTTTTATCTTTGTAACTTTATAGCTCCTTATAGCTGAAATATAAACTCAGTGAGGGTTGGACCTAGCACACAAGAGGTACTCAATGCATTACTGGTGAAAAATTAAATTATGTCTTTTGCTGCATTCACATAACTCATGTGTGCCAAATAAGTTATACGTTGTGATCAAATTCAATGTAAATCCTGATCTGTGATTATCTAACACATAATGAATGCTACTACAGTCGTCAGCTCTACTGAGGATGGCAGTACAGATCCTAAATCTAATAATCAGTTCACAAACAAATGGAAGCGTGAGGATTCCTCAGGAAGTTTCTCTCTCTCTCTCTCTTTTTTTTTTTTTTGGAAGTCTAGTTGATTTACAATGCTGTGTTAGTTTCTGGTGTACAGCAAAGTGATTCAGTCATATATATTCTTTTTCGTATTCTTTTCCATTATGGTTTATTACAAGATACTGAATATAGTTCCCTGTGCTATATAGTAGGACCTTGTTGTTTATCTATTTTATATATAGTAGTGTGTATACGTTCATCTGAAACTTCTAATTTATCCCTTCTCCACCCTCCTTCCTCTTTGGTAACCATAAATGTGTTTTCTATGTCTGTGAGTCTGTTTCTGTTTTGTAAATAAGTTCATTTGTATCATATTTTAGATTCCACATATAAGTGATATCATATGGTATTTATCTTTGTCTGACTTACTTCACTTAGTATAATTACCTCTAGGTCCATCCATGTTCCTACAAATGGCATTATTTCATTCTTTTTTATGGCTGAGTAATATTCCTTTGTATATATGTACCACATCTTCTTTATCCATTCATCTGTCGATGGACGTTTAGGTCGCTTCCATGTCTTGGCTATCGTAAATAGTGTGAACATTGGGGTGCATGTATCTTTTTGAATTGGAGTTTTCTCCAAATATATGCCCAGGAGTGGGATTGTGGGATCATATGGTAACTCTATTTTTAGTTTTTTAAGGAACCTCCATACTGTTCTCCATAGTGGCTGCACCCATTTACATTCCCGCCAACAATGCAGGAGGGTTCCCTGTTCTCCACACCCTCTCCAGCGTTTATTATTTGTAGACTTTTTAATGATGGTCATTCTGACTGGTAGGGAATTTCTCAAGAGTATCAGAGCTACATCATTTTGACATTGACACACAGCTATGTTTTTAATATTTGTACATAGACATAAACTTTAGAACACTAAGTTATTTTTAAACTAATAAGACTGATTCAATTAAAATGATTCTATTCCAATAAACAATGACAACAAATACTCACTCTCACATACACCTAAAACGTCCACTCTGACATTCAGTTCACATAAGGATCTATTCAGCCTAAAAGGATTATGTTGAGTAAGACAGAAGTAAGTGTAGAATGTACTGTGTGTGAAATACTAGCTGCAGAATTCACTTCACTCCACAATAATATTAACGCTGACTGACGTTTTGACTTGTGTAGGACTTTTTGTCTAAGGTGATTACATTGTAGGTGCAAATCACCGTATAATTGCTCTAATGTGAGCTTAGTTTTAATCACAATACCAAAGTTTGATCTTGAACAGTTCATCACACCATTATCCAAGAGAGAATTTATAAAAAGTTAAATTGGGCTATGAGAACCCACCTTGGTCATGGGCAATAAAAGTTGGGTTTCAGTTGATGAGACATGAAGAAGACAAGAAATCCTACCTGCACCGAATTTCTTATGCTTCGTTTATGGGCTCCAGAATATCATGAACATCAAATAAAATGGTGTTCAATCTTGATTTTTTTTTTTTTTTTTTTTTTGCGGTACGTGGGCCTCTCACTGTTGTGGCCTCTCCCGTTGTGGAGCACAGGCTCCGGACGCGCAGGCTCAGCGGCCATGGCTCACGGGCCCAGCTGCTCCGCGGCATGTGGGATCTTCCCGGACCGGGGCACGAACCCGTGTCCCCTGCATCGGCAGGTGGACTCTCAACCACTGTGCCACCAGGGAAGCCCGTCAATCTTGATTTTTTTAAAAAGAGAGCACCATTAACTGAGTGAGAAAAGAAAATAGTTGCGATGTGTGGTAATAGAACAAATAGATCTCTATAAACTTGAATATTTTGTAAGCACGCCCCTAAAAAGTCTTCTGGTTCACAATAATTATCTACTTCTGTTTTATTTTTATTTTAAATTTTATGTGTATTTCTTTCTTTTCTTTCACTATGCATCCTGTATGTGTCCATATTTGAACATAATCCATTTCCATTTATTGTACTAATAATGTGTAGTATTACTTCTATTATCTTGTTTTATGCTTTATGCGTTTTATAACTCATGACTGTTTCCTTCTTGTTTTTCAGTCTTTTACTATGTGGGAAATGTTTTCTAATCTTTTTGTAATCTGGTAATTTTCAAGCTGTGTATTCTGGCTTCAGGTCTATGGATAGTTAATTCAACTGCAAATTTTAAAATGCTCCCCCTGTGGACATTTTTTTCTCAGGAAGGAAACAGAATTGTTGACTGTTTGCATTTAATAAATAAGATGGCAAAATGAGCGCTATTTTACTGTCCTTCCCTTTTTCCTTTTCCTGGCTTCCCTGGAATACAGCATGATTCTGGTGCTCCCGATGACGCTTGCAATTATCACTATTATGCATATTATTTATATTTCCCCCCCTTTTACATTTCCATTCAACTTTCTAATCACAATTACAACAACTATTTAGCCTTGATTCAATATTGACATGCTTTCCATAATACCACTACTTGCTGACTTTTTGCTGTTTAGTTTTGATTCATTTATTGGTCAATTGCAACGTGTCATCGAGCATTTTTCAGGATGAGGTTACAGGTGGTTTACTTGATGAGCTTTTCTTATAGTAAGTCTTTATTAGAATGCTGTATAATTCTGCACCTTGCATTAACGATACAGTTCTTTTATTGTTCTATTTGTCCGATGAGAGTTTTTTTTTTTCCTGTTTACTCATTCTTGAATGATCTGAGGGTTCTCCGTGCCTGAAGTTTGCCAATATTTAAAAATGCAAGGCGTCACTTGGTCCCATCGATAACCATGAACTCCACCAGCAGCTTCCTCCTAGACCCCAAACTGGAAGACAGCTTCATTGCAAAGTTCCATGTAAATTTTAGGCTTTAAATGTCAGTTATATAATATGGCTCCTTAGAAGTGGTGAGGGTCTGCTTCCCCAGCCTGGTCATCTTATAACGGGAAATACAAGTTATTCATAGATAATTGACAATCTGCACGTCTTTCCTTTTCAGATGCAAGCTGAGGCTGCAATTCCCCCAGTATTCTCTTCTCACCATTCTTTTCTGTCCCCTCCATTTATCATTGTCAGTATCTCCTACCTGCATCTGACTATTTCTGACCGGCCCCTCTTGCATTACCAAATGGTACTCCCCAAATGGATATCAAAAGGGAAGTGCCAGTGAAAGAGCTTGATTGGATGAAATAAACTTAGCCAAGACAGAAAGCCGTAGCTTCACCATTTCATTGGTGAAGTCTCCAGAATTCTAAGATACGTAACTCAGTAAGACAGCGTGGAAATTTCTCAGTGTCTTTCTACTTGATCTGGCTTGTCTACCTCAGGCACCATCCAAGCCTTAGTTGGTAGAAATTCCTCTGGCATCTAGCAAATCATTAGTCTGTATTCCTAATTTCCAGTACTGTGGAAGATTTCATCTCTCGTTCAATTTCCATAATTATTTCAATTAGAATTTGGGAAGGTAAATAACATGACCCTAACTAGCTGCCATCTTATCTGGGAAGTTCACCTTCATAGGAATTTTAATGGGAACTGGGAGAAGGAATGTTAATTTGACACCATCGTAAAAGATAGTTTGACTTTCTTTACAGTAGAAATAACTTATGTAAAAGTAAAATAAAAATAATAGGCAAGGGCTTCCCTGGTGGCGCAGTGGTTGAGAGTCCGCCTGCCAACGCCGGGGGCGCGGGTTCGTGCCCCGGTCCGGGAAGATCCCACATGCCGCGGAGCGGCTGGGCCCGTGAGCCACGGCCGCTGAGCCTGCGCGTCCGGAGCCTGTGCTCCGCAACAGGAGAGGCCACAACAGTGAGGGGCCCGCGTACCGCAAAAAAAAATAATAATAATAATAGGCAAAAAGATGACACTGATTCTACAATGCTACCTTTTTCTGCTGACCAGCAAAGTAGCCAAGGGTCAGCGCCTGGTGGAAGCAATCATCTCACATCTGGCATTTCTCAACAGAGAAGAATTAACCAAAGCAGCAGCTGATCTAACAAACCAAGGCTGCCAAGAACAAAGCAGAGAGGTTGCTGGAAGAGGGTCTTTGTCTAAGAAAAAGATGCCAAAAGCTAATGTGGGGGATTAGGGCAGAGTTTAGGACACAGGCTCTGGCCTCTGACTGCTTGTCTTCCAGCCCCGGCTCTACTGGCCGATTAGCTGTAGGTCCTTAGATGGGATAGCATGTCTGGTTCCTTATTGCAGAGATTGTACCTATCTCAACAGGTAGCTGTAAGAGAAAAATGGCCTTACGCATACAAAATGCTTAGCATAGTACCTGGCCCAAGGTGAGGGCTCATTAATGTTCATTATTGTTATGTTTGCCCTCATTTCTTAAATAGAGATCAGATACAAACAAAACAGAGCCAGCTACTGGACATACCGTTGAGCCAGGTGTGCCGATGAGAGACAGAACAACGTGTGTGCTGTTAGTTCCAGAATATCCTAGTGGCTCTGGGGGAGAACGAGGGGACACAGTGACCTGGACTCAGCGGGGAGGATGGCTGTTGAGATTCTGGGAGAGCGAGAAGTCACCGGCCTCCGTACTCCCTGACAACAGAAATAGGGTCTTATTTTCCTCAAAATCACTGATTTTCTGTGTCTAGCCTAGAGACCTATCACAGACATCTAATGAATATTTGTTAAAGGAATGAATTTGTTCACTGAATTCGGTAGGATCAGTACAAGCCTGGAGCAGTCCCGGCAGACCAGAGGCAGCGTGGAAGCAGATACAAAGCCTGAGTAGACAGTCATAACATTAGTGTCCAAAATAATACCTTAGGTTATTTATTCACCAATTTACATGGCCCAGAGGAAGGACTTAGTACATTTTATGTTACTTTATTTTCAGTTCTTACCAAACTTTCCATTTTTGAAATGAAGAAACTGAGGATTAGGGAAAGTAACTCATTTATTCTCTCTCCACTAGCTTGTGTCCAAGCCCCAACGTACACCTCCGCCTCTCAGAGTCCTGGGCACGGGCAAAGCGCCCTGGGCCTGAGAAAGTGCGTGCTACAAGGCCACTGGCTTTGGAAGCAGGTGCTCACATCAGAATACGTGCTTGAGAGAGAGGGAGAGGAAGAAAGCTGAGGGATCTGTACCTCAAGATTCAGTCTGGAGGTACCGGAAAGAACAACGGTGCCTTGAGATACTGGTGAATCCATATGAGATACTCTGGCTGGACCAAGCCTCATACTATTTTGATCATAATTCGTCCCTTACTAGGAATTGAAAAAAATACTCAAATATTTTTTGATTAGCCTGCTACAACATCCAAAGGGGCAATTGCCATGACCGTCACCAGGAAAACCATGAATCTGGATACTGCTGGGTCATTGCAAGGAAGGAGGTGAGAGACAACCTGAAGGGAACCATTATTATTATATGATTTTAATTCACTGCAAATGAAACGCCATGTATTTAAAAAGAAAAATGCCACGTGAGTGTTGCAATGGAACACCCATGGTACATCCCCAATTAATAAATAACCTTCCATTTCCACCTCCCAAATGACCATGATTACAAGTCTGACCTTTCTGGCCGATGACACAAGAAAGAAAGGCCAACAATTTAGCTGCTACTTGTCTCCATGAAGTGATGCATATTTGCATTTTGAAGGAAATCTTGTAACATCGGAAACGTCCTGGAAGCTCTCTGAAAGGTTACAGGTGAACAGAAAAGTGCCATCCTGTGGGCTTCTCAGAACCCTTTTCCATACCAGCCTGCAGTGCCAGTGCATTCCCAGCGGACCCAGAGTGGACTCGGTGGGGGATGCCTTGGCCCATGGGGTCAGCTGTGCTCTAGGGCCACCAGAATTCCCAAAATAGCCCCACAGGAGGAGAGACTTCCCACTGGTCATAGGGGAGGTGATGATGTCCCAGCCATATCACCTTGGCTCTACAGCCCCGGTGCCACACCTGCCTGCCCAGACGCGGCTGCTGTCCAGGGAGAAGTGCTGCGGCTCGCCGGGACCTGCCCACGCTTCCCAGTGGGAGGGAGTATAGGGGCAGCACCTGGCCCCTCATCTGTTTGTAGGTAGATGACAGTAGAGTCTTCCTCAGACTGGGGCTTAGAAATGTCTAGGATCTCACCCACTGCCCCACAGGTGGGAGGACACGAGGAGGTTTGGGGAAGGGTAGACCCTACCGCATTTGCCCAGATCAGTGGGTCTTTCACGGGATGTAGGGAGACTGGAGCCACCTGGGAAGAGTGTTTCGTGAAACCAGGATCTGGAGCTGAGAATTTTTGTTTGCGCTGACAGAGGATGATAAAATGCACAGCACACAAAGTCTCAGACGTCCCGAGTCCCGTGATCCAGGTTCTAGGGGGCTCACAGCATCCAGGTGCCTCAGGGGCAGGTCTGACGGAGATGAAGGTCCAGACAGGCCAGCATGGGGGCAGGGGGCCAGAGAGAGGGGGCTGCTGCCCGCCCACGTTGGAGCTTGAGCCTCAGACTTACCAAAGTGTGGTCCAAGAATCAACACTCTAAGCGTGACCTGAGTTCCATGTTACAAAGGCAGAATCTTGTGTCCCATGTGACACCTATGAAGTAGAATCTTTGGCGGTTAGTGTGATCTGTTTCCTCGAGGGCCGGAGAAAGAGGGAGAGACTCAAACCCACCTCACCAGAGGCTTCCTTTCTTTTCCCAGCCTTTCCCAGGCCACTGCCTCTCAGACTGTCTCCAGGGCCAAGAGTCCCTGGGACAAAATGACTTCAAACCTGAGAATCCACTTAGCTGTGTACAAGGCTCATTACCCCTGGGGCTAATCCCCAGCACCCTGCCTGCTGCGCTAAGGGGCCCGCGTCATTAGTCTACGCCTCACATGGGCCAAGAGCCCGGCTCCCCAGGGTCACAAGCTAGGGGCTTGTCGCTCAAACGGGGGGGACCTGTGCCAGGCCCCCACCCCCTGCCCTGCCTTAGCCTGGTCTTTCCCAGCTCCCTGGGGCCAAAGCTGCCCGGAGGCCCAACCGCAGGCTGCATTTGGTGCAGTTACGAAAACAGCTACAGACCCAGGACATCTTCAGTTCTCAGCAGTCCTGACAGGGTCAGAATTACCTGCATTCAAAACCTGCCTTCTGGTGTGACTCAGAATCAAGGTCTCCTACGATACATCCGAGATCTCCTGGCTGTGCGGCCTGCAGTGCCAGGAACGATTACTCAGCCATAAAAAGGAACGAAATTGGGTCATTTGTACAGATGTGGATGGACCCAGAGACTGTCATACGGAGTGAAGTAAGTCAGAAAGAGAAAAACAAATATCATATGTTAACGAAAAATGGTACAGATGAACCTGTCTGCAGGTCAGAAATAGAGAAACAGATGTAGAGAACAAATGTATGGATACCAAGGGGGGAAGGGCGGTTTGGGATGAATTGGGAGATTGGGATTGACATATATACACTAATATGTATAAAGTAGATAACTAATGAAAAGCTGCTGTATAGCACAGGGAACTGCACTTCGCCATACAGTACAAACTAACACAATGTTGTAAAACAACTATACCCCAATTTAAAAAAAAAAAAAAAGCCACACAGGCAAAAATCAAACACTTGAGATGCTCCAAGTCACAGACCACCTTGCTCCTCCCCACAGCATGTGGCCTGCCTTGTCACCATGTCATCTGTTTGCTCTGGAGCAGACACTGTCTTTTTTTTTTTTTTTAATAAATTTATTTTATTTGTATTTATTTTTGGCTGCATTGGGTCTTTGTTGCTGCACGTGGGCTTTCTCTAGTTGTGGCGAGCGGGGGCCACTCTTTGTTGCAGTGTACAGGCTTCTCATTGCTGTGGCCTCTCTTGTTGCGGAGCACGGGCTCTAGGCGTGCAGGCTTCAGTACCTGTGATGCATGGGTTCAGTAGCTGTGGCTCACGGGCTCTACAGTGCAGGCTCAGCAGTTGTGGCGCACGGGCTTAGTTGCTCCGCGGCACATGGGATCTTCCCGGACCAGGGCTCAAACCCGTGTCCCCTGCATTGGCAGGTGGATTCTTAACCACTGCGCCACCAGGGAAGCCCAACACTGTCTTTTAAGACCCCGAGGAACTGTTTCTGTTCTCCTCGAAGTTGGTTCTTGCCCTGTGTGCTCCCAGCCTCCAGCTAGAGGTCTAATACCCCAAAGCAGGGATCAGCAAACTTTTCTGTAAATGGCCAGAGAGTCAATCTCTTAGGCTTGTATGGTCTCTGTCACAAATGTGTCACTCTGCTGTCCCAGTGCCAAAGCACCTGTGGACAATAGGTAAATGGGTGGCTGTATTCCAGTAAAATGCTCATTGCAAAAACAGGCAGAGATCTGCCCTTGACCTGAGGGCTGTAGTTTGCCAACCCCTGTCATAGAAGGGGAGACCCTAAAGACAGATGGTTTGTTTCAAATTTGAGCCTATCAGTTTCCTACCTGTGCAGCCTTAGACAGATTATCCGACTTCTCTAAGCCATGTTACTAACACCTATAGCACGCTCTTCTGAGAAGACTGCAGTGAGAGTCAGGCATATAGTGAAGTGCTTCAGAGGGTTTCCAAGCACATGGAAAGCAAAGCTACCAAAAAAGCTACAAAAAGCGCTCATCACTCTTACTATGACCCTTTCAGACAGTGACAGTTCTGCCTAGGACGTCTAGCAACGGGCTGACGCCTTCCCCTGCAGCCCAAAGTGTCCCATGTGCTCGCCAGTGCCCAAACCAAGTCTGAGTTTGTGTCACTCTCAAAACATTATGTTATTGATTGGTCAGCTGTCCTTGCTGGAGCCAGCCTCTGCGACTGGGTTATGTGCCATGGGCCCCTCCCCTGCACTACTGAGCAGGAATCCTCCCAGCTCCTGTGTCCCCTATCCCCCCCTCAGGGCTACCACGTGGTCCCCGATGCCTCAAGCAGCAGCCTCTGCCCTTTTGACAGCCTGGACAAACCAATAGGATCATGGGCCAGGCCATCAGCTTCCTATCAGTACTTGCCAGTGACCTTCTTCAGAATCACCATTCTATGAGATGGTACAAGTGCTCACAAAAGGGATAAAGGACTTGCGGCCAATGAAGTATTGGGAACATAGGGCTAAAGGCCCTTTAAAATGTTTCTTTTGTGAAGAACATCTCAGGGCCTTTAATAAGCTAATACGTACCGTTCATCTTTAAGAGGGGAATCCAAGCACTCCGGCAGCGTTTCCAAACTTTATTTTAATATGGGACCATTCTCAAGGGCCATAACGCAATCAGGATTCTAGGAGACACATTTTAGGAACTGCAACTCTGGAGGAAGGGCAGTGTGTCTCCGCTTTCTGAGTTGATTGATGGCAAAGGTTAAGAGTGTGTGCCTGGTAGAGACATCTTTAAAATCCTTCCTGTCTGTAATCCATGTCCTTGTTTCCCATCACAGGTCACTCAGCACATTGGGGCTGTGGGTGCTGCCTGGGGAGCTGGGTTTTCCCAGCATCAAGGCTTGTTCCTTCTGTCAGCCAGACCGGCCGGATCTATAAAGAATTCCCTGAGTTCGTGAAATCCAATGCCCCTTCCTTCCTGAAGACACCCCAGTCACCCCAGTCAATCTGTATCTTGCCAAATGTTCTCCTCTTTGACTCTTAAAAGAAGTTCAAAGTGGCCCACAATTCATGTCAAATGGACCGGCCTGCCATTTCCTCGCTGTCTCCAAGGGCTCCTTATATAAAACCGTGGCTTTATGGGCCTTAGTTATCCTATATCCTCAGGGCCCTTTTCTGAACTCAGTGAACTTGTTTAAACATCCCAGGCCTTCTCCTGTTTCCCTTGCCCCCCTCTCCCTGTGCCTGAGCCTGGTGGCACTGACCTTGCAGGGAGGAGAGGGCACCGTGGAAATGCTAAATCTTCCCAGCAGTTTCCAGCACTGGGGATTTCATTCTTCACCCTCATCTCTGTCCGCGGCAGCCTCAGCCATGTTGTCCGGAAAGAATCTCTCCCTCTGCAGGGAGTGGAGCTGAGACCCTTATCCTAGAGGCAACCCCGCTCCTGCTGCTGGGCCAGTACCTGTTCACTGGCGAGAGACTCGTCTTCCTCGTTTTCTTTATTGTAAATCAGTGGGAGAAGAGCTTCCAATCCAACGATGTCCGGGAAGAACCTTGAAGTTTCCCAACGAAAGAGGCCGTGGAGGTGCCCATACTATGATCTACAACCCGCGAGGCAAGTCTGTGCCGGTTCCTCCCTTGGGTCCCAACACCCACGCGGAGGGAACAGGTGTATGTCTTTCCCAAGCTGGGGGCCAAGATGCTGGAAAGATGCTCTGAGGGGACGTACGTAATTCTCACCAGCTCGGGTCAAAGTTGGCCTCTGACTTACCTTTCTTCCCTTTTCAGATTCATTCTCAAAATGGAAACGGGAGTGTTGATGTAGTTCATGGTTCCCAGGCTGCTCCTCCCAGGTATCACATTCTTCAGGGGACACTTGCGGCCTCTCCACCGGCCAGGAGGAAGCCTGCTGGGCAAGGGGTCTTGGACCTGACTGCAGCATCAGATCCACTCTGATTCTCCGCAGTATACATGGGATTCTCCATGTGTAGTTCCCCATGAGATTTTATTTGGGGGACAAACAAAAAGTTTCTTCTGTCTGAAAATGACCAGGTTAAAATATTGCTAAGGACTTTTCACTCTTCATGTCCTTTGATCCCAGGTCTAAGCACCTCCCTTTCACCCCAAAGCCTAGCTTTTCACACCCCATGTTTTCTCTCATATTTACCCAACTGTCAGTGAAAACTATTAGGATGTATTGTGGGGATGAAATAAATGTATATCGGTTTTGGGGTTTGTTTTTTTTTTGGCCGCATGGCACGGCATGTAGGATCATCATAGCTCCCTGACCAGGGATCGAACCCATGCCCCCTGCACTGGGAACACAGAGTCTTAACCACGGGACCGCCAGGGAAGTCCTATATTGGGTTTTTTAAATCTAGTCATCTGGTGGAGATAGAACCCCACCTTTTATATTCTGGGTTGTCAGGCGTGTTTGTTGGAATAGTTTCCCGTATCCATAGTTTTCCTCAGTCCTTCTGCCTTTCCAGGCCAATCCCTACCCGCTCCGCAAGGATTTTGACACCTCCCCCCAGCATCAAGCTAGAAACCATTGACATCATAGAGCTTCCACTCCTGTGTTTTTTTCTTTTTCAATTTTAATGATGTATAGTTGATTAACAGTGCTGTGTTAACTTCTGCTGTACAGCAAAGTGACTCAGTTATACACATTTAGACATTCTTTCTTAAATATGTTCTTTCCATTATGGTTTATCACAGGATATTGACTATAGTTCCCTGTGCTATACAGTAGGACCTCGTTGTTTACCCATCCTATATATACTAGTTTGCATCTGCTAATCATAAACTCCCAATCCATCCCTCCCACACCCCACCCCCCCTTGGCAATCACAAGTCTGTTTTCTATGTCTACGAGTCTGTTTGTTTGGTAGGTAAGTCCATTTGTGTCATATTTTAGATTCCACGTATAAGTGATATCATATGGTATTTTGTCTTTCTTTTTCTGACTTAATTCACTTAGTATGATAATCTCTAGGTCCATCCACATCACTGCAGATGACATTATTTTATTTTTTTATGGCTGAGTAGTATTCCATTGTGTGTGTGTATATATATATATTTATATATACATATATATATATTTATATTTATATATACATATATATATATTTATATTTATATATACATATATATATATTTATATTTATATATACATATATATATATATTTATATATACCACTTCTTCTTTATCCATGCCTCTTTCTATGGACATTTAGGTTACTTCCATGTCTGCCTAGTGTAAATAGTGCTGCTATGAATATTGGGGTGCATGTATCTTTTCGAATTAGAATTTTCTCTGGATATATGCCCAGGAGTGGGATTGCTGGGTCGTATGGTAGTTCTATTTTTAGTTTTTTAAGGAGCCTCCATACTGTTCTCCATAGCGGCTGCACCAATTTACATTCCCACCAACAGAGTAGGAGGGTTCCCTTTTCTTCATACACTCTCCAGCATTTATTATTATTTTTTTTATTTTTATTTTTTTTTGGTACGCGGGTCTCTCACTGTTGTGGCCTCTCCTGTTGCGGAGCACAGGCTCCAGACACGCAGGCCCAGTGGCCATGGCTCACGGGCCCAGCCACTCCACGGCATGTGGGATCCTCCCGGACCGGGGCACGAACCCGTGTCCGCTGCATCGGTAGGCGGACTCTCAACCACTGCGCCACCAGGGGAGCCCCAGCATTTATTATTTGTAGACATTTTAATGATGGCCATTCTGACGGGTGTGAGGTGATACCTCATTGTAGTTTTGCTTTGCATTTCTCTAATAATTAGCGATGATGAGCATCTTTTCATGTGCCTGTTCTTAAAGCATCCCTCATGTTTCAGTTTCCCAGGGAGCTTGGCTTCTGCACGCAGCCCGTGGCCAGGAGCCCTCCTTTATGTACTTTCCAGCTGTGGCGCTTGTGCAGGAGAAGCTGCATCCAGCCCAGCTCACCCTCTTGTGAGCTAGAACTTCTAAGGGAGCTCAGGGGCTCCTTCGGAGGCCCCATTTCATCTCCTCTCCTTCCTGTGGTTTAACCTCTCCCCTTCCAATGCCTCCCCAAGTGCTTCTTTCAGAAGAAAAGGGTTCCCACCTGCTGGCTCCTTTCCTCCCTCCCCAAGCCTGCTCACCTCCACCAGCCTGATCTGTCAGAACTTCTGCGAGGACTGCAGACCCTCCCTGTGTCCCTGTAGCGCCCCCCCCCCCCGCCCTCCCTGAGTTTCTTTAGGGACGCTGACACTCGTGGTGCTCTTGAGAAGGACACAAAAGGGACAGAGCAGGGAGCCTTCCTGCAGGCTCGCCACCTACTCTTACCAAGGACATTCCCCCTGCCATCAAAGGCTGCCTTGGCCCCAGATGTTGCACCTCCAGCCCCATTTCTCTGGCCATGAACTCCCACAGCACGCAGCTTTGTTCTCTGAGGCCTTAGGGAGCACGGAGAAGGGACGGGCCATGCTGATGCCCTGGTCCTCACTTTCCTGTAGCAGGCCGCACCTAACCACTGCGGCTCGGTCAGGCGGGGTCCATGGCTCCAGTGGCTCTGGAGGTCTGTCTGGCCAGTTGAGGAGGGATGGGAGATGACCTCAGGGTATTCCTCCTTCTCCTGGGCTAGACACAGCTCCCTGAGAAGCTGTCTTCCCGTCAGCTTCCTTCTGGCCTTTGTCCCCAGCCTAGAACAGCCCTGTCCCCTCTCCCTCCCCTACCCCCAGGCATACACCCCACCCTGACCTCCACTAGGCCGCCTTTGGCCAGGGCCTTGGAGAAGCACATCCTTTGCCAGTGCGCTTCTTAAACCTCATTTGGCCCAGGACCCCACGCGCTTCATGGGCTCCTCCCTTGCCGGGGCCTGTACCACAAGGCTATTAGTTAAGATGTTTCCATGCCGCAGTCTGACCCTGCATTTTCTGGCTATGTCCTTAACTTCCCCTCTTTGCCCCCAGCTCCAGGGCTCCCACACGTCGAGTTCTCATCAGGGCTGGGGGTCTGAGAGCATAGCTTTCCTCTCTCTCTAATTCCTTTCCTAGGAGTCTGAGCGAGCATCTGGCTTGGGCCAGTCTGGAGAGATCTGGAATCCAAACAGTCTTTAAAGAGTTACGACTCCAGGAACCGTGGATGACAACGTTTTCTATTATTCACAGTTCCAACTTTCCCATCTGGCTGTTTTCAGAATGAAAGCTGGAGATTACTGTCAGCATTAATTACAATCAGGTGTACTTTTCTTCTACTCCATTTTGCCCCAATGGTTTCTCACACAGCAAGAAATCCCTAAAACGCATGTCCTTTGAAATGGGGCACATAAATCCTTGCTGCTGGTGAGAGCTGCTGTCAGCCCGTGGGGCTCTCCCTGGATCCGGTGACCTTGGTGAGGTTCACCGAGCTTCATCAGGTTGAGAGGTTCGCCTGAGCCCCTTGAATCTTCAGGGCAGGAAATGTCAAAAGAATCAGCTTCCTTGCAAGATTTCTGGCACTTCCTGCCCCTAGTCAAACCCGAGCTACCACAGGAACGGTTTGTGGAATGTCTGTCTTCAAGGCCCTAGCTGAGCCTGAGAGGGGGAAGCTGCAGAGGAAGAAAATCAGTCGGGTGGAGCAGTGGCCCACCCGCTCCCTCTAGCTCTCATCCCAATCTCCTTCCTCATGTCTCAATTTTCACATCTTCTCCCCGGACCCCTTGCCTATTTCTAGTCAATGTTTGAAAAACATTATCTCATTCTGAAGTATTTTCTTCCCCTCCATCTTTGTCCTATATGCATATTTATATACGTGTCGCTTTCCTTACATTTTCCAGAAGTGTCTTTTTGTTTTTTATTGGAGTAGAGTTGATTAACCATGTTGTGTTAGTTTCAGGTGTACAGCAAAGTGATTCAGTTATACACATACATACATCTATTCTTTTTCAAATTCTTTTCCCATTTAGGGTATTACAGAATACTGAGCAGAGTTCCCTATGCTATACAGTAGGTCCTTGTTGGTTATCTATTTTATGTTTTGTTTTTTTTTTCGGTACGCGGGCCTCTCACTGCTGTGGCCTCTCCCGTTGCGGAGCACAGGCTCCGGATGCGCAGGCTCAGCGGCCATGGCTCACGGGCCCAGCCGCTCCGCGGCACGTGGGATCTTCCCGGTCCGGGGCACGAACCCGCGTCCCCTGCATCGGCAGGCGGACTCCCAACCACTGCGCCACCAGGGAAGCCCTGGTTATCTATTTTAAATGTAGCAGTGTGTACATGTCAATCCCAAGCTCCCAATCTATCCCTCCCCTCCAGAAGCTTTTTAAAATTACTCTCCTTGGGTTTATTTTTCTCTACAGACTATCCATAATTTTTTTTTTTTTTTTTGCTTAACCATCCAACACATTTAATTTATATTTTTTAATTTATTTTTTTATTGAAGTATAGTTGATTTATAATGTTGTCTTCATTTCTGCTGTACAGCAGTGACTCATTTATATATATATATATATATACATATATTGGTTTATCCCAGGATATCAAATATAGTTCCCTGTGCTATACAGTAGGACCCTCATAATTATTAGTCTTCAGGATTAATTAAACATCAGGACCATTCTCCTTTTGTAAAGACATTTGAATTTCATTCAGAAAGGCCATTCTGGTATGTTAGTTCTTCTTTTTAACAGCTCTGCTATGTAAGCCACGGCTCTACTACTACCAGTTGGGTGATGCTGGGTAAGCTGCCACTGCACTGGGGTTTCCTTGTCTGCAAAAGGGGGATGCTATATCTTCACAGGGCTCCTAAGTGGATTAGGGAAAACAACAGCTCAGCACTGGCAAGTGTAAAGTGTTTGCTACTCACCTAAGGCATGCTCCATGATTTGGGGCATTGGAAGAAGGAACAAGGGTCCTCGTCTCGAAAATTCTCGAGAAGACAAATCTCTTTCTCTGGGAGAGTGGAGGAAGGGGTTGCTGCTCAAAGACTACAAAATGTGTACACAGTACAAAAGCAAAACCGTTTTTAATGCCACCCATTTTTTCCTCGTGGAGCCCAATCTTCATGGGTTTATCACATGTGGCTCATTCCATTTTCTACTGGAATCCAGTTGGCCTGTGTTTTTATCCCTGAGCAACTGCAGCATAAAATTCCAGGGTTTGAAAAAGAGGACCATTCACTTAGAACCTTTGCCCCTCCCTAACGTCCCCTGACACATCACCCACAAACTGATAATCTTGGGAAAAAAGAGAGGGAGAGAGTTGACAACTTTGAAAAAGCTGGACAGAGTATGACACTTCCACAATAAAAACTGAATAAAGGAATTTACCATAACCACATTGGTTTTGCTGCTAATTCGACCCTGGCCATAACTTGCCCTAGTTCGCTGCTCCCAGATCACTTGCCTCTTTGAGCTCTAGTCAGGCTGTATTTGCTTCATCCCACTCATCCTTCCCTTCCTCACGTCAGCTGCTTGGAGACCTTCCACAGGGGGTATTAACCGCAGAGCCCCGGCAGCCATCTTGCAGATGAATTCTCTGGCTGCATTTCATAATCTCGGTAGAATAAATGAAGTTTTTGACAGTTAATTTATTTCCTTGATGTATTTCAGATGTCTCTTCAGACGAAGCACTGGGTCAGTCCTGCTGGTTGTCTTGAATCGGATATTAGGTAAGAACACTTCCTTAGCACTGTTATTGAGATGTGCATTCATTGTATTTGCACACACTCATAGAGCTGAATGAGCCTCTGAGCTCCTAATTTTTCCACTTCATCAAACTCAATGGGTGTGCTGAGAGGCACAAATGAGACAGTTATGAATGTGGTCACAACCGCGTGGGTCTGCTTAAAATCGGTATCTCATCCCTGTACTAGTGAATGTACAGGAATCATCCATTATGAGCAAAATTAAGGGAAATATGTTACGTAGACAAATGGCTTTGTCGTACACTCCCCTTTCCAGATTTTAAATGTTTTTGCACGAGTGGTTTTTTCTGTTTTTTTTTTTCTTTTTGCACAAGTGTTTTCTATTGTCCTATTTCTTTCCCTATATTCTCAACTTCTGAAGGGAGCGTCAGCCCCCTGCCCAGACACGGACCTGAGGAGGTGGCCTCAGATACCCTCAGGTCACATGGGCTCAAAGGAAGAATTGCAGGTTGAATGAACACAAAATTCTGGGTATGGCTGTTACCATTTCCTATTTCCCAGACCATGCTACAGGTCAATCCTGTGCAGAGAAAGCCACAGGCATCACTGACTGTTTGGTGGCGAACCCCTGGACCACCCCAAGTGCCATGGCCACCTTCACTTCAGTATCCCTGTACCAGTGATTAGGGTGTAACTTTTGGAGTCAGACAAATCCATATTTCAATCTGGGCCCTGTTACTTACTAACTCAGGGAATCAGACTGTCCTCTTGGGGCCTCCATTTCTTTATAACGTGCAATGGGATAAAAGCTATTTCAAGGATTCAGCAGGTCGTGAGTGTAAAACTCTCAGGATGCTTTCGATGCCTGCCACACAGAATATGCTCTATAAATGGTAGCTTTATTGTTACAATAACTGAACCACAGACATGATCCACATTGGGAACCACTGACTCTTCCTGACAGAGGTTACCTCTGGCTACTCCAGTCTCTGGACCATCACTGCTGGTTTCCTAGGCTGTGTAACAAATGACCCCAAACTGAGTAGCTTAAAACAACCTACATGTATCCTCTCCCAGTTTATGTGGATCAGGAGTCTGGGCACAAATTAATTGGTTCTTCTGTTTAGCCTTTTGTGATGAAGGTGTTGGCTGGGCTGTGTTCTCATCTGCAGACTCGACTGGCAACTAATCCCCTTCCCAGCTCAGTTAGGTGTGAGCAGATGTCAGTTCCTTACAACTGTAAGACTGAGGGTGCTGACTTCTTCCTGTATGTCAGTAACCAGAGACCACCCATAGTCCCTTGCCATGTTACCCTCTCCATAGGCCCTGTCACAACATGGCAACCTGCTTCTTCAAAGACAGCAACAGAGAAAAAGAATGAATCTGCTAGCAAGACAGAGTCTTGTGCAACATAGAAGTAACGTCCCATCACTTTGCCACATTCTCTTGGTTAGAAGCAAGATGCAGGTCCCACCCACACTTAATAAGAGGGGTTCATACAAGAGGACACCAGGAGGAGGGGATAATGCAGGTGACCCTAACGTCTACCTGCACAACCAGAAAAGGCTTCAGAGAGTAAGAGGTGCGAGTAAAACCTACCTCTGTGGTTCTTAAAGTATGGCCTCCTGACCAACAGCATCAGTATCGCCGGTTCCGTTCCAGGGCTACTGCATTAGTATTTGATTGCTGTTGTAACAAAGTACCACAAATTTAGTGCATTAAAAAACACAAATTTATTATTTTATCGTTCTTGAGGTCAAAAAGCCTGAAAAGACTCTCACTGGCTTAAAATCAAGCTGTCAGCAGGGCTGCATTGCTTTTGGAAGCTCTGGGCGTGGGGGGGGATTTTTTTCCTTGCTCTTTTGAGCTCCTAGAGGCTGCCCGACATCTTTGGCTCCCAGCCACACCACTCCATGGTCAAAGGCAGCAAGAGTGGGTTGAGTGCACTTCACAGTACAACACTCTGACCTCTTCTGCCCCCCTCTTCTACATTTAAGGATCTTTGTGGTCCCTTGGGTTTACCTGGATGATCCAGGATAATCTCCTTATTTTAAGGTCAGCTCATTAGCAACCTTAATTCTACCTGCAAACTTAATTCTCCTTTGCCATGTAAGGTAACATATTTACATGTTACAGCTATTAGGATGCAGACAGCATTATGGGGCCGTTACTGCTCCTACTTCACACACTGAATCAGACGATGGGTCCAGGTACTTCTGATTTACCAAGCCCTCCAGATGAGGCTGACACACACCCAAGTTTGAGAGCTACTGGTCTACCTCAAGAGAGTTTGAAACAATTAATTGGTAAGACACTGGTGTCAACACCTGGCCATCGGCAAGAGTTAGGAGGCAGGAAATTATTGTGATGATGGAGCTGTGTTACACAAAATATTAAAGAATCCAACAGGTCTAACTAACAGGAATGCTTTTTCTGGACAGAGTTTCTGAAATCTGTACTCTAGCCACCAAAAAGTTAGGAGCAATAATCCCCTCCTTCCGTGTCCACGCAGTGTGAAAAGAGCACCAGAGGAGACGGAATTGGGGGATAAGCCACTGCCACTGGTGTTTCTCAGAGATGGAGCTGAGGAGGAAGGAAAACCTTATTATGCCATTGAGTAGGATGTGAACCGTGAGTCACTGCAGGTGGAACACCCCAGAACCCTTTGTAATTAGTAATAAAAGTGCACAGACAGACAATGAGCAACTAAGTCCGCTGATGTGAATCCAAACAGTATATAAAACAGGCCCCTAAGTCACAGGATAATGCCTTGGATAGAAATGCTCACCTTAGCAGTAACTGGCCAAGCTGTCACCAAATATGTTCTAATAATGTGATTTAAAGCACATCGTTCACATTGGATGCTACATGTGGTTTGTTGCATATTCTAAGGGCTAAATAGCTAGGACAATAACGAATGTGCATTTCTTATTTTCTTTCTAAGATCGTGACTTTCTTACTCATTGGCCCAGGGTAGCCTCTCGGTTGGGAGGATGAGAGAAGAGAGACAGATTAGGATTTGTTACAGAATTAATTCAAAGTTTTATTTCCAGCTCTCAAACTATGAGATTATTCAAGATAGTCCTTCCTTCCCTTTTCACATGTCAAGGGTTAATCATGGAGGACTCTGATCATAAATTTCTCTTTATGGAGAAAAAATTACCTATTTTCTATTAAAGCCTAGTCATGATGGATTAAGGAAGGAGGAGGAGATGACCTAATTAGTCATTCTCAAACACTTGCTACATCAGAATTACCTGCAGTACCTGTTAAACTACAGATTCCTAAGCCCTACGCCAGAGATTCTGACTCAGGAGAGGAAAGCCTGCCTCTTTTCCTCCCTGGAGTGTTTACGAAGATAGAGGAAGAGAGGTAGAAAATGATAGAGCAGAGGTATATGTCCCAATCTTCCTCTTTCCCAGGTTCAACCCAGAGAAGCTAGAATAAATTAATTAAATTAGGGTAATTCAGGGGGCAGAAGGGGGAATTGTGTTCCCAAATCCTCCATTCATGATTTTTGAAGATCAGTGCTCAGAGCCCTATGCCAATGTGTTGCATTCTAGCCCAGATAAGAGAGTAGAACAGTGGGGTCAGACAGACAGAGCCCTAGTTGGTACCTTCATGCTTCCCATAGCCTGCAGTGGTGGACTGCTGGGCATGGGACACAATGGGGGGGTGTGACAGTGACTTGTTGGTCCACAGCCACCAGAAGCAGAGAGGAGACCATGCCATCCAGTGGGAGATGAATGGTGACCCCACAGAACAACAGCTGAGCTGAAACAACAGACCACGATCTACCAGTCACAGACTTCAGACTTGGGTGCTAACAGGACAAGGGCCACCTGGATACAAAGAATATTCAACAGCCAATGGAAGGGGCCTCCAAAGACCGTCCACCATGCAGTCACACAAGCCAGCCCACTCCCCCAACACCCACACACCCATGAAAGAGCAGCTAGAAGAGGAAGGACAGAAGGCTAAGAATCAAGTATCAAGGCTGAGCATTACCAAAAAAATATCCAACTCAAGACATCGACTTGCACTAAGTTTAAAACAGGTAGGTCTAAAAGCGAATTTACTTACGGTAATCAAGACTTTCTTGTGTATGCGAATCATGGTAAAATGGATGGTCACCTTGTGTTAATACCCATGGTGCAGTGTCTCCCTGGGGTGCTGTATTGAGGGTTTGGAAGTTTCCAGAGAGCCTGAGCATTCAGCAGTGACTGGCCTGAGTGGGAAGTCAGGTGACAGTTTCTGTGGCACAGGGTGGCCATCACTGGAATAGGCTACATTCTGGTTTTCGTGAATCAGTGTGAGCTCAAATTCACAAAGATGGGCAAAGAATCATGCTTCCCATGGCCCTAGAAATGTGCCTATTAACAGCAGGAACAAAGCAAAGTATCTGACGTTGAGTCTTTAGCAATTCGGCCAAGCATCTGTCAATATCATTTTAAGACGGAGACTACAGTCTGCAACAGACGTGGACAGAAGAGAAAGAAAGCCACTTAGTGAATTTTCAACAAATGTGTGCTGAGTACCTTCACACGTAAGACTCCGGATTCTATAGGTAACACAGAAACAAGTATGATGCAGACCTTCTCTAGAGAAAATACTGTTATTCTGACCAACCAGCCTTTGAAATGTGGGTGGCTGATGTGTTTGCTAGACAGGTGACAATGACCAGGGCAATGGCAAAACGCCTTCTGGCGCCCATTGCGATAAGAATCCAAAATCCCTTCATGTACTGCACATACCCACCCGCGCCCTCACCCCCTTGGAAAGCGGAGAGCAATGATGCTGCAGGAAGCACGAGGTCTCCTAGCTAAACGCGTTATGAAGTTCCAGGAAAGCTGTGGGGAGAAATAGGTTTGGCAATAATAGTAATTTTAAGGCCATTTATTTAACCTATGGGATCATCCCAATTACACATCGAACCCTTGAGCACTGATGAGCTGTAGGGCGGATGGATGAGTATTTTACTTTTGGTCACGCCTAGCGTGAACACCGCACGATACTTCCTACCAGTAGTAACAATCAGGTGACAATGCATTTCTTCCAGTGTCTTTCTTCCAGTTGTTGGGATTTTTTTTCAATATTCCCTGGGTTTCAGATCTAAAAAAAAAAAATTCTGGAAATACATTTTGGTGAAAGAAGTAGTGTTTTCTGGAATGTGCATAGCATAATGTGTGTGGCTAAAGTCTTGCTATCTAGAACCACAAATAAATTATTTTATGTCTGACTCATTTATGAAATGTACTCTGGGGCTACATTTTTCTTTGAGATTCATACAAAATCTACTATTAAATCATGTTGTAATGAGTTTTAGAGATTATTTAAATAATTCTGTTAGTGCCATGGCTTAGTTTAAAGATACATAACACTCACATATATTCAAAAATTTGATTACAAGAGAATTAGAAAACTTATGGCAATAAAACTTTATAGTCATTCACGTATTTGGAAAAGGCTGTTGGCTGTGTAGCCCTGTTTACTTTGAATCCATATAATCACGTACCCATTCTAGGTGACTCAATAAACGCTACGTGATTATGACTTCTCACATTTAGTACTAGTGCACTAGAATCTAGCGGCTGTACAGTAGACCATCAATTAATCAAAATTCTTGGGATTGGGATGCTTCGTCCAGTTAATTGAATTTACCGTTACATTCAGGTTTCAATGACAAATCCTTTTGTTTTTAACCCTTTCGAGGACTCCTTCTAAAATGCATTAGTTCATGTTGGTTCTACAGTGTACCAAGGATCCACGTTTGATATTCACAGAAGATCGGTCCTTTCTGTGCCTCTTTTTATCAGCCTCAACACCAGTTCTTAGAGAGTACTGGGTGTTGCCTTGACCCAGGGTGTGTAATTTGCTTCTTTCTCCTTAATAGTGAAGTAGAACAAAATATCTCAATCTTAATGTCTTTTGCTTAGAATTTTCACAAGTTTAGAATTGCAAAATAGGATTTGTTTTAACGAAAAGGAAATTCCCAGGTAAAAGCCTTGTGCCTTATGAACTTTCAAACAGGCATGTCTGTCAGGGGACAGCCTCATTCTTTAAAGCTTTATGGCCAAGGCTAGAGTTACAGCCCTGAGAATGTGGGCCCCAGACTAGGGCAGGTGTTTCCATTCTTTTCAGATGCTTATCTGAACATGGAGTAAAGTTGAGTTTATAAAACAGGGGTGGGAATTTCACTGAGGAAGACTCAGGCCAGACCATAAAATTGCCCCCAGCCCTGTGTCTGCACTGCCTGTGTGTGGGCCCTCTAAAGCAACTTCTAGAAATGCAATCAAGGACCTCAGTCTCCCTGGTGTGTGTGTGTGTAAACGAATGCATTTTTAATGTATTCTAATGGATTAAAATTCATGAAGAATTATAAATACCCATTTTAGACTTTCAACTCTGCTGTCAAGAAGCTGAAGGGATTTGAAAGCAGTTGTTAGTCCTTGTACTCAGAGATATTAGAGTCTTTTAGATCAAAGAAAATGGGTAAAGTAAAATCCATAAGGAACATGTACCCACTGGAACTGTGTCTCTAGGAGAAGTACTCACAGATTTATAGAAACCAAGGCCAGGAGATTTGCTCTCCATCTCTGTAGCTAAGAAAAGTGATGTTTTAAAATGTACATTAGAGCACAGGACTCCCCTGTATAAGACCTTCTGGGGCCCCTTCTTCCATTTCAGATCAATTATGGATTCTACGAGGTTCCGAGTATTCTTCCATGTACCCCCAAGATCCTTTGTTCCCAGCTCCCTTCACACTAGCTTTTTTACAAAACTCTCTAGAAAGTACCAGATATTCCCCTACTTTGGAACCCTCTCAAATGCCCTTCTCGTTAGTGGCCCTGCCCTATTTGCCTTGCTAATTTCACTCAGGTCTCACATAAAATGTCACATCCCCCCGTCCAAAATCCATCTAGTTATGTGGCCAATTTTATTTATAAACGTTCTCTTCGTTATACATCTCAGAATTTGTATCTAAATGAATGTTTGAGCATTTAGGGCTTTTTGTTCCCATTGTACTATATAATGAAAAGAGGAGCCACGCTATTTTCAGTTACTTCTGTTTTCCTGGTGCCTAGCACAGTTCCTGAACATGAGAAGGATTCAATAAACATCTGTTGAATGAATGAGTACATAAATGAAGGAACACACAGAATAATATGGACTGGAGTCATATGTGCGCTACACGTGCTCTTCAATGATGCTGTTAGCAGCAGACACCATCATCTAGTGATTCCCACCACTTGTTAACTTATTCATTGGATATTTTTTGCATGCCTGCCATGTGCTAGATATTGTGCCAGGTATAGAGAATTCATGAGCAGTGCAGTGGAGCTCTGGGGCTGTAAATCCTGGCTCCGTCAATTACTAGTCAAATGACCTGGGTTACTTAATTGTGTAAACCTGAGTTTTTCTCATCTGCTAAAACAGGATAGTAATACCTGCCTTTTATGACTGTTGTGAGATTTAAAAGAGTTAATATGTATAAAGAAATTAGATGGTGGTTAGTGTCTAGTCAGTGCTGTCTGTACGTCAGCTAAGTTACTATGATGGTTAATTTTATGTGTCAACTTGACTGGGCTAAGGGGTTCCAGATATCTGGTAAAATATTACATCTGGGTGTGCCGGTGAGAGTGTTTCCAGAATAAATTAGCATTTGAATCAGTAGGTGCGATACAGAAGTTCATCCTTACCAATGTGGGTGGGTATCATCCAACTGGTTAAGGGTTTAAATAGAACAAAAAAGGCAGAGGAAGGGTGGATTTGGTCTCTCTACTTAAGCTGGGATGTCCATTTTGTCCTGTCCTTGGAAGACAATGCTTCTGGCTCTCAAGCCTTAAGACACAGACTGGGACTTACACCATCAGCTTTCTCAGGCCTTCAGGTTTAGACTGAACCACCAGCTTTCCTGGGCCTCCAACTTGCAAATGGCAGATGGTGGGACTTCTCAGGCTCCATAAGCATGTGAGCTAATGTCTCATAATAAATATCTGTCTATCTAGGCTATTGGTTCTGTTTCTCTGGAGAGCCATGAGTAACACAGTTACTATGTTGGAAGGAACTGTGGACCACAGCCAACCTATGTGTTGGTTCTCATTGGATTAGATGCTGGGACTGGATCTCAATGTCCTCATCCACAAATGGGGAGAGTAATACCAAATGCCATACCAAACTTAGAGGATTATCAGTGAGATCATGTAAACTACAAGCACAATGCTAGTGTCAACTATTCTTCTTCCATGGGAGACTTTATTCCACTTGGTATTTAAAAACTTAGAGTGTTCTGATATCAGTCATTCTTTCTAAGTGAATATTCTACTTTATTTGACAGTTTTAGACCTCATATATTGTACTGGGGCACTTTTCACCTTTTTCTCGTGGTTTTTTTTTTTTTCATTTTCTCTGTAAATCTAAATAAAAATTCATACTCTATCTGCAGTATTAAACATTACAATATTTGGAGCTTGAAACAGGAGAGCTGAGCTACATTTTCAGTAACGTATGTTTATTTTCTCAGTATCTTTTTATACAAGTCTGTTATTATTATTATTGATAATAAGAGCAATCTTCTTCTCTAAAATTGTGAAATATGTACATATTTTCAGAACCTTGGGAAGAATTTTCAAGGAAGATATGTTCGTCATGTTGCCGTTAGTCACATCTGAAATAAATTAAAATTTGAAAGTCTTCATTATCCCACATAGGTCATGGAGAAAATGCATAATTTCCCAGGAGGATGAGGAAGGGTGGAGGTATTGGACCAAAAGGCCTTGTTTTCTAGATGCCATTTGATATGTTCTCATTGGAGTTTACAGTGGGCCCCTCACATTACCAGTCATGCTGTGTCCTCTTTTGCATCTTTTTTTTTCTTTTTTGGCATTTCACCCATTTCACTGTAACATAAAACATTTGAAACTGAAAGCTTCTGATTGTCTTTAACTCTTTACATCACTTATCGTGAGTAGACATTTGATAAATTAATGTTAATGTTTTAGAACTTTCTGCACTTTTGCTTTAGTATACGGGGTCCTTAGGTGTTGAAAAACCTCACACTCTTATTGGGCTATTCATCACTTATTACCTTGCCTTCTATGAAAGAAATGCCAGGTGCACTTTTAAGGAATCTCACCTATAAAGTAATTGTATGTGCCTCCAAAAGTCGAAATCTGTTGCTATGTTATTATTGGCATCATTGTCATTATTTATAAGAATCACTTTAGGAAAGAACTTGCCATTTCTGGAGAGTCCATAATCCCCAAATAATAATCATAGCAACCGCCATAATAATGGGCAATAGAATCGTCGTTCCTCTAGACGGTGATTCATAACCCGAGCTATTATCATATTAGGCTTAATTATGACGATGGTGGTGAAAATTACTATTTCCAGCTATTGAGTATACAAGGAATTTCAGAGCTCAAGGGAAGAAAATGAAAATTAAAAATTTGATGAAACTTTTTTCTTAAAACTCTCAAGTAAAAGCTATTTAAAATAAAGCTAAATGTTCAATTTTTTTTTTTTTTTTTTTTTTTTTCGGTACGCGGGCCTCTCACTGCTGTGGCCTCTCCCGTTGCGGAGCACAGGCTCTGGACGCGCAGGCTCAGTGGCCATGGCTCACGGGCCCAGCCGCTCCGCGGCATGTGGGATCTTCCCGGACCGGGGCACGAACCCGCGTCGCCTGCATCGGCAGGTGGACTCTCAACCACGGCGCCACCAGGGAAGCCCTCAAATTTTATTTTGATTTAACTCACACTCATTTGCCTGATCTTGAATAGAGAGATCTGTGTTTTCAAGTTGTTAAAACCTCCTATTTGTGAGACTTCTTCCTCCCAAATCTCCACCAAAACCATTTCTGTTCAATTCCAAACTAAAAATAATCAGGAGCAATCCTGACAGGAGGAAACGCTTGAATTTTGAAAGTCGTGGTGAGTGTTTATGATAAAGTTGTTCCCGCCGTTCAGGAGCACGGCATCGTGATGTGACCACAGCACAAGAAGGGAAGGTGGGCTTCTCGGCTTTTTATGACTCTGACATCAGAGAGCTGGATGTACTCAATGGTATTGTCTGCGAAGAAAACGAAGGAGAATGTTTTACCCTCTGGGATGCTGAAAGCCTTTTAAACATGACATGAAAACCATAACCATAAAGGAAAATATTGACAAGAGGTTTGACATTTGAAAACTTTAAATTTCAGTAACAGAGAGAACATGATAAATTAGCTAAAAGGCAATTTTTTTAAACTAATGAAAAATATAGCAGACAATGGATTATTATTTTAACACATAAATAATTTTTTAAATTACCATGGAAGACCAATAGGCCAAAGGAAAAGAACACACCACTAGGGTATGAACTGGCAATTCAGGTAAGAAGAAATATAAATGATAAAGACATTAAAAAATAATTAAATAAAAATAATATAATAAAACACCTAATTACGACTAATTAAATAAAAATAATATAATAAAACACCACTTTTACCTATCAACTTGAAATTTTTAATTGATAAATAATACAGTGTAGGGAAATAAACACCATAATGCGCTCCTGGTGAAAGTGATTTTTGGAGAACATACACTTTGGGAAGTCTCAATTCCAGGAATTTACTCTGTGGAAATATTGGCATAGTACAAAGATATGTGCATAAAAATTCTCATTAATGCTTTACTTGTAATAGTTAATCAGAAATTTCTACAGATATATCAGTAGACAGCTAGTTAATTTATACAGACAATGGAATAGAATCAAAGGAAATTGGACAGCTCTTATATGGATGTTTTGAACAGGACCAAATGATCCTGCAAATAGCAAGAACCCTTTAGCAGGGACCAAATGTCTTATGGACCGATGTCTTATGGACATTTTGATAGCACCAAATGTCTGCTAATCAGGAACATAACAGTAAGCAAGAGACCTCACTGCCTCCATAAACTTAGAGTAGTGAAGAAAATGGATACCTAACATGAAATCACAACTCACTGTGAGATATAGTGGAATACTCTCACTGAGGACACTGGAGGACACAATCAGGCTTGAGATAGAAAGAACCCACCGAAGGTGGCACCTGGAAGGTACAAAGAAATGATTCAAGCAAAGAGTAACAAATTATGGTTGAAGCAGAGATTTCTAGGGAAGAAAGCAAGAGATATACTTGGAGGGTGCTCAGGAGATCCACAGAGAGCCTGACAGGCCATGCAAAGGAATTTTCATTTTATCCTCAGTGCAACAGAAAATTCAAGAAGGGTTTACACATGTTTACACAAGGGAGAGATATGGTCAGATTTGTATTTCTGAAAGATACACAGCCCTGGCCACAGTGAAGAGCGGAGTGGAGACTTCCTTTTCTGGCAGTGTGGCTGGCTGGAGACTTTAGGGCAAAATAACTAGATCTTGCATTAAAAATAGTCGTGTGTGTGTGTGTGTGTGTGTGTTTTGTTTATTTTAATTGCCGAGTTTTCAGAAAATATGGGAAAGGGAAAACAAAACTCACGATATTTCAGATCAGTGGTTCAAAAACATGGCCCGTGGGCCTCTGGGATTCCCCAAGAACATTTCAGAGGGTCAAGGTCAAACTTATTTGCATGGTAAGCGGTTACTTGCTCGTTTTGCTGTGTTAACATTTGCTCTGATTGTGAACGAACGATGCTGAAACCACATCAGCACAGTGGTACAAACCAGTGTCTCTTCACCTCCATATGCTCGCAATGACAAAAATGCCAGTGTCCCACGAGAATGTCCTTGATGAGGCTGTGGAATGGTTCATTTTGCTCATCTCAACACTGAAGAATCAGTCTTTAAGAGTCTCTGTGACGATGGGGGAAGAACACAGAAAGCACTTCTGCTGCCCACAGACGCAGGAAGATCGTCTCAACGAAAAACTTGTATGATTGTTTCAGCTGTGAGCTGAACGAGCCACTTTATTCATGAAGCAACATTTTTTACCTGAAAGAAGAACTAGAAAACTATAATTATCCAGACTTGGGTATTTGTCAAAGATTTTCTTGCAAATGAATGAGGTGAGCCTGTCGCTTTAAGAAAAACAGTGACAGTCTGTATTGCCATTGATTGAACTGAAGTTTTCAAAGGTTTAAATTAAAAAAAAACAAACTTGTCCCCATCACATTGAGCTTGAAATCTTCCCAATAATGAAAGATTTTTCTCATGTGATCAGTGGACTTTTAACAAATGTGTGTTATTATACTGTACAGTGAAATGTGTCAATATTGGAAAGATTTGTATAACCCAGTGAACCAATATTGTCCAAATGATCAATATATGATCTATAAAATCACACATGAGTAAAAAATCCACCTAAATTGAAGACAGTCCAAATGGATTTTAATGTAAAAGTGAGAACAAAAGTTTTATCGATAAAAGTACAGAATTACAACTAACCTTTAAGAAACTACCACTTGTCTAGTTTGGGTGATATATCACAGATTAGCCACAATTACCCGAAAAAACCTACTAAATACTCCTCCCTTTTCCAACTACATAGCCTCTGTGAGGCTAGATTTTTTTCAAATACTTGAACTAGAACAGCTTAACACAAAGACTGAACGCAGCTGCAGCTCTGAGACTCCAGCCGTCTTTTATTTAACCAGACATTAAAGAGATTTGCAAAAATGTAAAACAATGCCACTAAGTATTTTGTTTTGTTTTGGAAAATATAGTTAGTATTCCATAAAAAAATGTGATTTATATTAACATAGAATGGACTTATTAATGTTAAAAGTAAACGTAAACTTTTCAAGTTTTCATTGCTAATGTTGTAAATCTCAGTAGATGTCACCCATATTAAGAAGCTTTTCGGGATTGTCATTTTTTAAGAGTAGAAGCTGTCCTATAGAGAAAAGACTGATGGTTGCCAAGGGGGAGGGGGTTGGGGGAGGGGTGGAGTGGGACATTGGGGTTAGCAGATGTGAGCTTTTATGTCTAGAATGGATAAACAACAAGGTCCTACTGTATAGCACAGAGAACTATATTCAGTATCCTGTGATAAACCATAATGGAAAAGAATATGAAAGAATGTATGCATATGTATAACTGAATCACTTGGCTATACAGCAGAAGTTAACACAACATTGTAAATCAACTATACTTCAACAAAAAAGTATTGCTTGATTAAAAAAAAAAAGAAACAGGCTCACAGACATGGAGAACAAATTTATGGTTACCAAAGCAGGAAGGCAGGAGAAGGATAAATTAGGAGTATGGGATTAACAGATACAAAGCAGATATAAAATAAATAAGCAACAAGGTCCTACCGCATAGCACAGGGAACTATATTAAATATCTTGTAATGACCTATGATGGAAAAAAATATGAAAAAGAATATATATATATAATATACGTATAACTGAATCACTTTGCTGTACACCTGGAACTAGTACAATATTGTAAATCAACTCTAAAAAATTTTTTAAATTTTAAAAAAAGAGTAAAAGATACCCTGAAACCAAAAAGCTTGAGAACCGCTAGACGGCATACTCTGATTATCTCTGAATGAAATTATTATAGTCCAGTGTCTGTTTGAAAGCAGAGCCTTGGGTAAGGACTCATGTGCAGATAGCTTATTTGCTAATGAGATCTCAGGAATGCAGAGAAAGTGGACATAAAAGGAAAGAAACCCAATGTGTTATCAAGTCAAGTATGCCCATGGGACCATGGGACCCTCTACTGAGCTGTATGGAATAGTTCTCATAACCATCAGCCTAGACCATGAAAGGCAGAAGGCATCAGTCCGCCAGCTTCCTTCCCCTATGCGTCAAAGTTGTCTCCGCAGACTCTACCCTCCTGAATTTCCTGGTTGTCCGATGGCTGTCAGAGCGTGAATGCTAATCCGGGTCCTCTGAAAATTCCAGGGCAGGAAGCAAGAGGCCCATTGCAGATATGCTAAGGCACAGAGCGTACCTGCGTGAAGCTGGTTGGAGCCTGCACAGGCCTGATTGGTCCAGAGGCGGCCAGAATTAGAAGACAGGGCAAGAAAATATGAAATAATACACAAAGTTTCCAACATAATGCACTTCCTTGCACTCCTCGGATCTCTTCATGCCTTCGTTCAGTCGAGTCCCCTTCACGGTGGTGGTTCAAGTTAATCACTTCAAAAATTGATGACAGGGGATTAGTAGAATAAGCTATGGACGGCAGTCCCTCTGCTGCATCTGGTCCCAAGGCCATAATTGCTCTTCACCATCTCCCTCATCCACCCTCCAGTCTACAGCTCCCTTACCTTTAGCGAGCACTTGGGCTGGTCTACATGGCTGGTCAGGTGGGGTGACCCAGGCCTTCATCACTGAAAAATCCGTACCCTTGTCCGTGTCAGGCTCTGGTTGCTGTAAATGTTCACTCAATTAGATCACCAGGCACGGGAGCAGTAAGACACATCCCAGTGAACATCCCTGATTCATTGTAGCAGCATAGCTAGCTCTACATGGCAATCAGGGTCAGCCACCTGTAGCCCAGAGTGACCCAATGGTAGTCATAGCTTCAAGTTCAAAGGAACCCTATACTTTGTGTTCTCGTGCAAGTGTCCACCCCACTCCCCAACGAGAGGATGTAGTATATCTAATCTAGCAATATAATATTCTGCAAGTGGGAAGAGCCAATTCTATTTCTACCTCTCAGCTCCTGGACTCCTGTGTTCTAACTAACAGGGTTGTAGCACCTTAGATCAACCACTGGTTTACTGTATACACTGCACGTGGAGAGAAGTGTCCCATCTGCAGGCTCTTGTCCTCAAGCAGACCCATTAGCTGAGCTTTAACAGGCTACTCTAATATCCTATTATTCTTGCTGAATCCGGGTGATAATAGGCCATGAGTGGATCCTGTGGTCATGTACTGGTTTTTGCAACTCTTTGGCATGAAATCAGTCTCTTGGTCCAGAGCATTGTGTGATCCCATGTTGATACATCTGGTGTTCTCTAAGCCATTGGATTGCAGTGATGGCAGAGGCAGAAGCCATACCCACAGGTGGGGTAGAAGACACAGTCACACCCTTGGTAGAAGGGATGTGATGGAATCAACCTTCCCCTAAGAGACGGGCTCATCTTGAGGGACCAGACCTCCCTTTGTGACGCCTCTGCCTCAGCTGAGGTCTTTTCAAGGAGAAAGTGGTCTTTTCCAGCAACAGGAAGAGGTCACATCCGCCAGCTGGCAGAGTTCAAGGGGGAGTTTGGGATTCAAGATTCTTAGGCTCATCCACTCAGCTGTTCCATCCCACGTCTCCAAGTCCCACTCATTTCCTATCGTGGTCCTGATTCTGACAGGGCAACATATTGAACCTGTACACATCTGTTGTTCTTAATTGTCGCATTTAAACAAATAACCTTGCTGCAGAACTCTTGTGCTTGAATTTTGTCTCTTTCTTTAATTAATTAATTAATTATTTGTTTTTGGCTGGTTGGGTCTTTGTTGCTGCGTGCGGGCTTTCTCTAGTTGCAGCGAGCAGGGGCTACTCTTCGTTGTGGTGTGCAGGCTTCTCATTGCGGTGGCTTCTCTTATTGCAGAGCACGGGCTCTAGGCGCGTGGCCTTCAGTAGTTGTGGCACACGGGCTCAGTAGTTGTGGCTTGTGGGCTCTAGAGCGCAGGCTCAGTAGTTGTGGCACACGGGCTTAGTTGCTCCGTGGCATGTGGGATCTTTCCGGACCAGGGCTTGAACCCATGTCCCCTGCATTGGCAGGCGGATTCTTAACCACTGTGCCACCAAGGAAGTCCAAATTTTGTCTCTTTTTAAACACATTTTAGTCTCCTATATTTTTTTGCATTTGCCCTATATATTGTGATTTTTAGGTATAGGTTCTATATTTTCATGGTTGTGGTAATTATCTTTTCAAAAATATGTATGGACGTATATTTATCCAATCGGCCAAGTCAAAACCTAATGCATATTTTCATTCCCTCCTTAGTAAGATGAATAAATTTATGACACCTCTATTTCCTTATTCACTCACTTCACGGTGTTGCTGTAATTTGAAGTTTTAGAAGCAAAAATATTATTGTTTCCATCACATGATATTCACTTATCAAAAATTAATTTGTATCTAATTTGTAGGTTATTTAAAATAAATATTTTAAATTAAATTATTACAATAAATAAACTTTTAAATATGTTTAACAATTTCATTGCTCATTGTCACATTATTCCTATATGATTTGTACGTTTTGAATTCTTAATAATAATTTTCTTCTTAATTATATTGACACTGTTCTTAAGTAACAGTGTTTCTGCTTGTTTGTTGCTTTGTTCTTATACGCATTGTACACTTCCTAAAACTGCTAATCTCGTGTTACCGTGCTATCATTCAAACACCATAAGGCTTGGATTGAATACACAACATGGAGTACAAACTTTCCCCAATACTCTGTAATCATTGTTTCCGTATGTTCTGGCATTCAGAGTTACAAATAAGTCTAAGACCAGCCTAACTATTATTCTTACATGAAAAAAGTAAATTGCTTTACGTTTTTCTTTGAAATTGAAGAATCTTTGCCAAGATTTGTCCAAATGCAAGTCCCTTTTTATCAGTTTTGCCTTATAATATAAGAAAAACACTTTAAATCTACATATGTAGGTCTTTATTTAGTTCAGAAAATTTTCTTCTATTATGCACATTTTTAGTCACTACATTTTTCCCATTTTTCTAGTTTCTTAAGGAATTACTACTATTTGTATGTTAAATATAACACAGAGAAAAACTAAATCCGTCATCCTCTCCCTTTTCTTCTACAGCCCAAGGGAACTCCAGTTTATCCTCAGAAATGGTCCTTTTTTTGTAGTGTCCGTTTTTTTTCTATATTGCTTCTAATCTTAGTTTTCATTCTATGTCCTTTTTAGTTTCCCAGAAGTCTTTCCTCTTCTCTGCCAGCACCCTTTTCATCTTAGACTTAAAATTTCAGCCTTTTCCCAATCAGTCTGTTCTCTTTTAATTATTTTTCCTGTTTTCTACATTAAAAATTTTTTAGGAATCTACCATTCCTCTGAATCTCCAAGATAATTCTTTCTTTCCCTTTTGGACCACTGTTTTTACTCAGGACTCATTTTGACTATAAAAGCTACATGCCCTGTATAATACAGGAATCAGAGAAGGAAGAGCTTACAGACATGAAGGGGCCTGGAAGGTGTTTCTGAAGGAAGAGGGTCTCTGCTCAGCTGGAAACTATGAGATTGAGTGTCCAGGGAAGACAGAGGTGTTTTAAAAGAGACTGACTTGTTCTCACTATGTTTCAGATGGATAACTCTGGCAGTCAAGTGGAGGAAATGCTCAATTCAGGAACGCTGGTTAGGAAGCTCCCGAAATAGGCTGGTGAGCAAAAATGAGGCCCTCAACAAGGTCAACGAAAGCAAGGCTTAAAAGAATAGAGCTTTCAAAAACACGTGAAAAGGTTAAGTCACAAAACGTGACATCTCATTGTGTCACTGAGGAAGTGGGAAGATTCCACTATGACTGTAAAAAGAGCAGAGTTAGGGAGATGACATGCTGGGTTTTTATATACTACGTGCGCCGTTTGTATGGGATTTCCCGGTGCAGATGTTCGTACCGAGCCTGAAGCCTAGGGGAGATGCAGGCCTAAAGAAATGTGAAGTGCTTTTGACTATGATGAGGCAATAGGTCCTTCGTCTGCCAAACGAGGCTAATACAGCTGCACTCACAGGATTTCTGTGAGACTGCCATGAGATGATGTATGCCGTGTCCCAGACTGATTCTACCCATGGCCTTCTAGACATGATGTCTTAGATCTTTTTCCTCCTTTAAGAATCTCTCTGCTCCTTGATGGACTCTGCCTTAGTCTGTCCCCTTGGGTATCTGAATCTCTTGCTACCTTGGGTAGAGACACCTGCCATGGTAATAGCTCCTTCCATCCAAATTTCTGACTGTGCTCACTGGGTGGGCATTTGTGCAAGTCAAGCCTTGTTCCCCAGAAGGGACCTTTGAGTCCTGCCTGGCATAGTTCTGCCCCACACCTCTGTTCATCAGAGCTGGACAGCAGCAGGAGGTGAAGAGAGATTAAGACGGACCAGAAAATCTGGCAGCTATGGAGGGTCAGGCGGCTCTCTGTGGGCAAAAGTGACTAAAGATGGAATATTATGTTACTGATGGCCTTGGTGATTTGAACAGCTTTTGACTTTGCATCAGAAAAGGCTACTGGAGAAAAGGATACTGAGGCTCTAAGTTCTATGGCTTCCTCTGCTGCTCTGTGGGGTGCCTGGTTGGGGCTTCCTGGGTTGCACTGCAGAGCTTCTTAGCAGCCTCCAGATCTCCTCAACCCCACGTGGCAGCAGGGAGATGCTGGGGCTCCAGAGTGCAGGGAGGGGGCAGCAGTGGAGGGCAGATTCTGTGCAAGGATGCAATGAGTTGTTGCGATGTTTGATGGTCAGAATCATGGCAGGATCAATAAAACTAGTAACAGAGACTATGAGGTCCTTTTTTGTTTTCCAGAGTAATTGTTTTTCTGTCAACCTTCTCCTGGGGCCCAAGGAGTGTGAAAGGGATAAAAGGAAATACAAAAAATATAAGGAGTAAGACACTAAAAGCTGTCACCACAAATAATGATTATAGATTTTAGCATCATTGTAAGTTCCCATTCTAACCCAAAGTAGAATGACTGGACCCCAGTAAGCACCTGGATGCCTTCACCTGCACTAAAGTATTTTAGCACATGTAAGGTTTTTCCCTCTTTCTTTGCATATTAGTCATAAATTATCTCAGACTCCAAAAATTGAATATTGTCTGCAGAGGGGAAAGCAATTGCTTTCTTGAATATTGATTGATTTAGTTTAGTTGTTTAGAATATAGAATTCGGTGGGTATTATGATATACCCATCATACATATGATACACACAGTAGTATATGGTATTAAACCAATAATTATAAATATATATTATTACATGTAATTTTTTTCTATATTACCTTCAACAAATTATTTCACAACTTTAAGCCTTCACTGTAAAGCTTATCAATAAATCAATATTACCTATCTCTTAAGTATATAATGAGAAAGTGTGTATAGATTTGCTGAAAGACAGTACGGTCTCAATAAAAGCTAAGTATTATTGGTATTATTGTTATCCTACAGGAAATGGCATGGAAATTGAATTAAGATGTCAGACTAACCAAAGTTTCCTCTCTTCTTTTTCTGTGTCCCTTCCTCCCCTTCTCTTTCTCTCTTTTTGTCCAAGATACTATAGAAAAAGTAATTTTTTTTAGAAAAATTATAACTGCTCTCAAAAAACAAAAAAAAGGAAAGCTCCCTACTTCCTTTCATATGGCTATTTCTTAATCCCAACTCTTTTGACCAACTTTGTGCACATTTTGGAGTTAGTATGCTTTAACTTTTGCTAAAATATAATCAATTTCCTAAACTATAACTGAAACACAAAATGCCCATTAAGTAATTACGTTAGAATGTGAAGTGGTTAAAGTATCACTTCCGGATAACCAAAAAAATAATGATTGTTAATAAATAGCTGCTTCATACACAATAAAATAGTACAGATGCCCTTTGTTGACGTTTGGTGCACGTTCCAAAAATAGCCACATGTGATTCTGACATTCTACCTAATGTATTTAGAATATAACTTGAGAATTTTCCAATCCATCATTTTGTTTAAAATGTTACATTTGGGTTTGGGGAGGAACTGTAAATGTTTCCTACATTCACGTATTCTATGATTTGGGAATATGAAAAATGAAAAGAAGTTCTACTGAGAAAACAGTAACCAGAAAGATATTTTATAAATTCTAAAATAAACATTCTTTGGTAAAAAGCACAAACAATAGAGGAGTTAAACAGTAAAGATACAGCTTCAGATAGAATTAGTGAATGTGAAAATAGAGCTGAGTAATTCAAATACATGTAGTGAAGATGTAAATCAGGACCCACGAAGGAAGTTAAATGATATGGAAGATGCAGAGAAGGACCACTATGTATCAAATAAGCATTCCAAAAAGAAAGAACAGCTAGCATAGAGGATGCGTGATATTAAAAGAAATGATTTTCTAAAAGTGAAGAAATACGTTAGTTCTCAAACAAGCTAAATCCCATCTAGAAAAACTATAATAAAATTGTAGAAAGTCAAAGAGAAAATTCTTCAGTAATTAGAAGAAAAAAAGATTGTATAAAAAAGAATACAGAGCAGGAGAAGAATTCTCTGAGTAATCAGTAATAGCATAAGAAATTAGAGCATCTTCAAAGATATTATACGAAGCAATTATATCACTCAGTATTGAGAGTGAAATAAAGATATTAATAGACATATAAAAATGAAGGTATTATTTACTGTATAAACTACTAAGGAGTAGAATGGAGAGCAAAATAACAACAACAAAGGTGAACAAACAAACCAATAAAGAGATGGTAAATCTTAAGAAGTATTGGCAAAGTTAATATTTCTCAGTTTAAAAAAAACTAAAACATCAAATATTAATAATAGAAATGGAATTTAGAGGAAAATTAAAGCATACTAATTTCTTTGAGAAGAGAATAAAGATATTGAGCAATCTTAGACTTCGTTATAAAATTTAAAATTGAGGTAAAAATTTTTCCAAAATTTAAGTCAATCCTAAAAAAAAGAAGTAAAATATATAACCTTTAAGTTAGTAACAAATAATGAATAAAGAAAATCTCATCAATTTATAAGAAGGTAATGAAGGAAAAATAAAGGTGCAAAGAGAAAGCACAATAAATAGTCAATGTATATTAATTAGTATGGTGGAAATAATTTAAATACTGGCAAAAATAACAAATAAAAGATGGACTATTTTAAGACTGATAAAATTAGATAAGATTAAAATAATAGCTACAGCAAAATCCAGCTATATTTTTACACAATAAAAACATCAGCATATAGAAACATTAAAAAAAGAGAGAACAGTTAAAAGAGATGGGTAAGCTATCTTCTAAAAGTCACAGGCTGTAACCATTGCATAAAAATATTAGCAAATCCAATCCAATAGTATGAAGAAAAATAATACATTAGAACCAAATAGAGTTTATGCAAGGAATGCAAGTCAGGTTAAACATTAAACAATCTGTTAACATAATTTTCTCCATTAATAAATTTTTTACTTTATATGTTCATTTCAGTAGAAGTAAAATTTTAATTAATATAAACACTATTTTTTTAAAAAACTATTTTTTAATATTTTTGCAAACTATGAATAAAATAAAACTTCTAACCTAATATAGTAATCCATGACCAAATGTACTCCAGACCTGAGGACATAGTAGAAATAAAATGCTGAAGGATGTAACAAGATACTTAGAAGGACAAATTTCTTATATGGTAGGATATAGACGCTGGGCCTAGTGTGACCCCCTCTCCCATGCTATTTGTGTAAAAGACACTGAACTGGTGATTCTGAGTTCCTTCGACAGATGGGTTTCTCGCTCCTCACAGCTGAAAGTAACCACCAATTTGGACATGGAACTCTGATCAATAAAGGAGTTCTTGCAATCTGCATCCACTTAATTGGGTTACTTATTTCCTTACAGGGCTTGTTTAATGGTTAGGAAACTAAAGTGAAAGCAAACCTGAACTAAGTCTGATCTAGTATTATTTTCGACCTTGGTAAAATGGTAGATTCAATCTCTCCAAATTGAGGAAACCTTACTATTGCAAGTACCAGTCAATGTGATCAGACAAGAAATAGACATAAGGATTATGAGATTTGAAAGGGAGACACAAAGTTGTCATTATTGGCAGACAACACGATTGTCTACATATAAGAGTTAAGAATGCATCAAATATAAATCTATTAAAATTAAACTATTAAATTTATTACATTAAAATTAAAATTGTTAAAACTATTAAAATTAAGATTTTTAAGGTTTCTTGTTTTAACAGCCACATCACGCATCAGTAGCATCTTTACACGTCGGAAATAACCACTTAAAGTGCGGAAAAGGAAAAGAACCTTATTCACAACAGCAACAAATACTAAAGATACCTAGGGGAAAAGTCTTCTTAATTGTATAGAAGACCCATGTAACATCACACACAATTAGGGACACACACAATAAAACAACAGTGGTGTAGTACTTCACACACTGAGGTTTGGCAAAAGCAAAATGTTTGAAAACATCAATTACAAAGGATTTAGAGAACTGAGTAGTTATTCATTATTTGGCTGTAACAACTACTGCTTAGGAGAGAACACACTAGCAATACCCATTTAAAATGAAAATACATCTACTCTAATACCCAACATTGTGTATTTCTAGCTATACATGATAGAAAATTTTTTCACATAAATATTCAAGGAGATAGGTACAAGGATGTATAGCATTTTTAAAAGTAAAAAATTATGAACAACCTAATGGAAATGGGTAAATAAATAATGTCATATTCACACGTTGGACTCTACACAAAAGTTAAAATGAATGAACTAAAGCTATGATATTAACATGCATTGACATAGTCTTTTATATTCATCTAAATTTAGAAAAAAATAACAGGACTAGTTCAAATGACAGGAAAAAAGGAGATGCTTGAACAATGAATTGTTTAGAAAATTGGCTATTAAATTGAAAAAAATGAAAATCCCTAATTCCAACCACACAACAATAAGTTACAAATTAATTTAAAAACTAAGCAGAAATATGCAATTTTGTATTTGTAAACAAAGTGGGTTTTTTGTAATAGATATAATCATGTGTTTATATTGTTTTATGTGATTTTAAATGAAACCTGTAAAGCAATTTCTATTCCATGGAGTAAAAAGGAAAAACAAAAACAAAAAAGGAAGCTGTGGACTTAAAAGAAGAGAACAAAAAGCATTAAATTTTAAACACAACAACTATGACCAAATAATTTTTTTCTAGGAAGATTTCCAGAATACTTCTATCTAAAGATAAGTTTTTCATGATTATCTAGATAATCTGGATAAAATTGTTTCTATTGCCATATGTTTAATGCAATCCATTGCCTTTCCAATCTGTTTTATTTTTTCCTTCTAGTTTTATTGAGATATAATTGACATACAGCATTGTATAAGTTTAAAGTGTACAGCATAATGATAAAATCAAGAATGTCATTTTTACAACTATTTTAGTGGGGAAGGTTTTCTCGAGCCAATATTCAGAATCAAAGCAATATTGTTGGATTTGACAACGTGAAAATAAAAGTTTATGGACCCTTTTGTCATATAAAAATAAAGTACAAGTGGCCAAGAAATATTTACAACATAATATCAATTACATAGCGCTTCCATACTATAAAAGAACCACATACCCTAATGGAGAATATTATAAAACAGTAATGAAAGACAGAAAAGAACATTTGTGAGTAGAGAAAATTAATATTGCATGGATATTAATCTCTCCAACCTCATATATGAATTCAATGCATAGCAGCATAAGAAAAAAATATGAACAACCCATTGAAAAATTTCTGAAAAAAATTTAAGAATATGAAATAGAAATGGCCAACAAACTCATGAAAATATATTCAAGTTCACTAACAAACTTCAGCAATTTGTCACCTATCACATGGTCCAAAAATTTAAAAGACTGATACTATTCAGTGTTAGAGAAGACAAAGTTGAAACAGTTGTCCTCAGGCTTTGTTGTAGAGGTGAGAGGGTTGAACACACAATTGTGGAGGACGATTTTGCAGGATCATTTAAATATTTAAATATGCATTCCTTTAGATACATTAAAAAATGTAACGGTGGTTTTTTCTGTTTGATTATACTTTGTAGGCCCCCATAACATGCAGAATGCATACTACTCCCACAGACTCTAATTAAAGTAGATAGTGTGAAAATGTATAGATATGGCAGATCCTTTGGTTTTACTATGGGCTTAATATATGATGATTTAAGTGTTATTTGGCACTAAGGTATTGTTCATGACTATCTTCCCTCAAGACCCTGAATGATATTTTCATTCTGTCAAAACCCAAAAAAAAGCAAAGCTTTTCTTCAGTATTCATTATTTTCCCGCTGTTCTCCATCCACTCAAGAAATATGTTAAGATATTTAATCTAGAAATATAACAAGACAGAAGTAACAATAATGACACAGAAGACAAACTAAATTATCAGGTGAAAACAGGAGTTCAGTCAGTGAGAAAAAAATACATATCATGCCATTTTATGTCCTTATTGAAATCTGGCTTGATCACAATCAAGGTAACATCAAGAGGCATGACCAGTTACATCATTCACAGTGTCTTAGGATAAGTACAGACCAGTCTCTCAGGAGATCCTCAGCCTGTCCTTACACTAAAGCTAGGACCAGAGTCCCCAGAAGAAGGACAGAAAGAAACACGGGATGTTTCACAGCAGCTTCACAATGAACAGAGCGACAGATTTTAGTGAGGCTGTTCTTGTAACTTCTCTTAATTTAGTAAATGCCACAATTCTTTAAAAATTATCAAATGGGGAGCCAATTCAATGCAACCCAGGAACATGGCTCTCTAACAAACTGGCTTCCACCAAGAGAAGATTTTGCAGAGGTTGCAAACAGGCAACTAAAATTTGGCCTAAAATAAATTTGATTTGGCCACAATAGTGGCTGGAGAGTTAATAAAAATTGGGCAACTGCATATAAAAATCCAGATTTTTCAGCATTCCTTGAAGAATTGTAAGATTTGGCAACACTGGACTCACATGGCCACAGTTAGTTGGCCCTGAGTATCAGTAGCCCCTTTTGGACAGGGGATAGGCAGTAGATTTTCCATAACCCTCACTAGTCTGCATAACTCATTTATGTTACCTTCTTGGTCCACTTAGGCATTTTGCTTGTGATCAATTTTCAGACTATCGTGCAGTAATTCTCAGCGCTGGCTCTACAACCAAAACACCCATGGAGGTTTTTAACAATACAGATTTCCGGGTCTTACTATAGACCTGCTGAATTTGCAGTTGCCTGAGCCTCACCCACTGAGTTCTGCAATGGATGAGACTCAGGCATCTGTGTATTTATAAGTCCCTACATCATCCAATACCCAGCCAAGGTTGAGAACTGTGAATCTAAAGAAATGAATTTCCTGGGCTTCCCTGGTGGCGCAGTGGTTGGGAGTCCGCCTGCCGATGCAGGGGACACGGGTTTGTGCCCCGGTCCGGGAGGATCCCACATGCCGCGGAGTAGCTGGGCCCCGTGAACCACGGCCGCTGAGCCTGCGCGTCCGGAGCCTGTGCTCCACAACGGGAGAGGCCACGACAGTGAGAGGCCCATGTACCGCAAAAAAAAGAAAAAAAAAAAAAAAAAAAAGAAATGAATTTCCTGTTGGTGGGAATGTAAATTGGTACAGCTACTATGGAGAACAGTATGGAGGTTCCTTAAAAAGCTAAAAATAGAACTACCATATTACCCAGCAATCCCACTCCTGGGCATATACCTGGAGAAAACCATAATTTGAAAAGATACACGCAATCCCAATGTTCATTGCAGCAGTATTTACAATAGCCAAGACATGGAAGCAACCTAAATGTCCATCAACAGATGAATAGATAAAGAAGATGTGGTGTACTAATACAATGGAATATTACTCAGTCATTAAAAAAAGAATGAAATAACGCCATTTGCAGCAACCTGGATGGACCTAGAGATTACCATACTAAGTGAAGTAAGCCAAACAGAAAAAGACAAATATCATATGATATAACAAATATATGTGGAATCTAAAAAAATGATACAAATGAGTTTATATACGAAACAGAAATAGACTCACAGCCATAGAAACCAAGTTTATGGTTGCCAAACGGGAAAGAGGGGAGATAAATTAGGAATTTGGGCTGAACATATACACACTACTATATATAAAATAGACAACCAACAATGACCTACTGTATAGCACAGGGAACTCAATAATTTATAATAACCTATAAGGGAAAATAATTAGAAAAAAAATACTTATGTAAGTACAACTGAATCAATTTGCTGTACACCTGAAACAACTTCAATAAAAATAAATTAATTTTAAATAAATACATTTCTAAAACATTACGCCACAAACGTTTCTCTCAACTGAGCTTCGGAAAATTACTGAAAATCTATGAGTTTGAAAACCGCTGAGTCTGAGGTTAGGCTTCAAGAACAGTTCTGTTTTGATGCCCCACCGACTGTAACAGTGAGCTAAGCATGGAGCAGGGTTAAAATCTGTCAATACATCTCTAAAAAGAATGTTATGCCATTTCTTCTTGGACCCTAGAAAGCACTTATAAAGGTCAAATTTCTCTAAGACATAATCTGTTGCTGCCCCAAAACAGGGACATGTAGAAATCATCTCCCCATCCTCCTTCCACAAGGAACATGAAGACATTCCACCATCAGCACCTGCTGGGCTGACAAGCATTTGTCACCAAGAGCCCTTTTTGAACCCGCACTTTCTCTGACCTTGTAGACACACACTGGTGGACGGCCTGAGAAGAATCACTTGCAGAAGTTTCTAGGGTGGAGGGATTTTATCTCCTCTCCATCCTTGCACACCCTGTCCCCCTCCAGCTCCTATTTACTATGGAACTTGGGCACATCAAAATGGTATGGGGACCAGAATGTTCTAGGTGGCACCTTCACACTCTGTCTTCTCCATTTCCTCTAAGACAAGAAAGGTAGAACTACACCATCCAGAAGAAATGATATCCTACTAGTAAGGTGTGATTTTATTCACTTACTCAGCACATCTGTTGAACACCTTCTAAGTGCTAGGCAGTATTGAGGCACTGGGACTACAACAGTGAACAAAAAGGGAGAAATCTCTGCCCTCTTGGGGTGAACATTCTAGTGGGAGGGAAGATGATAAGTCAGATAAATGAAAAAATAGATCATATCCCATATGGTGATGAGTCACCAAGAAAAAATGAGGGGGAAAAGAACAAATAGAGAGTGTTGGAAAGGAGAGTCAATTTTAGGTGGTGTGGCCACAGGCAGGTGAGGAGGCATTTTGTAAAGATCTGAGTGAGCACAGAGTGTTGAGGCCAAAAGAGCATTCCAGGCAGAAGAAATAGCAAGTAGAAGGGCCACAGGTAGCAGGTGTCCGGAATGTCCAAGGAAGATCAAGGAGGCATTTGAAATCGGCAAGAGAATCAGTGTTGGAAAGAGGGTGTCTGGAGACAGAAGCACCTGCATGTGTGTGACCCAAACCTGGGCCACCCAGGTGTGGTGGGTCCTCTCCTTTCCATGTTCGCTTTTTTAAACCCCTTACACCTCCCACCCTCAGGACCAAGCTTCAAAAGTGATTTGGGGAAATCTTAGAAAAACTTTTAGGCAATCCTGCAAGGGTAGGCGTTTGTCAGTAAAACCCCCGGGTAAGCTTCTCCACCCCATTATCCCAAAGTAACAGCAGTGATTTGAACCATGTGTTCAAATTTGAGCATCTTTCAAAATTTCACGCTACCTGGAGTTTGCACCCAGAGACTAAAAACCTTAGTAACCCTTAGATCTGCTTACGTTCAGAGTCCCTAGTCCACATCATAGTAAATATATGGAAGTACACACAAATCCCATGTAAGTCTTTTGTCCCAAATTTGAACACATCTTTATGATTTGAATTTTCAGATTACTTTTTATTTTGATTTGGTCCTTTCCTTTTATATTTGCATATTTGGCACGACTCATCATTTTTCAGGTCTCAGCCATTGCCACACCCTTGAAAATCATCTTCACATAGACACTGTGTCTATAGGCACATGGCACCTGGTCTCACCCTGAGGGACTGCCCCATCTCAGAGCGACTGCTGCCTTCTCCCCTCTTGTGAGAATGTCCTAACCCAAGAGAGAGGTGCCCTGACAGCCAGAGAACAAAGCTTTTATAAGTCCCTTCAACTCGTGCAAGACTCTTGATAACCCCAGGTCCTCGATAAGGTGGTGTGGAATTTTACAGTCTATCAGACCTGGCTCTACACTGAGACTCGACCTCAGGAAGATGAGGTCATTTGCAGTTTCTGACAACCCAACCACACTAATAGCACGGCAGTGCTTTTCAAATGTCTTAGTCTGCGGCCCCCTTTACAAGCTTAAAAATGATTGAGGACCCCAAAGAGCTTTAGTTTACGTAGGTTATAGTTGTCAGTAGTGACTATATTAACAATTAAGACTGGGAAATTTTTAAATGTTTATTAACTCATTTACAAATAGAAATAATAGACCCATTACCTTTTAATAACATAAATAATATATTCCTATGAAAAATAACTATACAAATAAAATTGAGTGAGAAGATTGATGTTGCTTTATACATTGCTAATCTCTTTATGCCTGGGTTGTTAGAAAATAGACGGATTCTCACATGTGCTTCTGCGTCAATCTGTTGTGACATTGGTTTAGCTGATGTACATGAAGAAGATCCTGCCTCACAGACGTGTCCTTGGTAAAGCAAAGACCTCACAGCCCCTGTGAGATGCTCAGTGACCTCAGTGGGCTCACAGACCACACGATGAGCACTGTTGCTCTAGTGACAGGGATGAACAGGAAGCAGCACTTCTGTGTGTCGACATGCGCAGTTGTGGTTAAGTGAGAAAGAGCGGTGGAGAACAGTGGGGCAGCTAATACTACACCAGCTCTCAAAAACAACAGAAAAGGAGTGTTTAGCATTTGTCAATTTCTGTGGTGTAAATACCGCACACTCCAGCTCCCACGGCAATGGCTGTGTTTAACAACCAGCTCAGAGAAATTTCTGAGAATTCAACATCAACCCCAACGCATGGCTGAGAACTAAGATCAAGGGAGTGCTGTTAAAGAGATCGTCCTCTATCTGATCATTTGAAATAACTGTAACTGTAATTAAAATAAAAATAGTAACGAACCGTTAAAAATAAAATGGGGAAATGCTGCAGAGGGTTGATCTCCTAAGTTTCTCTCTTTTAAAGAACAAACTGGGCTTCATTTAAGCAGGTGAGTCCGTCTGAGTCCTAATTGCAAGCAACAGAAATAAACGGTGTTGATCTTAAAGGAAAGGGAGGTTAGTGGAAGCGTATTTGGTTTTGTAGAACTGATAAAAGGCTGAAGAGCCAGGATTGAAAAAATGGGCAGATCCAGAGGCAGAAAGTATAATTGTGCTTCAGAAAAAAATTGGTGTCAGGACAACATGATACAAGGAAAGAATTGTTTCTTTGAATGGAACAATACGGGACACAGTCAGATATGGAAAATGGAAAGGGATTATCAAATGACACTGGGCCGGATAATGACAGAAGGAGAGAATTCAGCGGACGGAGGTATTTCCCAAGCCCCAACCGGCTAATGATCTCACTTACACTTTGGTGAGAAAGGACTTCGTATTAACACTAGAATTGCTCTTTGTTTTATGAGTTAATTATTTTTAGCTGGAAAAATATACAGATATAAAATATATATATATGATATATATAAATTGTGTGCATATATGTAAATATAAAATGTGTGCATATATAAATGCATATATATGTATCTATATATTCAGTGCAAAGGTAAACGGCTTAGTAAACCGCATATAATGCATTCCACAGAATAGATTTAATATTTCCCAAACCCTCCTTTTCTGTTGTTTTAGAAATCCAAGTTAACATATGTCTCTAAGGTATTGTTACAGAAATGTGTATTGACTACTGCATGAATATTGCTCATCCCTAATCATTAACACAGTCACACTGAGAATACAAAGTAGTAACAAATGTTTGGGTAGGGCCAAAAGTGAAAGTTCGGGGATATAATCGGAAAGACTTGTTTTTAGTCCCTCTCTATTAGGTCTTAGACTTTATCAATAATGAGGAAAAAAGGAACATTTTTCTATTGAGGACCAGTCACAGCGAAGGAATTAAACTACAGCTAGTCACTGAAGGCCACGTTAGGTTTTGTTGATAGAAATTTAATTAATTTCTTTTAAGGCTAAGAACGGATAGTGCTGCTTTCTTCCATCAAAGAGTAGATATTGTGTTAAATACTTCCGTTTCGTATGTTTACCAGCAAGGGGAAAGGGAAAACCAAAGAAGCAGGGGCAAATTGAAGAGCAGATAAAGGAGATGGGAGAGCTCTGTGGAAAAGAAGAAAGGCGAGCATAAGACTTGAGAGGGTGTGTTTCAGAACTTGCAACACAGAGTGGAGAGTGGTCTGGGGACCACACAGAAAACTCTCGAACAAACCTGTACCATTACCCTTCACTTCATTTCAGACTGTTCTTCCGCGGAGCTGCCTCTGAGGGGCTTTGCATTCCAGACTGAAAAGCAAATGTACTGTGAAAGAGCAATTCTTATACGGAAGCGAAACTTACCAGGACTCTTTGTTTTTATATTCTTTAATTATTGGTCTTGCCTGGAGAATATGCTGTGCTTCCATCCGCATTTCTTTCTTTCTCAAAAACTTCTCTGTGAGCAGAGGATTTGCAGTAATTTGTCAGGGAGGACATTTTCTGAATTTCTTGGAACGTGGTCTTTCCTACACCTGCTCTGGGCTCTGGAGCCCTGCATGGAAACTTCCCATAAAGTCTTTCCACAGTATAATCTATAAATCACCCTTTAGAGCAATATTAAACTTTAAAAATCAGCTTCCCACCTAGGAGTGCTGGTCGGATGAAACTTCTCCGTGTTCTCTCTTTAGCTGTGTGACTTCTCTCTTTGAAAAGTTAAACTAGAGCGAACGGATAAATGGTTCTTTTACGACTAAACCGAGTCTTCCACTTCATCACCACCACAGGTCAGACGAGGTTAGGACTTACTGTAAATATGCCCTTACAGCATCTTGGACCCCTTTGTATTTGCGGTCACCAGATTTAGCCATTAAATACATAGGGCGTGGAGTTAAATTTGATTTTCAGACAAATAACAAATAACTTCTTAGTATAAACAAGTTGGAAATATTTTTCTGAAATTTAGATTTAACTGGATACCCTGGATATTTTCTGACACTCTTATCCATCACACATGTTGCAATTGTCATGAATTAAGCCTTTGTATAATTATGTGTTTAAGGTCTGTCTTCTCCGTAGAGTCTGTAAGTACCATGTGGTTAAGACTCTCTTGGGGGCTTCCCTGGTGGCGCAGTGGTTGGGAGTCTGCCTGCTGATGCAGGGGACGTGGGTTCGTGCCCCGGTCTGGGAAGATCCCGCATGCCGCGGAGCGGCTGGGCCCGTGAGCCATGGCGGCTGGGCCTGTGCGTCCGGAGCCTGTGCTCCGCAGCGGGAGAGGCCACAACAGTGAGAGGCCCGCGTACCACAAAAAAAAAAAAAAAAAAAAAAAAAAGACTCTCTTGGTCTTAGTTGCAATCCTATTCTCAGCACTTACCCCAAGGTGGGCACAGGGTACAAGTTCACAAGGAATCTGTGGAGGGAATGCAGGTCAACTCTGAAAGGCATGGTCGTCACAGACCACTGGGAAAACATTGTCCTGTCAACTTCTCTGCCAAGTGACCAGAGTAATATTACCTTAAGATTCAAGCCAAGTGGTAGATTTGTCCAGAGCCCGCTCTTACCCACCTCTGAAATAATTGCCCCGTTGCTATATAAAATACAAAGAAAAGAGATGCTGTGTGTTTGCCCTTCCACACAAGTGCAAATAGCGAAAACAGCAGTAAACATGTCCAGGGAGGGAAGGAGGGACTCTCTAAATCCCAGTGCCAGGTGATTATAGCAGTAGAATAAAAGTGTCTGGATGCCTGACCCAGCCAAGAGAAACGATCTGCCTTCGGTTTGTCACAAGCCAGCACCGAGTGGAATTCAGCTTCCAGACCCTCCCAGGGAAGAGTCCTGGTTTGCCCTTAGGACGGTCACCACATCCCTGTGCAGGGACGGGAGACCTGATATGGAAGAGATAACAGGGCAAAAGCGGACTGATTCTTCCGCCGTCCGCCGTCCATCCACCGTTTCACGAATAGATGTCACTTTGAAGTACTGTCTGAGTTAGGAGAAGTATAAAATAGTTGGATCAAGGCCACAGAAGGCAGCCCATAAATTACATATTTTGCTAACTTTCGCCTTTCCTCTTGGTTTAGCTAAGCAAAATAAGCTCCATGGTACTGAGACAGGCTGGGACCTGGGACCTGGGACCCTTTGCTGCAATGTTTGCACCTGGACAAAGGTCAAATATAAGGGACTAAAAATAATTGTGTCTCTGTGCAGTTGGGGTAAATTATAGACAAGATACAGAGACCAAAAACCCAGCTGCCACTTCTGAAGAGCTGGGAGCAAAAGCAAGGAACTGTGCATGCCCCCTGCACACAACACCACTAAAGGGGTGGGCAAACTACCTAAGTCACCCCTCCAGCCTGACCCCTGGACCCATCCTACCCTCACCCCATGTAAGGAGTCAGCTCGCCCCTCATCGTGGAGCTAGCCAGCAAGCAAGGGAACCTGTGGTTTGTTCTCGCTCCCCCCTGCTGCAGCAGGGGCCCCAATAAAGCCTTGCCTGAATTTCTTGTGTGGCTTCTGATCAATTTCTATTGATTAAGGAGGTCAAGAACCCTGGTCAGTAACAGTATACTAATACCTTATGTTCTCCAAGGCCCCCAAGTGGTTTTTATAACTGCTATTTGTATAAGTGCATTACAGTTTCCAGAACTATTTTGCATATATTCATCATCTCAATTAACCCCTCACAACAACCCTGGGAGAAAACTACTAGCTCCTTTCACAGATAAGGGCACTGAGGTTCATGGACATATTTGGTACTTAGTAAACACTACTGAAGGACTCAAACAACAGCACTCAGATTCCCAAATTTTTTAAAGGAGAGAGTATGTAACTACTCCCATAGACCAGTCACCCAGCTTCAGCTACTGTCAGCTCAAGCTAGTCTTCTTTCACTTACGCCCCACCCAATACCTTCCCCTATCATGACTCCCTAGCGTTAGGTTGAACCAAGTCCCAGACATAATTTTTATTTTGTCTCTAAATAGTTCAGTCTTTATTTCTAAAGACAGACACTCCAGACTAACAATTTTTATTGGTCTGGACTGGACTGGACTCCATGGGATCTGTGAGGTGTATACATAGAAAATGGAAAAGGGAATTCCCATGGCTAAAGGCCATGGTTAGAATATAATAAAACCATTTAATAATTTAATAACCCCACAAAGTTTTAGTGTGCTCAATAAAATTATTACAACTTGAGTATGAACAACTTTATGGGATTCACACAATGAGTTGATTCAGGAGCAGGAAGCTGGGAACATGAGGCCCTGGACTAGGGCAACATGGCCTTGATCTCCAAGATGGCGGCACCCATGCTGGAGGTGGAGGGGGTCTCAGAGCAGAGGGGGGCTTTTTAAGAGGACCATGCCCCCGCTGTGGGGAGACAACAGCATATCTGGTTTAAGTTCTACCACATTTTACTTTCGATTCCAAACTGACATTCAATTTTTATACAGACTTATGAAAGTGGCACTGTTGTATCAGGGAGTGTGTCATAGTCTAAATCAAAAAAGGAACATGGATCGTTTCTTCCACTGTGTGTGGTGACCACTAAGGATGAAAAGTTTGCAGTGTCCAAAGGACTTCATAAGCAAGACGAAAAGACAACCCTCAGAATGGGGGGAAATATTTGCAAATGAAGCAACTGACAAGGGAGTAATCTGCAAAATACACAAACAGCACATGTAGCTCAATATCAAAAAAACAAATAACCCAATCCAAAAAAAAGACAGAAGACCTAAATAGACATTTCTCCAAAGAAGACATACAGACGGCCAACAAACACATGAGAAGATGCTCAGCGTCACTAATTATTAGAGAAACAAAGCAAATCAAAACTATAATGAGGTATCACCTCACACTGGTCAGAATGGCCATCATCAAAAAATCTAAAAACAATAAATGCTAGAGAGGGTATGCAGAAGAGGGAACCCTCCTACACTGTTGGTGGGAATGTAAATTGGTACAGCCACTATGGAGAACAGTATGGAAGTTCCTTAAAAAACTAAAAATAGAATTACCAAATGACCCAGCAATCCCACTCCTGGGCATATACCTGGGGAAAACCATAATTCAAAAAGATACATGCACCCCAATGTTCATTGCAGCACTATTTACAATAGCCAGGACATGGAAGCAACCTAAATGTCCATCAACAAAGGAATGGATAAAGAAGACATGGTACATATAAACAATGGAATATTACTCAGCCATAAAAAGGAACAAAATTGTGTCCTTTGCAGAGACATGGATGGACCTAAAGACTGTCATAAAGAGTGAACTAAGTCAGAACAAGAAAAACAAATATCGTATAATATCGCTTATATGTGGAATCTAGGAAAATGGTACCAATGAACTTATTTGCAAAGCAGAAATAGCAACACAGATGTAGAGAACAAATGTATGGATACCAAGGGGGGAGGAGGGGGCAGGATGAATTGGGAGATTGGGATTGACATATATACACTACTATGTATAAAATAGATAACTAATGAGAACCTACTGTATGGCACAGGGAACTCTACTCAATGCTCTGTGGTGACCTAAATGGGAAGGAAATCCAAAAAAGAGGGGATATATGTAAAAAACAAATTTAAATTCTAAGCTTGTGTCATGTAGCACGTATATAGCCCTTTCCCCTGCTCCCCACAGCTCAACTAACTATTGTGTGTAGAAGGGGAGGGTTGAGATTTTGACCAAAAAATCCTTCAGAATGGAAATTCTGAACCTCAGGGCCTTGGATAACTGAGAAATCTGTGAATTAGTGAATTGAGCCCTCCAATCTATATCACACAAGCATCATCATTTTGGTTTTTATTTAAATCCAATAAAATATGTGATATGGAGAATGAGTTTTGAGCATAAAACAACACTGTCTATTTTATTTAATAGATACACTAGTATCAGTAAGCAGCCGTATGTTTTATAGATTGAATAAATGATATTTTCCCATACATACCCTCCCTTGACAGTTCTAATGTATGTAGATATATTTTTGATTCATTAAAAAAAAACATTTATATAACATTAGTAGATTCATAGAACTTTCTCAATCAGTGTTTACTTACAGGACACTTGTACTATATTAGGGTCAACAAGACATTCTGATGTTTAAAGAGAATTCTCATATCAAAATCATGGAAAGTACAAGGTTACCATGGACTTCATGAATAAACACACAGGGAAAAATGCCTGTAATTCAAAGTCCTCCATCACCAGAAAGCTGGGAAGCAGAGGGAAAATAGAATATCTGTACATGTATATTATGTGTGTACATATATACGTATATATGCACATGAATATATACAGAAACATACATATATAACACATATATTCACGCACACACATCCCTATATACATATACATGCACAAACTTAGACACAAAAACAAGTATATGCACACATGTATATATCCATGCATGTGTGTGCACATATACATACATGTACACATACATACATGCGTATGTGGGTTAGGCATATGGTTCTAAAAGAAACATAAGCAAGGAAAAGAAGGAAGGGGCAAAAACCTGTGTTTTCAGGTAGAATGGAGCTTACAGCAGTGGCTCAGAAAGCGCATGTCACTTAGGAGCTTTGATGCTCCACCGCCAAGGAAATAAGGGGGTGACCAGTTCTGATGTCTGGAAAATGTCATCCACATATTAACAGCGGTTCTCCTTGGGTGGCAGAGATGATGAGCAATGTTTACTTACTTCTTTAATTTTCTGTTTTTTTTTCATATTTTATAATCAGCATGCAGCATTTAGGTAATCAGAAAAATAAATACCTCTATTTTAATTTTGACTACTACTACTGTAGTAGTCTCTATGGAAAGTGGGTTTGTTGTCTCTCTAGAAAGGAAGCCCAGGCCAGTGGTGGCTTCATGAGCAGTTGGACCTCCAAAAACAGAGTGAAACGTGAGATAAGTTAGGAGTTTGGGATTAACAGATACACACTACTATATATAAAATAGATAACCAACAAGGACCTACTGTATAGCACAAGGAACTATAATCAATATTTTGTACTAGCCTATAAGACAAAAGAATCTGAAAAGAATATATATATATATTCATATATATATAACTGAATCACTTTGCTGTACACCTGAAACTAACATAACATTGTAAATCAACTATACTTCAATAAAAAAAATAATAAAAATTTTTTTAAAAGCAAAAGGAAACTCTCGCCAGGGACTCTGTGTTTCTAGCCTCTAGACCTCAGGGATTTCTCAAGAAAATCAGCTCCGTATATTTCTAACTTGTTCAGTATGAAATCTTCAAAATGTTTTCTTTAAGTGTTCTCTGATACATATGAAATCCTTTGAACATTTTTTCCTAAAATAATTTGTCATTTCTGCTGACAAATGAAGGTAAATGAGTTTCAGCACCATGCAGTGTCAGCCATAGAATGAAAGGGTTTTTCTTTCTGATTGTGAATTTCAGCAAGCATCTTCTCTGTTGCTTCAGCAGGTGCAGCTGAGAAATGAACAATCATGCATATCTTACAGCTGAGAAATGAACAATCATGCATATCTTACAGCTGAGAAATGAACAATCATGCATATCTTACAGCTGAGAAATGAACAATCATGCATATCCTACAGCTGAGAAATGAACAATCATGCATATCTTACAGCTGAGAAATGAACAATCATGCATATCCTACAGCTGAGAAATGAACAATCATGCATATCTTACAGCTGAGAAATGAACAATCATGCATATCTTACAGCTGAGAAATGAACAATCATGCATATCTTACAGCTGAGAAATGAACAATCATGCATATCTTACAGCTGAGAAATGAACAATCATGCATATCCTACAGCTGAGAAATGAACAATCATGCATATCTTACAGCTGAGAAATGAACAATCATGCATATCCTACAGCTGAGAAATGAACAATCATGCATATCTTACAGCTGAGAAATGAACAATCATGCATATCTTACAGCTGAGAAATGAACAATCATGCATATCTTACAGCTGAGAAATGAACAATCATGCATATCTTACAGCTGAGAAATGAACAATCATGCATATCTTACAGCTGAGAAATGAACAATCATGCATATCTTACAGCTGAGAAATGAACAATCATGCATATCTTACAGCTGAGAAATGAACAATCATGCATATCCTACAGCTGAGAAATGAACAATCATGCATATCTTACAGCTGAGAAATGAACAATCGTGCATATCCTACAGCTGAGAAATGAACAATCGTGCATATCTTACGGCTGAGAAATGAACAATCGTGCATATCTTACGGCTGAGAAATGAACAATCGTGCATATCTTACAGCTGAGAAATGAACAATCGTGCATATCTTACAGCTGAGAAATGAACAATCATGCATATCCTACAGCTGAGAAATGAACAATCATGCATATCTTACAGCTGAGAAATGAACAATCATGCATATCTTACAGCTGAGAAATGAACAATCATGCATATCTTACAGCTGAGAAATGAACAATCATGCATATCTTACAGCTGAGAAATGAACAATCATGCATATCTTACAGCTGAGAAATGAACAATCATGCATATCTTACAGCTGAGAAATGAACAATCGTGCATATCTTACAGCTGAGAAATGAACAATCGTGCATATCTTACAGCTGAGAAATGAACAATCGTGCATATCTTACAGCTGAGAAATGAACAATCGTGCATATCTTACAGCTGAGAAATGAACAATCCTGCATATCTTACAGCTGAGAAATGAACAATCATGCATATCCTACAGCTGAGAAATGAACAATCATGCATATCTTACAGCTGAGAAATGAACAATCATGCATATCCTACAGCTGAGAAATGAACAATCATGCATATCTTACAGCTGAGAAATGAACAATCATGCATATCTTACAGCTGAGAAATGAACAATCATGCATATCTTACAGCTGAGAAATGAACAATCATGCATATCTTACAGCTGAGAAATGAACAATCATGCATATCTTACAGCTGAGAAATGAACAATCATGCATATCTTACAGCTGAGAAATGAACAATCATGCATATCCTACAGCTGAGAAATGAACAATCATGCATATCTTACAGCTGAGAAATGAACAATCATGCATATCTTACAGCTGAGAAATGAACAATCATGCATATCTTACAGCTGAGAAATGAACAATCATGCATATCCTACAGCTGAGAAATGAACAATCATGCATATCCTACAGCTGAGAAATGAACAATCATGCATATCCTACAGCTGAGAAATGAACAATCATGCATATCTTACAGCTGAGAAATGAACAATCATGCATATCCTACAGCTGAGAAATGAACAATCATGCATATCTTACAGCTGAGAAATGAACAATCATGCATATCCTACAGCTGAGAAATGAACAATCATGCATATCTTACAGCTGAGAAATGAACAATCATGCATATCTTACAGCTGAGAAATGAACAATCATGCATATCTTACAGCTGAGAAATGAACAATCATGCATATCTTACAGCTGAGAAATGAACAATCATGCATATCTTACAGCTGAGAAATGAACAATCATGCATATCTTACAGCTGAGAAATGAACAATCATGCATATCTTACAGCTGAGAAATGAACAATCGTGCATATCTTACAGCTGAGAAATGAACAATCATGCATATCTTACAGCTGAGAAATGAACAATCATGCATATCTTACGGCTGAGAAATGAACAATCATGCATATCTTACAGCTGAGAAATGAACAATCGTGCATATCCTACAGCTGAGAAATGAACAATCATGCATATCTTACAGCTGAGAAATGAACAATCATGCATATCTTACAGCTGAGAAATGAACAATCATGCATATCTTACAGCTGAGAAATGAACAATCATGCATATCTTACAGCTGAGAAATGAACAATCATGCATATCTTACAGCTGAGAAATGAACAATCATGCATATCTTACAGCTGAGAAATGAACAATCGTGCATATCTTACAGCTGAGAAATGAACAATCATGCATATCTTACAGCTGAGAAATGAACAATCATGCATATCTTACAGCTGAGAAATGAACAATCATGCATATCTTACAGCTGAGAAATGAACAATCATGCATATCTTACAGCTGAGAAATGAACAATCATGCATATCTTACAGCTGAGAAATGAACAATCATGCATATCTTACAGCTGAGAAATGAACAATCATGCATATCTTACAGTGGAAAGAACAGGGATTTAGAGTGAGATGGCAGGAGTTCAAGTTTCGGATTCAGCATGTTCGGCAGGTTACTTCTCCCTGAGCCTTGGTATCTTGAAATGTGAAAATACTTAGGTCAGAATATTTCGAGGATCAAAGAGCATCGCATGTGAGAACCCTGGGGACAGAAGAAAATCTCTGCATTGGTTAGGACTCTGTCAGCTGCAAGGACCAAAAGCCAGCTAAAACTGGCTTATGCAAATGAAAGAATTTGTGGACAAATCATGGCTGGGAACGGAGCTGAAAGGACCCCACTTGTGTTAGGACCACACTTCTGTCTCCGCTGGCAGGCAGGTCTTCATCATGGTGGCCCATGGCAATTCCAGGCTTTCATCCCACCAGCTTAGTGACTACCCTTTTCCAAAAGCACCAAGAACAAAGTTCTGGGCTGGGTTCTTGCTGGCCTGATTAGGGTCACGTATCCACCCTGTGGTTTGGGGATGTGGTTCTGGAGATGTGCAGGGTGTGGTACTCACATTGGTCAACCTGGATCATGTGCCCACCCCATGTGCCATGGGTGGGTTTACATGATCCATGAGTGGAGAGGCCCCCAATTCAATCAGCATGTATTACCTTAGGGGAGAACAAATGCTGATCCAATCAGGACACTAAAATGCATTTCAATGATACGATAATAATTGTGTACGAGAATCGCTTCTTTTAAATATCATTAGTAAACAGCAGATTCCATGAAGCTGACGGAAGTGAGAAAATCACTGTTATTGAAAATGTGATTAGTACTCCTTGTGTTGAGATGTCCAAGACCATAGAATCCAATGTCCTGTCTTTGAGGACTTAATAACCATGAATGAGGCCCCCCAGCTCCAGTCAGAGACCCCAGGAAGCAGACTCTCAGATGGAGCTTGCATGTCAGAAGCTTATCAGAGCATGAGCTCAGGACCAACACCTGCGGGGAGTGAAGGAAGCAGGTTTGGTTTAAAGCAGGGGTCACCCATCCAAGTCCTAACCAGGCTCGACCCTGCTTAGCTTCTGAGATCAGACGAGATCGGGCGTGGAGGACACGGGGAGGGGGAAGGGTAAGCTGGGACGAAGTGAGAGAGTAGCATGGACATATATACACTACCAACTGTAAAATAGATAGCTAGTGGGAAGCAACCGCATAGCACAGGGAGATCAGCTCGGTGCTTTGTGACCACCTGCGGGGGCGGGATAGGGAGGGTGGGAGGGAGACGCAAGAGGGAAGAGATATGGGGATATATGTATATGTATAGCTGATTCACTTTGTTATACAGCAGAAACTAACACACTATTGTAAAGCAATTATACTCCAATAAAGATGTGAAAAATAAATAAACAAATATATATATATATAGCACGGGTCAGCAAGCTTTTTCTATGAAGGGCCAGATAGTAAACACTTTGGGCTTTGCAGATGGTCCCTGAGCCAACTATTCAAGGCTACTGTTGTAAAATAAAAGCAGCCACAGAAAATACACAAACAGATGAGCTGGGCTGTGTTCCACTAAAATTTCACCTATGGACCCTGAAATTTTAATTTCATATAATTTTTACACATCACAAGATATCATCTTCTGTTTGACTTTTTTCAACCCTCTAAAAATGTCAAAGCCATTCTTAGATCATGGACCAGTCAAAAACACTCAGCAAGCCAGATGTGGCCAGTGGGCTGTAACTGTCTACCCTGGTTTAGAGGAAGAAGTTGAAATGAGATGCAGTCACAAGAGGGCCTCCACCTATCTGCTGGGGAGCCCAAGAGTAGGAATGGGCCTCTGCAGAGTTGCCCGGAATCAGCAGTAAGTTGCCCGAAATTGGAGCCTTGGATGTTGCACGTGCTTGGGAAGGAAGGGATGAGCTTGGCGAGGTGGCCCTTTTCAGCACAGGACAAGTCCCGGAGAGGAACGCAGCTGACAGCTGTCATCTACAACACTTGTAGCAACTGGGGTAAGGAGCACCTCAGTCTTGGAGGAGCACAGACCCATTCCATTCCAATGACTAGAACCATTCCACTACAACTGATTCCACAGGTGGCCATGTTTTGATTACAAGAAAATTCCATTATTATTTCCAGGGTACAGTCCCTGAAAGTGACATACAAATGGAGCTCAGTTCTCTATAGTACACTAACAAATGAAGTCTGTTCTTTGGGGCTGTCATCTTTTCAAGTCTCAACTCAAGGGAGTAGGGGGCACTGCTGAGTATTTATGGCTGCCTTCACATTCAACCTCGTTAGTCTCACGAGTCTCTAGCTCTGTGCCAGGAGTGGTGGTGGAGTTTTCACATGTTCTAAGAATGCTACCAAGACCAAGCTTGTACTGCTCGCTGCACGGGTCAATAAATGGAGAAATAAGTCATTGGGGCAAGGAATAGTGACTTTATTTGGAAAGCCGGTAGACAGAGAAGATGGTGGACTAGTGTCCCAAAGAACCATCTTGCGCAGGTTTGGATGCTAATTTCTTTTATAGAGAAAAGAGGGGGAGGTGAGGAGGTAAAGTAAAAAAAGGCAATAAGTTGTTCCAAATATTTCCTGGTTCCAGTCAGACTCCAGAGTGGATGTGTTAATTTCTTCCTTCTTGCAGCCATTCAGAGGTGGGCCTGGTCAGGATGTTTCTTGTGAGCTAAAGATATTTTAGCTTAAGGCTCAGGAAGGGTTCCAGGGGATGGGCCATTATGTATACTTTAAGCTATAGGCAATATCCCTTTAGTGATTAACTTGTAGCAAAAGAAATAGAATACAAAGATTAAAATAAAAGAAACAGATCCAATATGGTGTCAGATTTGTTCTTCTCTATTACAAGAAGATGGACCAGGTTTGAAGTCTGGTCCTTGTATGACCTATTGAAGAACCAAAACCTGCAAGTTTTAATTCTTCTAAATACTGTCCTGTTTCTCACCACCAAATCCTCATTTCTTGACCCTTGTAATGACAGTTGGGCCCAACTCTATCTTTCCCAGCCACCCTCAGTCATTGGAACAATATTCAGTTTTGGAATTCAGGGCTCTCCTCTTCACCTCTCCCTAATGCAGGCTGGAGCTATGGTCAGAGTCAGGGCAGGACCAAGCTCTCCCTCAGCCTCTTCTGGGCCCAAGGCCCTCTAACTGAAAGAAGCAGAAGACAGAAAGAGGAAAGGCATATGTCCCTCATTTATGCTGGAGGAAAGAGCCCATTGACAAAGGGCTCCTTCCCACGTGCTGGGCATCCCTGGTGATGGGGCTGCATCTCTAGCAGGAGTCATCACGCCATGCCCGGGACTGGTCCCTGGAATCCCAAACTTTTCTGTCACCCCCTGCTCATTTCAATACAATCCAGCTTCTATACCTCTCCAGAACTGGCACAGTGCTGGCCTTTTCTGCACCTGGAACTCTATCAAAATGACACCTCTCCTCAGTTTCTTTTAGGTTCTCACAGCCTTAACAGTCCAGGGTCAGGTCAGGAAATAGACAGGCTAAGCAGTCCTACCAGGGATGAATGTCCTGTCTCCCTGTGTTGCAGGACTCTCTTTCTGAAGAGTTCCTGCCAAGTTTATGCGAGACGAATTGGCAACAACTCAAAGCCCATTCCCAATGCAAGGCTCTAGAGGAGAAAGTAAGCTCTCTTCCCAGGCTCAGCCTCTCCGCAATACCTCCCTTCTCAAGGCCCCCCTTACAGTAATGATGGGGAGTTGGTGGTAGGTCTCCCTCTCTCTCCTGCCAACTGTCTGGCAACCTTCTGGCGAGATGGCTGGCCAAAACTGTTGGCAGAAGTCTGAACTTAGAATTTAGGAACTTAGTACCATTTGCCTATAATTTGGGGCTTTAACTGCAGTTCCCATCAACAGGGAAAATCCCACTCAAATGCTCTGATATGTTTTTTCTTTGTTTTATTTGGGTTAGGTTGGTTTTGTTGTTGTTGTTTGCTTTGCCTTAGCAAATAACAAGGTGCTTCTAGATACTAAAAAAAAAAACTCCCCCTGGAAAGCCCATCTTTGCTTTTCTAATCCCTTCTTGGCAAGTCCCCTGGATTGCATTCAATGACTGTGCTTTTTGTGTTTATCCTCAGGAAGAGCAAGGTTATAATTGCTTAGATGATAGACATCTTTCAAAGAAGCTGCTTCTTTCAAGATTGATTTTAAATTTAAAATCGGGTACTTGGGCATAAAGAAATAGAGTATTCCTTTTCAGATCTAACTTTCTTAGAATTATGCGTTCTATATTACACTCCTGGAACTGGTCATTGCAGAAAGGCTTGTACATACAGTTAGTCTCTAATATGAACCATAAGCAAGTATCTACTAAGTCCATGTCTATGTACACAGATTTGCACACACATGACTCCCATCAGTGTGTTCCCACTGTTACACTAATGTGCATTTAGTAGGACCGGGCTGGAAGAGAGCTTCCGGTGGGACATCAATGCCTGTGGGGCAGAGGTGGAAGAGAGAAGAGCAACTCAGCTAGGTCGCTGGAGGCGCAGTTTTCCCAGAAGGGATATATAGATTCAGACACACAAGATTCAAACTGCGCTTTGAACTTTGATGCAAGGGGGCCTCATCGCATAGGAAGAGGAAGCCTGACTGGTGTGAGGACGAGAAGCAAAAGCAGAGAGCATCCTTCTTCACCGCGGCATGGGAAAAGGTGAGCGTTCAGTCCTTTCCTTCCCTCACCTCTTCATACATATGCAGCATTGCAAAAGAGAATTTACATCCATGTTTCACTTTTTTGGAAAATTATTGTAAGTAGGCAGAGCACAGAGAATTTTTAAGGTAGTGAAACTACTCTGTATGATACTATGATGGTGGATACGTGTCATTCTGTATTTGTCTAATCCCACAGGATGTACGACACCAAGACTGAGTCCCAAGATAAACTATGGACTCTGGGTGTTAGTAATGTGTCAGCGTAGGCTCATTCATTGTAACAAAGGTAGCACTGTGATGGGGGGTAATGATAACGGGGAAGGCTGTGTGTGTATGGGGGCAGAAGACGTATGGGAAATCTCTGTACCTTCCACTCCATTTTGCTGTGAATTTAAAACCTCTCTAAAAAATAAAGTCTATTAAAAATTACTACACAGAATTGCCTTCTGTAACGCTGGAAAAAGCAAAACTGCATTTGACTCTGTCCAAGCCACACTTAAAGCAAGGAGCACCAATTTACATTCCCACCAACAGTGCAAGAGTGTTCCCTTTTCTCTACACCCTCTCCTCCACTATGGAGAACAGTATGGAGGTTCCTTAAAAAACTAAAAATAGAACTACCATATGATCCTGCAGTCCCACTACTGGGCATATACCGTGAGAAAACCATAATTCAAAAAGAGTCATGTACTAAAATGTTCATTGCAGCTCTATTTACAATAGCCAGGACGTGGAAGCAACCTAAGTGTCTATCATCGGATGAATGGATAAAGAATATGTGGCACAGGGCTTCCCTGGTGGCGCAGTGGTTGAGAGTCCGCCTGCCGATGCAGGGGACATGGGTTCGAGCCCCGGTCTGGGAGGATCCCACATGCCGCGGAGCGGCTGGGCCCGTGAGCCATGGCCGCTGAGCCTGCGCGTCCAGAGCCTGTGCTCCGCAACGGGAGAGGCCACAACAGTGAGAGGCCTGTGTACCGCAAAAAAAAAGAATATGTGGCACATATATACAACGGAATATTACTCAGCCATATAAAGAAATGAAACTGAGATATTTGTAGTGAGGTGGATGGACCTAGAGTCTGTCATACAGAGTGAAGTAAGTCAGAAAGAGAAAAACAAATACCGTACGCTAACACATATATATGGAATCTAAGGAAAAAAAAAAAAAGGTCATGAAGAGCCTAGGCGTAAGACGGGAATAAAGACACAGACCTACTATGGAATGGACTTGAGGATATGGGGAGGGGGAAGGGTAAGCTGTGACAAAGCGAGAGAGTGGCATGGACATATATACACTACCAAACGTAAAATAGATAGCTAGTGGGAAGCAACCGCATAGCACAGGGAGATCAGCTCGGTGCTTTGTGACCACCTAGAGGGGTGGGATAGGGAGGGTGGGAGGGAGGGAGACGCAAGAGGGAAGAGATATGGGAACATATGTATAACTGATTCACTTTGTTGTAAAGCAGAAACTGGCACACCATTGTAAAGCAATTATATTCCAATAAGGATGTTAAAAAAAAAAAAAAGCAAGAAGCACTATCACTTAAGACCTGTCTCAGGGTAGGCTTTTGCCAATAGCACCTGGCTGGGATCTCTCTAGAGGATTCTCTGCTGTGCTGTTGGATGCCTGCCCCCATGCAATTGTAATCTAGCCCAGGTATCTAAGAAGCTGCAGACACCAGCCCGGCAAAACAAGCAGGGGGCATGTTAATAAGTCATACCCCTTCGCTTTCTCCTGGAATAAGTCTTTTTCTCCGGCCACCATATGGAGTTGATTCACCCCCTGGAGAGGAAGGCTGCTGCTCCTGTCCTGCAACTGCTGGGAATTTTATGCCTAATAAAGGCTTCATTTAACACACAAGTATAAGTATGGCTTGTATGTAATGGCTGGGAGGTCTAGAGGTTTGGTATATTTTATATTAAAATGTGCACATTCTTCCACCTGTATTTTTTAAGAAGCGAGGGAAAATAGTGAAAACGTGTCCATCTCTAATGATGCGTCTACTTGCATCTTCTTGCAAATGAGATAAAATATTGAGGGCCTCTCACGCATAGATGTGAATTTATTTAATAAATAGGACTCAAATAGTTGTGTCAAATTCTGCTGGTATGGACCCCTTCTTCCTCTTTTCTCAAAATCTTTGACATTGAATGTGGGTTCCAGAAAGACAGGTTGCTCCAAAGACACGATTTGTGCATTGCTAGATGCACCTTAGCAAGGGCTGCAGGCGACTTTAAGAGATTTAAACAATGTAGAGATGGCCGCAACGATGACTTCATTCTTGGTCCCAGAGAGCACGTCCGTTACCTCTGCTAATGCCTACATTTTGGTTTCCTTGAATGGTTTGCCTCTCAGGCTCAGAAACAGGATTCTTTCCCATTAGTTTCCACTCCCACCTCCTCATTAACCCTTCAACTTGGAAAGAAAAGAAAAATTGGCAATCTCTGAAAACATTCTGTTTGGGCTTTTGTGTGGTACTTACAGGACGCCTAAATTAGCTCAGAGGATTCTGGGCGGGCAATCCTTATTACATCTATTGTTAACTCATCAGTAGACCAAAACTGCCTAAACCAAGTTTTCCACTCAATAATTAGCCAATGGTTTCATTTGGTGGTTTCTTCCATCAACTAATTACAGCCTTCAAAAGAATGATATCACTGCCTGGCTAGAAGAAAAGTTAAGCTAATCAAAAGCCATTTTCAGAGTCTACTGAAAAGGGAGAAAATGAATTTAGGATATCAAAGAAATCATGCTGCCAGCTTTGGGGAGACAGTGAATTTATAGCTTGGACTTCTAACACTCGTCTTTAACCCTGTGCTTCCCTAAGTTGTGAAAATATGAAGCTAGGGATATCAACAACCTATTAGGATTATTAGAAAGTCCTCAGGTCCTAAATAAAAAAGTGAGGTCAAAATCACTTCCTCAAAGTCTCAGAACAGAACTGAACTAAAACTTTGATCCCTCTAAGATTCCTTGAAACTTTTAGAATAGAGTTCTCTTTGAATAAAATGAAATAAAGTGTAGAGGAAGAATAATTTTACACTGATTTGAATATATTGACAATAATTTTTTTTTAATTTTTTTTATTTTTGGCTGTGCTGGGTCTTCACTGCTGCGCACAGGCTTTCTCTAGTTGCAGCGAGTGGAGGCTACTCTTCGTTGCGGTGCGCAGGCTTCTCATTGCGGTGGCTTCTCATTGCGGAGCACAGGCTCTAGGCGCGCGGGCTTCAGTAGTTGTGGCTCGCGGGCTCAGTAGTTGTGGCTCACGGGCTCTAGAGCACAGGCTCAGTAGTTGTGGCTCACGGGCTTAGTTACTCCGCGGCATGTGGGATCTTCCCGGACCAGGGCTCGAACCCATATCCCCTGCATTGGCAGGAGGATTCTTAACCACTGCGCCACCAGGGAAGCCCCACAATAATTTTGAAGCATAGTAATTAGTCATTAATGTACAGTAGTTTGCAGAGGTAGCTCTGATTACTGTAAATTTCAAAGAGCCAAACCAGGATTTCTGTGTGTTCATTGATTCCTGGGCACCCAACAATGGTGTAAATGGACTGGTGGTTTGGAGCGTGTAGAATTTACAGACGCCCATTCACTGTCACTCACTAGACCCTGACACCTCAAGCTGATGCTGCTCCGGCAACCCAGGCCTTTGCGCCTCAGATGAGCAGAGCTGTCTGCCAGAATTGAAGGAAGATGATCCAAAAACATACCTTTGTCATTTAAACCCAGAGTCTGGGAGTTATGTGATACCTGGTAAACATGTTCCAAACTTTCCTTTGTCTTTTTGCTCTTTGTACAAAGTTGAACGCATCACTTTTGGTTTCAATATCATTCAAATATTCTCCTATTCATTATTTTTAAAGTTTTGTTGTTTTGCTCAGTCTAGAATTTAGTTTTGCTTATGGAATGAGGAAGGATCTAATTTTATCTTTATTCCAAATGGGAAGTCCAATATTTTATTGGTTAGTTCATTTTTTTTTCCCTCACTAGTTTACAATGCCACCTCCTGCATATCCTTTTCAAACATGCATATGTAAGGGTTTGTTCTGGGCTCCTTGCTTTATTCCATTGGTCTATCCTAGAAACGGATACTACACTGTCTATTACTATTATTTTATAATAAATCTTCATACCTAGTAAAATGTGTCTTTCGTTATTTTTATTCTTGTCCAAAACTGTCCTAAATGTGCTTGACCATATAACATTTATATGAATTTCAGCATCTACTTGTAAAGTGAAAAATCACGTTGGGACATTATTTGGAATTACATTGAATTTATACATTTATTTGGGGAGAATTGCCATTGAGTCTTTCTTTCTCTGAAAATAAAACTTGGTATAGCTCTCCATCTATTTCGGTGTCCTTTAATTTTTTCCAAAATTGTCTTTTGTTCCTAGTTACCTTACAGTTTGTGGTGCCATACTAATTATATCTTTTTTTATTTGCATCTGTGATTATTTGTTGCTCACATATAAGCATATAATCATTTTTACATGTAGAAACCTTGCTGAAATTTCATTATTTCAAATAATTTGTGAGAAAAGGAAACTTTATTTCTTTCCATTTTTAAAAAATTGATCTTAGTGCACTGCCTAGGACCCCAGTTAAATGAGGGGAAAAGGCAGAGATACCGGGTATTCTTATCTTTTTCCAGATATTTAAGCAATTGCCTCTAAGGTTGCATGATTTTGTGTGCACCTGTTGTGGGTATTTGTGGGGTTTTTTTAACCCTGTATCGAGTTAAGGAAGTTCCCTTCCCATCATAATTGTTAGAAAAAAAGAGAAAATCTCATATAAACATTTCAGTTGAGCAAAATCTGGCTTTCCCAAAGCTCATTTCGAATCTCATGGACACTGAGTTACTAAAGAGTTTCTCTGAATCGGTTTTGCATCTGCTTCTTCTTGGTGCCCCAAGCGTATCCACTACTCTGAACCGATTCTTCTACTAATGCCTTGGCTTGTGATTTTTCACCACTTGAGGGTTAGGATTCCAATTCAGGTGCAGGTCCAGTGATTCAATTTCTCAGAAGGATTTGGTTTTCCATGTCAGATTCATGGTATAGATGAGCTTCCTTGTCATCCCTCAATTCTGTAAAGGGAGTTTAATACTGAGACCAAGCAGGACTCTGTGGGACCTTCCTGGGGACAGACCCCTCCCATGTCCCCTGCCCCTTGTCTGTAGAAAAGCTTTAGCCTCCTAAATTCCTTCCCTGAGTTTGAAAGAGCCAATTTAATCAGAGAATCGCGAAAATACAGAAACAAAGGAAAACAGTCAAGCAAGACAAAATAATATTAGTTGAGCTGTAAAACAAAGTCAAAGCCCTTTAGTTCCTCCTCAAGGGCTATAGATAATATCCTGAGGCATATCCTTGACTCATTTTAGAGATACTAAAACCTCCATCAGGTGGAAGAAGGTAACTGCATGCTGACCACCAGCATGTAGACCCCAGACTGGTTTGAACCAGAAGGTTGATTATGTTAACTCTGGAATACTACCCTGTTACTTCACCACCAACCAATCATAAGAACGTCCACAAGCTGATCATGTACTCTGCAACCCTCTCCCTCATCTTGCCTTTAAAACTCTTTCACTAAAAGTTTTCTGGGAGTTCAGGTCTTTTAAACATGAGCTACCTGTTCTCCTTACTTGATACCACATTGGGCATCTTGCAAAAACATTGTACTTTCCTTCACCACAACCCTGAGTCAGCAGATTGGCTTTGCTTTGCGTGGGTGGGTGGACTCAAGTTTGGTTCAGTAACAATATTCCCCTTTCTCCAGGATTATAGGTGTTCTTAAGTCTTGACTTCATACAGAGACCTCCCATTTATGCAGGAACAAGAAATAGGAACCCTCTATGGGCATTAAAACTCAAATCCATAGCCCTAACTGAGTCACTAGACCCTGGGGACAGTTGCTGCTTTGCTCATGGCTTCCTGTCCTAATGGTCAGCTCCTCTCTGCTTCAGACACACTTAATGTCAGTCATTCTCAAACCTTTTGGTTTCAGGAAGCCCTTTAAATTTGTAAAATTTATTGACAACTCCAAAAACCTTTATTTGGGTGGATTATATATGCTAATATTTACTGTACTCGAAATTAAAACAAAAAATACTTATTTAATAATTCATTTAAAATACCAGTACCAAATCCATTAAACGTTAACACAAGTTATGTATTTTTATTTAAAAATACACTCTCCAAAAGAAACACATTTGTATAAAGAGTGGCACTGCTTTACATTTTTGCAAATATCTTTGTCTAACTTAATGAAAAACAGCTGAATTCTCATATCCGCTCCTGCATTTAATCTGTCATGATATACTGTTTTGGTTGAAATATATAAAGAAAATCCAGCCTCACACAGATCGGCAGTTGGAAAAGGGAGGAATATTTTAGCAGCTTTTTCAGATAACTATAGATATTCTCCTTTGATAACACACCTGAACTCAAGTGGTAGTTTTTAACAGATTGGTTACAGTGTGGAATCTGAAACCATGATGCTGTACCTCTCTACTCCGTAACAATAAAATATGTTTGGTCTATCTTACAATTGGGTTGGATCTTGCATGCATGGTTTTATACATTTAAAAAATATTGGTTCACTGTTTTTCAGATCTTCCAAACATTAATATATCTCATTCACAATATTAAAAAACCACCTTCATTAAAATCACCAGCTATCTCATAAATATTATGAAAGTAGTTTTAATGTCACAGACCTCTACAAGGAGTCTTTAGGGGTCCCTAGATCACTTCGAGAACCATTGCCTTAAGTGATACAGTTATATTTTATTCACCATCTCTCAGGTTTCAGCTCTTCCATATCTGCTAATTTTCCTAAACCAGAGACAAGAAATCTTTTCTGTCAACAAAGAAACATGCTACAGTGAGAGTTACAAAAAGCTGTCAATAATCTCAACAATGTCTTCAAGCATAAACTTTCTGCTTGCTCACCATGGGCCAGGCTCTGTTCCAGACAACAGTCTAGTGAGTAAGAGAACATGAATTAAATTTATGAATAAAACAGTTCTATTGGTTTCTACTGGAAATCCAACTTTGTTTCTCTCACAATAGTCCAATAGCTATCGTTCATCAAATAATTCATACTTGTGCTTTAAAAATACAAGTTGCCAAGGGTTATATGGGAACTCTCTGTGCTATCTTTGTAACTTTTCTGTAAATCTAAAATTATCCAGAATAGAAGTTTGATTTTAAATTAATTAATATAGTGTGCTTCCACCAAGTTTTCTTGAGTCGAAAGTATTGCATTATGAATTCAGTTTGAGCTGGTAGCCTCTCTCTTATAAAGACATTGACTTTATTTAGAAACTTGAACTCCAAAACAGAATAATGATTTGATCACAAAGGAAGAGGATGAGTTTGGAAGGAGTATAAAAATGAATTCAAACTATACTCCAATATAAAATTAAAAGTTAAATTAAAAAATAAAAATGAATTCAGAAACACTATAAATTATTAAAACACATATATTATTTTAGTACGTATCCTACTGCATTTCTCTTACTCTGTGTCAGTCTCTAAACTAAATGTACTTCTTTTAACTTTTACAGTAACCCTATGCATTAGGCACTATCAATCTCTACTCTTCACAGAGCTACTCAGAAAGTTCTCTAACTTGTCAGTGACAGAGCCAGAGCAAAAGACAGTCTCTCTGGACCCAGAGCCCCTGCTTTTAGCCACTTGGCTCTACAGTTCTTATTGATGTGATTTCCAGAAATGGAAAAATTTACAGCCATTGAAGCCACCACAGTGAACGGAGAAACGTTTTCATTGTTGTTGGACTCAGTCCCTCATTTTCATGCTACCTTTCTCCTGAAGCCACTTTTAAGGATGTGACCGTGGATGGTTTGGTTGGATGTCTAGAGGGTGGCTTCATTGGGTGATAAATCAAGGTATCCAAGAGCAGAAGCCCAGAAATCCAAAGCAGTCCTCAGAGGAAGAAAAGGGGGATTTTAGATACTCTCCCTACCAGAAGGGAAATTAAACAAATGAATTTAATAAAATTAATGTTTACTTTTTAAATTTCTTTTTTTTTCTTTTTTTTTTTTTTTGCGGTATGCGGGCCTCTCACTGTTGTGGCCTCTCCCGTTGCGGAGCACAGGCTCCATACGCGCAGGCTCAGCGGCCATGGCTCACGGTCTCAGACGCTCCGCGGCATGTGGGATCCTCCCGGACCGAGGCACGAACCCGTGACCCCTGCATCGGCAGGCAGACTCTCAACCACTGCGCCATCAGGGAAGCCCTAAATTTATTTTTTTACTTTTTAAAAAAATGTTAAACATTTCATTGAAGTATAGTTGATTTACAATGCCATTTTAGTTTAGGTATTTAGTTTAGGTATTTAGGTATTAGGTTAGTTTAGGTATTAGTTTAGTTTAGGTATTTAGTTTAGGTATCAGCACAGTGATTCAGATATATGTATATATATATATATATATATATATATATATATATATATATACTCTTTTTCAGATTCTTTTCCCATGTAGGTTATTACAGAGTACTGAGTAGCGTTCCCTGTGTTATACAGTAGGTCCTTGTTGGTTATCTGTATTCATATATAGTAGTGTGTATCTGTTAATAATTTAATGTTTACTTTTGCTTACATAACACCTGATAAGTTCTGTAAGCATTTTATTCTGGAGATTTTAAAAACATACTCAAAAACAGAGATAATAGACATGTAAGCCATAATCAGCTAAGTTAAACAATTATCAACATTAAAGCAATCTGGTTTAATCATTCACTCACGCACTTTTTTGGAAGGATGGCTAAAGCATTTTAAAGCAAATCCCATATTTTTTAAAGATAACCGTGGTATAACGACCTCTTAACAAAATGAACGATTCCTCAATATCATCTAATACCCAGTTTGGGTTTATATTCCCCTGATTGTCTCAAACATAACATTGTATGGTTAGTTTATTGAAATCAGGGTCCAAATAAGTTCCATACATTGCATTTGATTGATCAGTCTCTAAGGATTCTTTTCATCTCTAACAGTCTCCCTGCCCCTCATTTTCTTTTATGTCATTTGTTTGTTAAAATAACCAGGACATTTGTCTCCTTGCATTTTCTACATTAGGTTCTTTGCTTCCTCATGGTGTTATTTAACACATTCCCCTACTCTTTATATCTCCTCTAAACTGATAATCAGATGAAAAGTCTTGATTAGATGCTAGAGGTTTGCTTGTTTGTCCAAGAATGTGTCATGAGTGTCGCATTCTGAGTGATGCTAGATGTTAGTATTGAGTCAGTAGGCTCCAGTGCTGTCAGCCTGGTCCAGCTATTAGAGTTCCCATCGACCTTCACCTAATGATTTTAGCAGGCAGCTGCTAAGTGGTTGCCTATGTTCACTTTCTCATGAGGGGCTACAAAATGATCATCTAATTCCATCATTCCTTCTGCTTTTATTAGCTGGAATTCTACAAACTTCACTCTGAAATAGGGTTGGATTTTATTTTATTTCTCTATAAATTCATCTAAGAGCTTTTGTCTTTTAATAAGGAGTCTAGACCATTTATGTTCAGTGACCTATTTGATAAGTATCTTCTTTCTTTTTTTTTCTTTCTTTCTTTTTTGCTTATTATATTTTTGTTTTCTTTTCCTATGTTTTGCTATATGGACTATACTTTGCATTTTTGTTTTTCAGTGTCTTGGAGTGTATATATGGTAGACAACTTATACGACATCTTCTCAGGCCATGCCCCTTTGCCTAAGAATTCTTCTCACACCTCTGTGGGGGAGCCCTTGGCAACCGTATTCGTACAATATGACCCTAGAACACTGGCCTGACATAAATGAACTAAGGGTAAATGTTTGACTCTAACTGGGCTGATCAAAATCTCTCCCCTGGGGATTTGGAATTGGGACCTTACATGCACTAGTCAATTTGGGGTTCTTACTAGAAGTAAGAAAATCTGTAAGCTTGAGCTGTGTTTACATGTTTGCACCATTCATAGTGGAAACTGGGGAGAAGGAACAAAATGAAAAAGAGGTGCAAATATATGTAAATGTATGTATTCTAAAGCAAGAGAAGGCAAGGGGCGAGGGAGGGTGGGGTAGCAGGGAGAGGGAGAAGCCTGCCTGAGCCCCCAGGTTACCTGCAGACCTTTGGTCCCTGAATCTCATCCTCCACGGCCCTGTGCACATCTTGCCTTGGTTGCTGGAAGACATCCCAGCCACATATGAGGGGGACCAACCTGGTGTTGGCTTCTGGCCATGTCACATTTTAAGGCAGCTGTTTTCTCTCAGAGGTGACATGGGGCAACTTCCAAAAGGACTCATCGTTGCCGACTCACTGACCCTCTACCTGGGCTCCTGGTTCTCTGGTGCCCACACCCACTCAGGTCCTCTCTGTTGAAGTCCCATCACCTCGCTTGGGGTAGAGTCATCCCCTTAAGGAGGTGGCTCTTTTTCTCACACACACCTGGCCCACATCTGATCGTAGGACACTTGTGCTTTCCACAAGGGAAGGGGTGTATCTGGGGAGGTGGTCCTTGAAGCTTCTCTCACTAGACTTGAGATTAAGAGAAGCACTTCCCTACAAATAGAACTACCATATGACCCAGCAATCCCACTACTGGGCATATACCCTGAGAAAACCATAATTCAAAAAGAGTCATGTACCACAATGTTCATTGCAGCTCTATTTACAGTAGCCCAGAGATGGAAACAACCTAAGTGTCCATCATCAGATGAATGGATAAAGAAGATGTGGCACATATATACAATGGAATATTACTCAGCCATAAAAAGAAACAAAATTGAGCTATTTGTAATGAGGTGGATAGACCTAGAGTCTGTCATACAGAGTGAAGTAAGTCAGAAAGAGAAAGACAAATACCGTACGCTAACACATATATATGGAATTTAAGAAAAAAAATGTCATGAAGAACCTAGGGTTAAGACAGGAATAGAGACACAGACCTACTAGAGAATGGACTTGAGGATATGGGGAGGGGGAAGGGTAAGCTGTGACAAAGCGAGAGAGAGGCATGGACATATATACACTACCAAACGTAAGGTAGATAGCTAGTGGGAAGCAGCCACATAGCACAGGGAGATCAGCTCGGTGCTTTGTGACCACCTGGACGGGTGGGATAGGGAGGGTGGGAGGGAGGGAGACGACGCAAGAGGGAAGAGATATGGGAACATATGTATATGTATAACTGATTCACTTTGTTATGAAGCAGAAACTAATACACCATTGTAAAGCAATTATACTCCAATAAAGATGTTAAAAAAAAAAAAAAAGAGAAGCACTTCCTCCATGGGTGGCGACAGAGGTCACAGCACCACCACCCTCTCTCCACCCCACACGACACACACACACCAGACAACATTTTGTATAGAAATCCACTCTGGAATTTCCAGCTTCAAACATTTATAAGCATCAGAGGGTGTTGAGGTCAGGGTCACAAAATTAGCTCTTGGCCGCCTCCTTTCCAGACCATGCTTAGACGATCAGCTCTTTACTGCCCTAGGGCTCCAGGCTAACTGGGCAGGTTTTCACTTCTACAAATGTCATACACACATACACATAGTATTTTCTAAGTCTCATCTGCTCATTCAGAACTAAGGGTTATTATTTATTTAAAATATACTAAATGAATGGGGTCAATTGGAAATCTCCCAAAACTTAAAATAATCTGAGTGTTTAATAGATTGATTCATTCTTTGATTTTTTTTCTCACTCATTTGGCTTAATATTTCTTTAAGTTTAAAACTAATACTTAATACCAACATCTTCTATTTGCCTATTCTTTAGCATTTACAACATGGTTTCAGGTGAATAATTTCATTCTACCTTCCTAGCAATCCTTTAGTGTTAACCTCATTACTGAGGATAAGAGAACTTGATCCATTATACAGATCCAGACGCTCCTTATTCTATGCTGCTACTACAGCTTAAGTAAATACATAAATACAGTTAAAATAACACCAATGACACACGGACCCCTGCCTGAGAAAAGAGATTTTAACCACAAGTCACGTTTGTAGCGGAGTGAGCTATTACCTAGAGTGGAATCTCGGCCCCCAGAGTTGTGGCTAATGGCAGCCAGCAGGGAGGCCACCAGCTGGATGGATTAAATGACCTTCTTTATGCCAATGGCTCAATCTTCCTGGTGAGGTAGGTGTGGGACGTGGGGAGAATGTAAGAACTTTCTTGAGACCCCAAAACGGAAGCATCCCTATGTTATAAAGATATCTGATCTCCAATGCTCTGTAGGCCTGTGAAGTTAAGAAGACCATGTTCATGTCAAAGTCATGTAAAAAGAATACAAACTGTGAGGACCTCCATTTCCCTGAGTTTCACATGCTGGCATTCCTCCTGAGCCGCAGATCTCACCCCGAAATGCCTTGGTCCCCCAGGAATCAAAAGTGCTTACAACACGCACCCAGCCTCTTATTTCACCCCACCATTGCCAGCTGGAGCTTCCCACCCAATCCCTTTTTTGAGTTAAGATTAATAAACATATTTGACACTGAAATCATCTTTTCCCCTGTGCCTTCTCCCTTGCTCTGAATTCTGACTCCTTTCTCAAGGCATGATAAATACATACATAATTTATTATGGGATAGATTTGCCTTCTCCTTTTGCAGCACTTCTTCCATTTGCAACTTCCTAGCACCTTCCAGCTTTAAGAGAGAAATTCCTGCCCATTCCTACCCCCATCCAAGTCACTAATAGTATATTGTGTAAGTTCCTCCAAGTTGTCTGTATAATATTCTATTTTGCTGATATCCCAAAATACATTCAACTCTTCACTAGTTCATAACATTTCCAAGATTTTTGTTGTTGGAAACAGATCTGTGATCAGCATCTTCTTCTTCCCATATTGTTTACCATATTTATGTTTATATTTCTGGGGGATAGATTCCTAGCCGTCAAGTACCGAGTCAAAAGGTACGCCTATTTTCAAGTTTAATAGACGTTGTCAAATTGCTTTTCAAAATGTGCTGAAACGGTGTACGTTCCAAGTGTCATGGATGAAAATCCTCTTTCTTTCCCTGCCAGTATTACGTGTTATCACTCATGAATTTTTACCAATCTGGTGATTAGGAATGATATGTGATTGTTACCTTAATTTGTAATTTCCCTGACTGTGAGGGATGTGAGGAATATTTTCTTATGTTTTTTGAATGTATCGTTTGGATTATTTGCTTGTTTGGGATTTACTTTTCTATGAAGTGTCTATTCATATTCTTTGTCCATTTTTAATTTGAGTTTTCTCTATTCATTATCAATATAAAAAGCTACTTTTTAAATATGGAGATTAAACTTTAATCTGTCATCAAAACACAAATATATCCCTATTTTACACTAATTTATAGATTAATTTTTGGTTTGTTTTTAAATTAAAGCATGCTCAACTCTCTTTGACAGTGTATTTCTTTTTTTTTTTTTTTTTTTTTTTTTGCGTTACGCGGGCCTCTCAATGCTGTGGCCTCTCCCGCCGCGGAGCACAGGCTCCGGACGCGCAGGCCCAGCGGCCATGGCTCACGGGCCCAGCCGCTCCGCGGCACGTGGGATCTTCCCGGACCGGGGCACGAACCCACGTCCCCCGCATTGGCAGGCGGACTCTCAACCACTGCGCCACCAGGGAAGCCCGACAGTGTATTTCTTAACATTTATTTATTTTATCAACTGGAATTCATGTTTTGTATAAGGTGTTAAGTGAAAAATTACTTTCTTTTTTTCTGAAGCACTGAGAAACTTCTTAGCACCGTTTATTAAAACAGCTTTTGAATCAAGCATAATAGCACTTTAATTATATTCAAAATTCTTAGGTATTTTAGGGCCTACTAATGTCTCATTAGGATCCGGTGAGCTGGCTATTTTTATAACAAATTTTAATAATTTCAAATTGGTAGAATAAGTTCTTCCTCTCTTCTCTCCTTTCATCTTTTAAAAAAGAAGATATAGGAAATTATATTGTGCTTATTGAGGTGAACTTTGGAACGATAGTTTCAAACTTCACAAATTTGATTACAGTGGTGTTACTCAGATAACATACTCTAACTGAGAGGCCATCACCATCTTTAGGCTTTAGGAACAAGGCTGATCTATTTAGACAAGTCTGAATTCAGATCTCAAGTTCTTATTTCGTTTTCTTTATATTTCTTATTAGAGCTGTTTTTACATATTTTACATTACTTGTTGTTTAGTGAATCAAATCCCCCTACTTATTAAAATACACTTAATTATACTTTAGCTTTCAGAGAAACTTTAAAAGTATTAATGATTCAGTGCTATGAGTCTGTAGAAGGAAATATGACTCACAAGAGTTTGGGAAGATTTCAAAAATTAAATCCTTTGAAACCATAATAAATGATTCCAATGAGACATCTGTTTGAATAGGCAATTGGCTAGCAGCCACCAGTGTATTCTCTCTTGATGTCTCCCCAAAATACCCATGAAGACACAAGAAAAGTTGAAAACATAAAACAAAACTGAAAACTAAGACAGGCAGTTGACCTAATTTTAGAATTGACATTAATTATACGTCAGATAACACAGGATTGAGAAAAGAGACAACGAGGGCTTATCTCATGAAATATCTTGACTTTTCTTCATGAAATCAAAACCACCTGAGCAAAGGGAAGAGATGCTTTGCATCTCCCCAAACATGTATCCAAGGAAGCAAGGATTTAGGGTTTGTACCAAAAAGGAAATGGTATCATCGTTCTTCTGCCTCCAACATGCTGATCTGGGAGTTGACCGCTCTAGTTCCTGTACTGTTTCTTTCCCTGTCTCTCTTACCTTAATGTATCTACTTATTCAAAGACCTAAAAAAAGATTCAATCAAACCACAGGGTATTGTTCCTTGCTAACCCTCGGGGGCCACTTTGCAAAGCAAATTAAATGTCTATTACTGCCACCTGATCTCTTATGGTCATCCTTCTATGTCTCAGCCAACCAACTCAGGGCTAGATATAATCCTTAAAAAATGAGAAGCATGTGAAGTGAGTGCCACATTCACTAAGGCTTTCCCTCTCAAGGCATTTTCCAAACCATGGCAACAGGAAAATAGAGCCCAAGAAATGAGTAGAAATCTCACAGGATGGGAGAAATGAAGATGGGAGTTTGGGATTGCTAAGGTGGCTGGTATTTGGGTGTCAGGACACCAGAGAAGAGGAAGCTGCAGAAAGGAAGTTCAAAAAGTCTGTTTAAAAGTATTGTTTTTTCCTAAGCCAACTTCTAAGCTGTGCATGCCCAAGATGGGTGTCTAGAAGGCTTGAATCAGTAGCTGCTGGGAGGCTAAAAGCTTAACAGGGATTTTAGGGGGTCACAGAGTGGGTATATATTAAAACAATTCCAGCTCAGTCAGAGTGGAAGGATCTTGGTGAACACCTCAGAGAGCACAGAGAGACCACACCCCAGGAGAAAGGACTATGCCCCAGGACTAAAACAAATGCTGAAACAGGGGTGAGGTGAGGTTCCCAGGGTGCAAACTTTCATGCCCCTGAGAGTGAATGGTTCATTTAGTGCTCTGGGCAACTCACTTGCCTCATCCTAGTTTTGGCCGTGCAGACAAGGACTTCAACATCACTGTCATTAATATGCTTTAAAACACACACACACACACACACACACACACACACACACACACACACAACAAAAGGATGTATAAAATGATTCAAAGGGAGGACATTTTAATACAGAATTTAAATTCTCATGAAAAAACAATATCAATATTTGAGAATTAAAATACCTAAATAAAATCATTAAAAATTAGTGAATGAACTAACAACTAGAGGAACAGAGCAGAAGTCATAATTAGTGAATTCAAAACCAGGTTGATATAAAGATAGCCAAATGGAAGTATAGAGAGGAAAAAAAGGAAAGAAAAAGAAAACCAAACTTAGAAGATAAGAGCCATATGGGACATAGTCAGAAATCTAACATAAGTGTAATTATGCTACACTTTGGAGTCACCAAAAAAGGAAAGAGAGAAACTGAGGAATTAAATTAGAACTAAAAAAAGAAAGATAAATAGAAAATCTCTTAGACATTAAAACACATATGCACACTTCTAAATGACTGCTAGGTCAAAGAAGCAATAATAATGGAAATTAATAAGTATTCTGAGCTAAAAGATTATGAAATATATTCAGAAATTGTGAGATGCAGTTACTTAGCAGGAATTTAAAAGTTTAAATGCATGTATTTTTTAAAAAAGAAAGTCTTAAAAACAGTGACCTAAGCATTCGATCCAACAAGCTAGACAAGGAGAGCCAATTTAACCCAAAGAAAGTATAAGAAAAGGGATAATAAAATTAAGAGTAGAAATAAATGAGATAAAAAAACAGCATATAATAGAGAAAATCAACCAGGCCAAAAGTTGATTCTTTGAAAAAAATAAATTTGATAAATCACTAGTAAGACTGCTCAAGAAAAAAAGAGGGAAAACACAAATTATCTGTATCATTCATGAAAAGAGAAACATTACTACAGGTCCTACAGTTATTATTTATTTAAAGAATTATGCAAAGCTACTATAAACAACTTTGTGCTAATAAATTTGAAAATTTAGATGAGATGAACCGATTCTATGGGAAAAAACGTACAAAATAACATCAATCTTATATAACTTCATTCTGAAAATAAAAAGAAAAGTCATGGTCGGGGATTTCTTTTTTCCTGGGAAAGAGCAGAAGGGAACTTTCTGGGGTGAGGCAAATATCTATATTTTGATCTTTCTGGTGGTTACAAAGTTGCATACATGTTCAAAAATTCACCAAGATGTATACTTATGATTTTGCACTTTATATGAGTTACATCTCAAGAAATACAAAGCAAAATATAAAAGCCTTTTATACTCAGATTTTTCTAATTTCATACTCTAAGGCAATTAATTTTTGACAATGTAAAAATAATTGTGATCTATTTAGGAAAGCACATAGAGCGCCACTCAGCAGAAGCATACACAAAGAAAAAGACTTGATCCTATCGCACAATTGTGGCCAGTGATTGTACACTTATAAATTTTAAGTACCAATCAGTGATATTAAAAAAAAAACTATTTTTCTATGCCTATGTCATGAAGATATTTTCTTATAGCAATTTCTATTAACATTTCAGTTTGGGTCTTTTATCTATCTGGAGGCTATGTTCCTATTTTTTAAAACTTTTTATTGGAGTCTAGTTGCTTTACAATGTTGTGTTAGTTTCTTGCTGTACAGCAAAGTGAATCAGTCATACATATACATATATCCACTCTTTCTTAGATTTCCCTCCCATTTAGCTCACCACAGAGCATTGAGTAGAGTTCCCTGTGTGCTATACAGTAGGTTCTCATTAGTTACCTATTTTATACATAGTAGTGTATATATGTCAGTCCCAATCTCCCAGTTCATCCCACCCTCCTATACCATTTTAGGTAAGGATTCAGTTTCTTTTCTTTTCCTTTTTTTTTGTATAGTGATCATCTTCTTTGCTTGTTGAAATAATTTTCTTCTTTTTTATGCATTAATTTCCACTCATACATGGATCTGAGTTCCCAAGTCTATTCTATTTGTTTTCATGCCAGTCCATGCCACTCTTGCCATTCTGTGGCTTTGTCTTAATATCAGGGAGAGTGAGTTCTTCTCAAAGTTATCTCCTTGTTAACTTAGCTAATCACAGATTTTTATCCCGCAAAGGATGTTTAGTAAATCAAGTTCTTTATAAAACTTCCAGTCAGAATTTTGTGTGGGATTGTGTTGAATTATGTTTATTATTTCAGCTCCCATATTTTATGAAATATGATACTTGGTTCTTTTTATGATTTTTTCCTGCTTTATATTAATAATATCCCCCTTATATCTTGGACATATTATTATGCTTATTATAAATTTGTTGTTGACGTAATCTAATAATTCTCCTTTTTGCAATATGTTTTTCCCTTTTGTTGATGTTTTTTAAATGGTTGTGTTTTTCTCTTGTCTGTTCTTTTGACCTGTGACTTTAAGTTTCCTTGGGAATATCAGCTACCTTATCCTGTAAAGTGCATAGCGAAGGGTCAAAACACACACTCTAGTTCTCATCCTACTAGATAGTTTAGGGGAGAGTAGGGGTGAACCCATAGAACTCCACTGATCACCATCTCTTTGCTGTCATGCCACCAGGCAACTGTTGGGCCAGGAAGCCATCTATAAACTCATCCAAAGAAACAGCTCTGGGATTTAGGAGGGTGATGGGAGTGGTGGATGTTAAAGGCCTGGGCTTGTTGCCACATCTGATTTCCTCAGCTCTGCGGGGCTTCTATGAAGCTCTGATATTTCCCTGTCAATGTGTGGTGTACTATGGCAACCTGCAACAATCTTCCAGCTGAATGGGACAGGTAACAGCCAAATGTTAAATCCTCTTGAGGCTCCATATCTTGATTGAAGTGTGGCTTACCTGGGGTGTACATCTGTCAAACACATTGAACTGTACACTTGAGACCTGTGCATCCCACTGTAAGAACACAATACCTAAGAAAGACGGGACATCTACTATCATCACCCTTATTTTACTGCTATTGAACACTGAGCTGGAAAACTAGCAATTAAAATAAGTTGTAAAACTAAATAAGAATTATAAATATTCAGAAAAAAGATATAATATTATATTTCATTGCTCTTATCGCATTTTCTCTGGAATCCCCAAAAACTCACTGAAAAAAATATTAGAACTACTGAGAGTTTAGTAAGATTGTCAGTTAATCAATAAACCCACACTGATCTATAACTGGGGGCACAGTTCAAATGCTTACAGCATTTTCACCTAATGAAAATGGATGAAAGAAAATAAACTGTTAGGAAGGTAATACAATTTTTTAAATTTTATTGAATTGTGGTTTAAACAAGTGATATAAACATCTGTGATACTGAAGATTATATTTTAAATTTGAAGGAGAAAAAATATGAATGGAGAAATCAGAACAATTTTATTTTATATATTTTTTTCTCACTTGGGGATGCTGTTTTAAGCCTGAAAAAATGACACATTTTGCATAAAAATATCAATATCAAGCTTTATATTTCCATTGTAATGTGTAGGACAGAATTCAACCTTGAATTCTTTAACTGGGTGCAATATTTAATTTTATATGGTTTCATATTTCATGAGAGAAAACAGCTGCTCACAAATTTAGGAAGTTCCGAACCTAACAGAATCTTTGTACAATGCTTTTTTTATTTAGTGCAATCACATTCCGGATATTTGTAGAATTACGGAATTCTGGCGTAATGATGTAAATATGTACCACAATATTGTACTGAGTTCAGAAACTTTTCTTTGTAGCTGTTCATTCAGTCTTCTTCTGATAAAGAAGTGATCACTATTGGTAATTTTTCTCAAAATATGAAGTTATCACAGTAGACTGTGTAGACTGGTTTAGAGGTTTAAGAGAATTGATTCTGCGGCCAGACCACCTGAATTCTATCCTTGCTTCAACACTCAGGAAGTGTGACCTGGGGCCAATTTCTCAGCGTCTCTGGGACTCAGTACATAATTTGTAAAGTGATGAGGCTTATAGCACCTACATCAGCAAGAAGATTAAATTACCTAATATACACAAAGCTCTTAGATGATCCCAGTGCATAGAAAGGTCAGTTATTATTAAGAACCTGTTTTTGAATTCAGTCATTTAACCCACTATTTAGAAAGTGAATATAGAAACTAAAAATGATAAAATCTTTTGGATGGCAGAATCCAAATATATATGGATGGTTGTGCATACGTAAGTGTCGGTTGTGTATGTGTGTATGCATATATGGATATACTCTTTATTAATGTTTGTATTCACTTGGATCCAGTAATTCTTCCTATGGGACTGTATCATGTGTCTAAATAATAATCATTTCAGTGTCAAAACAAACAAACACCAAAGAACAAATAAACAACCCAGAAACTTACTTGACTCAACAGGAGGGAGACATTATTAAGTCAGAACCTAAGAGAAACATTTGAGGTCAAGTTTGAGACAGACCCGTGAACCGGAGGCCTCAAGAACACAGGCAGCTCTCATCCCATCTTTCTCTTTACCCTAGGACAAACTCTCTGAGGAGGGGGTGTGAGAAGAGCCTCTAAGAAGGGAAATAGAGGAGTAATGGGAAGCTTTTGTAGTAGGCTAAAGAAATAATCATGAATTGTACAATGATGTACCCAAAAACTTGTTTATAAAAATAATATATGTCATACAATGTCTAAATGTATTGTCTAAATTATAGTAAAATATCTAGGCATTTAAATTACATTAGAGAAGACTATTTAATAACATGGAGAATCAGTTACTACATAATCTCTATTATTATGGAAAGATACATATTTCAAAAAATGATAAATATGATGTGAATTAAATTTACATTTAAATTATAAATATAGCCTGCAAATGATCTGGTTTCACCAGCATGCAACTAAAAATTAAGGGGATACTGCTTTTTCATGTTCAGTAATGACGGAGAAGTGGTTCAAATGGACTACACAAAATACCTGGTCATTTCTGCCCTTTCCACAGGTCCTCTCACCTGGTGTTTCTGGGGACTCCTGGTGGTTGGTGCCAGCATCTCAGCCAGTGGTCTGGTTTCCTATACGGTTCTGTTGTCCCCTGGGACATTGCTTGCCCTCCTACAAGGGTCTTCAGCAGTCTCTAGACTCCTTGCCTCATGCTTACTGCTCCCTGCTCTCGTCTGCGTCCCCATTGTGGGCACAGACTCTACTCCATTACCTAGATCAATAGAAAGGGTTAGGCTGTAACTTTCTATGAGACATTAGTTAAATTTCATGGATAAGTAAAGGTAATATCACAAAGGTTAAGGCTAGACATGGCCATGCAAAGAGCCCCCCTACAAGGCTTGGTTGGGGGGGTGGGTCCTCAAAGAGCAACCTCACTTTGTAACCTGATCACCTCCCCAGGCTGGGGACCCCTCTTGACCTGAGCCCTGGGAGAGCTTTGGGAGTCTCCTTGCCTCAGATCTTCAGCCCAACCTCCAGGAAACTCCTAAAGAGAGACTCCCCCTCCCCTTATCCCATTCCATGATTCACATTTAAAACATTTTAAAAATTAGTTTGTTTTTACTGAGATAAAACTCACACACTAAAATTCACCATCTTGCGGGGGTGGGATGAATTGGGAGATTGGGATTGATGTATATACACTATTGATACAATGTATATAACAGGTAACTAACGAGAACATACTGTATAGCACAGGGAACTCTACTCAATGTTCTGTGGTGACTTAAATGGGAAGGAGATCCAAAAAAGAGGGGATATATGTATATGCATAGCTGATTCACTTTGCTGTACAGCAGAAACTAACACAACATTGTAAAGCAAGTATAGTCTAATAAAAAAATAATAAAATAAAATAGAATGAAATTCACCATCTTAAAGTGTACGATTTAGTGGGGTTGTTTTTAGCATATTCACAGAGTTCTGAAACCACCACCACCATCTAATTCCAGAATATTTTCTCTGATTCCCTTTTCAATCCTTATTTCCCATTCCTGGTATTTGAGAACAAGTTTGAGAACCTCACGTCTAAACCGGTGGTTCTCAAAGTTTAGCAACATCCAAATCCCCTGAATGGCTTAACACACCACCTGCTGGTTTCTGATTCTGCAGAGCTGGGATGGGGCCTGAGAATCTGCATTCCTAACAAGTTCTCAGGTGATGCAGCTGCTGCTGGTCTGGGGACCACACTTGGAGAACCACTGACCTAGATATTTAGAAAACTTAGTTTTCAATCATTTTAATCTACCTTTGAGATTTAGTTTGCCCACTAGTCTTTCAGATTCCAGTCTTCTGCAGAAGGTGGGATTTTAGGATCTGTGCACTAGGGAGGGCTCTCCCCTCCACTGGGTCCCCGGGATCTGTGACTACCACTCTGCTCCCATCACAGACTATCTGCTGCTGTCAGGCTTGTGTTACCAGTGTTGAACTTGGGATCTGTCCTGGGCTCACGGAGCCCGGTGGCCCTTCAGTTCTCACCGGTCCTACATACCCTGCCGGAACTGACCCTGCCTTTGTTTGCGGAGGGTCACTTTGTCCCCCCCCCTCGACGGGCCCCATGGCCAGCCCATGGGGCTGACGGACTCGGCATCACAGCCTCTCTGTGTTGGACCACGCTGCTCTCCCCTTTTAGCTCTGCCTCTAACAGGAGGACAGCAAGGTCCCCGTGCCCCAAGGTCCCTCCAGGCTTTGCATCCTGGAGCAGAGGGATGAGAGCGCCCACTGATGATAAAGAACCACTGGACGAGAGGGAAACGCCCTCAGTGACTCCAGGACTCTCAGATGGAGGAACCGGCAGAAGCCAGGGCTGGGAGGCGGGGTCCCAGTTTCTCAAGCACAACCTCTGCTCTCCCTTACAGCAATCACACTCCTTCTCTGTTCTCTTTTCTGCTTAGCTGCCCTCCTTAGAGGTGGCTCCCTTTTTCTTTTTCTTTTTTTTTTTTTTGATGATGTGGACCATTTTTAAAGTCTTTGTTACCATATTGCTTCTGTTTTATGTTTTGGTTTTTTGGCTGCGAAGCATGTGGGATCTTAGCTCCCTGACTGCTGCATTGGAAGGCGAAGTCTTAACCACTGGACCACCAGGGAATTTCCCAAGGTGGCTCACTTCCGACTTGCAGGTGTTATGACATACTCCTGAATCCTTTCTGTGAAGTGCCTCTTGCCTGATCATCAGACCAGGGTGTGGTTGGGGGTGCGGGCAGCTGGACCACCTGTGCTGCTAGCTGAGCCACAGGCTCTCAGGCCACAACCCAGACTTACCGAATCAGAAACTCTAGGGATGGGACGCGAGAAGCTGCACTTGAACGGGCACCCCAGATAATTCTATGTACACTCAATTTGAGGACATCTGTACTAGGCTAATAGCCACAGAAACTGAGGGCTAGAAACTGTGCTGTTGACCAGCATATTTTCACCACGTGGCACACAGCATGTGCAGGAGTCGCCGTAAAGAGGACTGGGTTCCACAGTGGGGATGGGGTGGGGGACAATCATAGGTATAGTGACATGACGCTTGCAAATTGTGTGTGTGTGTGCATGCACGCGTGTGTCATCTCAGCACCACCTGAGTCCCCTTTGGCTCTGGAATAGACCCCTGCTTTTGCTTGGACACTGCTCCCCATAAGTGATGGGGTGCTTTAAACACCAAAGTCACAGCCTGTTGCTTACATGAGAAGAGAGTCACAGAAACCAAGACCCATGTAAGGTCAGAGTCAGGGTACCCTTCTCTGGTTTGCCATTTTCTCTGGTTTGCCATTTTCTCTGGAGCAATTGCTGGTGGAGTGAGTGAGTGGCCAGGACTGTGCTGGCTAGATGTTCTCTCTCTGTCCTTGTGTGGTTACGTTCACGGAAGCTAAAAGCACACATTACATGTCTCCACTGCGGACACAAATAAATGTTTGTTGGAGGAATGAAGGAACACGTGGCAGTTCATGGTCTGCAATGAACTTTCTATAATAAAGAAAAATAGCTGTCCTGTAGATCGTACTTTTCACGCACCAGGTCCTGTTCCAAACATTTCCCATATAAGACTCAATAAAATCTTTGATTTTATTATTTTTCTCTTTTAAATTAAATCTTTGATTTAAAAAAAAAAAAAAGTTTCCCATTCGACAGAAGTGCAGGCACAGAGATGAAGAAACTCACTCAAAGTCCCAGAGGCAGGGGCTGAGGCAGGGGCTGAACCTCAGCAGTCAGTTACAGCATCTAGGTGTTTGGCCACCTCCCCCTTGGCTCCCTGAACACATATACCAGGGGATTCGAGGGCGTTTCTGAAAGTCTCCTCAGCCAGTCCCCCTTTCATTAGCACATATGGATGTCCCCCTGAATCAAACTGGAAAACCAGGTACAAATATTTCCAGAGACAGAAGCCACCTTCTACGCTAAGGCATGTTTCCTCCAGCATGTTTTGTGCTGGTGAGGAATTGGTGGTTGGCTGGATTGAGATAACTCTCTTTTTCTTTGCAAACCACACACACGAAAGAACCCCACACCTCCTACTTAGTTTGCTTTTTCCTGCACTTTATATTATGTTGCATTCAGTGGAATTTTGATATTTCAAGTCATTGTAAATTTTATAGCTAAATAAACACCCCAATTGCAGGCTTTACTGTCTAGTCAGGGTTAGGTGTAAACATGAGAAGCTTTAGTGGAATTATTATAATACCTGTTTGTATTTCAAGATTATAAAAATTCTGCTTAAATAAAGTAGTACATATAACCTACATAACATTAAGTTATGTCATAATCATTCTTCTACACACACAAAATTTGAAGGCATTCCACTGATAATGATGGAGAGTTTCAATAATTTGTACCTTTTCTAACAGAACTAGAGTCTGTTTTGCTTGTTAAAATGCACAGTGATTTACAATAGTCAAAACTGCATTTGGCAACAAGTTATGTTGAAGACAAGATAGTAGGAAATATTTTCTTGATTAGATAGTGGTTGGTGGAAATTCTTTCCAGCTTTGGAGAAACAAAAGTTAGCAATTGAAAGCATATCAGATGATGCATCAATTTCCCATAAACAGAAGACTGTGCAACCTACTTTATTGAAAAAACCTTTATGCGGAGCTAGATTTAATCTCTCAATTTGAGAAGCAGTGCCATGAAATAAGACGTTTGCATGCAAAATCTACAGATTTCCAGTGGAAATATAAAACAAAGAAGCGCTCTGTTCCCTTGGGGATGGCACCTATCTTGGATTTGTTTTTTCTCTGATGTTCTTGCATGGTTTTATCAGTGGCTTCGGGGAAGCGAAACAGCAGTTTGCTTCCTTCAGAACAAAGGCTTGGAGAATTAGGAAAAAAGAAGAAGATAATATATTAAAAGTAGTTCCCCTACTGTTCTTTATATTTGTTATGGATCTCCTGAGGAGTAATCATTGTTTCAGATAATTTGTCTTTGAATGATTTTAATATTTAATCTAGCAACTAAATACGATCTGACTTTATGCTTTGTTTTCTTGGTTTTTGTTTTTCAAAATCACGCATGCAAATGTTTCTTGAGGAAGGCAAGTCTTAACTATGTAAAACTGAAAAGAGTATGGACTTAAGCAAACTATACATTTTTCCTAAGTGGCTAGTTACTTTACCAAAAATAAAAGCGAAACTTTACTAACATCTTTAAGTTTATTTGGTAATTAAAATATTTAGCACACGATATGTGTCTGATAAATGAATAAATGACAAATAGGACATGGTCCCATGGTCAAGGTCCACTAATGTAGTGGTGCATAACTGGTGTATATTATAAACATGGTGCCCAGGGAGAAAATACATCCTTTCCAGCACATGCACCTTATTGGCTATATGGCAACCATATTGGTTTCTCCTCTTTGTTTCTGTAACAAGACAGTCATTTCATATGTTGTCAAATTTATTGATTTCTATTTTCAGTTGTTAAATGCTCCAAAGTTCTACCTACTTATTTAAAGCACTGCTGCAAAAATGTCTAGTGTTTCACAGTCCGTTTTTATAAAGCCATTTCTGTCTACATATTTATTTGTGTCTTAATAGGCAATCTTAGGTAAAGTAAGCATAATTTCTTACCAAAGCAATTTAGCCAAATTTAGTTAATTATCTGAAGCCATAATATCGTGATGTGCTTGGACGGTTTTCCCTAAATACTATTTCCCATGAAAGGGAACCAGGCAATCTTGGAGAAATCTCCAATTCCACATCTGATTCCTATAGCTGGAAATGTACAAGATAAGCCTGGATTATCTCAAGATTGTGTCAAAAAGACACAGAGCATTTGAAGAGGTTTCCCTGGCTAAAAGTGGGACAATTTCAGCATCAAAAAGCATTGATATCCTAAAACAAGTAAATAAAATGAGCCAAAGAAAAAAGTCAAGCACATATACAATACAAATACAAACAGCAATATAAAAGCCTGAGGTCAAAAATAATAATTCGGGGGACTTCCCTGGTGGCACAGTGGTTAAGAATCTGCCTGCCAATGCAGGGGACTCGGGTTCGAGCCCTGGTCCGGGAAGATCCCACATGCCATGGAGCAACTAAGCCTGTGCGCCACAACTACTGAGCCTGTGCTCTACATCCTGTGAGCCACAACTACTGAGTCCACGTGCCACAACTAGTGAAGCGCATGTGCTTAGAGCCAGTGCTCTGCAACAAGAGAAGCCACCGCGATGAGAAGCCTGCGCACCTCAACGAAGAGTAGCCCCCACTCGCGGCAAACAGAGAAAGCCCAGGTGCAGCAATGAAGACCCAATGCAGCCAAAAAAAATAAATAAAATCTTAAAAAAATAATAAGAATAATTCATGTTACAGGTAGTAATGAGACATAGGGGACATTTTAAGTTATTAAAAGTACAATTCATAATAAATATATATCAATCATAAAGATTCATGTGATAAACAATATGTCTGAATATTTAAATTAAAAATGAAAATGAAACATGACAAAAACATAATAGTAGAAGATGTGAACATATCTCCCAGCTTTTGTCAAGGGAGTAGACAAATGTTTTAAGAACGTATAAGAAATTTTATTAAGGCAATGCATAACTATTATTTTTAAAATGTTTTTAATTTTTTTTAACCTTATAAGCAGAAAGTATCATTTTGTTTGCTGTGTCCACGAATAGGTTTTAGAAAATGATCTTATTTTAAGCCACATATTCAATTTATTTGGAAAAACACATTCTCTGTCTTCAATAAAATAAAATTAGAGGTAGTTGTAAGGATTTAAATAAAGAATTCCTCCAATTAGAAATTTTACAATGGCATTCTAAATGACTTCTAAGTTAAAGTGGAAATAAAAACTGCATATATAAAAATTTTGTAAAAATTAAAATGCCTATTCAAGAAACTTCAACAAGATGTTAAAGTTTTGCTCAGAAGGGATTATGTATCCTGATGGCTTTATTAATCTCAATACATAATGATGTAAATGAATGTATTATTCAAAACTCAAGGACTAGAAAAAGAATTGAACATTGAAAACTAAAGAAAGGATTCGGTAACTATAATTTCTACATTCATAAATTGACAAAATGCCATCATGTCTAATCAGGAAAATACAGAAGAATACAAAAGTCTATACAACATTAGGCACAAGAATGAGGATAGAGAGACATATAGATAAGAATTTTAAAATTATATTGACTTAAAAATGTTATAGCTATATCTCAAAAATATATCAATGTAAATTTCAGATGCAGTAAATACTTAAATATTTTTAAATCACTAAAATAAAAAGAGAATATTAATATGAACCCTGGATGGAGACAGATTTTCTGAGCATTACAACAAATGCAAACCCCGAATGTTACGCATTAGAAGACCTGAGAGTTTGTCTACAGCCAACTCTGGATCAGTGCAGACAGATTCAATAAGTGAGTGGCGGTGAGAGGAGCAAGTGACCCAATAAAAGACCAATGAACATGTCTTTTTTGGATGCTCGAGGCCAACCATTCAATCCAGATTGAGATGGGGCTCCCACACTGGCTTGGATTTGGTGGAGGATATTTCCAGCAATGCCACTTGCAACCATATTAAAAAATTTTTTTTTCAGTCAAGCAGGGTATATTTCCTATGAACCAGCCAGGTCAACTGGCTCAGACCCAGTGTTTTTGAGCAAATGCTTATTTGTTTTAATAGACCTTAGTTGTCAGAGCAGTTTTAGGTTCACAGCAAAACTGAGTGGAAAGTCCAGGGATGCAGGGACTCAAATGATGTCATCCAGACATGATCTGACTCCCTGCATCCTGTGTGTTGGCTTCATTTTCAGGTAAGCTTGTCTCATGGACGGCAAAATTGGGCCCCCGGGAGCATTAGGCCATGCTGTGCCAGTCCTTTCCTCCTGGAATCCTGTCGTGGTAAGAAAAAAAATGTTTAAAAAAAAGCAGAAACTCCTTTCAGAGGAGAGAAAAGTCTTTGCTGAGCAGAACACCTTGAGGAGGATTTGTGGATATAGAAAGACGCACTGGGGTCATGGCCAGTTGGGCTAGAAGAAACACGTATTTTATTATCAAATCAGGACACTTTGGAGGGTAAGAGGGAGTACTATTAATCGCTTCACTGGAAAACAGGTATCATCTGGCATCGCTCCCTATAAACTAAGCATATGCTCCCCTTCTGAAGAAATGAAGCCAAGAGGTAACTAAACTGTTGTGCAAAAAAAAAAGCACGATGAGATGACCAAATGACTGACCATCCCAAACGTTGGTGAACCCATGGAGCATCTGAAACCCTCACACATTGCTAGCGGAAGTGAGATGGTACCTACTGGTATCTGCCAAAGAAAACGGAAGTCACAAAACCCAAAGATTTGTACGTGAATGTTCGTTGGAGCTCCATTTGTAATAGCCCCATACCCAGAAAGAATCCAAATCCATCAGCACACAAGTGAATAAACACGCTGTGGTGTATCCATGCAATGGAATGCTCCTCATCGATAGAGACACATAGCTATTGACGTACACGACAATGTGAATTGATCTCAGAATCATTGCACTGAGGGCAAGAAGCCAGGCTAAGAAAGAGAACAAATTGTATGATTCCACTCATAGAAAACTCAAGAAGATACAAGCCAATCTATATACAGAAGGAATGTAGATGAGCAATTGCCTGGGGAGAGAGCTAGAAAAAAGAATGGATGAAAAGGGGCACAAGGAAACTTTGGAGAATGAGGGAAATGTTTGAGAGGTGATAGTTTTGTGGGGTATGTAGGTCAAACCTAATAGAATTGTACAGTTTAAATACGTGTAGTTTTGTGCACTTCAATTAGACCACAAAAAAGTTGGATGACTTCTAAAAAATAAAAATAAGTGAGGTTTTTTTTTTGGAGAGGTGGGGATTGGAGGAGTTTGAGCCAGGGTAGAGAGGAGGAGGTTGAAGGGGGAGTGAAGGGGCCCAAGAAGAAGCAGAGTCTGAAGCTAACCGAAGAGACCAGTGCCCATTCCCCAGTTGGGCTGGGGCCCCTGGAGAGAGGGTACCAAAATCCTGCCAGACGAATGATATCTGACAGTCTACTTTATCTGCTGCGGTATGCTCTGATGTAACCTTCATACGTACACCCTACGTCTTCAATACGAAATGGCCTTGGATGAGCGCCGTTTAGGGGATATAAAGGAGCTGAATCCCCGATTCAGGATAGTGAGGAGGGACAGCTGAAATATGCAACATGAGAGAAAGATGCAGGATTCACTGGGAGCACAGAATCAGTCTGAAATATGACCAGTGAAATATGACCTTCAAGACTCGTCACTGAGATTTGGAATTTGGCTTAAGGTCCCAGCACACAGGGAAGCGGGGGATTTGAGACAGCGTCATTGGACTTTTGGAGGCTGTTAGAGCCTGACTGACACCTGAGTTACATGACTATGTCAAAGGGCAGCGGTCCCGTCATTCCAACCAAGTGCTGCATTTTGGAGCCGCTGCTCTTTATAACCATTTTCACCTGGGGTCAAAGAGATCAAGGTCAATGGCCTTCTGCATCTCAGTCATCGGTTTCAAAGGTAAATTTCGATTCAGGCAGGGGGAGGGAGAGGTGGTGGAAGATGAGAAGGAAAAGCAGTTTTCAATTTTCAATTTCAATACCCACGGTGCCAACACTGGAAATGCCGTAATGAGCAAGACACTTGAGTCCTCTATTCCCAGAGCAGAGAAGCCAGCAGGAACACAGACGTTAAATCGGGAAGAGCGATGCATGCTAGCATAAAGAGGAGAGGAAGGGAATTCCAATGTGAATTAAAAATAACTGAGTCTAGGGGACTTCCCTGGGATGTAAAGGGTAGGATGGGATTTGAAACATGAATAGGGAATGTGCCCCACCCCCAAACACTCCCACCCCCTGTCCTTGCAGAGCAGTCCCCATCCCCCAGTCACTGAGGTTCAGCCAGGCTGCTGACAGCTACCCTGGCACCGACACTTGTGCACCGGCCGAGCTGGATACCGTCCTGAATATTGGTGTGATAAAGCAACATCTCCTACTGCTGTGGCCTCAACAGTAGGTTTCTCACTCTCTACCACAGTGGGCTCCCGTGTTCCCAAACTGATGAAACAACCAGGCACTGGCAGTACGGTAAGTCCCCTACGTACGGATGAGTTCTGTTCCGACAGCACGTTCCCAAGTCCAATTTGTTTGTAAGTCCAGCAAAGTTAGTCTAGGTACCCAACAAACACAATGGGCTATATAGTACCTTACTATAATAGGTTTATAATACTCTTCACACAAATAATACATAAAAAACAAACACAAAAAAATAAACATTTTCAATCTTACAGTACAGGACCTTGAAAAGCACATTAGTCCGGTACAACGGCTGGCATCCAGGGGCACGTTCACATCTTTGAAAGTTCGCAACTTGAAGGTTCGTATGTAGGGAACTTACTGTACACTTGAATATTCTAAATCAGAGCCTGCCTTCCTGGGAGTCATGGCATGGGATGGCACAGAAGGGCCACAGATGGACACCGTGGGTGATGGTAATAGACATGCCTTCAGCCTCCACGTTTAGTCATGGAATGTTACTTCCTCTTCTGCTCTTGTATATAGACACTCAGCCATGAGTCCCACTGTCAGAAGCACTTTTATCTGGTTCTCTGAGTCCACTGCTCTACCACAGAGCAGCCTGTGCTGGACTGTTACATTGGTGACCCCCAGTGAATCATGCTTCCTGGTACCCTCATCCCTGTGTAATTCCTTCTTCCATTGATTCTGGGCTTGACCATGTGACTTGCTTGGACCGGTGGGACATTAGCAAGAGTAAGGCAAGCACGGGTTTGATGAGCACCTGCCCACTGGGTCCTGTCCTCTCGAACTGTTCCCTGTTGGAATTCAGCTGCCATGTTATATAGATAGGGAAGTTCTTGCTCTTCTGTTGGGAGAGAGGGGCCACGGGGAGAAGAACTAAGGCATCCCAGCCCACAATCAGCACTGAGGCCTCAGGTGTGTGAGAGAGGCCTTCCAGAAACTTCCAGCCCAGCCCAGGCACCAGCTGGCTGAACCAGCAAGAATGCGAGAAGTCCAGCAGAAACCACAGAAGCAGAGAGACCACTTAGGGGAGCCCTGCCAACCCACAGGGCCATGAAAAAGAATACACCGCTATTGTTTTAGACTTACAAATACTGAAGTCCTTGCCTCACAACAATTATCTTATAGATGTGCCCTCAGGCCTTGTTTTCCCAAACTTGTCCACACTGAGCCTCCATCAGTTCATCAATGACATCTCAGATTTTCCTACCCGGGTGCTGGTTCCCATGGGGGTTTCTGTTCATGGGTCCCCACTCTAGTAAATTGTGATTCTTTGTATCCACCTGTCTGGGTCTCCAATTTGGGGGCAGGGGTTTCGCCCTGTGACTCCAATTCTCCAGCAGATGTAGAAAGAGTAGTTGATTTTTAATTTTTCAGCTTTTTACTTGATGCTATGATAGAGTGACAACTTCCAAGCTCTTTCCATGCCAGATTGGAAATTGGAAACTGGAAATCCAATGCTGGTTTTTTAATTGAGATTATATTGATAAGCAAAATTAAACTACTTGTTTAACATATTAATAGTTGGCTTTTTTCTGCTTTTATTCTTAGAACAATTTTCCTGTGGATGCTATGTTTTCTGGTACAAGTTTTTGAGTTGATCACTGAGGGCAGATACCTACCGATTTTCATTCTATGATTGCAATTTTCCCTTTCATGGGAAGCCACAGGGTAGGGTGCTCTTCTGACAGACGCGATATCCTCCAGGTTGGCAGGTAATGCCCTCAAGTGGAAGTGATCAAAGTGCTTCCCTGGTCACAGTACCTACACAGTCTCCCAAAAGGAAGCAGGCCTCCTTTGCAGGAGCAAAACGAAATTAAGTAGAGGGCTTCCCTGGTGGCGCAGTGGTTAAGAATCCGCCTGTCAAGGCAGGGGACACGGTTCGATCCCTGGTCCAGGAAGAGCCTGCGTGCCACAACTACTGAGCCTGTATGCCACAACTACTGAAGCCCACGCGCCTCAAGCCTGTTTTCCACAACAAGAGAAGCCATGACAATGAGAAGCTCGCGCACCGCAACCGCAACTACGGAAAGCCCGCGCACAGCAACGAAGACACAACGCAGCCAAAAATAAATAAATTTATTTAAAATAAAAAAAACAACTAAGTAGAGGTGGATTCCACCCCTCACTTTCCCCAGCTCCACTAGAGGCTGCACTCAGGAAGTGTGGGCAGATTCCGTCCATCCTCTGTTTCTTTATTTGTTCCACTTCTCCCGCAACTGATTCCATTGATGAAAAGTAGAAGCTCAGGGTAACTGTAGAAATGGAGGTGCTGATGGCTTGGGAGTGAAGGGTTAGGGTGACTCCCATTGCTTTGGAAAGCAGAATTTTCACGGTAAGAACAGGTACTGATTTTATAGAAGTGAGGATAAATACCCAGATGTATTCATTAGAGTCCTACCAGCTTCTTCCAGAGATAAACTGCAGATCAAATTAACACAATAGAAGTGTGTTTCTCACTCACATTAAGTCCATTTGGCAGTTAACTGAGCAGGGAATAGGGAGGGAAGCTCTGCTCCATGAGCTCATTCATGGAGCCAGGCTCCTCCGTCTCGTGGTTCTTCCATCCTCTGGAGCCTCAGAACCCTCTCCACACAGTCAGAAGACAAAGTGGAGAATCATGCAGGAGGTTTTATGAGCCCGGCTGGTAAACAGGATCCACGATACCTGGTCGTATGGCCACAGCTAGCTGAAAGGGATGCCGGGGAATGTAGTCTTGCAGTAAATGAGAAGATAAGCACTGGGCTTGGTGAACACCTAGTCAACTTCTTTTATACCAAGATAAGGGTAGACAAGACTGACAAGTCTTTGCTTCCTACATTAGTGACTGTGTTTTAAAGGATTAATGTGCATTACCCACAGATTGTGTTTTTCAGCATACTCTTCTGTTTTTTATTAATGTCCTAATATTTATTTATTTTTAACGTCTTTATTGGAGTATAATTGCTTTACAATGGTGTGTTAGTTTCTGCTGTATAGCAAAGTGAATCAGTTATATGTATACATATAGCCCCATATCCCCTCCCTCTGCGTCTCCCTCCCACCCTCCCTATCCCACCCCTCTAGGTGGTCACAAAGCACCGAGCTGCTCTCCCTGTGCTATGTGGCTGCTTCCCACTAGCTATCTATTTTACATTTGGTAGTGTATATATGTCCATCCCACTCTCTCACTTCGTCCCAGCTTACGCTTCCCCCTCCCTGTGCCCTCAAGTCCACTCTCTACATCTGTGTCTTTATTCCTCTCCTGCCCCTAGGTTCTTCAGAACCTTTTATTTTTTTTTTTAGACTCCATATATATGTGTTAGCATATGGTATTTGTTTTTCTCTTTCTGACTTACTTCACTCTGTATGACAGACTCTAGGTCCCTCCACCTCACTACAGATAACTCAATTTCGTTTCTTTTTATGGCTGAGTAATATTCCATTGTATATATGTGCCACATCTTCTTTATCCATTCATCTGTCGATGGACACTTAGGTCAGCATACTCTTCTTATCTAAGCCATAATTAGTCAAAACTTCCACCAAGAAAATAATTGCAATTCATATGTATCTGACAAGAATTCTCATTTTGAATACATTAACAATTTCTAAAATCAATAAGAAAAAAAGAAAAACAACTTAAAAAATTTTTATTTTATTTTGGAATACAGTTGATTGACAATGCTATGTGAGTTGCAGGTGTACAGCAAAGCGATTCAGTTATATACATACATGTATCTATTCTTTTTCAAATTCTTTTCCCATTTAGATTATTACAGAATATTGAATAGAGTTCCCTGTCTGTACAGTAGGTCCTTGTTGTTTCCCTATTTTAAATATAGCAGTGTGTATCTGTTAATCCCAAACTCCTAATTTATCCCTTGCCCCCCACCTTTCCCCTTTGGTAACCATAAATTTGTTTTCTATGTCTGTGAGTCTGTTTCTGAAAAAACAACTTTTTTTTTTTTTTAATGTTCAAAGGACAAGAAAAGGCATTTCACAGGAGTCATCCAAATGGTGCCTAACATCATCAGAGAAATCCATATTAAAAGCCAAATGAGATCCAGCATAGAGCCATCAGAATGGTGATAGTTGAATTTTCAATTCTTATTTTTAAAAAACTGGAAATACCAACTATTGGAGAGAATATGGAGCAATTGGAATTCTCGTATGTGTTGGCAGGTCATAAAGCATTACAACCACTTTACAAAAATGTTTTGCCAGTCTCTACCAAACCTATATATCTAAACTGTAATCCACCAATTTCCAACTCAGGAATTGAGTGGATTCCAATTCCAAAAGAATCAAAGGTGTATATCCACTAAGAGCCTTGTTTCTGAGTTTCCATAGAGCTATATTTATAGCTGGAATTTTAAAAATGTACATTAGTAAGAGAATTGGCTAACTAAAATGGGCTAACTGATCTGGGTGGTACCTACACTGAAGTTTTGTGCATTTTAACTGTATGTAAGTATTTTTAGATCTGAATTTTTTAAACATCAGGTTTCTTGAGGAAGAATTGAGGTAAAATTTCCCCTTTTTGTTCAGTTTCATAAGTTTTGACAAATGTATATACCACTATAATCAATATATTTCCATCACTCCAAAAAGATTCTTAATGGCTATTTGTAGTCAGTTTCCTCCTTCCATCCCCTAGCAACCACTGATCTGAGTTCTAAAGTTATGTGTTTTCTAGGTTGTCATATAAATGGAATCATACTTTATGTAGAATTTTTGTGTCTGGCATCTTTCACTCAGCGGAATTCTTTTCAGATTAATTTGTAATGCATATATCAGTACTTCATTCCTTTTCACTGTTTAGTACTATTCCTTTGTTATGGCTTTAGCACTCTTTGTTTATCCATTCACTAGTTGATGGATGTTAGACTTGTTTCCAGGTTGGGTCAATTACGAATAAAACTGCTGTAAACATTTACACAATTTAGCCTTTCCAAATGATGTGTAGTATCATTTGGATTTTAATTTGCCTTTACCTAAATAATGATGTTGACCATCATCTACACGTTTATTTGCCATCTGTAAATCTTTTTTTGCAAAGTGACTGTTCAAATCCTTTGCCCATTATTCGTTGGGTTGTTGCATTTCTAGCAAACAGTATGTAAAAGTTACATGTTTTGTAAACAAGCCCTTTTTCTGACATGTGTTTTGCAAATAATCTTTCTCATTCTGCACTTGCCTTTTTATTTCCTTACCGGTGTCTTTCAAAGGACAAAGGATTTTAATTTCAATGAGGTCCAATTTATCATTTTTTAAAATGATTTCTGTTTTCTGTATCCTAAGAAATACTTGCTTAACCCAAAGTCACGCAAATTTCTTCTGTGAATGCAAATCAAAACTACAATGAGGTATCACCTCACACCAGTCAGAATGGCCATCATCAAAAAATCTACAAACAGTAAATGCTGGAGAGGGTGTGGAGAAAAGGGAACCCTCTTGCACTGTTGGTGGGAATATAAATTGATACAGCCACTATGGAGAACAGTATGGAGGTTCCTTAAAAAACTAAAAATAGAACTACCATATGACCCAGCAATCCCACTACTGGGCATATACCCTGAGAAAACCATAATTCAAAAAGAGTCATGTACCACAATGTTCATTGCAGCTCTATTTACAATAGCCAGGACATGGAAGCAACCTAAGTGTCCGTCAACAGATGAATGGATAAAGAAGATGTGGCACATATATACAATGGAATATTACTCAGCCATAAAAAGAAACGAAATTGAGTTATTTGTAGTGAGGTAGATGGACCTAGAGTCTGTCATACCGAGTGAAGTAAGTCAGAAAGAAAGACAAATACCCTATGCTAACACATGTATGTGGAATCTAAAAAAAAAAAAATGGTTCTGAAGAACCTAGGGACAGGACAGGAATAAAGACGCAGACATAGAGAATGCACTTGAGGACACGGGGAGGGGGAAGGATAAGCTGGGACTAAGTGAGAGAGTGTCATGGACATATATACACTACCAAATGTAAAATAGCTAGTGGGAAGCAGCTGCATGGCACAGGGAGATCAGCTTGGTGTTTTGTGACCACCTGGAGGGGTGGGATAGGGAGGGTGGGAGGGAGACACAGGAGGGAGATATGGGGATATATGTATATGTATAGCTGATTCACTTTCTTATAAAGCAGAAACTAGCACACCATTGTAAAGCAATTATACTCCAATAAAGATGTTTAAAATTTTTTTTTTCTTCTGTGTTTTCTTTTGGAGGTGATAACCAATTTTAGGTCTGTGCCTTTGCCAGTTAACTACCTCTCAGCTCCAAATTCATCCTCTTTGCCTGCTCTGTGAAAATGGATCTGGGCCCATTGCATATTTTTTCTTTGCCTTTTTGGCACTGAAGGCTTGTCAATAGAGGGTACTAGAGAGTATTTACTAGCTGTATTTATAGTAGCAGGAGGCCAACGGGTGGAGATCTTGCTACTCCCCTTCATCTGCCTGGCACCAGGCTGGCTCCTTGCTCACTGGCCTCTTGATGTTTTCTTCCCTCTGAAATCCAGTAGGAAAGAAGAGTTTGCTTCCTGTTTCTAGAGTGCTCACACCACAGGCTCCTGCAACACACACAACATCTCCAGGGCTAGCTCCTGCAGTGCTCTGTGGTCAGGGCACCCAGCAACCAACAACATCCTCTGGCAACCCCTAGGGCCATTGTGTAGGTCAGTGCTTCCCTATGAACAGGTCCTAGAGGGCAGTTTTCCAGCATGTCCCACCAGCACAGCACACAGTGACTCTTTATCATCAGGCACCCACAGCCATGTCCTAACAACATCTATATCTCAGCCCTGGAGACAGTGGCTGATCTTCATATCTGCTATGTCTCTATTGTTTAGTGTCTTTATTTCTCACAAGCCAATCCATTGTTACTTTAATCCCTGAATATAAAGAATATAAAGTCAATACTTCTTAATATTAACTTTTCCTTGTTTTAATATGGTGTGAGTTATTAGTGAAAGATATTATATGGATATCCATTGTCCTAAAACCATTTGTTGAAAAGACTATTTCTTTCATTTAATTACCTTGGGGTCTTTGTCAAACATCAATTGACCGTACATGTGTAGGTCTATGTCTGGTATATATGTTCTATCTCATTGATCTATTTGTCTATTAATTCATCAATACCATGCTATCTCGATTATTGTCATTTTATATTAAATCTTGAAATCAGCTAATATAAGTCCTCCAACTTTTCTTTCTCTTTCAGTAGTTTTTTTTTTTTTTTTTTGGCGGTACGAGGGCCTCTCACTGTTGTGGCCTCTCCCGTTGCGGAGCACAGGCTCCGGACGCGCAGGCTCAGCGGCCATGGCTCACGGGCCCAGCCGCTCCGTGGCATGTGGGATCTTCCCAGACCAGGGCACAAACCTGTGTCCCCTGCATCGGCAGGCGAACTCTCAACCACTGCGCCACCAGGGAAGCCCTCGGTATGGTTTTGATCATATTTGGTCCTTTGCTTTTCTGTGTAGAATCAACTTACTGATTTCTACCAATAAAAAGAAAAAAAAAAACAATGTTGACTGAGATGACACTGAATCTATAGATCAATTTGTGATGAACCAACATCTTATCAATACAGAGATTTACAATCCATGAACATGATATAGCCCCACTTTTATTTAAATCTACTTTGACTTCTCTCATAAATGTTTTATAGCTTTAACATACATATCTTGCACGTATTTTGTATTAGGTATTTTAAGAGTTAAGGATTTTGTATTAAGTATTTCATGTTTTGTTATTATAAATGGTACTTTAAATTTTTTAATTTTAATTTTTAAAACACTTTTTAAATATTGGCTTTGTATCCTATGACCTTGCTAATGTTACCAGTTAATTTTAGGAGCTTTTTTTGGAGATGCTTCAGGATTTTCCACTGGCTTAGTCAGTTTGAGCTGCTATGACAAAGTACTATAGACTAGGTGGTTTATAAACAATAGAAACTTATTTTTCACAGTTCTGGAGGCTGGAAGTCTAAGAGCAGAGTACCAGCATTGTCAGGTTTTGGTACAAGCCCTCTTCTGGGGTTGCAGACAGCTGACATGTCATATTCTCACATGGTAGAAAAAGTGTTAGCTAGCTCTCTAGATTATATTTATAAGGACTCTGATCCCATTCATGAGGGCTACACCTTCATAACTTAATTACCTCCCAAAGGCCCCATCTCTAAACACTGTCACATTGGGATTAGAGTTTGAACATATGAATTTGGGCGGGGGGGACACAAACATTCAGTCCATTGCATCTACGTAGACCATCATTTGATCTGCAACTAAACACATATTTATTTCTTCCTTTCCAGTCTGTATGCTTCCCTCCTTTTTCTTCTCTTGTTGCATTGGCTAGTAACTCCACTAAAAAGGTTGAATAGGAGTGGTGAGAGCCAACAGCTTTGCTTTGTTTACAGTCTTAAAGTGAAAGCATTCAACCTTTCATTAAGACAAAATAATTAGAAATGTCAGCTATAAGTTTTTTTCCTACATGTCTTTCATCATGTTAGGAAAGTTCCTGTTTATTCCCAATTTGCTGAGAGCTTTATCATGAATGGATCTTAAAGTCTGTAAAATGCCTTTTGTGCATTTATTCAGATTATCATATGGATTTTCTCTTTTAGTCTGTTGATATGGTGAATTACATGGCTTGGTTTTCTAATGTTGAACCTTGCATATCAGGGGTTCCCAGCCTGTTGCTTAAGCTAAAAAGCTTTGACATTCAAATTAGTTAGAACACATAATCAGTTATGATTAGTAATGATTTATCATACAAGCTTTGAGGTTTTTTTAAATAGATCTTTATTGGAGTATAATTGCTTCACAATACTGTGTTAGTTTCTAAAGATGTGGCACATATATACAAACTTTGAGTATTATTCATTCAGTTCTTCAACAAGTATTTATTGAGACCTACTATTCTCCTGAATTAGGTGGTTAGGAAGATCTGTGCTTGGTTTTCTAATGAGATAGTCCTGACTCTATAAGTTTTTAGCTATATGACCTTCAGCAAGTCATTTCACTTTTCAAAGCTTCATTTTTTAAAAAAACAAAACATCAAACAGAAACAATAATTATACTTGCCTTATCCTAGATTCCCACAGGGCTCATTTCTTTCAGTTCTATTCTCCTGGAACCATCTTACAGAAGCCTTCCTTGACCACCTATGAAATGAGGCTCTTCTCTCACTCCCTTACTCCCAGATTTTTTCCATGACACTTCAGGTATGAATTCATACTTTCTGAGCCTGTCCAATACAATTTAATCTCCACAAGTTCAAAGTCTTCTGCTTTCAATACTAGTTCCCAAAGCCTAGAGGTATACCTGATATGGAGATATGATCAAATTGTATGTTGAATGAAGAATAAACTAAATGAGATTGCACATGAAAAGCATGTAAGCCTTATCTGGCACAAGACAGATGTTCATTAAAACTAACTCTTAATATAAATATGTATTCTTCATTGTACTTTCTCATATATGTTCCGATCATGAATTGTCAGGTCCCAGCAGATGGCACACTCAAACAGGGTATTTGAGGAGAGTAATAAATGGGTTTATTTTTACAAAAGGTGACTTTAGGTGGAGAAGTTTTAAGGGAAACCAGCAAAGGAAAGAGAGGGCTGAATAACAAGAGGGGCAGACTTTGGGGAATGGACCCCATCATAGGGCAAAGGCATATAGACCCTAACATCACTCCTCTCCAACTACTGGCTGAGCCCAGAAACCAGAGGGCAAGGGAACCCCAGTGAGGTGCTCCATAACGGCCAACCTTTCAGGGAGAGAGACAGAGTGGAGAGGTGTAAAATAGACCTGGAGGGGAATATGCAAACTGTCCGGCACCCATAACACACGAACCAATTTTCCAAGTTTAAACGCTCAACGACCAGGAAATTTTACAAAGTGCTACACTTCTAGGCTACCTTTTGGAAACATCTTTTTGCCCAATCCTTTCCCTCCTTGACCTAGCTCTAGAAGGGTTGTTTGGCTGAATGCAAGCCTTGGGTGAAATTGCTTTGTTGCTCTGAGATTCTAAGAAGAGCACATTCATAAGGACCACTGTAGTTCTCCCAGGCAGTTTCCTGGTTCTCTTCTCCCGATCTGTGTCTTTTGCCATACAAAATAAAAGAGAGCTGCTAACCCGGCAGCCAACTGCATTCATGTAGCATGCAGTATGTCTGTGCATTGTTACACAGCTGCCACAATTTCCCCCAGAGGTTGCTACATTTCAGAGCTGGATGAGGTAATGGGGATATTTAGCCCAAATGAAGCTTGTAAAAGTGCTTTGGGAATCTTTGGAATGAAAAGGACCGTGCATACACAAAGTTCGCTATTAATTACACGATGTATGCCCAGGGTTGGGAAAAGATCTTGGCATGGGTGTCTCCCACTAGTAAATATGACTATTTCTTTGCTTGGACAAGATTAATTTGACAACTGAGATGCAGTAAAATAAACTTAAGGCAGTATTAGTGGTAGAAAAATTTGAGATCATTCCCCTACCTACAAATTGGAAATACTGAAAATTATTATATCATCGAGACTAGGGGAGGGTATAACGGCAGTAATATGTATGAATTCATTTATGAGGAGTTTTTTTGAGGTGTCAAATAACATTCTTGGAATGGTAGCTAGATCATGACAAGGTTCCTTGTCATGCAAGGCTGGTTACAGAACCATCCACCTGCAAATGAATTGCAACTTATCCCTCCGTCTGGGTTATATCTTGAAATACAGTCAGGCAGGACTCAATTTGTTGAGTGGACTGAGGGGCCTGAAGACAGTCAGACAGACTGAGGGCTGGGGCTTTAAAACCAGCCCTTCCCTCCTGCAGTGGGACAGGTGGTGGGCAGCTTAACCCAGTTACTGATGCTTGGAGGAAGTCCAGCCCAGCAGGCAGCGTTTAGCTTCTAAGAGAGAGGCAAGAGGCCAGGCCAATAGTCAATTTCAGAGAGTTTACCAGGAAGGTCCTCATGGGATAGAACAGTACAAGCAGGAATGGCAGATACATGGAAACCCAAATGGGCAAGGACCACCATGGATGTCCCTCAGCAAGCGGCTCCAGCTCAGATTTTTACTTTACAGAAGGAACACTGGCAACTGTAAACCAGAGATGGGGGTAAGAGGCAGGAGGTCTATGGAGAAAGACACCCAGGTGCAGGGAACATCACTCCTCCAGAATTCTTATATAAAGTGCATTTGGGGAAGGCAATCTTGTTGGAAGGGGAAGTTTGAGGCTGTGTTTACATAGAACTTTACATAAAGTTGATAAGATAACAGTTTTCCATATCACAGAACATAGTAATTACGGAAGAAAGGGGATTACAGCCCTACTCACTCACACATACTCATACACACTCACACTCACACACACACATACACACACACTCATAAGCTACCTCCATGCACTACTAGTAGCCCAAAACTAGCCAACAGAATTAAAGTCCAGAGTTAGTGCAGGTAAGGAGACAGCAAGACTGAGGTCAGGATCTCAGCTCGGTCAGCTCTGCCAAGTACCAGGTGATGCCTAAAAGGCCCATCCTGATACACTCCCTATGTTTCTGACATTCACTCCCAATGGCCCTTTTCACCTGCATGTACAATACAAAGGGAAGGCTTGTAGAATGATCATCTCTGCAGCATTCCCTGAGCCATACATAGTAAGGGAAATTAGATACTTGAGCAGAAGGATGCATTCAAGACTCTTCACACCCAATATATCCCATCCACCTTCTCCCTCTATCACTTTCCCCAGTAATTAATGCCTAACATGTCCTGCTGGCCTGAGGATGTCTCTTCTGTGATTAAAAACCTCCCAACAAACAAAAGCCCAGGACCAGATGACTTCACAGGCAAATTCTATCAAACATTTAGAGCAGAGCTAACACCTAAACTTCTGAAACTATTCTGAAAAATTGCAAAGGAACATTCCCAAACTCATTCTATGAGGCCACTATCACCCTGACACCAAAACCAGACAAAGATATCTCAAAAACAGAAAATGACAGGCCCAGTATCACTGATGGTCATAGATGCAAAAATCCTGAGGATGTTTCTTGAACCACATCTAATTCAGGGGTGTTTTGACTCCAGAACACCTAAGCAAACATTTTTTTTTAGTCTCTTTTTTCACAGGTTGTGTCAGTTTTATGCATAAGACTCTGGGCTGAGGATCTACACCCTGAGCCTCAAGAAGCGAGAAAACTCCAGCTTCCATTATAGAGCCGGTTCCTTGTGACAATGGCCCCTGGCATCATCTTCAACAGAATTTTCCTGACACCCAGTAAGACACCCCAGTACAGCCCCGAACCATGGACTTGTTGTGCTAATGGGTCAAGATTACCTATAAAGTTGGAAATAAATAGAGGTGCCCGGGCTCATCCATGGAGACCCAGTACTGTAGATTTGGGGTGGTATCTGGGCACTGAACCAGAGGCAAGAATGCAATCAGTCAAAATCCAAATGACAGCCATTATGGAATGAAAAAGATTTCTAAGAGTTCCCGGTGATATATTCTTCCGCATGAAGGGATGAAGAGAATCTGAATTCAGGAAACACAGGTCTTTCGCGCTGTATTCTGTTCTGCATGCAAAACTGTACAGCCCTCTACACCATTGCATGTTCTCTGTGCATTTCTCCTTCGTTTGAAAACCAAGGGGGGAAAGTGGCAGGGGTGGTGGTGGTGTGATGAATTGGGAGATTGGGATTGACATATATACACTAATATGTATAAAGTGGATAACTAATAAGAACCTGCTGTATAAAAAAATAAATTAAATAAAATTCAAAAAATCGAAGAAAAAGAAAACTCAGCAACCAGGAAGTGATTGCTGTCATTGCCAGCTTGGCAGGGGCACTACTCCACAGCAGCCCTAAACAAGGAGCCTCTGGCCCTGTGTTGTGTGTGGATTTCAGGGATCTGTCCTGAGTGTCAACTAAATTCGTCTTGACCTTAGAACAGATGTTTCCACTTAATTTTTCGGAGCCACAGACAGTAATCAACTTACAGCAAATCTTGGTCTCAAATACAGCCAGCCACCTGGCTTCCCAGAGCAAAACCAGCGGCATTTCAGCAAATCTCCGGATGGAGAACTTGGAGGAAAGAAGAGAAATGTAATGCTTTGTAAATGCCAGGCGTGGTAGGTACACAGAAAGAAAAAATTGATTTAGATCAGAAAGAATGCAAGATACATTCTATAATCAAGGACCTTGGTGTCCGAACAGGATCCCCTTAGGAGATGAAGCTCAGAGACGGTGTTCCTCAGATGTAATGTGCGTACAAACCACCTGGGTGTTTCTTAAGATGCATATTCAGTGTTTGGTCCTGAGACTCTACATTTCTAAAAGCGTCCCAGATATAATACTGATGCTCCAGTCCAACAGCCACATTCTGGTAACAAGACCCAGGCCACAGGCCTCTGAACCAAGTTCGGTAGACAGATTATCAGCTTTGGTGAATTATCAGCCAAAGACCACAGTGACTTGAAGGCCAAAGAGGAACTCGATCTTCATCAGGCTCTCCAAGGGACAAAGGCCTTCCCATCCATGGAGATGCAAAGTAATCTTGTATCCTCTCTCTCCCTCTCTTTCTGATCAGAGCCCCAAATAACCTGTCCTATAGACTCCAATGTCTTGCAATTGTGAGTTAAGTAAAGGAGACATTAAGATGATTTCAAATTTCAAATAAAAATTGAGTCTGTTTCTTAGGCCATGTTTAATTCAAGCTCTTGCCATGGATTTTTTTGGGGGGGATGGGGGTTGGATTCAACTACATCATCACTTTCACCCTTTCTACACAGATGAAGGGCTGATGAGCCGGATGTTAGGAGGAACTGGGTGAGTGTTCTGCTCAGTGCCTGCCATATTCAGTCCCCCAATCTCCTTGTGACAAATGGCAGCTGGCTCGGTTTCAGACTGCTGCCCCAGGTCCATGTGGGGACTGAATTCATGACTGGGATGCATTAGAACAACCGTGGTAAAGCAACTGAGCAGTGGACCAACGAATGTGACTAATGATGCCGAAAATTCAGCCTCTGTGCACTGGTGTGGAATTGAATCTCAGAGACGAAGTTTTGGGTGAAGTAGAAAAAATTAGCTTTATTGCTTTGCCAAGCAAAGGGGGACACAGCGGGCTCATGCCTCAAAAACTCTGTCCCAACCCGGGCGGGGGGTCGGGCGGGGGAGTGGGATTTGGTGAGGAGTTTTATAGCGAAGGTTCAAGGGCAGGGTTGCTGATGAGAATCAGGGTGCGTGCAGGGCCTGCGCTCCTGTAATCTGGCCCGAGGCGGTCTCGTGATGAGCTTCTGTGGTTATCAAACTGTGACCCCTGGAATGAAAAATGCTAACATCTTCCATTTGTTGGGGGTTTTAGTTCTGCAGAAGATCTCAAAGATATTGCTACGTGTACCCTTGAGGTGGAGTCAGGACCCTGCCCCAAAGCTGCACTATTGTTTCTTCATTGCTCCTCCCTTGTGTCTGCAACCCCTCCCTTCTCTGATTAGCAACTGTTCAATCTGCCCTTCGAAACTCAGGGAAGGTCATTGAGGCTGGAGTCTATTCCTTACCAACAAGAAATGGGGGGCACAGAAAGGCTTCCATGACCAGGAGCTCCACAGGGTCCTGCTCGGTTTCACTAACAGGAAAAGCCAATTCTGGTAAGGCAGAGCCTCAAATCCCAGGACTGAAAACATGATGTTTAATGCTACCCCAAATATGATACACAATCACCTAACGCATTCACTAAAGGGCAGAACCGTGGCTGCCTGTTTGCTATGCCTATCTGAATCTTTCCCTCCTTCCACTCTGACAGCTCATGTAGCTGGCCTGATTCCCCTTATCATGGTATTTTTGTAAGTCAAAATTTAATACATATTTGTTGAACCATTTTTTCACTGTAGTCATAAAGAAGAAAAATGATTCTCTCCAAAAAAAAGTCTTGCTAGGATTTATCAATGGAATATGGAATTTATCAGAGTCAAGCTGGTAGAACCCAACATGTTGCCCATCCCCCTGCTGTAGGCATGACTAATACTTAAACATCCCTGCTTATTAAGACCTTTTGTGTTATTTTATAATAAGCATTAGAGAAACAGATTCTATAACCTTCTTAGAGAATGTCATTACGGTTAAGAGCATCTACAGTAAGGAGATTCTTCTGCCACCTGATTGTATTTCTTTGCACTGACCGTTTTAAAAGAAAAAAAGGAAACAAAGGATCACAATGCAACTACCATGAATTCTGCTTGCAATATCACACCTGTGAGTGGACATCTTTCTTAGCACATTCCCTTATAGGTCCTAGAACAGAATGACAAAACCACTATTCAGTTCCACAAACAAGCAAGCCCTAACGAGCAAAACCACCAAGTTCCTGGCGCTAACGGTTTCCCGGCATTCCTTTTTGACCAATATAAATAAAATATGGTTTTTGAAAAGTCTATGTTTATATTGAACATATCAGTTTGCATATTCAAAGAAAGACAAAGAGGAGCTTGGAATTCACGTACACACACTACGATATGTAAGATAGATAACTAACAAGGACCTACTGTAGAGCACAGGGAACCCTACTCAACATTCTGTGATAACCTATATGAGAAAAAAATCTGCAAAAGAATAAATATACATCTATGTACACCTGAATCACTTTGCTGTACAGCTGAAACTAACACAACATTGTAAATCAACTATAATCCAATAAAAATTTTTAAAAATTAAAAAAAAAAAAGACACAGACCACAGCAATATGGCAGCCACCAGCCACCAGCCACGTCCACATACATCTAAATTAATTCAAATCAGGTTATATTAAAAGTTTAACTCTTCAATCACATTAGCCACATTTCAAGTGCTCAATATGGACAGCTAGTAACTCTTTTGTATAAGTGCAGACATAGAACACTTCCACATCAGAAGAAACTTTTGTTGGACAATGTTGGTCTAAAAGGATGCATAGCGGGTAGTAACTATTACGGGTATCCCGGAATATTAGTGGTGATTATCTCTAGAAATTGAGACTGGAGGGTGGTGGAAATGTTGTTTTCTAATTTATGTATTATTGACTTCAGTTACTTTAAGGAGTCTTATTTACTTTTATTCTTTTTTTAACATGAAAATCCTGAAGGTTGGTGAGGAATCTAACTTTAGTTAAGTGTATTGTGGAGCCACGTTGGGTCAATGTGTCCTGTTTCTTTATGTGCATTTAGGAATCGAGCTCTTTTTCAGTAGATATGGAGTATGCCCATGTGAGCACTGCCCCATGATCAAAGCAGAATCATTCTCACTGTTTTTCCCATTTCTATTCTGTGAATAAAGGAATGAAGGAACATAAGCTTGGAAGTACAATTCTAAGTTGAATTGAGTTTAACAAAAATGCATTGAGCTTCTGTTGTGGTCTGCCCTGTGTATCAGAGTATAAGCACGAATGTCACCCTTGAGGACCTTACGGTCTGGTGGGAAGACAGGCCTAGAAACAGATTATTCCAAGGTAGGGAGGCAGGTGTGATGATGGAGGTACATGTAGCAAGTGACAGGAATCCAAAAAGGGTCATTAGCCCCACCCTGAAGATCAGAAAAGTCATAGCTCAACTGACTTAGAAAAGGGGAGTACCTATTAATGAGGAAAAGGAGGCATTTGGGGAAGGAGAAGAAATCCATGCTTGGAAAATGATATGAGCAAAGGAAGGGGTTAAAACAGAGGAGGGTAGTACACTCCCCAGGCAGGGTGGCCCCAGTGGGACAGGCCAACCTTTGGCTGAAAGGCTTATGCTCTGCCTGACTCTGGAAGGGATGGACACTGCAGCCTTGGTGAGAACAGCATGAGCTGTCGTGTCCAACAGCCCTGGGTCTGAATCCCAGCCACTTTCCTTCGCAGTTAATTGAATGTGTAAGCCACCTCACTGATGCAAGCCTTCTTTCTCTCTGTGCAAAAGGCCCAGTCATACCCAGCTGGCAGGATGGAGTGAGGACCAAGCAGGATAAGATGCGTAAAGCACAGCACACTGCTGGCCCTGATGCCCTGTGATGCTCGATCACTTTCTTCTTTTACCCCAATTGTACCATTTACTAAAGCATTTCGTTCCTGGGACTCATGGAAGAGGTAGAATCATGACAACATCACCAGCATCATTACGCGAAGCATCCTTTCTGCTCGTCGTCCCTGTGTCAAGGGCCATCACCGCCCCCGTCTCCATCCTCCTAACAAATCCCAGCAGGAAGAATGATTCCCCTCCCTGCCGCTTTGTAGCAGGGAAAGCTGAAGCTTGGAGTGGTAAAGTGACATTCCCAAGCTCCCACGCCCACACAGAAGCCCCAGAACTTGCAGCCATGTCTACCTGCGGGCAAGCCTGCCTGGGGGCCTCTGCGCGCGGCGCTCCTGCAAGAGGAGTAGCTGAGCATCATTTTGAGGCAGCCGAGGATCCACTTTTCAGAAGAGATTTTGGAAATAGTTCGAACAACAAAGAATTATCATTCACGATCTCAGTTCCCTGAAGGATCGTGCACAGGACTCTGTTTTAAAAAGCACAGAGTTTCTCTTAGGATAATATGTCTGCATGATTTAATTTTGTCCCCAAGGCAGAAACGGTAGCCCGATTTGGACCTTGACCTTGTAAAGCCAAGCTCTAGCAAGCCTGGGTAGACTTCCGGCCACCCCCACCCCCCCAGCCTCCAGGGGCTCTAGGTGGCTGCAGGGTGGGCTCTAGGAGACCCTAGACTCCAGCTGTTCAAATTCTGGTCAAGGAGTAATTCAAATAACAATAATTGCAATGATAGCTGCAAGCAGTTTCTCCATTGACAGTAGGCAACACAGGTACCTCTTCAAACCCCCAAAGCCCAGCCTCAGGTGCCGACCCAGCCCAGCTCCAAGCCAAGAAGCTGACGGGCTGGAGCCACGAGACGGGACCCTCTTAGTGTCGGCTGGAGCCCATCCACCACCCTCTCCCGCGCTGCCCTTTCCGGGCACCTCCCAGGGCCCTCTGCCTCTGGCCAGCGTCTTGTTTCAAGAGAGAACAGAGGGAGCCACAAGCCCGGGAAGGACACTTTTAATCAGTTACCAGACGCCTTTGAACTTCAGCATGAGTCCCCCTCAAGGTGTGCTTCAAATTTAAAGTGGAAGCCGTGGAGAGAAGCAGTCTGAGATAATCGGAACCAGAGTGGCAAACGCCAGGCGTGCACGTGTGCATCAGCCAGGCCCCCAAGCCCCGTCCTGCAGACACAGACATTAGACACAGGACTCGGGAGCTCCGGCTCTGCTCTGAGGATCACTCTGTAACTGCTGGGATGCGGCTACGGAACAAGAGGCCACCCCGCTGAGTCCCCACTGGGACCAACATACCTCTAGGGCCCCAAACCCAGTGGGTTTGTCACCTGTGAGCAAGAGATGCTGATTATCATTCTTTTTTTTCAATTTATTTTTATTGAAGTTTAGTTGATTTACAACATTGTGTTAATTTCTGCTGTACAGCAAAGTGAGTCAGTTATACGTATATATACAATCTTTTTCATATTCTTTTCCATTATGGTTTATCCCAGGATATTGAATATAGTTCCCTGTGCTCTACAGTAAAACATTGTTGTTTATCCATTCTCTATATAAGAATTTGCATCTGCTCTGATTATCATTCTCAACATGGTTGTTTATTATTTGCATCCCGAGACTAAACAATTACTCTGAGGCAGTAAACATTGTCCAAAGCACTTTGCAAGGAAGGAAGCACCATCCCCTCTGTACAAATTAGGAAACCAAAGCTCAGAGAAGTTAAATAAACTGGCCCAGAAGACGCAGCACTGCGCGGTGGAATCGGGGTTACTAAGGACATATTGTGATGATTAGGAAAGAAGGGCTGGAGAGCAGAAAGCTGGCTTTAGAGCAAAGGATGTTTGTTAATTGGCTTTAAGTGACATCTGTGCAATTAGTCCTCATGTCGAACTGATCTTAATTTCCTCTGGGCCATGGATCTCCCATCAGGAAAATGGGACTCACGGCTCTGCCCGTTAAGACCTCCTCGCTAATTAATTGACTCACCTATAACCTCTACGTGCAAGGTCTCGACTCTTAATCGTGAAGCACTTATATCTCTGCTCTTTCAAAGAAACTTCACAAAAGGCGTGCAGGCTGTGTGGTGTATGTGCACACATGGGTTAAGATGCAGTATCTATTTAGCCAGTGGTCCCCGACGCAGGCGGTGTATTGGATACTCTGGAAATCACGTTTTAAGTGATGGGGGGTAGGTGCTGAAGAGAACATGTCCCTTTAGAAGAAATAATGAGGTCTTTGTCTAATTGCTCATTCATCACAGGATTTTATCTCAGTCTGCCAGCCCACGAAAAGGAAAAGGCAGCCACTGATTTAGGCTTAGTTCACCTACGACTTTAACCAGCATGTGCTTCTAATGAAGCGAAGACTTTCTGGGCTGGAGAATTTACTGGTCGAGAAAGTAACCGAATGTTCCATCACCTCCTCTAATTGAACAGTAATAAAAATGTCACAAACGGTGTCAATTACCCATTGATGGGTTGCTTTCCTCCTATGCACCTTTTAAGACAGCAAGTGGTTCTGGAAAATACTCCAGGCTGCTTTTTTTTACCTCCAACTCTCCCCACACCCAGTAATATTTATTTCAGAAGTGACAAAGAGAGAGTGTCGCTTGTTGGTGTCTGGTCATTAAATATCTGTCGGAATCCCTGACTTAGGTTGGGTCCAGACACTCAATCACAGAATGGGGGCGGCGGGGGGAGGGAGTCAAAATAAAAGCAAAAAGTGAGTGTTGGTTAATTATGATCTAAAAAGTCAATAAAGTCATCTGATGGCAGATTTAGGGGAACTCATTAGAGAGTGGAATTCAATTGTGGAGAAAAGCAAGCTGCTACAGCTCCAAAACCAGCGCGTTTCATTAGGGTCTTCAAATGGGATGAGAGAAATGCCTCCAGGGCCTGAGTCCCCCCGCCCTCCATCCCAGCAGCCTACCAGTGGAGCATCTGTAAAGCATTTGCAGGAATAAGACAAGAAGTAAGGAAAGAATAAGATAGCCAGGTATCCAGCACAAGCTTCTTTCTTCTCATTTCACAGAATGAAATCCCTTACTTAAGAAAGCCAGACAAACTTAAGGACCCTAAGGATTGCAGGGGCTGCAGTGGCCACAAGTTTTTGCTCGGCCAGCATTAGAAATCTTAAAGCCATAGGCACCAGGGAGAGACGTGTGACACTTTCGTGTGTGTGACCATTTTGACTGTGGCTATTAATAAGAAACCGAATAGTGCAAGGCTGCAGGAGATGACAGTGAAAACTCCTTGTGAACCATATAGTATATATTTGTTTAAGAGTGGAATTTGGTCTGGAACTTAAATCTCCCAAGGCAAAGCTATAAAACAGGCAGTGTTTATCTTTGGCTTCTTACTGCCAGAATCCTCTCCTTTTGGGGGCCCTCTGTTCCCCGCATGTTTGTCCTCATGGCTCAGGGTCCTGTTCCTCAGCCTCTTAAAACTTACCTATCCATCTTTTATGGATCAAGCGCCCAGCTTGTGACACCTTGCTAGGCTATGGGGGAGTGATAAAAAGATGAGCCAACTGGAGTCTGTGTCTCCCGGGATCTGTTAATATTGTTGGAGAAACAAGAGATGAACATATGCCAAGCATCCATCCTACTCTGTCCGAGCCATTCCTTAAAAGAAAATGTCCGGTTCTCCCCATTTATCAGACAAGGTGATCTGATATGAGGCTCGCAAAATCTGTACCTGAACATATATACCCAGATCCCCATACTAAAAAAAATCTGTACCTGAACATATATACCCAGATCCCCATACTAAAAAAAAAAGAAGCAAGGCAGTGAGTTATAACAGTATGTTTATACTGCTGGGTGTGCTTGCATGGGTCCATTTCTATTGTCCAGCCCTTAGGAATCAGATTTTCTCTGCCTTAAAACATGGAAATAAAAAGCTGGTGTCACATATTTCTCTGAAGCTGGTGCCTTCCCTGGAAGGTAGGGATTTCACAAATCAATATGAAATAGATGGGCCCAAAATGGAAAAAGAAATGGTGGGGGGAAGAAAACATACCCATTAAAGGAGAAAAGAATTCAATTTTATTAATGCTCAAGTACAAATTAAACAACTGTGAGTGTCATTTTTCACCTATGGTTAGTGTCCAAAATTGGTGAAGGGTTAGTGAAAAGGGGACAGCAGTTTGCTGCTTGGTGCAAGTGTAAACGGGGACAATTTTTTTATGGAGCAATTTTCTGATCAGTAATCGTCAAAATGTTCATAGCCTTGGGCCTGGTAATTCTCCTTCCAAGAATGTATCCTTAGAAAATAAGCTCAGATGCATTTGAGGATTTAAGCACAAAAGCATCCAGCACACATCCCCGCCCCCAAGCATGGCTGCCTCGCCCGGGCTGGGCTGCCAGGAAGCCTCCTGCACCAACTTCCCCCCTGGGAGCAGCTTACACTTTTCAAACACACTGAAGGAATCCAGATGTGCTCCTGACCTCCCGATGGTCTAACGTCATGTCGGCCCTCGATCCTGTAACCTAAGGGCTATTAGCAGGTTTCTGCCTGTGTCTCTGCCACTTACTCTGTCTGCACACTGCCCCTCTTCCACTGAGGGTGAGTCATGAGCTTGCCTTTTCTTTCAATTCATTCTCCTTATGCAGAAATTCCTGGAGATTTTGTGTGCACATTTCAGCCCGACCAAGCATCAGCACTGGCTGCAGATTTTCCTCTTCTTTTTCTATCGGTCATTTAATTTATTTTTTTTTATTTTTATTTATTTATTTTTGGCTGCGTTGGGTCTTCCTTGCTGTTCACGGGCTTTCTCTAGTTGCGGCGAGCGGGGGCTACTCTTCGTTGCGGTGCGCAGGCTTCTCATTGCGGTGGCTTCTCTTGTTGCGGAACACAGGCTCTAGGCGCGTGGGGTTCAGTAGTTGTGGCTCGTGGGCTCAGCAGTTGTGGTGCATGGGCTTCGTTGCTCCACGGCATGTGGGATCTTCCTGGATCAGGGCGCAAACCCGTGTCCCCTGCACTGGAAGGCGGATTCTTAACCACCGTGCCACCAGGGAAGCCCCTTTATCGGTTATTTTAATGGGGATCTGGAAGGAGAGGAATTAAGACACTTGTTCTGACATAACATTCTTACCCAGAAGTCCTGGGTTGCTTTTCTAAAACAAAAGAGCATCAGAGGGAGGCGAAGAGGGAGGAGAGAGGGGAGATCCATTTGCGTGGCTCCTCTTCATAATTGCAGATAAGTTGCTGCAAGTTTGTCTGTTGGTGTGAGTTATTTTAAACAGTTTGCCACTTGTCTGGATGTTACTGAGCAGGGATTTGTGGGAGAGGGGATTGGAACAGAAAGAAAACTAGCTGCAGACTTCTGGTGAAGAGTAGATTTAGATGTGACACCATGATGCAAGGGAAGGGATTGGTTTGCCAGGAAGGACCTTTAGAATCTGGAGTCAAGATAACTGGCATCCTGAGAAGTCACACAGAGTCAGTGAAGTACACCAAAGAGCAAAAGGGAGAGAGGTTTCTAAAAGTCTTATTTTGTCCCCTCTTGCAAATTTTCCTACAAATCTGGTGGTAGCAGCCATCTCCTTTGCAATCCCTGAATCAAAGGTCCACCTTGATGAATTGCACGAAGATGTTTGGCTACACAAAATCGATTTCCTCAGAGAGCGATTAATTTTGTTGGCTATTTTGAAAGTGAGAAGTGGATAATGCTTTCGGAGTAATGTACAGATTTGACAGAATACAACCAGAGCTGTGTAGAAGCAGTGTTGGCTTTACAAAACCCTTTAGAACATACTAAACCATGCAGTTGTAGTTTCTTTGTCTTTTAATATTCATCTGAGGTCTACAGACTTCTTTTTTCCATCTTCAAATGACCCATAGTTGATCTTCCCCAGAGGGTCTTGCGCTCTATTACGGCACATCATAGTAAAGATAGCCACGCAGATAGGGAAACTCCAGGCTTGATTCGGCGGTTATTACTTTTGAATCACTGAGAACCCTCACAAAATTGTCATTGAGTTCAACAAAATTTGTCATAACATCAGTGGTGTGCGTGTGTGCGTGTGTGTGTGTGTGTGTGTGTGTGTGTGTAAAAATCTTTTTTAAAACCAGGCTGATTATAACTGGAAAATGCTTGAGAGAAAAACAAAGCTGATCAAGGAAATTTGGGTGATGTTTAACAGCTGTTTCCTGGGTACATATCTGTTATATTTTTTCAACCACAATTAAATGTGATTTTAAGAATCATTTGGTATTTAAATAATATACTATGATTGTCATATGGAATTTTAATTAAATGCACATTTTCTTCTAAAATATGAAGCGTTACCACTGTGAGAAGACCTTTTCTCTCCTAAGAACATTTTTTAAGAGTAATGTTCCCTGTGATTCAGTAGAAACAAAAAAATTCTTTTCCAATATTATTTACCCTCCTCCACTAATCCAGCATTTGATGAGTCTTAAGGGAATAAAAGACAAGAATTTTAAACCAAGTAAGTGTTCTCATAATCTCCAAATGAGGATAATGAAAACAGTGCACAGAAGGATATGCTTAAGATAAAACATTCTTCAAGTAAATAGCACATAAGAAGCAGAAGTTACTTCCATTCTGTCTCTGTTCAAGGCATTTCCTATACGCCATGTTTGTAAAGCAGTCACATTCCATCTTCTTTACCTTTGTTCTCCTTCTCTTTGGGAAACTTTATATCTTATATATTTTCCCCCAGCTTTCAAAGGCTCTGAACTTCGATCTTAGTTAAAAGCAAGCTTGTAAACGGCACTGGTCAAATCACCATCCATCCTTCCCAGACTCCAGAAAATCATTGTTTGGGTGCTCATCACATTTGTGTGCTAAAAACCCCTTTACTTTCTATAATTTTATAGAATTATTTTTCAAGTGTCATTTTTCTGGTGGCGTCCTTTTATGATTCCTGCCACCTGTTCACCTATTCTTACCTCTGGTTTCAGTGTGTCTACTGAACTATGAGCAGCCCAGGATCTAAGGATTGGTGTTGGAAATCAAACGCCTGATGCATTCAATGATAATTAAAAAATTAAAAAACTAAAATGTGCAATAATTCCCCTTCATAAAGCGGCAAGAGCTCTGGCAGCTGCCTTTTCTTTTTGTCCTTCTGTTTGCTCTTCATCTTCCTGGAAATCCAAGAACCCTTCCTGTTAGAAGCATGTAAACCAGATTTCAGCCCCATTTCAGAGTGAAAGACAGTTTGTCATGCAAGTAGTGAAAATCAGACAACTTCCAGTTATTTTTTAAAGCCAAGGGTTAGCATACAAAAGGGAAAACATTGAGCCTTGGGAATAGCTACTGAATCTCCCTCCTATGGCTAGAAGGAGGGAGGAAATTATGAGAGGCAGGGGAGAGGCAGCAAGAAGCCTCACCTGGTCGAGAAGGATTCCTTGAACCTCAGGTTAGGTAATAAAATGTCTCTTCCCCTTGGCATAGGGAGCCTGACACCAGCTGAGCTGAGAGGCAAACAAGAAGTTGAAGTCTGTAAAACCTAGAAAGGATTCCATGTGAGCCACCAAATGCAGGGGGCAGAGCAGATATCAGAGGGTAGAGTATGGAATCAAGGACTAGAGGACCAGAGAGGCAAGATCATGGAATCAAGTACCAGAGCTCCCCAGAATGTCAACCGGTGTCCTTAGTGACATTCCCTAGAGAACCATCATGTTCACCAGGGCAGAGGGCCAGGATGCGGTGTGAAGGGCGGGGTCTGGGATGCAGCAACAAACACCAAAAGGTGGGGGTAAACAGGTATCTCTGGTACCTGGAAAGACCACAAGAACCATATTTGAGAATTGGCAGGTGGTGCATAGATGTGAAAAGAGTGTAATCTCTCTCCTATTCCCATATACATCTCTACTGCTAAGGTAGGAAAATAAGCTTAGGATGAAAAATATGTGGAATAAAATCTAACACGTCCTTCTTCTTAGCCCACAGTGAGCATTGCTTATGGACTCTTTGCATAACCAAGTTTCAGAATTCTTTTTAATGCAGCCTTCTACGTTCTTAAGGACCGCTAGGAGTTAACACTCAAGTTAAACCCACTTGCCCTCTCTCCTTCAAGCTGTTCTTTGATACAGACAGTCCCTGCATCTCTTCCTTCTCTAGTTACTTGTTGGCTCTTGGTGACATAGCATAGTCATAGGGTTGGCTCATACCAGCTCACAGTGCCAAGTGTTAAATTTTCAGGAATCTTGCAAGACAGTTGTTAATCACAGCCATCTTTAAGAGTTAAATTATATAGGGAATCCCCTGGTGGTCCAGTGGTTAGGATTCCAGGCTTTCATTGCCAGGGGCCCAAGTTCAATCCCTTGATGGGGAACTGAGATCCTACAAGCTGTGCAGTGCAGTCAAAAAACAAGAGTTAAATTATATTAAAAACGAATAAATACTCAAAACTCCTCACTTCCTAATTATTTTACTACTACCTGTGAGGTTATTTACATCTATTATATCTATATGGCAGACATACTATTACCTGTGCTCTTGAAGTTATTTATTACATTTCTTGTATCTGTATGGTGGAGAGGTCTGTTGTATCTTTTTTTTTAATGCTCTGCCATGAGACATCTCTTCCTCACCCCACTGTTCAGTGGCAGTATTGGTCGTCCAAAATTGGCCAGGGTGTAAATACCACTGAAATAAGCAAACACTGTAAATCAGCCCTTTTTACTCCTCCAGGATAGCCTGTTATCCAACATTTATCAGCACACTACTGGAAACAGTATTGCTTGAAGTTGGGGAAAATGTTGGAGGAGTGGAAGCTAGACATTTGAGAAGACATCATCTGGTGAAAGTAGAGCGAGACTTGCCGTGAGGATTGTCTTTTGTGTGCTTATCTTGGTGTGCTCCATGGGCAAATCAGCACCATTTACAGGGTTAGTGAAAGGGTCAACAGTCAGTGCCTCTGAAGGCACCATTCAGCTTACCAAATGAAAAAGTGCATCACAAATGATGGATTTTTCTGTAAACTGTCATGGAGGACCCTTGAGATGATTCTCATGGGAGAAACGAATAGAGTACAGGTGGCCAGGAAAGGAATGGAAATTAATATAAATCAACATAAAGAAACTACAACACAAAAAGAGGAATTGGAGATAATAGTGATGATATAAAAAATAGGTATGTGGAAGATGCCTCAAATAAATATTTTAGAGGAAATACTAATGCAGATGGAAGAACCAAAGCCATGGCATTGCTCCTTTCTTGATCATACTTGACAGGATAAGCCAGTGGATGTCAATGGTGTTCCCTAGAGAATTCAGAATGTAGGTTAGAACCGAAAAGGAAGTTCAAGATTATGGAAGACCAGGTTCCCCTACCCTCTCACCAGGGAAGCTATTTTTCTCATTTCACATTGAGTTTTCTAATATGCCTCCACTTGAAGAAGGGCTTCCTCTGATTTCAAAAAATGGGGGAAACATGAAAAAAATAAATATTGGGTTTCTAGCTCTTTAACTGAACCATGAATTTATAATCAAAGTCATTACAAGAATCCTATCAAGCATTATCATTAAAAATATTATTGAAAAATCCATTTAAAATGCAACAGCTCTAAATTATCTACCTATTCATGAACCCCTGAATGTGCTGTGCTGAATGTGGTGTGCTTCGTGCATAAATATTTTTAATGTCTTCACATTGAAACCCATAGTTTGATTAATACTTTTTTGCCATCTATTAAAACCTTCGCTAATTTTTTTTAAAGTAGGAATCAGGTATGAAAGGCCGAACGAGCAGAAACGAGCCATCTCATGTAGGGTCTTTAAAATGCGGGTCTGTAATTTCAGTTGAGGGCGATGTGATTAGATTTGCATTTTGAAAATGGACCCTGATTCAATGTGGAAAACAGATTTGAAAGGGCTAAGGATGGATATGGGAAGATTAGTTAGGAGACAATTAAAATGGTCCAGATTTACTGTTGTGGAGACGTGAAGATGTACAAAAGTGGATAAAAGAGATATCTGGGAAGTAAAATAAGCAAGACTTTTAAAAAGAAGGAAGTGTAAAGAATGACTCTTGGGTTGCTGAACTATGCAACTGAAAGAGAGAACTGAGTTATACAACTGAGATACGGAACTCTAAAAGAGGAACACGAGGGGAGGAGGAAAATTATGAATCCAATTTGGGTATACTGTCTTTGAGACATCTTTGAGGTTTTCAAAAGGAGATTTAAGGTGAGCAAGTGGATATTATGCCTCTGGAGCTCAGAAAGAGACATTATGCTCATAAAATTATAATTCACATATCACAATTCACCCATTTAAAGTGTACCATTCAATGGTTTGTAGTATATTGACAGAGTTGGTAATCATTACCACAACCAATTGTAGAACATCTTTATCACCAAAAAAGAACCCTATTCCTATAAGAAGTCACACCCAATTTTTCCCTCACCCTATCCATAGGCAATTACTAATCTACTTTTGATATTGTGGAATTACATATTCTAAACATTTTATGTAAATGGAATCACAAAATATGTGGTCTTTTGTGTCTGGCTTCTTTCAGGTAGCATGTTTCCATGATTCGTCCGTATTGTAACATGTATCATAACTTTTTTTATAGCTGAATACTATTTTATTGTTTGAGTATAACATAGATACCACATTATGTTTACCCAATCATAGGCTCATAGACATTTAGGTTATTTCTACTTCGGGGTTATTATGATTAATGCTGATAGAAACATTTGTTGAGTTTTTGTGTGGACATATATTTTCATTAACCTTGACTGTATACTTAGGAGTGAAATTGCTGGGTCACATGAAAATTCCATGTTTTGCATTTTGGGGAAATGCCAAACTGTACTCTGCAGTGGTTGTACCACTTTACTTCCCACCATCAGTGTATGAAAGTTCCAATTTCTCCATATCCATGTCAACACTTGTTATTGTCCAGTTTTTAAAGTATAGCCATTCTTAAAGGTGTGAAGTGGCATCTCATGTGTTTTGATTTGCATTTCTCTAATGATTAATGATGGTGAGTATATTTTCATGTGCTTAGTGACCCATTGCATATCTTCTGTGGAGAAACATCTATTTAAATCCTTTACTCATTTTTAATTGGGTTATTTGGGTTTTTACTGTAAATATTTTTTATATATTCTAGATACAAGTCCTTTTATCAGATATATGATTTGCAAATATGTTCTCTCATTCTTTTCACTTCCTTGATAGTGTCCTCTGGTGCACAAAAATGTTTATTTTGGAAATAAAATTCCTTTTTTCTATGGTTGTTTATGCTTTTGGAATCACACCCACCATTGCCTAATTCAAGATCACAAAGATTTAAATCTATGATTTCTTTTAAGAGTTTTATAGTTTTTGATGTTATATTTAAGTGTTTGATCAATTTTGAATTAATTTTTGTATACAGGGTGAGGAAAGTGTCCAACTTTATCCCTTTGCATGTGGTTATTCAGTTACCCAGCACCATTTGTTAAAAGGACTGTTTTTCCCATTGAACTATCTTAACATCCTTGATGAAAATCAATTGACCATAAATGTAAGGGTCTATTTCTTGACTCTTAATTATATTCCATTGATATATGTCCATTAATATGCCAGTATCACATTGTCTTTCTACAAAGCTGAATATTGCAACTCTGTAGTAAGTCTTGAAATCAGGAAATATGAGTACCCCAACTTTGTTCTTCTGTTTTCAAGATTGTTTTGGCTATACTGAGTCCCTTACATTTCCCTACAAGTTTTAGGATCAGCTTATTAACTTCTGGGGAAAAAAAGGCAGCTGGGATTTTGATAAGGATTTCATTACTTCTGTAGACAAACTTAGGGGGTGTTTACACTTAACAATCTTGTCTTCCAATCCATAAACATGGAATGTCCTTTCATTAGGTCTTATCTAATTTCTTTCAAAAATGTTTAGTAGTTTAAAGTGTACCAGTCTTGCATTTTTTGTTAAATTTATTCCATTCCTCAATATTTTATTCTTTGTATGTTATTTTAAATGAAATTTTTTGAATTTTATTTCCTGATTGTTCATTGATAGACATACAACTTATTTTGGTATTTAGATCTTGTATCCTGCAACACCGTTGAACTTGTTTAACAGCTCTAAAAGGGTGTTTTTTGTTTGTTTTTCTGAATTCCTTAGTATTTTCTGTATAAAAGATCAGATCATCTGAAAATAGTAGCTCTCCTTTCCAGTTTGAATTTGTTTCTTTCTTTCTTCCTTTTTTTTTTTTTTCTTGCTTACTTGCCCTGGCTAGGAACTTCAGTACAATGTTGAAGACAAATGGTGAGAGCAGACCTCCTTGTCCTTTTCCTTTCCTTAATTTTGAAGAATTCTTTTGCTGGATATAGAATTCTCGGGTAACAGTCTTTTTCTTTCAACACATCGAATGCATTATCCCACTGCCTCTTGGCCTCCATGATTTCTTTTTTTTTAATAAATTTATTTATTTATTTATTTTTGGCTGAGTTGGGTCTTTGTTGCTGCCCGTGGGCTTTTCTCTAGTTGTGGCGAGCGGGGGCTACTCTTCGTTGTGGTGCGCGGGCTTCTCATTGCGGTGGCTTCTCTTGTTGCGGAGCACGGGCTCTAGGCGTGCGGGGTTCAGTAGTTGTGGCGCATGGGCTTAATTGCTCTGCAGCATGTGGGATCTTCCCAGAGCAGGGCTCGAACCTGTGTCCCCTGCGTTGGCAGGCGGATTGTTAACCACTGCACCACCAGGGAAGCCCTCCTCCATGATTTCTGATGAGAAATTAGCTGTGAATCTTATTGAGGCTTCTTTGTACGTGATGCTTTTCTCTCGCTGCTTTCAAGATTCTCTCTTCGGCTCTGGCTTTTGACAGTTTGATTACAATGTGTCCAGCTGTGAATCTCTTTGATTTTGTCGTATTTGGAATTTGTTGAACTTCTTAGATTCACAGATTAATGCTTTTCATCAAATTTGGGAAATTTGGGGCCTATTTGGTGAGACATTTTTTACACACTTTCCTTTAGTTCTTTAAACATAGTTTTCTTTAGTCTTTGAACATATTTTAAATAACTGACTTAAACTTTTTGTCTAGTGAGTCTAATGTCTGGGATTCCTCAGGACTCTTTCTATTGGCTGCTTCTTTCCTGTATATGGGCCATACTTTCTTTTTTATTTCCATATCTCACTTTTTGTGTTGAAAAACTGGACGATTTAACTAATACTATAGGGCAACTGTCAGATTCTTCTCCCTCCCCAGGGGTTTGTTGTCATTGCTGTTTATTGTTATTGCTTTGCCACTGCTATTTTTTGGCAACTTCCCTGAACTCATTCTGTAAACTCTGAGTTGTTTGTTGTGTGTGCCATTGAAATCTCTTCCTGGTTAATTTAGTGGTCAGCTAATGATAAGACAAATATTTCCTTAAATGCCTGGAACCAATAATCTCCCAGTCTTTGCCAAGGGCCTCTGTGTAGGTGTTGGAGTATACTTTCTGCCTTTAAATGAGGACACTACTGTTCACAGGTGTTATGAAAAATAGCACAAGTTCAGTAAATGCAAGTGGATGCAAGATAAGAACCAGGAATTTTTGACTTCATACTCTTCTGGGACACCACACATGTTTACATTTTAATCTTCAAAAGTTAATGAAGAGGAGGAAGGAGTATCTATACTCATTGAGGCTCCATCATGCCACATACCAGCCAATACTTAAATAAATGCTATTTCACTTTACCTGTCCCAAAACACTGCAAGGAATCAGAAATATGGAGATGTTAAAAAATCTGATAAAGTCACACCTTTAGAAAATGCCCAGAACATAGATGTTTAATAACAGTTTACTAAAAAGATGAATACAAGTGGCAGAATCTGGCTCTAGTTCTGATGGATGACCCTCTTCTCTTCTATAATACTATCTAGCTATACTGATAGGCATGGAGCAACATATGTGATTCCTCATACACAACTGGTTCTTTTTTTTTTTTTTTTCCAGTCTATTAAAGAAGCAGACCCTGGAAGAATCAGATCCTTGCTTTGGTAGGGCAAGGAGATAAGAAAGTCAGGCTATTGCAGTGCCCAAAGCGACAGGCCAGTTTAAAAGCCTGGAGAATGCTACATGGTGAAGATAGGGCACCTGGCAAGCAAAGTCTTTGCTTTCCACCTACAACTAGGGCCGCCTAAAAGCCACTCTTCTGTTAGTCTTAAATTCAAACAATGATTTCACAACAATCTTTTCTATTTTCATCAACTGAAAAGATGAAAGATTCCAAAGGAGGTGGGAAGAGCACTTCAAAATTTCATCTCACAACTCTTTTGGATCACAGGAGTTTTATTTTCTTGGCAGTGAAGAACTGAAAGGTCAATAAAAAGGCACAATATTTTATAGGGTTCTTCACTGATGGGCTATTCTTTAGATGCCAAGGAAGGAAATAAATAACACGCCTATTTAATTAAAGTATGCCCAAATCCTGTGCACAGCTGTGTCAGAGGCACCTCCGCAGAACTGTTAATGAGAGGGTCAGAGTTAACACATAAGGGCACTTCTACAAAAGTCTCAACAATTACTAGTCATCTGCTTCCAACTTCCTTCCCTTAATCTCCAGGATGTAAGTAGGGATGAAAATGCACAGTCACTTGATTTACCTACAAGATCAACTTGGGGGAAACAATGTGAGAATTTAAGACAAATGGTTGGAGAAGTGATGAGTTTCAATGAGTAAAAATAAAGGGTAGTCTGGTAAAGAAGGGCAAGAAATCAATGCAGGATCAGAGACAGGGCCCTGCAAAACCAGGCTCTGCCCACCAGTCTGGCCTGATCTCTGCCACCTACATAAGCACTTTTCTCCATCCCTAAAATGAGCTACCTGGGTTCCCCAAGCCAGTGATAGCAGTTATAAAACACTGCCTTCACACCCAAAGTTGTTCCAGAATTCAAGGATGTGATTTTCTTCAGTTGATCTACTGTAGTTTGTTCTCCCACCTTCCCCTCCAAGAACCCTCAGCTGCTCAAACTGTGAACATACCTTGTTTCTCTGACCCAGAGTCTTTGTGGACCAGACCCTCCATTTTTTTCTTTATTTTATTTTATTTATTTATTTGCCACACCATGCAGCATGCAGGATCTTAGTTCCCCAACCAGGGATCGAACCCATGCCCCCTGCAGTGGAAGTGGGGAGTCCTAGCCACTGGACCACCAGGGAATTCCCAACTCTCCACTCCTTTCAACCTCCTTGTCTGGCCTTATCCCACACACTTAACAGAGCCCCGTCCAATAACACCTTCTTTCTGGAAGTCTTACCAAATAAATCCTGCTCATTTGCCTCAACCCATTAGCCTCTGGGGACACTCTCTGTGTTCACTCTCTGTCCCACTCATGTAGTCTCCGCTGACCCTTTTTATTCAACTTGCATGTTTCCTTCCTACAGGCTTCAAGTACAAACACAGTACCCCGTGGATTTTTCTATTGATGCTTCCAGGGCCTTATGTTAATTCTCTGTGACTTGAAAACTGAAGGTCCTTTGACATATTGAGTCCACATTTATTTTCATAAGAGTGAATTGATTATGTGAATAAATAAAGTACTAACAAAGTACTCATTTTTGAATGATACGGTTTCAGTAATTTATAATTGTGGTTGAAATATTTGAGGTCACATTCTATTCCAGGTTAGAATGATCTGATTCTTCTTACAATATTTGGTTATGTCATTAACTTTATTAGGCCCATATTAAGTCATTTTGGTGAGTCGTTTTAAAAGCAAAGGGTTAAAACTTACAGTAAGGTCTAGAACTAATAACTAATAGCTATACTGAGAACAAATTCTGACCCATGCCTACATTAGATGCTAGGAGACTGCAGGAGCATGACACACAGATCCAGCCAGAAGTGCATCTGTACATAACAGCTGGGGTTTTAGGAGGAGCCAATATCCAACACCTATCTGGGCTGAATTGTGCCCCCCTCCCAAATTAATATGTTGAAGTCTTAGCTCCTAGTACCTTGGAACGTGACCAAATTTGGAGATAGGGTCTTCAAAGAGGTAATTAAGTTAAAATGAGGTCATTAGGATGATTCCTAACCCAATAAGACTGGCATCCTTATAAAAGAAGAGAAGATTAGAACTCAGACAGGGACAGAGGGAAGATGAGGTGAGGACACAGGGAGAAGATGGTCTTCTACAAGACACGGAGAGAGACGTCAGAAGAAACTGACTCTGCAGACACCTTGATCTTGGACTTCTAGCCTCCAGAATCGTGAGGAAACAAATTTCTGTTGTTTTAGCCACCCAATCTGTGGTACTTCGTTATGGCAGCCCTAACAAACTAAGACAATACCTCTTCTCTTCTTCCAAGTTCAAAGTCCATTGAGAGAGAGACACGGGAGTCAGTCATATCAACAGGAAAACACTATGTTTATTCCTGACTGATCATGTTGAAGACCATGGCTTTAGTTCTATGACTCAAATGGCTTGGTAATACCCCTTTTTAAATTAGGCAAATTTTCCAACCAGTTTCAGGTACAGCCAGACAACCTCAGGCCCTGGAATTAGGTCCCTTACTATGTGGCAGAGAACAGACCAGAATGTATGCCTCTTACAAGGACGAAGATCTGAAAGAGAAAGAAAGAAGGAGCTGAGTTCATTTTCTTCTAGAAAATTCACCAGCAACATAGGACTGAGGGCATAGAAGGAGGCCAGGAGTGTTACTACCAGAAGTTGCTAGTCATGGAAACAGAAAGAGTGGGGTTAAGTACCCCAACAAAACAATCCTCAGGGTTTTTGCTTTCTTGACTCGTTTGGGCTAAGTGCTAAGACTATGGTCAACCAGGGATATGACCATTTCTCCTAGGAGAGAGAAGATTTAACATCACAGAGCTGGTCTATGTGCATACATCCCAAGCCCCATTGATTCCATCAAACATCATCAGGATTACCCGGAGAATGAGAGCAGCCAGTCAATGCCAATTGTCCACGAGGGACAGTCAGGAGGTTAATTGTAGGACTGTGTTTATCATATCTGTGTCGGAGGGTGGAAGGTGGACTTCGTCTGTGCTTCCTTCCCAGAGAGAGGCAGCATCTGCATTTTATAATATTAAGTTTAATATTCTGATGGAAGAGGAAATGCTAAAAAGCTATTATATGGTTATTAAATTTAAGAAAAACCTGAACCCTTTGTTTAATAAAATCCTGACCTTTAGAAGAGAAAAAATTATCCACAGCAAGTCAAGTTTAAGTTAAAACTATATTCACCAAAAAAGCAAGTTATTTATCTTTTATATTTGAAATTAGATGCACTTTCAATGTGCTTATTAAGTTCAGCCATAAGAGAGAATGCGTGATTATCTTCTTTTCTAAACTTTTACTGAAATGAGAGTAAAAGTGAATAAAGGTGAATTAGTCTATAGTAGCACTGAGAACAGGAGGGAAACCATCAAAACACAGGTTTTTGATTAATTTCTTGAAGATACAGAGATAGGAGTGTTTTGAAAGAAAGCAGTAGCTATGAATGTGCTTAGGAAAGGCTGCAATAAAGGTGGGAAACATTGATTCTCCTCAGTGGAACCAGAGAACTTCCAAGCTCAAAGTCAGAAAGTACAGAATATAGATGTGAGCTATGTGGCATAAACCCTTGGGGTAGGTAATTAATTAAAAACTGCCCACAGAACAGCTGATCCCATTCTCCCATTCATAGCACTGAGAGACTGGAAATAATAGCCTCAGTCCTCATAGCAAAACTGGAAGTTTATCCTCCAAAGAGACTGAGCACTGTGCCCTGGAAAGGCTGAGACTCCAAATATTGGCACCCCAAAGAAGGGTGTTCCATATTTGGCACCAAGGAGAATGGTCAGCCTGCTTATACGTTCTGCCCTTATACCCGAGGACAGGGTTTCTCAGCAGTGGCACTGTTGATATTTTAGGCTGGATACTTCTTTGGGAGCTTTCTTTGCACTGTGGGATGCTTACCGGTATCCCTGGTCTCTACCCTAGTAACACAGTAGTAACCCCATTTGTGACCACCAAAAATGTCTTTGGACATTGCCAAATATTTTGGGGGGAAAAAATCATCCCTGGTTGATACAGCTGCCCCTGAATGAAGTGTAAAGATGAGCCCTGCCCACAAACACAAAACTGGAAGTTGGAATGGAAGAGAGACAGCAGTTGGGGAAAAACATCTACACCTGTTCTTCATAAGTGTGAATGGACAATCAAGATCCTCAGATATTTGAGGAAAATCAAGTACAAAATTAAAAGGTAATCAAATACAATGATTGACCCTAAGAGAAACAGATATTTATTATCCAAAGACAAAAAGAAAACTTTTCAAAAAATATAATTAATATGCTCAAGAAGTTTTGAAGATAATGGATCTGTAAAATTTTTTTAAAGATTTTAGTTTTAAAAATGACCTTCAGAGAATAAGGAAGATTTTGTGGGAATGAAAATATGATCCCTTCCCTCCGAAACAAATGTACACACTTAAGAGAAGCTCTAAAAATTAAATTCAAAGAAAATAACTTGAAACGAGAACAAAAATATCAGAAATAGAAAATATAAAAAAGGAGTTTAAAAAGTATCAGGGATAAACTCAAAGCTTAACATCTGTTTAACAGGAGTTCTGGAAAAAAGAAAACTGAATGGAGGAAATAAAAAGGAGAAAGAGGAGATTTCCCAAAGCTTAAGAAAGATGCTAGTCTTCAAACTGAAAACAAACCCCACTCTTAGACCCATCTTAGAACAATGAGGATGAAAAAGTATCCTAAAATCTTCAGAAGGCAGAGGGATGTCAGTGTTCATTTACAAATAAACAGTAATCAGAATAGTAGAGTCCTTATGTGAATGATAGATGGAAATAGAGCAATGGTTCAAGTTCTGAGGGATATGACTTTTTAACATAAAATCCTATGGTCAGCACAGTTGTCAGGTTTTTTTTCTACACACCTTTTCTGAAAGTGTTACTGAGGGTGCGCTGTAAAAAAATGAAACTGGGATCTAAAGAAGAAAAGGTAGGAGATCAAAGAAAAAGTGAGACTAAGCCAGAAGTGAAATGAAAATAAATTTCAGAGTGAACTCTGTTCAGTCAAAACTGGAAATGAAGTCTGAAGTCTCTGAAAGAGCCTCTTCAAGAAGAAAGTGAATTCCACTCAATCCATAATTAAGAAGCTGGGAGATTGAAGCAATATGCCAGAAGATTGTTTTTAACATGTAACCATTCATTGGCAAGGGCTACTTTGCCATCCTTACAGTGACAGTGACAAAGTCACTTCTCAAAATTACAAAGGAATTCACAAAATGGGTCTGGGGAATCAGTATTAGGATTAGATTAATCTGCAAGTTTTATAACGTCTTGTCTTGGTTGTTTTGGACTTCTATAATGAAATACCACAAACTGGGTAGTTTATAAAAAACAGAAATTCATTTCTAACAGTTCTGGAGGCTAGAAGTCCATGATCAAGGTGCAAGCCCAAGATCAAGGTGCAAGCATGGTCATGTGCTCATGAGGGCCCTCTTTCTGGTTCATGTCTGGGGTTTTCTTGTTGTATCCTCACTGGTAGAAGGGGCCAGGGGTGTCGCCAGAGCCTCTTTCATGAAGGCATTAATCCCATTCATGAAGGCTCTGCAGCTCCCAAAGGCCCCACCTCCTAATGCCAACATCTTTGAGGGGGGAGTTAGGATTTTACATATGAACTTGGAGGGGACACAAACATTCAGACCACAGCATATTCTATAAGAAGTGTAAAATTCTTAGGCCTAAAAATGGGTGTAAAGTGTTGAGAAGATGAAATAGCATAATAGCACACAAAAGCAACAAGTAAGAATGAAAGCTAATAAGAATTCCATGTAGACACGTGGGAAAATAGTATTTGTTGAGTAATCATAGTTTATTTTTAGTCACTTTAGAAGCTGTTTTTCAGTCATTATCAGCTTAATCCTCACAATAATATTCAGAGATGGTTATGATTATCACAATTTTACTTATTAAGAGATTAAGTAACTTGCTCCAGGTCTCAAAACTGTAAGTAGCAGAATCAGCCTTCTCAATCAGGCCTGCTTGTTGTTATTATAATTTTGGGGCTTCGTTTTCTCCATTCCACCTGTATGAGGGATGTATAAACCTAACTGACCATATGCGAGGTATCAATTATGTCAGAGGAAAGACACAAAATTCACATCAGACACTTCTCTAAAGACCTGAAGCCCCATAGTTGGCTCATTCTGAGATATTATCAGGAAAAAGGAATATTTCCCTTCCTGTGTACACAAAAATAAAATGTCATCTACAATGCTTATTCATATACCTCAAGAACAACTTCATAAAATCAGAGAAAGTCCATGAAAAAGCAATTAAAATGACCAAAGGGCTAGATGCACTGTTTTATTAAGCTAGACTAAAAGGATTGTGAAATTATTGGTATAAAGAAAATCATAGACTGTAAACAAGAAAATACTTAATCCTGCCAGGATAGTAGATCAAGCAGACATCTCAAAAATCTTTTTAAAAAGGAAAATTTAGGTAAAAGTAAAGGAAGAAGAGCAAATAACCCAATCTTAAAATAGACAAAAGATTTAAAGAAACATTTCTCCTAAAAAGATATACAAATGGCCCAAATCCTATGAAAAGATGTTCAACATCATTAGTTATTAGGGAAATGCAAATCAAACCATAATGAGATACTACTACACACCCACTAGGATGGCTATTATCAAAAGAAACAGACAATGACAAGCGTGGACAAGGATGTCAAGAAATATGAACCCTCATACATTGCTGGTAGAAATGTATAATGATGAACCCAATCTGGAAAACAATTTGTCAGTTCCTCAAAAAAAAAAAAAAAAAAAAGGTACCATATGACCTAAGAGTTCCATTTTTAGATGTACACCAAAATGAAATGAAATATGTCCACACAGAAACTTACACATGATTGTTCATGGCAGCTTTATTCATAGTAGCCAGAAAGTAGAAAAAAATACAATATCCATCAACTGCTGAATGGATAAACAAAATGTATTATAGCCATGCAATAGAATATTATAAAAATAAATAAATAACTGACACATATTACAATATGGCTAAAACTTGAAAAAATTACGCAAAATGAAAGAAGTCAGACACAAGACACTACACAGTACATGATTACATTTATATGAAATGTCCAGAATAGGCAAATCCATAGAGACAGTAAGAAGATTAGTGGTTGCCTAGGGCTAGAGGGAAGAGGGAACATTGAATAAGAGCTAATGAGTACAGGGTATCTTTTGGGGGTGATTAAATATTCTAAAATTAGATGTGCACAATCTGTGAATGTAATAAAAAATGCTGAATTGTAAAGTTTAAATGAACGAATTTTATGGTATAAGAATTATATATTAATAAAGCTGTCTTATAAAAGAAGTAAAAGATGATTGACTATCCATTCATGATAAAACTCTCAGTAATAGAAATAGGGGTAAATTTCTTCAACTTGATCAACAACATCTACAAAAAACCTGTAAGTAGCATCATACTTAATGGTGAGAAACTTGATGCTTTCACATTATGACCAGGAACAAAGCAAGGATACCTTCTCACCACTCCTTTTCAACATGGTACTGGAAGTGCTAGCTAATGCAGTAAGTAAAGAAAAGATATACTGATTGGGAGGAAGAAATAAAATTGTCTTAGTTCACAGACTACATGATTGTCTATTTAGAAAATCTGAAGGATTGACAAAAAAATTCCTGGACCTAATAAGTGATTACAGCAAGGTTGCAGGACACAAGGTTAACATATAAAAGTCAATTGCTTTCCCATATAACAGCAATCAACAACTGGAATTGGAAATTAAAAGCACAATACAATTTATACTAGCACCACCCAAAATAAAATTCTCATGTGTAAATCTAAAAAGAAAATAATTATAAGATCTATATGTGAAAAACTGCAAAATTCTGATGAACAAAATAAAAAAAGAACTATATAAATGGAAAGATATTCCATGTTCATGGATAGGAAGACTCAATATTGTCAAGATGCCAGTTCTTCCCAACTTGATCTATAGATCAATGCAATACAAGTCAAAATCTCAGCAAGCTACTTAGTGGATATTGAAAAACAGATTGTAAAGTTTATATGAAGAGGCATAAGATCCAGAGCAGCCAACACAATATTGAAGAATAAAGTTCTGACACTTCCCAGCTTCAAGACTTACTATAAAGCTACAGTAATCAAGACAGTGTGGTGTTGGCAAAAGGACAGACAACTAGATCAGTGGAATAGAGCAGGAAGCCCAGAAATAGATTCCCATAAATATAGTCAACTGATCTTTGACAAAGAAAAAAAGGCAATACAATAGAGCAAAGAGAGTCTTTCCAACAAATGGTGCTGGAACAACTGGACATTCACTTGCAAAAAAAAGAATCTAGATGCAGACCTCACGCTCTTCGTAAAAATTAACTCAAAATGGATCACAGACCTAAATGTGAAAAAAAAAAACCCAAAAAACTATAAAACTCTTAGAAGATAACATAGGCAAAAACCTAGATGGCCTTGAGTTTGGCAGTGACTTTTTAGACACAACACCAAAGGTATGATCCATGAAATAAAGAATTGTTAAGTTAGACTTCATAAAGTTAAAAATTTCTGCTCCACAAAAGACACTATCAAGATGATGAAAAAACCCACAGGATAGTAGACAATGTTTGCAAAAGACACATCTGATAAAGGACTGTTATCCAAAATACACCAAAAAAAAAAAAATCCACTTAAAACTCAACAATAAGAAAGCAAACAAGCTAATCAAAACAGAATGGTATTGGCATAAAAACATATAGATCAATGAAACAAAAGAGAGTCCAGAAATAAACTCACACATATATGTCTATTAATTTACTACAGAGGCAAAAATATACAATGGGGAAAAATAGTCTCTTCAATGAATGGTATAGGGAACACTGGATATTCACATGCAAAAGAATAAAACTGGACCACTATTTTACATCCACAAAGTTATCTTACATCTTAACTCAAAATGGATTAAAGACTTGAAAGTAAGACTTGAAACCATAGAACTCCTAAAAGAAAACATAGGCAGTAAGCTCCTTGAAATTGGTCTTAGCAAAGATTTCTTGGACCCGACTCTAAAGGCAAGAGCAATAAAAGCAAAAATAAACTGAGAATACATCAAACTAAAAAGTTTCTGCACAGCGAAGGAAATCATCAACAAAACCAAAAGGTTACCTATGGAATGGGAGAAAATATTTGCAAATCATATATCTGATAAGGCGTTAAAATAAAAATACATAAATAATTCCTACAACTCAGTGACCAAAACAAATCTGATTAAAAAATGGACAGATGATCTGAATAGACATTTTTTCCAAAGAAGACATACAGATGGCCAACGGGCATATGAAAAGATGCTCAACATCGCTAATCATCAGGGAAATGCAAATCAAAACCACAATGAGATATCACCTCATGCCTGTTAGAATGCCTATTATCGAAAAGACAAAAAAATAACAAGTGTTGGTGAGGATGTGGAGAAAAGGGAACACTTGTGCACTGTTGAGGGGGAATGTAAATTAGTGCAGCCACTATGGAAAACAATATGGAGGGTCCTCAAAAAATTAAAAATAGAACTCCACATGATCCAGCAATTCCACTTCTGGGTATTTGTCCAAAGAAAACAAAAACACTAAGTCAAAAAGAGATATACACCCCTGTATTCATTGCAGCATTATTTACAATAGCCAAGATATAGAAACAACATAAGTGTCCATTGATAGGTGAATGCATAAAGATGTGTTATGTATATACAATGGACTACTACTCGGTCATAAAAAAGAATGAAATCTTGCCATTTGCAACAACATGGATGAACCTTGAAGGTACTATGCTAAGTGAAATAAGTCAGACATAGAAAAACAAATACCATATGGTTTCACTTATACGTGGAATCTAAAAAACAAAACAAAACAAAAATCATAGGTACAGAGAATAGATTGGTGATTGCCAGAGAAAGGGGGGTTTGGAGGGTGGGCAAAATTGGTGAAGGGAATTAAGAGGTACAAACTTTCATTTATAAAATAAATAAGTCATGGTGATGTACCGTACAGCATGATAACTATGATCACTATTGTACTGCATATTTGAAAATTGCTTACAGAGTAGATTTTGAAGGTTCTCATCCCAAGGGAAAAAAAAATTGTAATTTTGTATGGTGATGGACGGTAACTAGACTTAATATTGTGATCATTTCACAATGTACACAAATATCAAATTATTTTCTTGTACACCTGAAACTGATGTAATATTATATGTCAATTATACTTCAATCATTTTATTTAAAAAAACCAACAAGCTGATTAAAAAGCAAAGACTTGGGCTTCCTTGGTGGCGCAGTGGTTGACAGTCCGCCTGCCGGTGCAGGGGACATGGGTTCGTGCCCTGGTCCGGGAGGATCCCACATGTCGCGGAGCGGCTGGGCCCGTGAGCCATGGCCGCTGAGCCTGCGCGTCCGGAGCCTCTGCTCCGCAGTGGGAGAGGCCACAATGGTGAGAGGCCCGTGTACCGCAAAAAAAAAAAAAAAAAAAAAAAAAAAAAGCCAAAGACTTTAACAGACACCTCACCGAAGAAGATATACAGATCTCAAATAAGCATATGAAAAGATGCTCCACATCACATGTCATCAGCAAAATGCAAATTAAAACAACAATGAGATACCACTACATACCTATTAGAATGGCCAAAATTCAGAACACTGACAACATCAAATAATGGTGAGGATGTGGAGCAACAGGAGCTCTTATTTGCTGTTGAAAGTGCAAAATGCAAGTATTGCAACTTTGAAAGACAGTTTGTCAGTTTCTTTGAAAGCTAAACATCTTTTACTATATGATCCAGCAATAGCACTCCTTGGTATCTACCCAAAGAAGCTGAGAACTTAATGTCCACCAAAATAACCTACTGGAGGATGTTTATAGCGGCCTTGTTCATAATTGCCAACACCTGAAAGCAACCAAGATGTCCTTCAGTAGGTGAATGAATAATAAACCATAGTGCATCCAGACAATGGAATATTATTTAGCACTAAAAAGAAATGAGCTATCAAGCCATGAAAAGACATGGAGGAACCCTAAATGCACATTTCTCAGTGAAAGAAGACAATTTGAAAAAGCTACATGCTATATGGTTCCACCTATATGACATTCTGGAAAAGGGAAAACTATGGAGATAATATAAAGATCAGTGATTGCCAGGGGTTAGTGAGGAGGGAAGGATGAAAAGGCAGAGCACAGAGTTAGGTCAGTGAGACTACTCTGGTATGATATTATAATGACGGATACATGTCAATATACATTTTTCCAAACCCATAGAATGCACACCACCAAGAGTAAACCCTAATGTAAACTATGGACTTTACGTGACAATTATGTGTCAATGTAGAATCATCAATTTTAACATCGATTTTAACAACTGTACCACTCTGGTGGGCACGTTGTTAATAAGGGGGGCTATGCATGCGTGGGGACAGGGGATAAATGCAAAATCTCTGTACCTTCCATTTAATTTTGCTTTGAACCCAAAACCCCCCTAAAAAAATCAAAGTCTATATTTCTTTTAAAAAAGGAAAGAATCATTTTATACATTTATGGAATTCTTTTCCTCCAAGAAGTGACAGAGGCCAGAAATAAAGGTAAGTCTACACACAGTGAGGTAACAAATGGCATATAATGTGTTATGATGGAAAGTAAGGCTATTTTGAAGATTTCCATAATCTTTAGAAGTTGAGCCTTCTAAAGAGATCATAATGATCTCCCACAAAATGTTTCCTTTGTGTTAATTTTATGAAATAAAATATTGGGCAGAGTAAACCATTAGACTGATGTTGAATAATTCTTGCTCTCTTTCTCCTCACTACCCGCCCCCCCAAATTTTCCCAGCAGAATTAAGAAAGGTTACTAATTACAAGGATAGAAAAAAGAAAGAGTAACATTACTCTTCTATGGTGGCCCTAAAAATAATATAGGACAGAATAGCAAAGGACCACAGGACACCTGAGAATTCTAAAAGTTTCTACATGAAGACTTTGAAGCAAAATGAAAAATATCACAGTGCAGGTAACACAATCAAAGGAAATGTTTTCCCCACATTGTTTACACGCCCTCACTCCCAAGGAAAACAAAACCCTCACAATCATGCACTCAAGACAAATTTTATGTGGACAGAAAATCAGTTGTTCAACTTTTTTTTAAAGAAGTCATTGCAATATTATTTCATTAAGGTTGGAAGATGATGAGCCATTGTTTGTTCAATGAATATTTAAGTGGTATAGTTTACCAGAGTCTCACCACAGAGCAGTTTTGTGTATGCAGCACAGCTGGAAGCAAAAATGCACACAAAAGAGAAAAAACAAACCACTGAGTTATTAAGCTGAGACAGTAGAGTAACAATGAAACCAGTCTGGATTTTTTTTTTTCCTTTTCCACATAAAGATACTATTTGTTTGAATAAACAGTGCATTCTTTGCATTTAAATAAACTTAATTTTAAACAGCAGAGGGAAGAGGACACATGAAACTAAACCAAACATAAAACAAAACCAGAGATCATTAAAAAAGGGACTTCAAACCAAATTTTTATTCAATTAAGACAACACCCAACAACAGAAATCTGGGAAGGATGTTGATGCAAGGACCAAACTCTTTCTTTTTTTCCAAATCTAACTAATCAATTGAGGTGGATGGCCTCCAACTACCTATATAAATGGAAAAGATCATCGTATGTCCCAGTGGAGCCATGTGACAAGAGAAGCTTTAACTGCTTACAAGATGTGGTGGTTACTTACAGAAAACCTGAAAACAGTGCGTGCTTCCCGGCTCTCTAACTCATAACTGGAACCCAGGAGGTTACAAAAACAAATGCCACATTTTCCCGAGTCTAAACAAACTCCTTTGAAGTGTCATCAGCCATATGAAATGCACCTCTGTTCCCTTCTGCAAAGGGAGCATAGGGAGATTACAGAAAGAACTCCTCTGAGGAGAGAGAGACTTTCTTGCATATTTTAGAAATCTGTGGCTGCCTCAAGGGACATCCATTATCCTAATCTTACCCAAGTCTCAACTACTTCTCAAGCTCTGGCCGAAAGGCAAACCTTCTCCAACATGTTCTAATTATTGGATTAATTTTCATTCACTCAATCGTTGTTGACTCATCACCTTCTTTAGCACAGGATACAAGTACTACCCAGCGCAAACTACCACCACAATCTGCCTCTTTTACCTTAAGGAAATGTAACTTTCAGAAGGTAGACAGTAGGGGATAAACAGGAAATGTGACCCACTTGAAGCTAGGAGGTGAAGGGCTTCCAAGGAGATCCTAAGACCTCCATGACAGCCCCAATCTCTATGGCACTGAGAGGCTAGGTCGGCCCAAGCAAAACAATGATCAGATTTATCTTCTCTATCTTTGGCTGTAGGTGTTTCTTTGCAGCTTTGAGGACTGGCTAGAGCAAAAGTTAATGGCTTTTAGAGGTGGAGCTCTTTCTGGCAACAGAAAGCCAGGACCTAAAAAATGGATGGATTTGTGAGTGATTTGATTTTGAGAAATATAGACTTAATTGTTCCTTTCTCAGTCTCCAGTTATCTTTCTCTTTTGCTTATGTAACACTAAAACCAGGAGGGGAGGTAAAGATTTTTCAAATTCACTAATGTGGTTTTTTTTTTTTTTAAGAAATACAGAAATAGTGGAGGATTTAGTCATTTGAACCAACTTTCTTGCTAAAATAGTTAGAAAAGCAGTTCAGAATATCAGAAAAATTTAAAAAGTAGTTCAGAATATGTTTGAAAGAATAGAGAGCTAATAAGTTAGTGAAAAACTACCATGCCAGGATCTGATGGAGGATAAAAACGCAGAAGAATTTTCCTTGGGGGTATTTGTTGAAAATGAAGGGAATGGCTCAAAAGCTAAGTAGTATTTTAGTACCCTCACAAAATTATCAAAATAGAGATGGGAATCTAGGGCTCAACACAACGAGAAGGCCCTGGAAAACTCCTAGCACTCTTCTTAGGACCTCAAACATCTGGTCTTCGAATTAAGAATGAATTGAAATAGTCAGGTTCTTGCAGGGGATTCAGCTCAGCCTTGAATCATTGTTGGATTAAGGTGATCCCATTTTCCTAAAGTATCAGGCTTCCTAGAGTGATGGTGCCCTCACATCTCCGACAAAGACAAACATGAATTCTCTGTAGGGAAGGAGAATCTCATACTAGGGTTCAAATTATGTTTAGAAACTGCTGTGAAACTACATCATCCAACAGAGAGTTAAAAGTAACCAGGCATACAAAGAAACAAGATACCATAAATGAAAGGCAGCAGGTAAAAAAGATAGGGGATAGAAATAGATGTTGGAGGTATACAATTTAATGCTCCTTACTATGTTTCAGAAGATAAAGTAATCAACACATCCCGATTTGTTTTAGTATTGAAAGTCCCATGTCCCAGGAAACCCCTCATTCCTGGCAACATGAAGGTTTGTCACCCTAGAAAAGACAACACTGAAAATTTTAGCAAAAGAACCGAAAACTATTTTAAAAATGTAAATTCTACTAATTAAAAATACAATAACTGAAATTAAGAACTCAATAAATGGGATTTATAGCACACACACACTAGAAGAGAGAAATAATAAACTAAAATTTGGTCAGAAAAAAATATCTAGAAAGAAAAAAATATCCAGGAAACGAAAATAGAAAAAGGAGGGTGAGGAGTATAAAGAACAGAGAAGGGGCCTAAAATACGTGTACTTTGATTTCCAAAAGAAGAGGGGAGACAAAGTGTGTTGAAATCAATATTTTAAAAGATAATGACTGAAAATATTTCTAAACTGAAGAAAGACATAAAGCTATAGAGTCAAAAAGCACTACGAACAACAGGCAGGAGGAAATCCTAGGCCCATCACAGTAAAAGTGCTAAAAACTACGGAAAAGAGAAAGTTTTTAAATTGTCAGAGGAAAGTGACAGGTGACTTACTGTCAGTAGTGATATTCTGACATCTAGCTTCTAAACAGAAAAAATACTATCCAGAAAACAATGGAAATATACCTCTGAGGTAGTAAAGGAGAATGATTTCTAGGATACTGGACAATATCAAACACCTAAATTTGAATCTCTTAAAAAATACTTCAGAAACTATAGAGAACAACAAAGAAAGCAAATTAAGCCACCTATTCCTAGAACATGACTGAGAAACAAAGAAGACTACAAACATAAAATTCCATGTGGGTAAGAAAACAAACTGCAAAACCAGCAGAGCCAGCTCCAGAGCACATGCCGGAGCAGCAGCACAGGAAGCCTGAAAAAGTAAATAAAACAGGAAAGTGTATCCTGGTGTTAAAAGTGATGACTAAGGATTAAATTGTATCACCACCCCCCTCAAAAAAATGAGTTCAACTGGGAATGGAGAAATATTTAGAATAGGTCTAAGACCTAGCAGATTTCTCTGACATATGGGTAATTAAAAGAAAAAGAAAAGAGTGTAGGACCACATGTTGGGGGTCTCAGGAAGATAGCACTTCTAGCACAGAGGGGGCTGATTTTAAAGTGGTGGTAGTATTTGGTGGTCATGAGAAAGGAGAGATTATAAGCAGTGAAAATTAAGGGCTTACAGAAAACAAATCACAAATTCAGAACATATACCAACCTCTTTCTGCCCCCCCACAAAGAAAAGGGAACTATAGTCTCTTAAAATTGCACATTATTATGCTAAAGAAAAGGGTGTTCTTGAACTAATAAATCAATTAAGCCACCCAAACCCATCATATCTTCCTTCAATTGTTTGTCCAGAAAAAAAAAAGACATTTCAAAACAGCAGATAACATCCATACAAGCTAATAATAGGAGAAAACAGAAAATAAAAATCAAATATTTCAGCTGATGAAAATTCTCGCCACGAAACAACCACAAAATACACTATCCCAAACTAAAATAAATATCTTTAGGCAAGAAAATATATGTATTTTTCAGTTATAATGGGAAAAAATTTAAAACAAAAAGTAGAAGGACATAAAAACATGACCATGTGGAACAGGAGTTGACAGAACTCAGGAAAAAACTTCTTTTAAAAAAGACAAAATCCTCTAAAAAATAAAAACATAACTAGAATATGCCAGAGGGAGAATAGATTTGATTGAAAATATAACAATGGGAATTGAGAGGAATAAAAACAACTAAGGAAAAAATAACAAAAAGTCAGAGGTAAATAGGATCAGAGTGAATAAAAATGGATGTAAAAAGACAGGCAAATATCCAACATACATATAATTGGAGTCCCAGGATGGGAATGGGGGTGGGGATAGGGGAGCAGATAAAAGAAAATGAAAGCAATGGACTTGAATACATATTTTAAACCATAATGAATAAAATTTCCTGAAATAAAAGAATCTGAATCTACAAAAGATTCAGAAAAGAAAGAGCTCACCATGTACCTGAAAAAATTGGTTTTGAATTGTCATCTCCAATATATACTATAAATATTAGAGAAGTGTTTCTGCATCTGTAGGCAAAAAACCAAGTCACAAAGGAAAGACATGCAGGTTAGCAAAAGACATTGTCACAGAAATATGCAAGGTGAGACAGCAAAATTTTCAAGGAACTTGAGGAAAAAAATTATGAATGAAGAATTTTATATCCAGCCAAGCTCTCCTTGTAATACCCATTTTACACATGCATAATCTCAGTAAATATTGTACTTACAAGCCATTCCTAAGGAAGCTAGTAGAGGATCAGTTTCATATGATTAAAAGACAACAAGATAAACTTCAGCAAAAGGGCTGTCAATGACAATTGAATATATCAAATTGTAGATCTAAGACTAAAACAAAAGTGGGAAAAGGAAGGAAAAATAGTATGTAAATGTTATATGTTATAACAAAGTACAAACAACCAAAATAAATGGAAATACAGGGAGAAAAAAAGGAAAGTAGGAAAGAAATCTATTTTATTATTACATAGAAAATGGGGGGGAGTCAAAGGATATGTTTTAAAACAAACAGACTAAATAGTAGAAGCCCCACCCGCAAAAAAACTAAGTACTAAGGACATTATATAATGTAATAGTAATAAAGTAAGCAATAGAACAAAAATACAAACTTTCCTAAATATCAAAAGGAAGTATAACATGGAGCAAATAAAACAGATAACATAAAGGAAGAAACACAGTAAATATAACAAGAGACACACAATAAATATAACATAAAATAATATGGCATACCAGTCTTATAAATAAATATAAAAGGACATAAAACACCTATTAAAAGAAAAGACCCTCAGATTTCTTCCAATGGCAAAATTCAGCTCTATGCTGAATGCAATTAATACACCAAAAAATAAAATGGTCCTGAGAGGCTAAAAATAAAGGGATAGGCAGGGAGGGGATATGGGGATATATGTATACATATAGCTGATTTACTTCGTTATATAGCAGAAACTAACACAACATTGTAAAGCAATTATACTCCAATAAAGATGTTAAAAAAAAGGAAAAAGATACACGCAAAAAAAAAAAGAAAAAAAAGGATAGGCAAATGTACACCAGGCAAATGCAAATATTATGAAATCAAGGATAGAGAACCTGGGGCTTCCCTGGTGGCACAGTGGTTAAGAATCTGCCTGTCAATGCAGGGGACACAGGTTAGAGCCCTGGTCCAGGAAGATCCCACATGCCACATAGCAACTAAGCCCGTGTGCCACAACTACTGAGCCTGTGCTCTAGGACCCATGTGCCATAACTACTGAGCCCATGTGCCACAGCTACTGAAGCCCATGTGCCACAGCTACTGAAGCCCATGGCCTAGAGCCCGTGCTCTGCAACAAGAGAAGCCACCTCAGTGAGCAGCCTGCACACTGCAACAAAGAGTAGCTCCTGCTCGCCACAACTAGAGAAAGCCCGCGCGCAGCAACGAAGACACAACGCAGCCAAAGTAATAAATAAATTAATTAAAAATTTAAAAAAAGGATAGAGAGCCTGACAGCAGATAAGATTAAATTTAGGCAATAAACATGGTAAAGAAAAATACGTTCTAATGCTAATGTCAATAATTTACAATGAAGACACAACAGTTATAAATGCTTATGCAGAAAGTACAAATGACTCTTTAGAAAGCAGACTACAATAGATGCAAAGAGAAATGAACAAAACTACATTTGGAATAGGAGATTTTGAAGCAGTAGGCAAGTGGACAAAAAATAAATTATGCTATAAAAGTCCTAAACAATATCATCCATAAAATAATATTTGGGGCCATATATTGAAATTTTCATACATATATATAATTTTTGTAGTGATGTCTTCTCCAGATTTATCATATCTAATTAGATCACAAAGGAAATTTCAACAATTTCTATGCAAGTTCTAAGTAGAAATTAATACAAAATTTTAAATGCATTGGAAATTGTTTTAAAGGAACACCTCTCTTCTAAAGAACTCATGTAAAAAATGAAAAAAAGACTAAAATTGCAGAAGGTCTAACAAATGACAATACTGCAGATTGAAATATATGGAATACAATTAAAGAATTGATTAGGGAAAAATAATAGCCTTAAATAGTGGCCTATCAGCAATCAAAATTGAAGAATAAAATTATAAGAATTAAATGATAGGCTCTACAAAACTAGAAAAATGTGTAACTAGACAAGGATGGAAATAATAATAAAAGCAGAATAAATACAGTATAAATTACAGAGATAAATACAACTAATGAATAAACCAAAATGCTGTTTCATTAACGAAATGAATCACCTACAGAAACAAACTACAAATTTCTACAGTAGAAATTTACTTAAGGAAAGGAAAGAAATGAAAAATATACAAAACAGGAAATGATAAGGCAGCAGTAACCATTAAAAGAGATGAAAATTTCAAAATAATAAGGGACTACTTTGAACAACTCTATGCAATTTGAAAACCAAGATCCAATGAAAAGAGTAATTTCCTTGGGGAAATACAATTTGCAAAAGTTCGCTCCAGTAGAGATAGAAAGTCTAAACCATCCAGTTTATGTAGAAGAACTTAAAAAGTTATCAGTAACAACCCCACAAAAAAGTCCCAAGTCAGAAAATTTCCTAGGAAATTCTACCAAATATCTAAACACCAGATAATCAAAATGCTACATCTATTATTTCAGAAAATAGGAGAGCAAAAATGAAAACCTCAAAACATTTATGAAGCTAGTATAACGATGGTAACTAAAACTGATAAAGATAACATAAACAAAAGGATCTACAGATAAATTATTAGAAATAATACTTGATATAAACATATAAAATGTAATATTATTTCTATATATCAGCAATCAAATCTGTAATAACATCACTTGTGATATCAAACACATATCAATATATCTAACACAGAATGCAAAAAATCCGAGCCAAAAAAGTATATATATACATATATATATATAATTATTGAGAGTTTAAGAGAATGAAAGGTAAATCACAGACTGGGAGAAAATATTTGCAGAACTGATCTGATAAAGGGTGTGTATTCAAAATAACACAAAGAGCTCTGAAACTCCATAATAAGAAAACAAACAATTCAATTAACAGTTGGTGAAAGATCGAAATGGACACCTCAACAAAGAAAATGTATATATGGTAAATAAGCACGTGAAAAGCATATCAACATTATATATAATTATGAAATTGCAAAATAAGAAAATGAGATATCACTACATATCTACTGGAATGGCAAAAAATCCAGAAAACAATATCAAATACTGGCAAAGATGTGGAAATACAGGAACTCTCATTGATTGCCAGTGGGAATGCAAAATGGTACAGCCACTTTGGAAGACAGCATGGCGGTTTCCTACAAAGCTAAACACAGTCTTACCATAAGATTCAGCAATTAGGCTCCTAGTTGAGTTGAAAACTTATATTCACACACAAACTTTCCCATAAATGTTAACAGCAGCTTTATTTATAATCACTAAAATCTGAAATAACAAAGATGTACCTCAATAGGTGAATGGGTAAACAAACTACAGTACATTGATTCAAAGGAACATGATTTAGCAATAAAAAGAAATGAACTATGAAGCCTCAGAAAGGCTTGGAGGAGCCTTAAATGAATATGGCTAAGTGAAAGAAGTCAGTCTGAAAAGGCAACATACTCTATGATTCCAACTGTGTGACATCTAGAAAAGGCAAAACTATAGAGACAGTAAAAAAAAAAAAAAAAAAAAATCAGTGGTTGCCTGGGCTTCAGGAGGAGAAGGGGAGTAATGAATAGGTGAAACACACAAGCCTCATAGGGCAATGAAACTATTCTGTACAATAGTGTAATGGCGGATACATGATATTTTGCATTTGTCAAAAGTGATAGAACTGTACAAAACAAATCTTACTGAAAGTCTGGATTTTAGCTAACAATAATGTATCAGTAATAATTCTTTAATTGTAGCAAATGTACTACACTAATGCACAATGTTAATAATGGGAAACTTAGGGTGGGGCAGATGGTAATATAGCAATTCTCTGTAATATCTCATTACGTTACTAAAACTGTTGTAAAATATTGAATCTTTTTTTTCAACTATATTAAGCAAAAAATAAAGACCTAAATAAATATTCATGAATTAAGACTGAATAATAGATTCTATGTAATACCAGTCAAAGCTTAATAGTTGTTACTGTTTTGGGGAGTTTGGTTTGGTTTGGTTTGGTTTTGGTGACGCTTTACAATCTGGTTCTAAAATTTGTGTAAAAATGCAAAGTAGCTAAGACAATGTTCAAGAGAAAAGGACAAGTTAGAGAATTTACTCTACGAGATGTTAAGACTTGTTTTAAGCCTACAGTAATTAAGAGAGTATGAAATTTTTGCAAAAATAAACAGAACAATGGAATGAAATACAGCATCCAAGAACAGACCCACATGCATAGGTATACTTGATTGATAACAAAGGTGGCACTATAGAGTAGTTGAAAAAAGATGTTCTTTTCAGTCAGGGGTGTTGAGAACATTGAAAATCCATGTGGGAAAAAAAAAAATGAATCTTAATCCCTACCTCACTCTATAACAAATCTCAGTTCCAAATAGACTGTGGAGCCGTATGCTGAAAGTAAAGCAAGAGAACTTCTAGAATAGCTCTTAGCCTGCGGTAAGAACAGGTTCCTGAAGAGTCTGCAGCTCAACTCCAGAAAGTTCAGAAACTTGAGTGGGGGAAAAAAATGCATGTTTAGTTTTACTAATTTATAACTCAATTTGTTATTTCCTTCGATTTATCAATATGGGCCAAAAACCACAGTAATGTTAGCAGTAACCGTCAAAACGACACCAATAGCAATCACAGATATTTTCATATCAATATAGTAAGTATAGATATTACATATATCTTGATATGTCATTTATTTTTATCCCTACTTCAAAATTATTGAATATGTGTAGGTAAGTTTCTGGAGGAGACATTGCTCTGTCATGGGGCATGTTGTAGCTACTGATCTCCAAGATGTTGAATCCATTTACATCCCACCGACAGTGTGTGAGAACCTGTTTTTCAACTCTCACCAATACTCTGTATTACTTTGTGTTTTGATCTTTGTCAAATGAATATGTAAAAATTGGCCTCTAATTTAAATTTACACTTTTTTATTTTTGCAGTACGCGGGCCTCTCACTGCTGTGGCCTCTCCCGTTGCGGAGCACAGGCTCCGCACGCGCAGGCTCAGCGGCCATGGCTCACGGGCCCAGCCGCTCCGTGGCATGTGGGGTCTTCCCGGACCGGGGCACGAACCCGTGTCCCCTGCATCGGCAGGCAGACTCTCAACCACTGCGCCACCAGGGAAGCCCTACACTTATTATTAAAGGTAAGTTTGCACACCTTTTCATATCTTTATAAACTTGTTTTTCTGTGAACTATTCATCTAGATTGAACACAGTTCCTTGGTTCCAAAGTCAAAAGTTGTAAAATGAGATACATTAAAATTTTCCTCCTATCCCTTGTCTCCCCACTATCCAGTGGCCCGCTCTCTTAAGCAACAAATTTCATTACTCCTATATGTACCCTTCCCCAAAATATTCTATGTATAATGTGGGAGTGTGTGTTTCCCTTCTTTTTCCCCAAATGGTAGTTTACCATACATAATCTCCTGCTTAAATCAAAGATTTCCGAAGACTTTTGGAGGCGTTCTCTCATCCCAGCTGACCAAGTGGAGGCATGTAATAGACACAATAATTCCTACCATCCAGATACAACAAAGGAGGCTTAAATGCGGATGGCAGGAAGAAACCAGGAGAAGGAGGTCTGTTCCTAAGAAGTGTTTTTCCTAAAGAGTCTGCCCTGAAGCTGTTTCTGCCCACCAGAAACCACAGGGATAAACAGCCCCTCCCAAAGTGCTGAGAAAAAAACTCCAGCAGATGTATAGCCGTGACCTGAGCACATCGGGAGGGGCACAGCACAGACGTGGGAGTCCCAGACAGCAAGGGGACATAGGATGGCCAGTCTGAGGCCAGACAGGTGAGAAAGCAGCTAGCAGGGGTGGGATGGCAGCACACCGCAAGCAGAATTCGGACTCATGAAGGCAGGCTTCCGCCCTCTGCCTGGGCGCAGCGTGGTGCAAGGGCGAACTGCAGAGGCACAGAGCTGCCAGGGTAACAGCAGCAGTGGGAGTCACAGACGCACAAAATGCCCTGTGACCAGGACTTGGCACTGAGAAAATGCAGAGCAGCACGAGATCCCGGAACAGACCACATGAGTCAGGCACCGGGGGTGGGGCTTAGTCCCACACCATTATTCCAACCGAGACGAGGCCTCCAGGCACTGTGGTCACCCAGGAGGGATGAGTGATTAAACAAGATCTTACCTGCACTCTGCCTATTGTAGTAACTAGTTATGTGCGGGTCTAAATTATTTAGGAGGTAGATTTTTATGTACTCACCCATAGGATTGTGTTATGCTGCTCAACGTAGCTCCTTTTCTTGTTTTTCAGTATTCCCGACCGAAGAACTTTATCAGTTGTTGGAAAACTGAAATCCGTAAACTAGCGATAATTATCCAAACTGACCATCCACTTGTGCTATGAACGCCTCAACGGAGCTACCTTCACATGAGTTCGTTCTTGTGTCCTTCAGACATTGATCAGTGTTAAGCACCTACTATGTTCCAGGGAAAGTGATGGAAGCTGAGGGCATGACAAGTGAAGCAGACAGTCCCAACCCTCCAGGAATCCAATCTGTTACGGGTAAGAGAGACAAATGAAAGCAAACTGTTACAATTCAGTACAAAAAGTTCTGCAACAAAAATATTAACTGAGTGCCTACAGAGGAAGGAGTCACCAATTCTGCCTGAAGTTTTCAGGAAAAGATTCCCAGAGGAAATGAAATATGAGCTAGGTCTTAAAAAGAGACTTTTAGGAGTTTATTAGGCAGAGAAGTGGGGGAAGGCATTCCTGGATGGGAGAAGAGTTAAGTATCAATGCAGAGTCATAGCTGGGCGTTGCATCTCCAGGGAAGACTCAAAGTTCACTGTAGCTGATGCCATGGTACCCGGTGAGAGGAGAAGTTTCGGGAAAAGAGGGAAAAGTGCCAAACTGTTAAAGCATCCAGGAAACCAGCAAGACCCAGCCCAGATGGATTTGAATGAGAGGAACCAGTGGCCAAGTACCCACCTAGGCAGTAAATGCAATCAGTCGGAGAGAACACTGAGAACCACCAGTGATGCAGACCCTTGGGATGCACTGTCCAGCTAGGAACCACCTGGAATGGGATTTTGCAGGTCATCAAAATTTTGCACATTAGTGCTGAGCAGGAATTACCCCTCCCATCCTTACCCTACACCAGTGGTTTTCAACCAAGGCAGATGGTTGAAAATGTCACAACTCAGGGAGCTATGGGTCTGTCTAGTAGGTAGAGGTCAGAGATGCTGCTAAACATCCTACCACACACAGGCCAGCCCCCAGAGCAGAGAATTATCTGGGCCTAATGTCAATCATGCCCATGTTGAGAAACCTGTGGTACACAGAAATATTTAACCACATATGGATCTCACATTAGAGGCACTACTGCACAATGGTGACATCCCTTTTCAAATCCAAGACATATAGCGTAATTATTTACAGCAGCTTAAGTCCTTCTTCTTCTATCTTCCTATCTTTTCCTCTTCCCCCGCCCTGAACTTTAACTTCCTGAACTGCTGGCTCATCTGCTAACCACCTACTTCTGCAATCCGATATCCTCTCTTCCATTCTTGGCTTCCCGCCCCTTTGCATCCGTAATAATACCCTGCACTATACTGTCTTCACAGTGTCCAGCATGCTCTCACCTGCATTTGGTACTTTTATCCTAACAACAATCCTGTGAGGATGAGACAGGCATCGTCAGAACATCTTGTCGGCGAGGAACCCAGACCACATAACAAGCAGAGGCAACAGTCAGACCTCCAATCTGGACTGACTCTGGCATTAACGCTCTCTTACCCACCCACCTACCCACTGCAGCAAGTTGCCTTCAAACTTTTTAATTTGAGGCTAAAAACTGCCACAAAGGGGGGAAGGATAAATTAGGAGGCTGGGATTAACATATACACACTACCATGTGTGAAATAGCTAACCAACAAGGACCTACTGCTTAGCACAGGGAACTATACTCAATATTATGTAATAACCTATAATGGAAAAGAATCTGAAAAAGAATATATATATATATATACACACACACATATATATGTATGTATATATAACTGAATTGCTATGCTGTACACCTGAAACTTACATGATATTGTAAATCAACTATGCTTCAAAATAAAAGATTTTTTAGAAAACTGCCATAAAATGCTGACCCCTGTGTAAGCAACTTTAATATTTAATGGATCTATGTGTTCAGTGACATTTCAATTACACAGTGAGACTTAACAGTTCTGTTCGTTAGATGTCATGTCTTTTTAAGGATTATTATAGATGAGAGTGACGCTCACTTTCTATTTCTTCCTCCTGCTTTTATTTTTTTAACATCTTTATTAGAGAATAATTGCTTGACAATGGTGTGTCAGTTTCTGCTTTATAACAAAGGGAATCAGTTATACATATGTCCCCATACCTCTTCCCTCTTGCAACTCCCTCCCTCCCACCCTCCCTATCCCATCCCTCTAGGTGGTCACAAAGCACAGAGCTGATCTCCCTGGGCTATGTGGCTACTTCCCACTAGCTATCTATTTTACGTTTGGTAGTGTATATATGTCCATGCCACTCTCTCACTTTCTCCCAGCTTACCCTTTCCCCTCTCCGTATCCTCAAGTCCATTCTCTAGTAGGTCTACATCTTTATTCCCATCTTGCCCCTAGGTTCTTCTGACCATTTTCATTTTTTTGTTCGTTTTCTTTAGATTCCATACATATGTGTTAGCATACAGTATTTGTTTTTCTCTTTCTGACTTACTTCACTCTGTATGACAGTCTCTAGGTCCATCCACCACACTACAAATAACTCCATTTCGTTCCTTTTTACGGCTGAGTAATACTCCATTGTATATATGTGCCACATCTTCTTTATCCATTCATCTGTTGATGGACACTTAAGTTGCTTCCATGTCCTGGCTATTGTAAATAGAGCTGCAGTGAACATTGTGGTATATGACTCTTTTTGAATTATGGTTTTCTCAGGGTATCTGCCCAGTAGTGGGATTGCTGAGTCGTATGGTAGTTCTATTTTTAATTTTTTTCAGGAACCCTCATACTGTTCTCCATAGTGGCTGTATCAATTTATATTCCCACCAACAGTGCAAGAGGGTTCCCTTTTCTCCACACTCTCTCCAGCATTTATTGTTTGTAGATATTTTGATGATGGCCATTCTGACCAGTATGAGATGATATCTCATTGTAGTTTGATTTGCATTTCTCTAACGATTAATGATGTTGAACATTCTTTCATGAGTTTGTTGGAAATCTATATATCTTCTTTGGAGAAATGTCTATTTAGGTCTTCTGCCCATTTTTGGATTGGGTTGTTTGTTTTTTCAATATTGAGCTGCATGATTGCTTGTATGTTTTGGAGATTAATCCTTTGTCAGTTGCTTCATTTGCAAATATTTTCTCCCATTCTGAGGGTTGTCTTTTGGTCTTGTTTATGGTTTCCTTTGCTGTGCAAAAGCTTTTAAGTTTCATTAGGTCCCATTTGTTTATTTTTGTTTTTATTTCCATTTCTCTAGGAGGTGGGTCAAAAAGGATCTTGCTGTGATTAATGTCATAGAGTGTTCTGCCTATATTTTCCTCTAAGAGTTTGATAGTGTCTGGCCTTACATTTAGGTCTTTAATCCATTTTGAGTTTATTTTTGTGTATGGTGTTAGGGAGTGTTCTAATTTCATTCTGTTACATGTTGGTGTCCAGTTTTCCCAGCACACTTATTGAAGAAGCTGTCTTTTCTTCACTGTGTATTCCTGCCTCCTTTATCAAAGATAAGGTGACCATATGTGCATGGGTTTATCTCTGGGCTTTCTATCCTGTTCCATTGATCTATATTTCTGTTTTTGTGCCAGTACCATGCTGTCTTGATTACTGTAGCGTTGTAGTATAGTCTGAAGTTGGGGAGCCTGATTCCTCCAGCTCCGTTTTTCTTTCTCAAGATTGCTTTGCTATTTGGGGTCTTTTGTGTTCCATACAAATTGTGAAATTTTTTGTTCTAGTTCTGTGAAAACTGCCAGTGGTAGTTTGATAGGGATTGCATTGAATCTGTAGATTGCTTTGTGTAGTAGAGTCATTTTCACAATGTTGATTTTTCCAGTCCAAGAACATGGTATATCTCTCCATCTATTTGTATCATCTTAGTTTCTTTCATCAGTGTCTTATAATTTTCTGCATACAGGTCTTTTGTCTCCTTAGGTAGGTTTATTCCTAGATATTTTATTCTTTTTGTTGCAATGGTAAATGGGAGTGTTTTCTTAATTTCACTTTCAGATTTTTCATCATTAGTGTATAGGAATGCAAGAGATTTCTGTGCATTAATTTTGTATCCTGCTACTTTACCAGATTCATTGATTAGCTCTATTAGTTTTCTGGTAGCATCTTTAGGATTCTCTATGTATAGTATGATGTCATCTGCAAACAGTGACAGCTTTACTTCTTCTTTTCCAATTTGGATTCCTTTTATTTCTTTTTCTTCTCTGATTGCTGTGGCTAAAACTTCCAAAATTATGTTGAATAATAGTGGTGAGAGTGGGCAACCTTGTCTTGTTCCTAATCTTAGTGGAAATGGTTTCAGTTTTTCACCATTGAGGACAAGGTTGGCTGTGGGTTTGTCATATATGTCCTTTATTATGTTGAGGAAGTTCCTTCTATGACTACTTTCTGGGGGGTTTTATCATAAATGGGTGTTGAATTTTGTCAAAAGCTTTCTCTGCAGCTATTGAGATGATCATATGGTTTTTCTCCTTCAATTTGTTAATATGGTGTATCACGTTGATTGATTTGCATATATTGAAGAATCCTTGCATTCCTGGGATAAACCCCACTTGATCATAGTGTATGATCCTTTTTTTCTTTTTTTTTTTGCAGTACGTGGGCCTCTCACTGTTGTGGCCTCTCCCGTTGCAGAGCACAGGCTCCAGACGTGCAGGCTCAGTGGCCATGGCTCACGGGCCCAGCCGCTCCGTGGCTTGTGGGATCTTCCCAGACCGGGGCATGAACCTGTGTCCCCTGCATCGGCAGGCAGACTCCCAACCACTGTGCCACCAGGGAAGCCCTATGATCCTTTTAATGTGCTGTTGGATTCTGTTTGCTAGTACTTTGTTGAGGATTTTTGCATCTATGTTCATCAGTGATATTGGCCTGTAGTTTTCTTACTTTGTGATATCTTTGTCTGGTTTTGGTATCAGAGTGATGGTGGCCTCGTAGAATGAGTTTGGGAGTGTTCCTCCCTCTGCTATATTTTGGAGGAGTTTGAGAAGGATAAGTGTTAGCTCTTCTCTAAATGTTTGATGGAATTCACCTGTGAAGCCATCTGGTCCTGGGCTTTTGTTTGTTGGAAGATTTTTAATCACAGTTTCAATTTCAGTGCTTGTGATTGCTCTGTTCATATATTCTATTTCTTCCTGGTTCAGTCTCAGAAGGTTGTGCTTTTCTAAGAATTTGTCCAGCAAATTTTACAGCATACTGTAGACAGCATATATACGTGTCTTGTTTTTTTATCCATTCAGCCAGTCTATGTCTTTTGGTTGGAGCATTTAGTCCATTTACATTTAAGGTAATTATCGATATGTATGTTCCTATTACCATTTTCTTAATTGTTTTGGGTTTATTATTGTAGGTCTTTTCCTTCTCTTGTGTTTCCTGCCTAGAGAAGTTCCTTTAGCATTTGTTGTAAAGCTGGTTTGGTGGTGCTGAATTCTCTTAGCTTTTGCTTGTCTGTAAAGCTTTTAATTTCTCCATCAAATCTGAATGAGATCCTTGCTGGGTAGAGTAATCCTAGTTGTAGGTTTTTCTCTTTCATCACTTTAAATATGTCCTGCCACTCCCTTCTGGCTTGCAGAGTTTCTGCTGAAAGGTCAGCTGTTACCCTTATGGGGATTCCCTTGTATGTTACTTGTTGTTTTTCCCTTGCTGCTTATAATATTTGTTCTTTGTATTTTATTTTTGATAGTTTGATTAATATGTGTCTTGACGTGTTTCTCCTTGGATTTATCCTGTATGGGACTCTCTGTGCTTCCTGGACTTGACTATTTCCTTTCCCATGTTAGTGAAGTTTTCAACTATAATCACTTCAAATATTTTCTCAGTCCGTTTCTTTTTCTCTTCTTCTGGAACCCCTATAATTTGAATGTTGGTGTGTTTAATGTTGTCCCAGAGGCCTCTGAGACTGTCCTCAGTTCTTTTCATTCTTTCTTCTGCTCTGCAGTAGTTATTTCCACTATTTTATCTTCCAGGTCACTTATCCATTCTTCTGCCTTTGTTATTCTGCTATTGATCCCTTCTAGAGAATTTTTAATTTCATTTATTGTGTTGTTCATCTCTGTTTGTTTGCTCTTTAGTTCTTCTAGGTGCTTGTTAAATGTTTCTTGTATTTTCTCCATTCTATTTCCAAGATTTTGGATCATCTTTACTATCATTATTCTGAATTCTTTTTCAGGTAGACTACCTATTTCCTCTTCATTTGTTAGGTCTGGTGGGTTTTTATCTTGCTCCTTCATCTGCTGTTTGTTTCTCTGTCTTCTCATTTTGCTTAACTTACTGTGTTTGGGGTCTTCTTTTTGCAGGCTGCAGGTTCATAGTTCCCGTTGTTTTTGGTATCTGTCCCCAGTGGCTAAGGTTGGTTCAGTGTGTTGTGTAGGCTTCCTGGTGGAGGGGAATAGTGCCTGTGTTCTGGTGGATGAGGCTGGATCTTGTCTTTCTGGTGGGCAGGTCCACGTCTGGTGGTGTGTTTTGTGGTGTCTGTGGCCTTATTATGATTTTAGGCAGCCTCTGTGCTAATGGATGGCGTTGTTTTCCTGTCTTGCTAATTGTTTGGCATAGGGTGTCCTGCAGTGTAGCTTGCTGGTCGTTGAGTGGATCTGGGTCTTGGCATTGAGATGGAGATCTCCGGGAGATCTTCGCCATTTGATATTACATCTCTTGTGGACCAGTGTCCTGAACCTGGCTCTCCCACCTCAGAGGCACAGCTCTGATGCCTGGCTGGAGCGCCAAGAGCCTGTCCTCCACATGGCTCAGAATAAAAGGGAGAAAAAAAAGAAAGAAAGAAGAAGATAAAATAAAATAAAGTAAAATAAAGTAAAATTTATTAAAATAAAAAATAATTATTAAGAAAAAAATTTTTTTTAAGTAATGAAAACAAAATGGACAGACAGAGCCCTAGGACAAATGTTAAAAGCAAAGCTCTACAGACAAAATCACACACAGAAGCATACATATACACACTCACAAAAAGAAAAAAAGGGAAAAACATATATATACCTTTGCTCCCAAAGTCCACCTCCTCAATTTGGGATGATTCATTGTTTATTCATGTATTCCACAGATGCAGGGTACATCAAGTTGATCGTGGAGCTTTAATCCGCTGCTTCTGAGGCTGCTGGGAGAGATTTCCCTTTCTCTACTTTGTTCGCACAGCTCCAGGGGCTCAGCTTTGGATTTGGCCCCGCCTCTGCATGTAGGTCGCCTGAGGGCGTCTGTTCTTCTCTCAGACAGGACGGGGTTAAAGGAGCCGCTGATTCGGGGGCTCTGGCTCACTCAGGCCGCGGGGAGGGAGGGGGACGGATGCGGGGCGGACCTGCGGCGGCAGAGGCCTGCATGACGTTGCACCAGCCTGAGGCGCGCTGTGCGTTCTCCCAGGGAAGTTGTCCCTGAATCCCGGGACCCTGGCAGTGGCGGGCTGCACAGGCTCCCCGGAAGGGGGGTGTGGAGAGGGACCTGTGCTCCTACACGGGCTTCTTGGTGGCGGCAGCAGCAGCCTTAGCGTCTCAAGCCCGTCTGTGGGGCCCGCGCTGATAGCCGCGGCTCGCGCCCGTCTCTGGAGCTCCTTTAAGCGGCGCTCTGAATCCCCTCTCCTCGCGCACCAGGAAACAAAGAGGTAAGAAAAAGTCTCTTGCTTCTTCTGCAGCTCCAGACTTTTCCCCGGACTCCCTCCCGGCCAGCCGTGGTGCACAAACCCCTTCAGGCTGTGTTCGCGCCGCCAACCCCGGTCCTCTCCCTGCGCTCCATCCGAAACCGAAACCCGAGCCTCAGCTCCCAGCCCCGCCCGCCCCGGCGGGGGAGCAGACAAGCCTCGGGGGCTGGTGAGTGCCGGTCGGCCCTGATCTTCTGTGCGGGAATCTCTCCGCTTTGCCCTCCGCACCCCTGTTGCTGTGCTCTCCGCCGCGGCTCCGAAGCTTCCCCGCTCCGCCACCCGCAGTCTCCGCCCGTGAAGGGGCTTCCTAGTGTGTGGAAACCGTTCCTCCTTCACGGCTCCCTCCCACTGGTGCAGGTCCCGTCCCTGTTCTTTTGTCTCTGTTTTTTCTTTCGCCCTACCCAGGTACGTGGGGAGTTTCTTGCCTTTTGGGAGGTCTGAGGTCTTCTGCCAGAGTTCAGTAGGTGTTCTGTAGGAGTTGTTCCCTGTGTAGATGTATTTCTGGTGTATCTGTGGGGAGGAAGGTGATCTCCGCGTCTTACTCTTCCGCCATCTTGAAGCTCCTCCCCTCCTTCTGTTTAATGACTCGATGCTTAATGAATAAACACAGTTACGCGTAGGATACCTGATGAGAGCCTTTCCTGTCCCAGACACCTTTCTGCAAGTACTCCTTCCTTTCTTCCAGAGCTGCACGGTTCAGAGGGAGCTGTTGGTACCCATGGTTGACTCCTTCTGGTACTGTCAGTGAGTCCAGGGCCTTAGAGCTGGACCAAATTGGGCCAGAGTCCTTTCCCTGAAGGTTGACATTGAGACCACGAGTAGCATTTAGCCTCTCCCCAGGTGGCTATAACATGTAACCTTGGGAGCTATCAGTTTTCATGTATTAAACATGTGGAGAAAAAAAATAAACTAGTTTGTAGAAACAGTATAATGAAGCAGATGACCAAACATAAAAAGAAATGGGTATTTATACGCAAAAGAATGTAATTAGACCCCTTCCTTACACCATGCACAAAAATTAACTCAAAATGAATCATGGAGTAAATGTAAGTGCTAAAATTACTGGAAGAAAGCACGAGTAGTATACTTGAAAGTTGCTAAGAAAGTAATTCTTAAATGTTCTCAAAAAAATGGTAATTACGTGACACAATGGTGGTGTTAGCTAATGCTATAGTGGTAATCATTTTGTAAGATATAAATGTATGAAATCAATATATTGTATACCCCAAACTTACGGTTATATGTCAATTATATCTCAGTAAAGCTGCAGGGAATATAAAAATTAAAGAAAAGAAAAAAATATAAGTAAATCTTCATGACCTTGGGGTAGGCAACAACTTTTTAGAAATAATACCAAAACCACGAGCAACAAAATAAAAATAGGTAAACTGGACTTCATTAAGACTTTTGGGCTTCAAAGAACATGAAAAAGAAGTTAAAAGACAACCCATAGAATGATAGAAAATATTTGTAAATTGTATATCTGGTAAGAGAATTGTATCCAGAAAATATCATGAACTCTTATAACTCAACAATAAAAAGATAACCCAGTTGAAAAGCAGGCAGACAGTCTGAAGAGCGATTTCTCCAAAGAAAATATACACATGAGCAATAAGGACAGAAAAAGATACTCAATGCCATTAATCATCAGGGGCTAATCAGAACCACAAGAAGATACCACCTCATACCCACTAAGATGGTTATAATCAAAAAAGCAAAAAATAGCAAGCATTGACAAGGTTGTGGAGAAATTGGAACACTTTCTTGTACGTTGCTGGTGGGAATGTAAAATGGTTCAGCCACTGTCTTTGTCAGTTCAGGCTGCTATGATAAAATAGTACAGAGTGGGTGGCTTAAACAAAAGACATTTATTTCCCACAGTTCTAGAGGCTGGGAAGTCCAAGATTAAGGTGCTGGCAGATTTGGTTCCTGGTGAGAACCTACTTCTTGGCTTGCAGACAGATACCTCTGTCTACAACCATACATGCGGAGGAAAAAGGAACTCTGGTCTTTCTTCCTCTTCTTATATGGGCACTGATCCCATGCTGGGGTTCCACCTTCATGACCTTATCCAAACCTAATTACCTACCAAAAGTCCCACCTCCAAATACCTTCTAGGCACTCATATTGGGAGTTAGGACTTCAACAGTTGAATTTAGGGGGTACATAAGCATTTAGTCCACAACAACCACTGTGGAAAACAGTTTGGCAATTCCTCAAAATATTAAGGGCAGAGTTACCGTATGGTCCAGTAATTCCACTTCTGCTTATATATCCAAGAGAAATGAAAACATATGTCAGCATGGAAACTTGCTTACATATATTCATAATAACCCCAAAGTGAAAACAACCCAAATATTCATCAACTGAAGAATGAATATTAACTGTGGCATATCAATACAATGGAATATTATTTGACAATAAAAAGAAATAAAATGCTGACATGTACTACAACACAGATGAACTTTGAAATCATTATGGTAAGTGAAAGAAGTAAGACAAAAAGGCCACAGAATTTATGATTCCATTTGTATGAAATATCTAGAACAGGCAAATCGAGAGAGAGAGAGAGAGAGAACAGAGCAGTGGTCGCCATGAGCAAGGGGGGTTTAAAGGGAAATGTGGGGTAACTGCTATCGGGCATAGGGGGCTTCTTTTGGGGGTGATGAAAAATCAATTCTAAAAATCTAAATCTAAAATCGCTTCTAAAATTGATTGTGGTGATGGTTGCACAACTCTGAATATACTAAATACCTTTGAACAGTAAACTTCAAACGGATGAATTTTATGACATGTGAATGATGTCTCAATAAAGCTGTTAGTAAATGAAAAGAGAATCAAAGAGAAGCCTAATGGTATTCCCAGGATTTCCCAATCCTGAAGTGCAGCTCTCAGGGTTTGGAGACATCGCTGTATGCTAATAATGACACCGCCTTTTTGTTTTTTTTTTTGAGTGAGTGGACTCGGAGCTACAATATTTGCTACCAAAAGCGTATGCCAGGATTGCACCACATGCCAAGAATGGATAGTTTTCACGTCAAAGGAACACAGTAAATATTAAAATTTGGTCTGTACTTGAGCTGATACTAACTCAGCCTTTATCTCCAGCTTTTGGTTTTATCTGCTAACCCCACAGAATTGTTGTAAAGTGCCAGTGAGGTGCTGGATATGAAAGCTTTCTGTAAACTTAGAGAAATAAGCAAATGTAGGATATCATCTAGCTTCTGAGCCTCTTAATTTTTAAAATTTATTTATTTAATTTTTGGCTGCATTGGGTCTCGCTGCTGCACGCGGGCTCTCTCTAGTTGCGGTGAGCGGGGGCCACTGTTTGTTGCGGGGCACAGGCTCCTCATTGAGGTGGCTTCTCTTGTTGCAGAGCACAGGCTCTAGGCGCACGGGCTTCAGTAGTTGTGGCACACGGCCTTCAGTAGTTGTGGCTCACGGGCTCTAGAGCGCAGGCTCAGCAGTTGTGGCACACGGGCCTAGCTGCTCCGCGGCATGTGGGATCTTCCCAGACCAGGGCTCGAACCCATGTCCCCTGCATTGGCAGGCGGACTCCCAACCACTGCGCCACCAGGGAAGCCCTGAGCCTCTTAATTTTGATAACTGATTTCTTTCCAGGTATGTTAATAGCAGGCAACAAATGCTTTCATTTTACAGGCCAGATGTACGTTGTTTTGTACGTAGGTTGATATTTAGTCTTTAAAACCATATCCTAAGAATTGAGATAGAAGATCAGAGCCTTCTAACCTTAAAAGAACTGATAAAACTTCACATCTGAACACACCAGCTTGGAGATCTTAGTAGAGAAGTAATTAGACAGTGGATTACATATGACCACACTGACCTAGGAGAGATCCCACTCTCGAGAGACCATCAGAGAGAATCAGCAACTGGTCTTGCCCAGAACTTCCGTGTGTTCTGATGGGACAATCCAGGTCCACCACTGTCTTGCTTGAAGGTCTTTAGTCCTCTTCTATTTCTTCAGGATAAGTGTAGCACACAACCTTCGTGGCATTGCACATACAAGACTTTTTACATCTGGCCCATCAGTCAAGCCCTTCCCCCCACCGCAGGTGCTCACGTCTCCTGCTCTCTCTCATGCTGACCTATTGGTCATTGCCTGACTGATCGTGTTCCTTCACACCACCCTGCTTCTACATAAGTTGTATCCTCCCCAACTCCTGAGTCGCACATAGGAGTGAAGCTTCTCATGTGTGAAGGTCACTCCAGTGTTATTTCTCATGTGAAAGTACTCTAATTTTCTCATGTGGGCGTAACCATCCTTTCTTCTAAGCTCTCGTCATTCTTTGTAAAGTTCTCCACTTAAACATCCATCATATTGGATTGGCATTTTCTGCAAGAAAACCGAAACTTCTAGATAATGAGATACTTTTTCCAAGTCTCTTTTACCAGGTGCCAAAGCTGGCAGGGATTCTAAACAAGTGGATAAATGCCAGGGTGTGGGTCTTTAGCAAGAGCTTGGTCCAAGGAGTAGTTCCTGGGCCAGCAGGCACCAGTGTGATGAATCAATCAGTATCCTCATGAACCATGGGTGCCCATGAAGTACTGGTTAAGTATTTTGAATGTCAACCCTGGCATTGGTTACCCAAATCATCCTGCAGTAGGAAAAGCTATGTCCTTGGGCTTAGCAAAGTGTCAAAAAAGAAGTCACCTAGAGATTGTCACATCTCATTTAAAACGGCTAACCAATAAGGACCTACTGTATAGCACAGGGAACTCTGCTCAATATTCTGTAACAACCTAATTGGGAAAAGAATTTGAAAAAGAATAGATACGTGTATACGTTTAACTGAATCACTTTGTTGTACACCAGAAGCTAACACAACATTGTTAGTCAGCCGTACTCCAATATTAAATAAAAAGTTAATGATAAAAAAGAAGTCAGAGCTTTAGAAGTAGAAGAAGGTGAGGTCAGGAGCCAAAGAGACTTAAGAAGAGAAACCAAAGTGAGGGGAAGCACCAAAGGTACGGGGGTGGGAGTGGCGGATCTAAGTAAAGGGAACGTGATGGGCAAAAGAACGTGGGTTCTGCATTCCCAGTTCCACTCCCAAATGTTCTCCGTACTTGCTTTGAGATCTAATTACATAAGGTAACCTCTTTGGTTCCCATTTTCCAAATTAGTAAAATGGCGGTTTTGTAACCTACTTTTCAGAATTGCTAAAAGAACTGGAGGAATGAACATTTCTCTTCTGTAATAAGGTAATAAAGCCATATTAGGGCATGTCTACATGGGGTCCTAGAACATTTCAAAAAACACAGTAATTAGCTATTCAGCAAAAACTATTAATCATTATCCCATGGTATCTCTATCTTGTATCTTCCTCTATCAGTATGTTTCTCAGGGTGCAGTATCATTAACTTGCTCTCAGTCTTTCTCTCCTTTGAGGCCCTGGGTTATTTGTGGGCAGGGACTTTATCCCAGTTGTGTAGTACAATGCATGCCTTTCCCAAAGGAGGTGTTCCATAAGGATTTGGTGAATGATGTAAGTGAATTTATTGAATGGACCTTGGGTGGGACCAGGAGAAAACAACCTGAATAAAGTTGAGGCAGAACAATATAAGCAGATACAAAAGTCACAATTATATTTTCCATGCCCAGGATGCTATGGAAGGAATGGGAAGTATCTGTGCTCTGCCTTTAGCTGAGTCATAAAGGATGAGTAGGAATTAGTCAAGTAAACAAGATGTGGAAAGGAATTCCAGGCAGAAAGAGCAGGATGGAGGTGTGGAAATGTGAACAAATGCCACCAGATAGTTTGTGTGCATTTGAGGGAGTGAGGGGAGCAGAGTCTGTGGTCAGGAGTGAGGCTGTTAACCTTCAGATTTCATCCTAGGGTAAGGGAAAGCTGTTAATGAGGTTTAGACAGAAAAATAAGTGATAGTATTGCCATGAAAGAAAAACAAAGATGGAGCACAGATCAAAGACAACCTGGGGGAAAAAGGGAGACCAGTTTGAAGGCTATTGCAATCCTCTTCTTTGGAGATGATGAGAGACTGAAGAAACAGAAGAGAGGGACTAAAGGTGGAAAGTTCTCTGGGGTGCTTGGCTAAAGCAGGGCCATGTTTATAAGCCCAGAGCTTCACCAATGACCATGAAGTAAAGCATTAAGGGGAGACATTTTCTTAATTAAGACTGTATCTTCTGAGTAATTGACATTAGTGTTGTTTTAATTGAGATATAACTTACATACAGTAAAATATACTCTTTCTAGTAGACAGTTCTATTAATTTAACAAATGGACACAGTAAACAACTACCACCACAATCAATACATAGCTAAATTCCGTCACTGTAAGAAATTTCTCTAAAGCTTCTCCCCACTCCCAGCCCTACCCATCTTATTTTCTCTTCCTACAGTTTTCCTTTTTCTATAATAGAATGTCTTATAAATGGAATCATAGAGTATGTGACTTTTAAATCTGGCTTCTTTCACTTATCACAATGTACTTGACATGCTTCCGTGATGCTGTGTGTAAATTAGTTTGACTTTTTAGTATTCCAAGTAGTATTCCAATGTATGGATATACCATTGTTTGCTTATCTGTTTATCAAGACTTCCAGTTTGGGGCCATTATGAATAAAGGCTTTATAAATATTTATGTACAGGCTTTCATGTGACCATAACTTTTAATTTCACTTGGCTAAGTAAATAAAAGTGGGTTTGCGGGGTACTATGGTAAATATTATGCTGACCTTAGTAGAAACTGTCAAACTGCTTTCCAAAGTGGCTCTAGCATTTTGCATCCCTGCCAGTACTGTATAAGGATTCCAGTCACCCCTGACCCTCTCCAGGGTTTGGAGTAAACATATTGTCGGTATGTTTGGTTTTGTGTTTTGTTTGGAATAGTTGTTGTTATTGCTTTTAGCCATTCTAATAGGTGTATGCTAGTAACTCACTGTGGTTTTAATTTGCATTTCTCTAATGTTAACGATATTGAGTATCTTTTCATGTGCTAACCTGCCATTCATATATTTTCCTTGGTGAAGTGTCTATTTAAACCTCTGCTCATTTTTTTTGAGTTGTTTATTTTCTCATTATTGAGTTTTGAGAATTATCTATATATTCTGGATACAAGGCCTATGTCAGATGTTTGCTTTACAAATATTTCCTCTCTGTCTATGGCTTATTTTTCATTCTCTTAATAGTGACTTTCAGAGAGCAGAAGTGTTTAATTTTGATGGAACCCAATTTATCTTTTATTTTTTTCTTTTATAGATTGTGCTCTGGGTATCATATCTAAGAAATCTTCTCTCAACCCAAGATTACAAAGATTTTGTTCTATGTTTTATTATGGATGTTTAATAGGTTTGTTTTTTTTTTTAACATCTTTACTGGAGTATAATTGCTTCACAATGGTGTGTTAGTTTCTGCTGTATAACAAAGTGAATCAGCTATACATATTCATATATCCCTATATCTTCTCCCTCTTGAGCCTCCCTCCCATCCTCTCTATCCCACCCCTCTAGGTGGTCACAAAGCACTGAGCTGATCTCCCAGTGCTATGCGGCTTCTTCCCACTAGCTATCTATTTTACGTTTGGTAGTGTCTATATGTCCATGCCACTCTCTCACTTTGTCCCAGCTTACCCTTCCCCCCTGCCCCGTGTCTTCAAGTCCGTTCTCTAGGTCCAAGTCTTTATTCCTGCCCTACCACTAGGTTCATCAGTACCATTTGTTTAGATTCCATATATGTACGTTAGCACACGGTATTTATTTTTCTATTTCTGACTCACTAGTTTTAGATTTTATGTTTAGGTTTATGATCCATACTGAGTTAATTTTTGTATATGGTACCTGATAGTAGGTGTCGAACTACAGTTTAGAAAATGGTAGTTTGTATTCCTCATCCTAGTCATTTTGCCTAAAAACTAAAGAAGGAATTTCCTTCTCTCCAAACTTCCTTCAGTGCAGCTCAAGAGTGGAAGAGATAGGGCTTCCATGGGGTCTCAGTGGTTAGAAGTCCGGCTGCCAGTGCAGGGGACACGGGTTTGATCCCTGGTCCAGGAAGATCTCACGTGCAATGGAGCATCTGAGCCCGTGTGCCACAACTACTGAGCCCGTGCACCTAGAGCCCTGCTCCACAACAAGAGAAGCCACCGCAATGAGAAGCCCACGCACCGCAACGAAGAGTAGCCCCTGCTCCCCGCAACTGGAGAAAGCCTCCACGCAGCAACAAAGACCCAAAGTAGCCAAAAATAAAATAAATAAATTTTTTTAAAAAGGTGGAAGAGATGACATTTGGTCCGATCCCAGATAACCTACAGATCTACTTAAAAGAATTCTAGTAGATGACTGGGTTTCCTAAACATTTCATTGTTTATCTAGAGTAAATAATCAGTGAGTCTAGCTTTATCATTATAGCTTGTTTTTTATGATTCCTATAAAACTATCGTAGACTAATACCAAGCTCAGGATGATTCTTTGATTTCTGCCTTTTGAAATCTCCAGCTTAAGAGTTATACTCTTGTGGCAAGTTTATCTGTTGTAAGTCTCCCATGCTATTCCCTGATAAATTATTGGGAATTAAATGAAAAGCCTAACATTCCCCACAAAGATCTAATGTGGTTTGCTCCTCTGACCCCAAGCTCTTAGCCCTGGTGATACATTAATTAAGAGGGCTGCCGGTCAGTTTTATAACTAAAATGTTGATATTTTGAGAAATAATTCTCACCACTTAAGCTAGATAGCAAAGCAGATAGCTGTAATAGGCTTATCTGTATGAGTCAACAATAACATCTGAGGTGGGTTTTTGGACTTTTTTAACAAGATAGAACTAAGTGCTTCCAACTAGAGGAGGTGACATTTGAATTTCAAGCTAAAGTGGTGTGTTTTGTATTTGGACAAGTATTTTGAGTTGAGGACTAGGTAAAACATGGAGCAGAATTTACTGGGCTGTTCATTGCAAAGGCTCTTAATTAGCATTGCCGTTAGCAGAGCTAAACCTGATAAGGGGCAGGCCAGGAGGTAGCTAGTCTTCCAGTGAAAAAGGGATAGGAAAATACTACTGTGACCACGAACTATACTGGAAATAAAGAGAGGTGGGGAAAACCTTATTTTATAGAGTTCTCATGGAGAATATGACATGATTGTAAGAACTTTGCTGGACCACTCACAGGGTGCTCTGGGCTAAAGCTCCCGGAGGGGAGGAAAAAAAGGTCCATGACAACGTGAATCTGTAACTGCCCGCTAAGGTGTTGAGGTTCATCTTTTTTCCTGGGAGGAGTCTATGCATAAGACTCTAGGTCCTTGACAGTCCTCTCCCCGAAATGGATGTCAAATACCCAGTTTTTAAATATCATATTAAGGTCCCCCAAATTATTAGTCTGTGTGGAGGTTCACATGTAGCCAGCTCTGCCCTTACCTTGAAGTCGTGAATGACGTTGCCGAAACCTTAATCCAGATAGTTAACGGATCTCAAGAGAGATGTAGTAAAGGCAGATAGTATGCAATTCAAATTTGATGTTCAAGCTAAGTTCGTCCCTCGAGCTGCAACTGTTTAGGCGTTGGTTAGGAGAAATGTTGTATCTGGAACCGAAGGATGAGTTCGGTTTGTGGTTTGGTTGGTTGGTTGGTTGGTTTGGGGGCTGTGTTGCACTTGGGGAAGTGGATGAGGGTGTCTATTTCCAGACGTCTAAAATCTGATTAGATTTAAGAGGTAGGTGTGGATGCCATGGTAAGAGCTATACACTCATGATCTAGGAGACCAACTAGAATGAAAAATGTACTCTTCACACCCTCCTATAAATGATGACTGAGAAGCTCTGGGATGTAGGTAGCAGTTGGCATTCGCCCACTTTATACAATGGGCAGTGCTGTCGGGGGGTGTGGAGCAGAGCTTAGCTGGATGGTGTCTCCCAAGTATCCCTGCTCAATCTCTGAGTCCCCCACAAGCCCCTGGGGGCGGGGGGAAGAGATGACCCACTCTTCCTTCTTACCCTATCTCTGCAGCACCTTAGGAAAAATGATTCCATGAGACATAATCAATGTCCAAAAGGGGAAGTTGAAAAGGCTGGAGAGTGAGGGCCATGCAGAGCTACCCATGGCTGGTATTTGCTGGAACGATCCTGTAGTGGCTTCAGGACTTGGAGTTCACGTTAGCTTCCAATCTCCATTCTACAGTATTTCCTTATTGGGGTAGAAGATTTGAAATGTTTCCTTTGATTTTAGGTTGGCTGCCTAAAATATAAGTTCTTCTGTAAGAAGAACTTATAGACAGACACATGACAATTTTAAGAATGACTATGACCCAAGCCGTTTGGTAAGCATGTCACCATTCTTAGAAGTAGAAGTCAGCTTCTATTTGCTTCTGTTTCTTTTAATTCTGTGAGGAAACATAAACCACATACTCATAGCGTCTTGAGATGAATCATTCCTACGACAAGAATCTGAAAACATCGCCATCCACTGGGCATCTAAACCTCCCTGGGATGCCAAGAAGAGCAGCTACTGACAGCTATTGATGTGAACTTCAGCAAATCACACACTCTCTGATGCTTCAATTGCCCCAGTCTTAAAGTAGTACCCTAACATTTGCAACTGCTACCCTCCATCCCCCAACACACACACACACACACACACACACACACACACACACACACTCACACTCACAAAGCAGGCTAAATAACTAAAGATAAATAATGTGCTGGTCACTCAATGGGGGTGAAGTGTACTAAAAGAACATAAAGGGACATTAGGAACCAAACTCCCACCCTGCACACTCAACCAGGAGAGAACTGAGCACCCATGATTATTAAATAATATTGTCTTGGACAGGAGCCAGGGCGCCCAAGACTCTTTTTCTGTAGCACCATTAAAGGCATGAGAATCAAAAGAAGGTAATTTCCCAGTTATAATCAGCCCTTCATTACAAGCCAGCTCTGGGTTTGGGGGGTGACTAATTAGCCTCTTCCTCAGAATTACTTCCTCTCCTTACATCACCCCTACCTTATATCTTGGCTATGGCTTCCCCTCCAAGAAGCACGGAACTCCTGCAGTCACCCCCTCCATCCCTGAGAGGTCTCTGCATTTCTGTTTCTTTGCTGGCTGTAGAGCAGCTCTGATTTATTTCCATCTTTTTCCAACTAGTTCTCCTAGTGCCAATTATTGAAGGATAGCCTTCTGCTTCTAAATACACATCCTAACAAGCATAAATCTGTAATCAGTTTGGGGACGTGATTAAAAAATGTATTTAAATTTGTTGCAGTAGTGATGGGGCAGAAGATAGGAGGCCTGGGGGGAGGATGTCCAGCCAGCTGCTCAGAGAGAGCCTTGTAAGAGCCGATACCACCGTAATGGAGTCCACATGTTCCAAGAGCTGGACCGCGGCAGGTGAGACATGCAAAGTGGATTTGGTCAGTTTTCCACAGTGTATAAAACTCAGGGAACAGAACCCGTATTAACCAAACTCACTAAAATAGTGGTTGCCAAAACCAGCCTTTGTGCTCATCATTTTTACAGGTTAACAGGGAACATGCAAGTAGACCCATGTTTCCGCCAGCTAACAGTACATTTTATCCTCCAAAGCAAACCCTTCCAGGAAGACAACCAAGAGAGGGTTTGGCTGATGCCCTGCTTCTGGGAAGTGTGTCCACCGACAGGTGACATCAGCAGCTTTGGGGATGCTTGCTGAGCTCTCTGGGGAGACTGCCAGCAAATCTGTGCTTTATTGAACTCTCTCAGTGATTCTTATGCCTGCCGGTTCAAGCTCTGGCCAAAAGGCAAAGGTTCTCCAGTATGTTCTAATTATTGGATTAATTTTCATTCACTCAATCATTGTTGACTCATCACCTTCTTTAGCACGGATACAAGTACTACCCAGCGCAAACTACCACCACAATCTGCCTCTTTTACCTTAAGGAAATGTAACTTTCAGAAGGTAGACAGTAGGGGATAAACAGGAAATGTGACCCACTTGAAGCTAGGAGGTGAAGGGCTTCCAAGGAGATCCTAAGACCTTCATGACAGCCCCAATCCCTATGGCATTGAGAGGCTAGGGTTGGCCCAAGCAAAACAACGATCAGATTTATCTTCTCTATCTTTGGCTGTAGGTATTTCTTTGCAGCTTTGAGGACTGGCTAGAGCAAAATTTGATGGCTTTTAGAGGTGGAGCTCTTTCTGGCAACAGAAAGCCAGGGCCTAAAGAATGGATGGATTTGTGAGTGATTCATTTTGAGAAATACAGACTTAATGATTCCCTACTAGGTCTCCATCTACCTTTCTTGAGGGAACTTGAACAAGAAGTTGCACAGAAGATCCCTTAATCCTACAAACATTAGTGAGCCTCTCCTCTGTGGGAACATGGTGGTAAAGAAAGAAATCCTCTTCCTGAAGGAACTCATCATCTTATTTGGCAAGAAAACATCTAGAGATGTTCAGTGCAACACAGGGCAGGATGCTAGAGCTACACACAGGCTTCTATTAGAACACCTGGGAAGAAAATCCAGGCTGGCATGAAAGAAAGTAAAAATAAACAAATATTTCCCATCTAAGAGACTTTTCATGGAAGAGTATGAACTAGCCAGATAGGTACAATGGGGAAAGGGTTTATCATAAAAAAAAAAACTTTGGGTATTTTAATTCCCCAAAGTTAGAGAACTGGTTTACTCATCCAAATTGAAATTTGAAAGTCTCTTTTCTTTTCTTCTTTTTCTTTTATTGAAGGATAGTTGATTTTCAAAGTTGTGTTAATTTCTACTGTACAGCAAAGTGATTCAGTTATATGCATATATATATTATTTTTCATATCATGGTTTGTCGCACGATATTGAATATAGTTCCCTGTGCTATGCAGTAGGACCTTGTTATTTATCCATTCTCTATATAATAGTTTGCACCTGTTAATCCCAAACTCCCAATCCACCCCTCTCCCACCCCCGTATTTTTTTTTTTTTTAGGCTTTGAATTCTTCCTGACTTTAAACAAAACATGAAGCGGATGTTATATGCGTAAAGCAGCTAAAAGCAAAGTTGCACAGAATGCGCTCCAAGTGGGGGACCCTCAGCCCCTTGCCCGTTTCTCCCAGTACCATTTGCGGGGACCCTGGACAATGGCAGGTTAAGTAAGAACGTGCAGCGCTGAGGAAAATTCTGGGAGGTCCGCTAGTAAGTGAAGGAGCAGATCACAACTCGGGCGGTCACTCTGCAAGGTCATCTTCCAAAGTGCACATTCCTAGCCTGATGGATGGACCTGGGGCAGGTGATGGGGTTTGGTGGGGGAGACATGCAGGCTGGGTGGTCACACACATGCCAGGCCCTCGTGGGATATGAAGAGGACAGGCCAGGGGACCACGATTTCTTGCCACTTTCCATCATGGAACATGGAGGAGCCCAAGAATTCTGTTTCTGTCCTTGGGCCTCCAATTTGTTTTGAAGGTTTATGTGTCAAAGTAGGAGAGAACATATTTTATTTAACAGTTGGTTGGCTTGACTTTTAACCTTGGAATATTGAGACATATGGTATGAGGATCTCTGTTTGTACTTATGTTTCAGGCCCTGAAAATATTAGGGGTGACTTGTTTTTCTTAAATTGACAATGCCAACCCCATCATGTTTTATTTTGGGTTGTGCTTGCTGAATAAATATTTATTTAACCTTTTATTTTAAACTTTCTACATAATTACAGTTTAGGTGTGTCTTTTTAAAGCAGCATATAATTCCATATTTTTTTAGCCCAATCTGACAATTATTTTTATCTTACTTGGGACAATTATTTATTTAGTTTTATTATCTTCTTTTCTACTTTCTCAATATTTCTTATGATTACTTGCTTTTTACACTTCCTTGTCTTTGTTTTGCTATATGTTTATTTATCCTCCCCAAAGATTCGAAAGGTATGCATCCTGTTGCAATTCTATTTCATGTTACATTTAAGTTTAAAAAGACTCATTCCTCTATTGAAATAAAAAATGGAAAGTTATCTTTTTACTCCTCATTGTTGGAAAAAGAATCTTATTCCAGTTTTCTTTCCTTCACTTCCAATTCCTTACTAATATAAAATGAGATTTTCAAACCAGATCGTTATTAATTTCCTTCATTTTACAGAGTCCTTTTCAGAAATTATTTTTGACGAGAATTAGATTCTGTAATAATATTTATTTTTTTCTTCCAAATTTTCATCCTTGAGATCTTAATTTGATTCAGCTTTCAGTAAGGAGAGTATACGTCAAGTAAGTTTTAATTGAAATTTTAGTTGAATAGCTGTAATTTCACACGCAGTTGTAAGAAATAATACAGAGCGATCCCACTTACGCTTTACTTGGTTACCCTAATGTCTTGTTGAAAAACTTCAATACAATATCATAACCGGGACATTGACATCAATACAATCGACAGATCTTATCCAGATTTCTCCAATCTTACTACTTGTACTCACTCATCTGTGTTTGTAAGTGTGTTTATTTCTACACAATTTTATCACATGTAAGTTTGTGTATCCACCACCACAGTCAAGGTGCAGAGCAGTTCCCTCGCCACAAAGATCCCTCTTGCTGCCCTTGATCCCCACACCCACCTCCCCCCACCTTCACCCTTAACCAGTCCCTAACCCCTGGCAATGACTAATCTGTCCTCCGTCTCTTTTTTTTTTCTTTTTCATTTCAACAGTGTTATATAAATGGAATCGTACAATATGTTACCTTCGGGAGGTGGCTCTTTTCACTAAGCGTAATTCTCTAGAGGTTAATCCAAGTTGTTGCATGCATCCATGGTTTGTTCCTTTTGATTGCTCAGTAGTATTCTATGGTCTGTAGCACAGTTGGACCATTCATCTTTTGAAGAACATCTGGCTGCTTCCAGTTTGGGGTTATTACAAATAAAATTTCTATGAAAATTGGTGTTCAGGATTTGTGTGAACCTAAGTTTTTATTTCTCTGGGATACATGCCAAAAGTGTAATTGCGAAATCATTTGGTAATTGCAAGTTTCATTTGATATGAAACTACCAAATTGTTTTTCAGAGTGGCTGTACCATTTGACTTGAGCAATTTTCAAAAGAAAGATAGGAATTTATATTTTCTGGGCTCTTATTTATCTCCAAATGTCTCTCTGTTGTCTTCACACATATGATAAATTGGCTGGGAAAATGTACTTGTTTCACAATAGTTTTTCCTTAAAGTTCTGTAGAATTTGTTCCAACATCTTCTAATAGTCTGTGTTTCAGAGAAACGTGTGTCTAGCTCAAATTTTGTTTCTTTGAAGACAACCAGTTTTTCCTGTTTGGTTACTTCATATGATGCTTTTTCTTTGCTTAAAAAAAAACACATAAGGTATATAAAAAATGGTCTCTTTTTAACAATGTTACATGAAATATGGTGTTTTCTATCTCTATTGTTAGGCCTTTGTTTTAGCTCAGAAAAAGTTCCTGAATTGTGTTTTCGATCATCGATTCTGTTAGGTTCTGAGCTCCGCCATTCTTTGCAGTATTTATTACCTACACTGTCATCATTTTCTTATGTTTGTTCTTTCTTTTTACATTCTAAGAGAGCATTGCAACTTTGGGGTCTTTTTTCTCTTTTGCATCAATCATTCATTTTTGCATAGTGACAATTCACGTATTGAGCAGCTCCAACTGGATTTAAATTTTGCTCTGCAATCCTAATTATATTTCAAACTTTCCATATCACTCATAGCTTCCTTTTTACAACATTCTGCTGTCTTACAGCTCAGAAAATCCTCCCACTGGATTTCTCTGCACCTGCCTCAAGAAGTCGTAACTTCTCACTGTCAGTTGAAGTTACTGAGAATGCTTTTTTTATTCTGGTTTACATAATAAATTGCTTTCAAAGGCACGTCTCCCCCTGCATTTTCAGAAGATGTTTCCTTCCCTTGTGCTGCAATATTTTTCTCATTTTTTAGTTGAAAATTTAAAATGTTTCTGAACTCACAAAAAGACAAAAGTCACCATTTGAACTATTTTAAAGCATACAGTTCAATGGCTTTTCGTATATTCACAACGCTGTACAGTCGTCACCACTGTTTAATTCCAGAACATTTTCATCACCCCCAAAGGAAACCCAGCACTTAGGAAGTAATCACTTCCCATTCCCTCCTACCTTAGTCCATGGCAACCACTTCTCTGTTTTCTATCTGTAGGGATTCACCCACTCTGGGTAATTTATATAAACAGCATCATATACATTGTGGTCATTTATGTCTGGCTTTCTTTCACTTAGCACGTTGTTTTGCAGTATATTTTTAATTAGACTTTTGGCTTTGATCATTATTCTGACCCACATAGATTAATCTGGCCACCACGTTTGTCAAGAGGTAACGTGGCTGAGTTGCTGCCCTGAGTTTTTCCTTGGTGGTTGGGATAAGCTCCTTCTCTACTCTCTATGTAGCAGGAGAGCACATAGATGTGCTGAGATTTTATCTCCATCCCCAGTGCCTGCTGGCTTTCATCAAGTGTAGTTCTGCAGGAATCAGACTGAATCACCTCTCATCTCCACTGGTTAATTTAAGAAAAGCCTGAACGATTTTTAGTAAAAGTTTCTTTGACCAGTGTAAATAAATGTTTAACAATGATAGCTTTGAAAATTGGCTCCTTCTGGAAAGCTAGGGAGCAAAAAAAATGATCTTTTCAAAATTTCAGTGTTCAGCGAATCCCAGGCCAGGAGAGCAGGGTAACTCCTGCTACCAGGAGTCCTTGAAAAAAGTCATGGACCTTTTTCTTAGAAAAGAGTAGCACGTTTGTGGTTACTGATGAAATCACTGAGCTAGGCAGACTTTTCAATTTGGATGTTTCCTAATTGTAAACTTGATGTGTCTGTCTATATCTCCAAGTAGAGTATGACATGATGGCCTGGGGTTTAATTCCTCTTCTTGTTTGATATCTCTAATCAAGTTTAAATAAATAAATTTGCTCTTATGTAAAGTCAAAAAAAAATTCAGTGTTCAAGATGGTTTATGTCATTGGAAGGCAGAGTATCACAGGGCTGAAGAACTGAGGTTCAGAAGTCTGGCAGACTGGGTGGAAGGTTGCTCTGTGACGGATAGGAAGACAAGTTCCTTAACAATTCTGCACCTTGGTGGAGAGAAATAATAATACCTACATCAGAGTGTCTTTTGGGTAATTAAATGAGTTAAGACACAGCTGACTTATACGAAAAAAAAATAGGTCGACGACAACTGTTAAATTAGAAAAAAAAAGGTTGATAATGTTAAATCAAAGCATACATTTTCAATCAAATCATAAGACAAATTATTCAAGTTTCATATTTGCTGTCATTTCAGAGACCCCGTGATTTTTTCAGCTTTCTTTTGCATTCAGTGTTCAACATATGAAGGAAGCCAATAGCAACTCAATATTTCTGATTTCTCTCTTCTAAACCCAAAGTTTGCTCCTGATCTCTTGTTCTCTACTCCCAGAAATATCCTTGTCCGATATCGTCTACATTTTCTGGCAACTCATCATGAGCACGCTGCACTTAGGCTCTGATATCACCGTGCTCGGTGAAGTTGGAGCAGAGAAAGGTGTTCCCGGTGGGGATCCATCTCTGCGTGGTCCAACCCCGCCACCTTCCTGGGGGTAGACAGGGAGCAAGGAGGGGTGAGATTTTAGGTTCCCTGGGTAGTTCTGTCAAGCATCAAGGAGAAGAGTTACTTTCCTAACATCCATTCCTAAATTTCCTTCCAGGTGTACCATTCTATAAATCAAAGTAAATTTTTTTGTTCTTCTTTTCCTTTTTAGCCAGAGTCCTTGACTTCTAGCATTGCAGAAAAGGGCGTGTGACAGACATTTATTTATACTCAAGTTTTGACTCAGTCACATCTGGGTAAGGGCCTGGGCATATCTTCTTTTAAAGAAAGATCATTTTCCAGGAGAAAAGTTGATAATTCTTAGAAATCTAAGGCATTCTAAAAAGACCTATGCCTGGGGAAGCACAGCAGGGGAGACAGAGTCAGAGGATCCACATTTTAAAGAAGATGAAAAGGTCAGAGAGGCCTTTGGGTTTTGCACATTGGGAATGAACCACCCACCCACCTTACTAGATAAAAGACTTCCATGCCTTCAAGAAAGTGACTGGGAAGGGATGTTTCTGCCTATTTGGGGTTTTCAGAGCTAAACATCGCAGAGGTTTTTTAAATGTCGTATGTAAGAGACAAGTACTGTACAATGATCAATCACATCCTGGCCGATGGTCATATCCCATTAGTAGCCTAGTGGGCTGACCATCTTGGCTCTGATTTTATAAATGATGATGGCTCTGAGCTTATGTGTGCCTTAATTATCTTTACATAAAAGTTTCCAATTCAGAAAATTAATATGGATGGTTAAATAATACAGTTACCCCTCACCTCCAAGAACGCAACCATTTGGACCTCATATTACATGGGAACAGAGAGTCCTACAATCAGAGCTAGCTTTGTTATCCACTGGGCATTTGCTTTGGTCATATTATATAACTTTTCCAAGTCCTGATTTCCTCAATGCCTGGCCCACGGACCATCATAAATGAATATTAGTTAATTGTATGAATGAATGAATGAAGTATGATTATTAGCTCTGCCGACCTATAAGGATTTTGGTAAGCACCATTTGAGAAAAGATGGGTTACCATGTTTACAAACTGAAGAGTGTCATTTACAAAAGTAAGGTAGCTATTATTCAAATCATTAATATCAGTACTAAAACTGATAAAGTATATAAGCAAATAAAAGACCTTTTTGTGGCCAAAAGAATGCCTCCAAATCCAAGCACTTGATTTCTTGTATTATATTCATAGAAGAATAAAAGTGTTTTAAAACTATTACTTACTCAAAATCCAAGCACACTGAGAATATGTTTTAAAACATAACAGTTCTTTACAGGATGGTAGTTTCTGATTCTGATCAGAAGCAGCCAGCTCGAAGACTGGACAAGGTGAATGACAGGACAAACAAGAAGTAGGAACTGACAAGCTGACAGTAAGAACAGGGCCTGCAAAAAAACTATTAAAACTTCTGGATTCAAGGAGCAGATTATGATTATGTAATTTAGGTGCAAGTATCCCACTCTTAGACAACCCTATGAATGTCATTTTATTACAGCATTTTGCAACAACTGATTTTATTAACAATGATGAAGACTTAATTGGCATGAGTATGCTCTAGTTAAAAGGCAAAGAAATGATTAGGACACATCTTCGGGATAATTTCCATTAAAAATGGTTCTTCAAATTTTGGCTGCTTTAAAGAGCAATTCTCAACATGTGGGAGAGGAGTGATTACCTAATTCTGTATCTCATTCCCTGGGAGCTGGGTTTTGTCTGCTGTAAAGGTTGGTATTAAGTGAGCCTACTTACCCCAAGCAACACCTTGGTCTTCCCTCCTACATGCAGAATGTTCCAGCTCATAGTTTCTTTTTTTAATTTTCTTATTTTATTGACGTATAGTTGATTTACAATGTGTATTAATTTCTACTGTACATCAAAGTGATTCAGTTATACATTTATATACATTCTTTTTAACATTATTTTCCATTATGGTTTATCACAGGATATTGAATATAGTTCCCTGTGCTATACAGTAGGATCTTGCTGTTCATCCATTCTCTATATAATAGTTTGCATCTGCTAATCCCAAACTCCCAATCAGTCCCTCCCCCTTGGCAACCCCAAGGTTGTTCTCTATCTCTGTGAATCTGTTTGTGTTTTGTAGATAAGTTCATTTGTGTCACATTTTAGATTCCACCTATAAATGATATCATATGGTATTTGTCTTTCTCTTTCTGACTTACTTCACTTAGTATGACAATCTCTAGGTCCATCCATATTGCCGCAGAGGGCATTATTTCATTCTTTTTTATGGCTGAGTACTATTCCATTGTATACATGTGCCACATCTTCTTTATCCATTCATCTGTCTATGGACATTTAGGTTGTTTCCATGTCTTGGCTATTGTAAATAGTGCTGCAATGAGCACTGGGTGCATGTATCTTTTCGAATTATAGTTTTCTCCGTATATATGTCCAGGAGTGGGATTGCAGGATCCTACAGCTCATAGTTTCTTTTCTTTCTTTTTTTTTTTAAAGAAGATGTTGGGGGTATGAGTTTATTAATTTATTTATTTATTTTTGGCTGTGTTGGGTCTTCGTTTCTGTGCGAGGGCTTTCTCTAGTTGCGGCGAGCGGGGGCCACTCTTCATCGTGGTATGTGGGCCTCTCACTATGGCAGCCTCTCTTGTTGTGGAGCACAGGCTCCAGATGCGCAGGCTCAGTAGTTGTGGTTCATGGGCCTAGTTGCTCCGCAGCATGTAGGATCCTCCCAGACCAGGGCTCAAACCCGTGTCCCCTACATTAGCAGGCAGATTCTCAACCACTGTGCCACCAGGGAAGCCCCAGCTCATAGTTTCTTGAAGTATAGTTCATAAAGGTCCTACTAACAAATCTGAAAGTCCATTTGTGAGTTCTTATGGGTAAGTAACATAATTTCATAGACCCTTACCACTTGGTGCTATTTATTTATAACTTACTAATGGAGATATTAAAGATAACGAAAATTTGGTATTCAGAGACTAAAATCAGCAAGTTCCCTGAGTTTCTTGAAGATTCTAAATCAGTATTCTTCTAAATACATGACCATCACACAAGGCTCTGTGGCTTGGCAAAGGTCCTACCATGCATGTACACGTAGGTTACAAAATGTCCAGTCTGGGGAGAAATTTCCACTTTGTTATTAGTTTTGCTGTCTCGAGTCCGTTGTAATTTTTAATTGTTGCTCTTTTTGTTTTTTTAAATATAAATGATAATTTATCTCCTGCTAGTAGTTCATTGTGTTGTGGGTTGCTTGGTTAATGACAGCATGGTGAGATATAGTTGCATCAATAATATTCTGACATAAAACTTGCAATTACTGAGCTTTAACACATGCATGTATTGGGTTTCAAACATGACTCATTCTCTATAAAAACATATACAAAAAATGCTCCCTTGTTTTGTTTTGCACAAGCCCTCTGCATTTGTGCTGTTTATACTATTAAAGTAACTATAATGAAATTACTGGGCTATTTTTTAAGTTTATAGAGTATAATATCATAATATAAAACTGTGATAGAAGCTAACCATTTTCTCCTGTAAAGTAAATAAGAAACAATTCACAGGTGCTTCTAGCAAGTTTACTTATGTAGTTTAGTCCCCTCTAATGCTTCCTTATCTCAAAGTTATTTTCTACTAAGAAAGGGAGATAATGGAGCTGGGGGTAGGGAGGAAAGGAGTCTTCTAAATCACTAAAACCATACGGCTCTCCAGAATGAATCATTCTGTGCGGATTCCAGATAACTAAAGTCCTGATGTACACGGAGAACTGTCCAAAGTGTTTTTGCCCAAAAGCTTATAAACAAGCTGTAAACAAACACATGTGACTCTGTTGCCCTGCAGCTGGAATCTCCTGACTCTCCTGGCTGGTCCTCTGAACATGCAGAAGAGAATTTACTTCAGGATCGTTTTAATCAGCCTGAGGTTCTCTGCTGGTCAGAGGAGTGTAGAAATTTACATTCCCCAGAATGCACTGTCCGTCCTCAGCCCGGGATTCTCAGCTCAGATCCCTCCCCACCCCCAGGGTGCAGGCCTTTTCTAATCCCCTCCCTCTTCCTTCCAGATGGCAGGTCAGGCCCCTCAGACACCCTCGCTCCCTCCTGCAGCGTGATGTTTTGGGCCTAGTTTCTGTCTCCCAGCCTTGTCTCTTTCCGTGGATATAAACAGAACAAAATCTTCTCTTTAATTTGTGACCTTAACTTCAGCCTTTATGCTGCCTTGAAGATTTTCCTTGGGTAGTCCGTGAAGGGGTGGTCTAATCACTTTTCACACCTGCCCCGGAAGGTCTGTGTCCTGGGCAGAGCTTCCAGAACATTCCTTGGAGGCGTTGTTTCTAGTTGGGCCTGGTGCTGCAGCTGATTGTCCCATGATGACAATGACAGACATACACAGAAGCTAATGCTGTTCATGAACTCTTCCCATCTCTGTCCTCAGCACACAACTTCATGTCCCTGACTACAAGATAAAAAGGCAGTCTGCCCTGTATTCCTGTTGAGTTTCAGGAAGTGATGTAGAAAAATGTGGCAGTGAACAGCCCCCATAAGTGATGACTGCCTAGCTTTCTGGTTGGGTCTGAGGCAGTGGTCACAGAGTAGGGAAGCCAGAGATGAAATGCTTTGTCTCCTTACTTCCATCAATGTTTTGAGCAAGAATGTTGTGTTTTAACAAGGTGATGGGTGGGTAAGCTACCAACCCTTGTTCTTAAATCCCTCTCCACTAGCCTTATAGTTTGGAAAAATTCCTCAAAGATTAGAATTTTAACCTAATTAAAATTAGAATTTTAATTTAACCAGGGTAAGTCCTTTTGTGAGGTATATATGTGTGTGTCTGTACCATTTTAGAAATTTTAGTAAGTTAGAATAGACCAGACACTGTCATTTTTTTTAAAGTGTATTTAACAAAGTATTTAAATTGAAAGCAGGAACATCCAGTTTCAAAAGGCATTTTTGAGTGTCTTCTCCCATAGCTCTATTACAATGACTAGAAAATAAAAAATTAAAGCAGCTGTGAAAGCCAAGGATCACAGGCAATATTTTGGAAAAGTCTTGGAAGTATTGCTAAAATTACTACCAAGCAGATTTAGTGAGAGCTGGATAGAGAAACAGAACTGATTTCTACATGCTTTACCTTTTGAAATATAAGATCCCCTTTCCCAAAGTACATAGGAAGAAGTTTAAAATTTCTCCCACTATCTACTTCTAACTGGGACATCCATGGTCTACAGCTTGTGGAGAAAAAGAAGAAAATCTGTACAGCCATCATTGCCAAGATACAAATGCTTCTGCTTTTACCATGTCCATTCTATGCCCCACTCCTACCAGCATTCTCTTTCTACATTTGTCTAGAGGTTCCAGCTAATGGGAGAAGAAGGTCTGTTTCATGGACAGAGTTTCCTGTCCATTTGGAAGAGGCATTGTCTTAAATGGCTCTGGTACTAAATGGGAGAGACATGCAGTCCTAAGACTGATTTTCTGATCATTTGAATGACAGCCATATACAAAAACCTTTCCTGTTAAGTGGACTCTTCTCTTCTCTGTACTAAACCCAAGGGAAAACAGAAGAGAATACATTTTACTCACAGGTAGGTAGAGAGCAAGATCCCAAAGGCCATGTACCCTGGAGTGAGAGTTTTACATGTGTGTATCTGTTGAAGGAGCCTCTTTTTAGATAAAATGTAAAGGTTTCCCTAAGTCTAAGAGAACTAAGCAAAGAACAGGTAAATGAATATTCCCCTTGATTCTAGAAGAACAGAACAAGATAAATGCCTGTAAGAAAGGAACTGACAGCATTGACCTCCCCTAAGGCCCTCCATCTGGGAGGAATCTACATGAACTCAAGTGCAAGTGCATGGGACCAAGGGTCTGGGTGGGTCTCATGTTATTAAAGGATAATTAAAGAGAAAACAAGCACACAGTGGCATGGAATGGAGAAAATGCACAGGGCACCACAAGGAAAAAGAGTTGTTTTTTGTTGTTTTTTTTTTTTTTTGCGGTACGCGGGCCTCTCGCTGTTGTGGCCTCTCCCGTTGCGGAGCACAGGCTCCAGACGCACAGGCTCAGCGGCCATGGCTCACGGGCCCAGCAGCTCCACAGCATGTGGGATCTTCCCAGACCAGGGCACAAACCCATGTCCCCTGCATCGGCAGGCGGACTCTCAACCACTGCGCCACCAGGGAAGCCCGAAAAATAGTATTTTTATCTGCAAGTTTTGGAGGCACAGTTCACCTCTGAAAATGATTTTTGACAGGAAACACAAGGGCATTTCAAAAAAGGGCTTCTTGATGTTCTCAGTAAAACAGGAATTTACAGCTCCTGAAAAAAGGGAGAATAGGCTTGTATGGAAAGATCAAAGATAAAGAAAAGATGCAAAAACAACAGCCCGAGAAATAGGCTGAGGGATAAATTGAAACTAAAGCAACACTAATTTTGAAAAAGTACGAAGCAATGGAAATTAAAATACTAACGGCAGAATTAAGGGTAATTTTAATTTTATTATTCAGGATTTTTCTGCATTTTCTAAAGTAACTATCTTTTCATAAATAGGAAAAATAAAAGTAATAATGCTATTGTGTTTTAATTATAAAAAGCAATATAATAATGTAGTAGAAAAACTTAACAACAGGAAAGATGTATAATTCACCCCTTTTATCATTACATGAACTCTCTTCCTTATTTCTTTCCCGTTTATATTTTATATGTTTTAATCATGCTATAAATACATTGTTTCAATTTATGTTGTTTAGGGATTTCTGTTCATTTTATTTTGCTGCATAATCTTCATAAGTGTTCATTTAATGGCTGCAAAACATTCCACCCCAAAGCTATTCAGTAATATGCTTAATGTCTCTCTTATTGATGGACATTCAAGTGACTTTCAAAGTTTTAAAATATGAATGATGCTCAAATAAACACTTTTGTGTATGCAATCTTTTACTTTTAGATTGGTTTCATAATTTAGATTCCCTGCAGTTATTATGGTTCTTCTTAGTCCTAACAATGACTCTTCTAATTAGGTATTATTATCATCTTCATTTTAATGGAAGAGGAAATTCAGCCTTAGAGAAGGTGAGCACTTGCCCAAGTCCCACCGTTGATGTGTGGTAGAACCGCGTTCACACATGGCTATCTGCAGGGGCAGTTCACACTGCTACATTTCTTTCCAAAGTAGGTTCTTTGCAGATTAATATTGCTAATTGCCACGGCTAACAGTTCCCATTTCAGGGCACCTTTACCAGCAATTGGGTATTTATGTTACATTTTTGATGATTTAATAAGCCAGGGTGGGATGGAGGGGAAAATAACAAATTTTTGTCCTGATCTTGGCATGCTACACAATGGTACTCTTTGCTGATTATTAAGATCACTAAGAGGACTGTCTAAATGCAGAGCAGTGCCTTCAAATGATGAGAAGCTAGACTCATTCTGACTCATACTATAAGCGGGAGCTATTCAACACAAATCAGAAACAAAAACACAGAGCCCAAAAGAACTTAAATTGAAATTCTTGCAAGAATAAAATTAATGAACTAAAAGTAATCTATATGGCAGTGGATGCCATACTCTAGATATAATGTATTAGACTAAAAAGCCTCTTCAAAAGTTTCCAGAGAAGAAATCCTGTGGATTCACTGAACAGGGGTTTTGGTATGAAAGCCATGACTCAAAACTGCAGATTTCTACATAACAATAATCATAACAGCTCCAACAGTCTCTCAGATAGCCTTATATGAAAATTGTCTGTATTCCTAAGGGGAAAAGAACAATTACCAAAATAAATTCTAAGGGAATAAGAAATAAAGTAACCTGCCTGTATCTCTATAACATTCAGATTGGAAAAAAATGTATTTCACCCCAAAGTACTCGATTCCTGATTGTAGAACACCATAGCCATCAGGTGACTACTTTATATTTACCACAAAGATGAGAGCTTTTCTACCATATGATCCTGCAATCCCACTCCTGGGCATATATCGAGAGAAAAACATGGTCCAAAAGGAGACACCCACCGCAATGTTCATTGAAGCACTGTTTACGGTAGCCAAGATATGGAAGCAACCTAAATGTCCATCGACAGATGCATGGATAAAGAAGATGTGGCATATAGACCACATGCACAGAAAGACAGACAAGATGAAAAGGCAGAGAGCTATGTACCAGATGAAGGAAAAAGATAAAACCCTAGAAAAACAACTAAATGAAGTGGAGATAGGCAACCTTCCAGAAAAAGAATCCAGATTAATGATAGTGAAGATGATCCAGGACCTCAGAAAAAGAATGGAGGCAAAGATCAAGAAGATGCAAGAAATGTTTAACAGGGGCTTCCCTGGTGGCGCAGTGGTTGAGAGGCCACTTGCCGATGCACGGGACACGGGTTCGTGCCCCGGTCTGGGAAGATCCCACATGCCGCGGAGCGGCTGGGCCCGTGAGCCATGGCCGTTGAGCCTGCGCGTCCGGAGCCTGTGCTCTGCAACTGGAGAGGCCACAACAGTGAGAGGCCCGCATACCGCAAAAAAAATAAATAAATAAAATAAATGTTTAACAAAGACCTAGAAGAATTAAAGAACAAACAAACAAACAGAGATGAACAATACAATAACTGAAATGAAAAATACACTAGAAGGGGGCTTCCTTGGTGGCACAGTGGTTGGGAGTCCACCTGCAGATGCAGGGGGCGTGGGTTCGTGCCCCGGTCCGGGAGGATCCCACGTGCTGCGAAGCGGCTGGGCCCGTGGGCCATGGCTGCTGGGCCTGCGCGTCCGGAGCCTGTGCTCCGCAACAGGGGAGGCCACAATAGTGAGAGGCCCGCGTACCACAAAAAAAAAAAAAAAAAAAAAAAAGAAGGTGTGACATGTATATACAATGGAATATTACTCAGCCATAAAAAAGAATGAAATAATGCCCTTTGCAGCAACATGGATGGACCTAGAGATTATCATACTAAGTGAAGTAAGTCAGACAGAGAAAGAAAAATAGTATATGATATCACTTATATGTGGAATCTTAAAAAAAAAAAAAGGTACGAATGAACTTATTTACAAAACAGAAATAGACTCACAGACATAGAAAACCAACTTATGGTTACCAAAGGGGAAAAGGGTGGAGAGGGATAAATGAGGGATTTGGGATTAACATATATTAATATATGGAGAAATGGGGAGTTATTGGTTAATAGGCATAATGTTTCAGTTTTGCAAGATGAAAAAGTCGTAGAGATTGGTTGCATGACAAAATGAATGTTCTTGATACTCCAGAACTATACACTTAAAAATAATTCGAATGGTAATAAATACATAATAATGAATAAATAAGTATACTGAGAACACGTATTGCACACACACTGCATGCCAGGTTCGGTGCCAGTGTATTTTAGATTCCATGTCAGAAAAGCATCTTGAAATACAAATGCCTGTGCTTTGCTTTTCTTCTCTTCCTTGTTCAGCTCCCACAAAACCTGAAGGAGAAAGAGGACAGTTTAAACAGAGAGAAAGAAATTGTCAGTGTTCGGTGTTTTAACTTCCAAAATAAGTTCTTGATCCCAGATCCAAAACAAAACTTTTGAGAGCCAAAGTTTTTGATATGCAAGAGGAAAGTTTTCAAGAGAAGAAAAGGCGATTAAGAAGCAAATAGAGAAGGCCTGAGAGTAAGGAGGGCAGAGGATTTGTGCCAGAAGCAGGGCTTGAAAAGAAGATGGCGGAAGACCAGGCTCCCACGCTCCACCCCCGCCCCTCAGGCTGACAGAGTAGGTCAACCAGACTCCAAGGCTGGAACATTCCACCAGAGGAGTAGAACGAGGCTGGGCACCGAGAGCAGGTAACTCCTACCGCCAGGTAGACTGAGCTCATCGAAGTGCACACTTGTGATCTGGCCGGTACTGGGTCCCATTCCACCTGCCCCATTAACAGACTCTTTTCAGGAGGTGCTGCCCTGGAATGGATGAGAGAGTGCTTAACCCCTTCACCTGTGTGTGACCGTGGGCAAGTTACAACCTGTGGGTCTTAGAAGCAGAGCTGCTTCTTGTGCACATGACTTACAGAGGAGTTGTTCCCTGGCAAAACCAGTAAGAAGTGAGGGAAGCAGAGGAGAAGGAGGAGAGGTTGGGGAAGATGGGCAAAGAGCTGGGAGCAGCTGACATGTAGCCTTGAGAGACTTTATCTCGCACCTGAGAGGAATTCCAGACGGGTACGACAAAGGGAATGGCAGCAAGGCAGGATTTAAAAACTAACTAGCTTAGAATTTACCAGAATTAAAGAAAGACATGAGTCATCCTAGAAAGTATGAATTGGGTGTCCAGAATATATACAACTCAGCTGATCTGGGTGAACCTACAGAACTTTAAAGATAAAAATAGTGTCAAAATCTAACAGAGAGGAGAGACTGTTTACCCACCAAAAAAATAGCACTTATGGAGACAGCAGTTTTCTTGCAAGTAGCAAGTGAAGCCAGAGGTCTAGGAAGTCGTATCTTTAAAGTGCTGAGAAGGAGGAGGAGAAGGGAGAGGGGGAGGAGGAGAAAGAGGAGAGTGGAGGAGGAGGAGGGGAGGCGAGGGGGAGGGGAGAAGAGGAAGGAGGGGGAGAGGAGATGAAGAAGGAGGAGGAGGGGGAGGGGGAGGGGAGGGAGGAGGGGGAAGGGGAGGAAGGGGAGGGGGAGAGGAGAAGGAGGAGGAGGGAGGAGGAAGGGAGGGGAGAAGAGGAAGGGGGGAGAGAAGGAGGAGACGAAGGAGGAGGAGGGGGAGGGAGGAGGGAAAGGAGGAGGGAGAAGGAGGAGGGGAGGGGGAGGGGAGGGAGGAGGGGGAGGGGGAGGAGGAGGAGGAGGGGGGAGGAGGAGGAGGGGAAGGGAGGAGGGGGAGGGAGGAGGGGTGGGGGAGGAAGGGGAGGGGAGGGAGGAGGGGGAGAGAAGGAGGAGACGAAGAAGGAGGAGGAGGGGGAGAGGAGGGAGGAGGGGGAGGGGAGGAGAAGGAGGGGGAGGGAGAAGGAGGGGGAGGGGGAAGAAGGGGAGGGGGAGAGGAGAAGGAGGAGGGAGGAGGAGGGGAGGGGAGAAGAGGAAGCGGGGAGAGAAGGAGGAGAGGAAGGCGGAGGAGGGGGAGGAGAGGGAGGAGGGGAAGGAAGGGGAGGGGGAGGGGAGAAGGGGAAGGACGGGGAGAGAAGGAGGAGACGAGGAAGGAGGAGGGGGAGGGGGAGGGGAGGGAGGAGCTATTGACCTAGAATCCTTGCTATCCTGGAACATAGCAAGGAGAAAAATAAATCAAAAGACCGGAATATGATGTAGGAAAGAATGAGAGTCCAGAAATATATCCTCAAATTTATGGTTATTCAGTGCTCAACAAAGGTGCCAAGACACTTCAAAAGGGAAAGTGTACTCTTTTCAACAATTGGTGCTGCACTAATTAAATAGCCACATACAAAATGATGGACTTGGACCCTCACCTCACATTATATATAAAATTAATCCCAAATGGATTAAATACCCAAATCTAAGAGCTAAATACAACTTGTCGAACCATAAGAAGTGATCTTCAAGGTACTGGGATGGACGAAGGGTTCTTAGATAGGACACCAAAGCATAGTATAAAAGAAAAAAACTGATAAATTGGATTTCATCAACATTTAAAACTTTTGTGTTCCAACAGATAGAAAACACAAGCTACAGATTGAGAAAATATTTATAAATTGTGTATTTCATAAAAGACTTGCATCCAGAATATATAAAGAACTCGTAGCTCATTAAAAAGACAAATAATTCAATTAAAAATGGCCAAAAGATTTTAATAGACATTTCATTTAAAAAGATATGCAAATGGGTATAAAGCATATGAAAAGATGCTCACAGTCATTAGGGAAATGCAAATTAAAACCACATGGGACACCACTACACACTCACTGGAAAAAAAGACAAGACAATATCAAGTGTTGGTGAAAAACTAGACCCCTCATAAATTGCTGGTCATAATGTAAAATGGTCTGACCACTTTGGAAAAGAATTCATCCGTTTCTTAAAAAGTCAAATATGACTTACCATACAACCCTGCAATTTCACTTCTAGGAATCTACTCAAAAGAAATGAGAACATATATACACATGAAGACATGCCTGTGAATGCAGTATCATTCATCGTAGTCCCCAAACTGTAAACAAGATGAATGTCCATCAAGTGGCAAATGAATAAACAAAATGTGGGGCACCTATACAATGGAATACTATCCAGCAATGAAAAAGAATAAACATGCTACAGCACAGATGCACGTTCCCTATTGCTCTGTAAAAGTGAGGAACAGAAAAGCTGGTTTTGACAACCATGTTTTTAGTGAGTTTGGTTAATACGAGTTCTTTTCCCTGAGTTTTATACACTGTGGAAAACTGACCAAATCCACTTTGCATGTCTCACCCACCGCAGTCCAGCTCTTGGAACATGTGGACCCCATTACGGTGGTATCGGCTCTTACAAGGCTCTCTCTGAGCAGCTGGCCAGACACCCTCCCCTCAGGCATCCTATCTTCTGCCCCAACACTACTGCAACAAATGAAGAACCTTTCTCTTTCTAATCACTTCCCAAACTGATTACAGATTTATGCTTGTTAGGATGTGTGTTTAGAAGCAGAAGACTATTCTTCAATAATTGACACTAGAGGAGAACTAGCGGGAAAAAAATGGAAGTAAATCAGAGCTGTTCTAGAACAAGCAAAGAAACAGAAATGCAGAGATCTCTCAGGTATGAAGGGGGTGACTGCAGGAGTTCCGTGCTTCCTGCAGGGGAAGTCATAGCCAAGATGTAAGGTGGGGGTGATGTAAGGAGGGGAAGTAATTCTGAGGAAAGTATCACATGTATAAAGATCTTCGATGCAAGAACGAGATCAGCAGGTTATGAGGTAAACAACACTAGTGCAGATGGAGTATAGTAAAGGCTGGAATGTAGCATGAGATCAGGATAGACCCATGATTTAGGTTTCATTATAGTAACTTTTTTGGGTTTTACTTTAAGAGCAATGAGAAATAATTGAAAATTTTTAAACTAAGCAGTAATGTGATTACATTATATGGATTTTAGGAAAATCACTCATTACTCTAGATCAAAGGTCAGCCAACTTTTTCTGTAAAGAGCCAGATAATGAATATTTTATGCTTCTGAGCAACACAGTCCTTGTCCAGCTATTCAGTGCTGTCTTTGTGGCACAAACGCTGCCAAAGATAAATGTAAACAAATGAGCTTGGCTGTGTACCAATAAACTTTATTTGCAAAAACAAGCAGCAGGCAGGACTTTTCCTTCAAATTCTAATTTGGCCACCCCTGCTACAGATGGATAATGGATTAGAGAAAAAGGCAAATCTGGAGTTGAAGAAACCAGGTTAGAAGATAAGTGAAAAATTTAAGTGAGATCATGCAATATTTATCTTTCTGTGTCTTATTTCACTTAACATAATGCCCTCCGGTGTTGTCCGTGTGGTCATAAATGGCAGGATCTCCTTTTGTTTTTAAAAGCTGAATAATATTCCGTTGTATATTCATAGTAACAGAATGGTGGTAAGTAGAATGCGGCTGCTATGGGCTGCGGGGAGGGTGTCACGGGAAGTTATTATTTAACGGGTACAAAGTTTCAGTTTTGCAAGATGAAAAGGGTTCTGCAGATGGATGGTGGTGATGAATGTCTTAATACCATGGAACTATGCACTTAAAATGGTTAAGATGGTCAGTTTCATGTTATGTGTATTTTACCTCAATAAAATCTGCTGGGGGGGAAAGAAGGCAAGCGGAAAATGTTACATCTAACATTAGGGTTAGCAGTAGAATTGTAGAGTTGACTCCAGACAGAAATTACATTGTATACAATGAGGAGAGGTAGAGGGAGGGGTCAAGAATAACCCCTGGCATCCGTCGCTGGGGAGACGGTGGTCCTCTCTGTATCTCGGTGGAGACGTAAATGTGGGCCTGGGATGCGGAAGCGCAATGTTTGGAGGAAATGAGAATCATAGAATCTGAGTGTTATTTACATGTAGCTGAAATAGTCCAACAGTAAATGGTCATTTGCAGGATGCTTCAAATTCTGTGGGGAGAATTCCCCCCCAAAGACCAATAGAATGGAAAAAGGAATGCTCATATTCTCTCCAGCGTGCCTGAGGTTCCCTCCACTCTCTGGGACCATTTTAGGCTCTAGCAAATGTGCACAGGTGGGTGGGGTCAGATGTATGGAATTTGGCCCTTATTCCATCAGAAGTGGAAAGCTGTTAGAAGGCTTCCCATCAATGGGAGGGAGCATGGGGACTGCCCTGGTGGTCCAGTGGTTAAGATTCTGTGCTCCCAATGCAGGGGACACGGGTTCGATCCCTGGTTGGGGAACTAAAATCCCGCATGCTGCACAGCGTGGTCAAAAATTAAATTAAATTTAAAAAAGGCGGGGGACGAGCATCTGAGTGCCATTTTAGGATGCTGTGGCAGTGGTCGAGGCATAAACTTAGGTAGACTGTCAGTCAATCGATCAATCAATACTGAGGTCCTGCTACCAAGCACTGTGGTAAATGATGGAGTGCTAGAGAAGAAGGAAAGGTGGATTTAAGAGCTATTTTATAGAAAAAAAGAAAATGGAAGCGACTTGCTGACTGCTTAAGGGGAATTTTAGAAGAGGGATATAATTTTATATTAAAGCAAAGTTGGGAATTCGAGTGACCAGGAGAATTAGTACCCATGAGGGAAACAGGAAAATTTAGGAAGTTGGCTAGTATAAAGGCCAAGGTGAAAGATGTTACATTCTAATTGCTGTGCATTCGTGTTGACTTTGGACTTCCAGTAGGTTCCTTAGGAACCCTCAGCACCAAGATGTAAGTTGATGCCAAGGGACCTGATGAATTTTTTAAAGGAGGCATAAAGAGAGAAAAGAAAGGTCCAAAATGGAATTTCTCTCTGTCATGAACTTGTCTTGCTATGAACCAAAGGGCAAGAGAAAGATGTGAAGCAATAAAAAAGGGGGCAGAGTGAGGAACTTTCCCAGGTGAAGAAGGATCACGTAGCTAGCTACATGAAAACCATCAAGAGTTTTCATACAGGAACCTTGTTTCTCTTCCAAATGTGTTCTCTCCTTCTCCACTGTCTCTTAATTCAGGCCATCAGCATCTCCCTCCTGGATCACTACAATAGTCTTTTAACGCACTTCCATGCTTCTGGCCCATCCTTTTAACCCACCTCCACGCTTCTGGTCCATTTAAGATAGGAAAAAAGAGAGAACTGCTGTTCTTCGATTAGACAATGAAATACTCAGTGTTCCACCCATCACAATGGTCCGACTTAATCATAGCTATTTATCTATCTATAGCTCCCACTGTTAGCTCACCAAGAGTACACGCTTATGACTTCTACCTCTGCATCTGATACCTGAGATGCCTAATAAAAACAGATGAGATTTTTTTCCCTCCTGTCAAATGAAGTCAGAAATGTTGGAGCTTCTCAGGAAGATGGCCAGTGATGCCTTCCAGAAGTGGGAAATACATTTCATGGGCTTGGCTGAGGATGGAGGAGGGAATGAGTAGTTAGGAAATGGAGACAGAAGATGCAGACAATCATTTCCATCATTTTGGCAATAAAAGGAAGGGGAAATACAGAGCAGTGCATAAAAGAGAAAATAGGTTCAAACCAACATTTTTTGGCTTCCTCACTTCCCATTTCCTCCAGTCTGGCTCTTCACTAACCATTTCACAGAAACTTCTCTAGCTAAAGTTACTAATAACTTTCACTGCTGAATCCACAGCACATTCAAATGCTTACCTTCCTTGACGTCGTTGATGAGCATATCCGCTTGCAACTCAGTAGGCCGGCCTGTCTTCTTGAAGTACTCTCTTTCTTGTCCTCCTGTGTCATCACGCTAACTTACCTGTAAGATAGGATTTTCTTCCTGCCTTTTGGGCCACCCCTTAGCTGATGCCTTATTCACCTGCATTCACTCTCCATGTTGGAGATCAAAGCTTTGAACTGGGTCACCTCGTCTTTCATGCTACATTCTTGCCCTGGCTATCTCATCCATCCCAATGACTTTGAATCCCACCTGTACATCAGTGACTCTCTTCTCTTTAAAAAAAATTATTTTTTAGTCCACTATATATCCAGACATCATCACATAACTATCTCACAAATACCTGAATGTATGTTCACAATTAAGTTCTTTATACTTCTTCTCAAATCCCAGTAAAATGGTATCTACTTGCTCAAGAAAGACAACTGAGAACTGTAATTCTCTCCTCCCTCTTGTTCACCTTGCCTTCACATCCAGTTTTTAACCAGGGCCTGTCAATACTACTTACAGAATACATAATCATCCACCTCCTTCCCTCTGTCTCCACTGCCACCACCTGGTTTAAACCACCATCATCTCTCACCTGGGGTGACTACAAATAACACCTACTGGGTTTCAGCTTCCATTGCCTTTCAATTCATCTACACACACCACACTCTGGATCATATTTCTACTTCACTCAAAACCCCTCATACCTTGGGTTAAAGATGAAATTTCCCCAGGTGGCCCATAGGGCCTTATAAGATCCGACCACTGTTTGTTTCTCCAGCCCTACTTCAGGCCACTCCTATCCACACATGCTCATGACATGCAGCCCACGGGTTTCTCTATTACATACACCAAGTTCCTTCCTGACTGAAAACCTTGGAGATGTGATTTCCTAACACTAGAATCCATTCTCTGCTCCTGTCCACGTCCTTGCCAACTCCTAACTCAATTCGCGTGCCCTCAGTTTAAATGTCCTTTGTTCAGAGCACAACCGTCTACCACTTTCCAAACAGAATTAAGCAATTTAAGGCCACCATTAAATTCTCTTCTGGTGTCCTGTGTCCTGTGTTTTCCTTCATAGCATTTAGCACAGTTAGTCTCTATACATATATTTATTTGTTTGTCATCTTTCTTCCCTACTAGACCATAAGCTCCACGAATCCAGGAACCATATTTCATCTCTAATCAATAGCCCAGGACTGGCATGTAGCAAGTACCATAAATAAATAAAAATAAATGTTTGTGAGATGAATAGATAAATAAGTGAACATTAAGTGATTGAGAATAAAAGAGAAAAAGCTTTCGAGCTTAAAGACAATTAAACCATTATCTAAATTCACACTACTCTATATAAAATAGATAACTAACAAGGACCTACTGTATAGCAATATTCAATATTTTATAATAACCTATAAAGGAAAAGAATCTGAAAAAAATAGATATAGATGTATGTATAACTGAATCACTTCGCTGGACACCTGAAACTAACACAACATTATAAATCAATTATACTTAAGTAAAAAAAAAAAAAGATAATTTTTATTTTATTTATTTTTACTTATTTGTTTATTTTTGGTTGCATTGGGTCTTTGTTGCTGCGCGGGAGCTTTCTCAAGTTGTGGTGAGCAGGGGCTTCTCATTGCGGTGGCTTCTCTTGCTGCGGAGCACGGGCTCTAGGCACGTGGGCTCAGTAGTTGTGGCTCGTGGGCTCCAGAGCACAGGCTCAGCAGTTGTGGTGCACGGGCTTAGTTGCTCCATGGCATGTGGGATCTTCCCGGACCAGGGCTCAAACCCGTGTCCCCTGCATTGGCAGGCGGATTCTTAATCACTGTGCCAGCAGGGAAGTCCCGATAATTTTTAAAAATAACAAAATAGTAAGTTCAGTCACTAAGCAACTGATGCTGAACTCAAGGATTTGGGAGTAATAACCCTGAGGAACAGGTTCAGAGTACTTCACGTGCAAGGTCACTTAATTCACATAAAGCCTCTGAGCTTACAAATGAGGAAGCTGGGAAATAGAAATGTTAATTAATTTACCCCAAAGACACAGAGCTGGGAAGAGGAGAAACTGGGATTCCAATCCAGGCCATCTGGGTCCAGAGCCTTCACGCTTAAGCACTATGTAATTCAGAACTTCCCAGATGGTGAGCCAGGAATGAGCTGCAGAGGTGCCAACAGAAATCGATTCGTTTAGCCATGGGGCAGCCAGGCTGGTGGCCTCGGGCAGTGAGCAGCTTTGTCCCGGGCTCCTCAGAGCATGGCAGAGGAAGTCTGATGTCATACCGCTGTCCCACGGCAGGAGTCAGGAACCCTGACTCAGGCCGGACCACGTGCGGACATCCTGATCCCCGGTGCAGCAGCTGCAGAGGGCGCCACTGTGCACCGCGGACAAGGCGCTCCCGGTGCAGGCAGGTGCACCGGGGGCGTGGCCAGCAGCTCAAGATGCTGAGGGGAGAGGGGCAGAGGAGGAAGGCCGGAAACTCTGCCTGCATCTAAGCGAATACACCTGTCCAGGCGCGGCTGCTGCCACCGTCCTTTCGGGCGCCTCAGCTGGCTGCATGGTGGCCCCCCTGACACCCCACGTGCCTTCTGCTGACTCAAACTTCATCAGAGTTCTGAAATGCTTTATTACTAACGGTTTGCCTGCTTTGGAAATCCATTCTCATTTCCACCTCTGTCCATGAAAGAAAAAGAAGAGCTCTTAGATATCTTAATATAGTTTCAACTTTTGTACCTCTTTGCATGGTGGTAAAATAAAACATCTAAAACGTTTTATTACCTGCTGGCGTGAACAAATTTTCTGTTGATGGCCACCAACAGGACTTTGAAGAAATGAACATGGAGAATTCTTTGAGTGGAGTTCCTGGTGGACATTTAAAGCACCAAACCTGTTATTAAAAAGTTATCTTGGTGGAAGCAAGATCAAGTTTTTCACCAAAAATGTTGAAAAGATTTTAGAACTTTTACATAAATTTTATATTAATATCTTCTTAATACTTTTCATTTTATTTTTCTAGTCATGATTACATAATATAAAGAAAATGTAAGTAATTTTCATCAAGCATCATATAGACACCCCCAAATTTTATCCAGTGGTCACTTTCTGTGTGTGTACAATGAGAAAAAAGTTGAGGACTCCCTCTCTGCAGCGTTTTCTATGTGAAGGGTGTTCATTTTGTGATGCACTTACTTCATAGGTATGGTCCCAGTCAATCATACTAGATAAGCTGCAGTTACTTCTGAACCCACCATAATTTCTCTTGCTGTTTTCTCTGTGTAGAGGTTAAGAACTAAAGCTCTGGAACCAGGATGCCTGGTTTGAATCCCAGCTTTGCCACTTATTAGCTGTGTGACACTGAGATGGCAACCTAACCTCTCTGTTTTATCATGGGGAAAGGGCATCATAATAGTAACCACCACAGAATTGAGGTAATACAGATAAACAGGTCAGAATTATGTCCAGCATGTAGTAAGCACCCCAAGAATGTCAGCTATGGTTGTTTCTCTCTCCCACTTTCTCCTCTCTGCCCTTCCTTAACCTGCCTTTGTCTGGCTGAGTCGTACTCAACTGTATGACCTCAGCTGACATGTCATTTCCTCTAACTAGCCTTCCCTGTCCACCCTAGCCTAGGCTACCACTCCCTTAGGAGCTCATGGAGCCCATAATATCGCCCCTGACATAGCACTTAGCGCAGTGCTTGGTAATTTTCATTTTCTTATCTATTGCCCACCATGGCACCATTAGAGCAAGGTCCTTCAGAGCAGGAACTGTTGCATTAGCTTGTGAATTCCCAGCGCCTGTTACGGTGTCTGATTCTCAATAACCAGTCGATGAATGAACGTCCAAATGGAAGAACCCCATTCTGTGCTATTTTCATAGCAATGACTCTGGAAGACAGGAAGAAGACAGGTGACCTTCCTAACAGGTGTTAGAAGTCTGATTACAGAAGTAAGTATCCATGATATTCTCTTACTCATTCTCTCAATCCCAACTTCCCATTGACCTTCATGTTGGGAAAAACAGCATCCCTTTTTTTTTCCCACGCAAATTCATTCAGCTGCCCTTTCGTGACTTTCTGTCTCCTAGCACTGTCTGTAGCTCAGAAGAAAGTTTGGGAACTTTGGTGTTAGCCATGGGCTGGGCTGTATGTGGGTAGAAGTTTCTTGATGCCCAGGCAACGGGTGGAGCATATGTCATGAGTGCGATTCCTCTGGCTGCGTGGAGGTCGGTTAAGCTGGGCTCTGAGCCAATGCCTGAGAAAGGGTAGCAAGGGCTGGTCCACACCTCTCAGCATGGTGATGACTCCCAGGTGACAGCTGCAGAACGTTCTGGACTCTGATGTGGTCAGCAAATTGGAGTCCAGCTGCCTTAATGCAATATGTGTTTGTCAAAGCTTTCCCATTCTTGCCTTGAATTGCCCAAGTTCACATCGTCTGTCGTTTCCTACGCTTGGACTCCTGAAGATGTCAGGTTTATTTGTTTGTGGTTTGTTGGGACTGTTTTGTTTTCATTTTCAGGAGTAAAAATAGCAAAGGGAAAACAAGTGGTCCATCATATGAATACTGATTTTCCAAACGGAACACTGATTTTCACAAGTGGGCCTTGTGTGATCCTTTACGTACTTCAGTGCCATGGGGTAACTGGGAAAGAGAAGAAGGAAATAAAAGGAAGGAAAGAAACTCACTTTTTTTAAGTAAAATGTGTGTGTGCGTGTGTGTACTTGTATGGGGGTTAGAAGAGCAAAAAGCAAGACAGGGAGCTAACATTTATTCAACATCCACTCTGCTCAGACTCCAAGCTGAGCCCTCCCTGTGGTAACCCACTCAGGCCTAATGGCCACCCTGTGAAATAGGTGGTGGCCCCTGCATTTCCAGACAAAGATGCAGAAAAGTTAAGTAACAATGTCAAGGTACATTTTGAAAGTAGGTCTTTTATTTATTTATTTATAGTTTGCATTAAAATTTTTAATACAGTTTTAAAGTTAATTTCCATCTACAGTTACTACAAAATATTGGCTATATTTCCCGTGTTATATAATATATCCTTGAGCCTATCTTATACCCAAAAGTTTGTACCTCCCATTTCCCCATGCCTATATTGCCTGCCCTTCCCTCGGCCTACTGGTAACCACTAGTTGGTACTCTGTATCTGTGAGTCTGCTTTTTTATGTATTCACTAGTTTGTTGTATTTTTTAGATTCCACATATAAGTGAGATCATAAGGTATCTGTCTTTCTGTGTCTGATTTATGTCACTGAGCATAATACCCTCGAAGTCCATCCATGTTGCTGCAAATGGCAAAATTTCATTCTTTTTTTATGGCTGAGTGATATTCTCTCATATATATGTACCACAAATTTTTTTTATCAATTAACCTGTTGATGGACACTAAGGTTGCTTCCATATGTTGGCAACTGTAAATAGTGCTGCTATGAACATTGAGGTGCATGTATCTTTTCCAATTAGTTTTTTTTTGGGGGGGTGTGTGGAGGGGATACATATACCCAAGAGTGGAATTGCCAGGCCATATGGTAGTTCAACTTGTAGTTTTTTGAGAAACCTCCATACTGCTTTCCACAGTGGCCGCACCAGTTTGAAAGTAGGTCTTTCAGACTTGAATCCCCAACCACTTTTTTCCCCACTAAGACAGGTTAGCACACACACAAGCCAGATTTGGCCCCCTACCTGTTTTTGTACAACTACAAGCTAAGAAGAGTTTTATCTTTTTAAATGGTTGGGAAAAAATATCAAAAGAAGAATAGCATTTTGTGACACATGAAAATAATGAAAACTATATGAGATTCAAATGTCAGTGTCCATAAATAGATTTACTGGAACACAGGCCCACCCATTCATTTACTGTTGTCTCTGGCTGCAGAGTGGAGAAGTTAAACAAACTGTGTGGCCTGAAAAGTCTAAAATATTTACTATCAGGTCTTTTACAGAAAAAGAGGTTTGCCGGCCCCTGTTGTCAGGGAATGATTTTGAAAGGCTGTAGTTACTTAGGAAAGTTTATTGAGAAGCAGAAAAAGGGCACTTCTCACTAGGCACTCTGATCTGAAGGCCTCCGCATGAAGCATCCTGGGAACAAGTAAAACTAAACAAAGCACAAAGAAAAAGAAAAAAAAGAAGCAAGCTGCAAACCCTCTGGAAAAAATGCCTCTGCACCTCTAGCCCTTGCCGGGGTTGGCGTCTTCAGTGGAGTCTCTTATTGCAGGGGGACCTTCAAAATGGCAGAGAAGTAAGACGTGGAGATCCCTTCCTCCCAAAATGTATGTCAAAAATACATCTATATGTGGAACAACTCCTACAGAACACCTACTGAACGCTGGAAGAAGACCTCAGACTTCCCAAAAGGCAAGAAAATCCCCATGTACCTGGCCATGTGGCAGACAGGGTCTTGGTGCTCTGGCCTGGTGTCAGTCCTGAACCTCTAAGGTAGGAGAGCCGAGTTCAGGACATTGGTCCACCAGAGACGTCCTGGCCCCACGTAATATCAATCGGCGAGAGGTCTCCTAGATATCTCCGTCTCAGTGCTCAGACCCACTCAACGACCAGCACGCTCCAGTGCTGAACACCCTATGCCAAACAACTAGCAAGACAGGAACACAACCACACCCATTAACAGGGAGGCTGCCTAAAATCATACTAAGTTCACAGACACCCCAAAACACCACTCCAGACAAGGCCCTGCTCACCAGAAAGACAAGATCCAGCCCCACCCACCACCAGAACACAGGCACCAGTCCCCTCCACAAGGAAGCCTACACAACCCACTGGACCAACCTCACCCACCGAGGGCAGACACCAAAAACAACGGGGACTACGAGCCTGCGGCCTGCGAAAAGGAGACCGCAAACACAGTAATTAAGTAAAATGAGAAGACAGAGAAATGTGCAGTAGATGAAGGAGCAAGGTAAAAACCCACCAGACCAAACAAATGAAGAGGAAATAGGCAGTCTACCTGAAAAAGAATTCAGAGTAACAACAGTAAAGATGATCCAAAATCTTAGAAATAGAATGGAGAAAATACAAGAAACGTTGAACAAGGACCTAGAAGAACTAAAGAGCAAACAAAAAGAGATAACACAATAAATGAAATTAAAAGTACTCTAGAAGGAATCAATAGCAGTATAACTGAGGCAGAAAAATGGATAAGTGACCTTGAAGATAAGATAGTGGAACTAACTACCACAGAGCAGAAAAAAGAAAAAAGAATGAAAAGAATTGAAAACAGTCTCAGAGACCTCTGGGACAACATTAAATGCACCAACATTCAAATTATACGAGTCTCAGAAGAAGAAAAGAAAAAGAAAGAGCCTGAGAAAATATTTGAAGAGATTATAGTTGAAAACTTCCCTAACATGGAAAAGGAAATAGTCAATCAAGTCCAGGAAGCACAGAGAGTCCCATACAGGTTAAATCCAAGGAGAAACATGCCAAGACACATATTAATCAAACTATCAAAAATTAAATACAAAGAAAAAATATTAAAAGCAGCAAGGGAAAAACAATGAATAACGTACAAGGGAATCCCCATAAGGTTAACAACTGATCTTTCAGCAGAAACTCTGCAAGCCCGAAGGGAGTGGCAGGACATATTTAAAGTGATGAAAGGGAAAAACCTACAACCAAGATTACTCTACCCAGCAAGTATCTCATTCAGATTCGACAGAGAAATTAAAACCTTTACAGACAAGCAAAAGTTAAGAGAATTCAGCACTACAAAACCAGCATTACAGCAAATGCTAAAGGAATTCCTCTAGGCAGAAAACACAAGAGAAGGAAAAGACGATAACAAACCCAAAACAATTAAGACAATGGTAATAGGAACATACATATCAATAAATACCTTAAATGTAAATGGATTAAATGCTGCAACAAAAAGACATAGACTGGCTGAATAGTTACAAAAACAAGGCCTATCCATATGCTGTCTACAAGAGACCCACTTCAGACCTAGGGACACATACAGATGGAAAATGAGGGGATGGAAAAAGATATTTCATGCAAATGGAAATCAAAGGAAAGCTGGAGTAGCAATTCTCATATCAGACAAAATAAACTTTAAAACAAAGACTATTACAAGAGACAAGGAAGGGCACTACTTAATGATCAAGGGATCAATCCAAGAAGAAGATATAATAATTGTAAATATTTATGCACCCAACATAGGAGCACCTCAATACATAAGGCAAGTGCTAACAGCCATAAAAAGGGAAATCGGGGCTTCCCTGGTGGCGCAGTGGCTGAGAGTCCGCCTGCCGATGCAGGGAACACGGGTTCGTGCCCCAGTCCGGGAAGATCCCACATGCCGCGGAGCGGCTGGGCCCGTGAGCCATGGCTGCTGTGCCTGCGCGTCCGGAGCCTGTGCTCCGCAACGGGAGAGACCACAACAGTGAGAGGCCCGTGTACCACAAAAAAAAAAAAAAAAAAAAGGGAAATCGACAGTAGCACAATAATAGTAGGTGACTTTAACATCCCACTTTCACCAATGGACAGATCATCCAAAGTGAAAATAAATAAGGAAACACAAGCTTTAAATGATACATTATACAAGATGGACATAATTGATATTTATAGAGCATTCCATCCAAAAACAACAGAATACACTTTCTTCTTAAGTGTTCATGGAACATTCTCCAGGACAGATCATATCTTGGGTCACAAATCAAGCCTGGGTAAATTTAAGAAAATTGAAACTGTATCAAGTATCTCTTCCAACCACAACACTAGGAGACCTGTGTTTACAGGAAATTACAGGAAAAAAATCTATAAAAAACACAAACACATGGAGGCTAAACAACACACTACTAAATAACCAAGAGATCACTGAAGAAATCAAAGAGGAAATCAAAAAATACCTGGAAACAGGGCTTCCCTAGTGGCGCAGTGGTTGAGAGTCTGCCTGCCAATGCAGGGGACACGGGTTCGTGCCCTGGTCCGGGAGGATCCCTCGTGCCGCAGAGTGGCTGGTCCCGTGAGCCATGGCCACTGAGCCTGTGTGTCTGGAGCCTGTGCTCCGCAACGGGAGAGGCCACAGCAGTGAGAGGCCCATGTACCACAAAAAAAACAAAAAACAATAAAAAACCCTGGAAACAAATGACAACGAAAACACGATGACTCAAAACCTATGGGATGAAGGAAAAGCAGTTCTAAGAGGGAAGTTTATAGCAATACAAGCTTACCTCAAGAAACATCTCAAATAAACAACCTAACCTTACACCTAAAGCAATTAGAGAAACAAGAACAAAAACACCCCAAAGTTAGCAGAAGAAAAGAAATCATAAAGATCAGATCAGAAATAAATGAAAAAGAAATGAAGGAAACAATAGCAAAGATCAGCAGAACTAAAAGCTGGTTCTTTGAGAAGATAAACAAAATTGATAAGCCATTAGCCAGACTCACCAAGAAAAAAAGGGAGAAGACTCAAATCAATAGAATTTGAAATGAAAAAGGGGAAGTAACAACTGACTCTGCAGAAATACAAAGGATCATGAGAGATTACTACAAGCAAACTATATGCCAATAAAATGGGCAAACTGGAAGAAATGGACACATTCTTAGAAAAGCACAACTTTCTGAGACTGAACCAAGAAGAAATAGAAAATATAAACAGAGCAATCACAAGCTCTGAAATTGAAACTGTGATTAAAAATCTTCCAACAAACAAAAGCCCAGGACCAGATGGCTTCACAGGTGAATTCTATCAAACATTTAGAGAAGAGCTAACACCTATCCTTCTCAAACTCTTTCAAAATGTAGCAGAGGGAGGAACACTCCCAAACTCATTCTACAAGGCCACCATCACCCTGATACCAAAACCAAAGATGTCACAAAGAAGGAAAACTACAGGCCAGTATCACTGATAACATAGATGCAAAAATCTTCAACAAAATACTAGCAAACAATCCATCACACATTAAAAGGATCATACACCATGATCAAGTGGGATTTATCCCAGGAATGCAAGGATTCTTCAGTATATGCAAATCAATCAATGTAATACACCATATTAACAAATTGAAGGATAAAAACCATATGATAATCTCAATAGATGCAGAAAAAGCTTTTGACAAAATTCAACACCCATTTATGATAAAAACCCTCCAGAAAGTAGGCACAGAGGGAACCTACCTCAACATAATGAAGGCCATATACAACAAACCTACAGCAAGCATCATTCTCAATGGTGAAAAACTGAAACCATTTCCACCAAGATCAGGAACAAGACAAGGTTGCCCACTCTCACCACTATTATTCAACATAGTTCTGGAAGTTTTAGCCATGGCACTCAGAGAAGAAAAAGAAATAAAAGGAATCCAAATCAGAAAAGAAGAAGTAAAACTGTCACTGTTTGCAGATGACATGACACTATACATAGAGAACCCTAAAGACGTTACTAGAAAATGATTAGAGCTAATCAATGAATTTGGTAAAGTAGCAGGATACAAAATTAATGTACAGAAATCTCTTGCATTCCTGTACACTAACGATGAAAAATCTGAAAGAGAAATTAAGGAAACACTCCCATTTACCACTGCAACAAAAAGAATAAAATACGTAGGAATAAACCTACCTAAGGAGACAAAAAACCTGTATGCAGAAAGCCATAAGACACTGATGAGAGAAATTAAAGACGTTACAAGCAGATGGAGAGATATACCATGTTCTTGGACTGGAAGAATCAACACTGTGAAAATGATTATACTACCCAAAGCAATCTACAGATTCAATGCAATCCCTGTCAAACTACCACTGGCATTTTTCACAGAAGTAGAACAAAAAATTTTACAATTTGTATGGAACACAAAAGACCCCAAGTAGCCAAAGCAATCTTGAGAAAGGATAACGGAGCTGGAGGAATCAGGCTCCCTGACTTCAGACTATACTACAAAACTACAGTAACCAAGACAGTATGGTACTGGCACAAAAACAGAAATATAGATCAATGGAACAGGATAGAAAGCCCAGAGATAAACCCACACACATATGTTCACCTTATCTTTAATAAAGGAGGCAAGAATATATGATGGAGAAAAGACAGACTCTTCAATAAGTGGTGCTGGGAAAACTGGACAGCTACATGTCAAGGAATGAAAGTAGAAAACTCCCTAACACCATAAACAAAAATAAACTCAAAATGGATTAAAGTCTTAAATGTAAGGCCAGACACCATCAAACTCTTAGAGGAAAACATAGGCAGGACACTCTATGACATAAATCACAGCAAGATCCTTGTTGACCCACCTCCTAGAGAAATGGAAATAAAAACAAAATTAAACAAATGGGACCTAATGAAACTTAAAAGCTTTTGCACAGCAAAGGAAACCATAAATAAGACGAAAAGGCAACCCTCAGAATGGGAGAAAATATTTGCAAACAAAGCAACTGACAAAGGATTAATCTCCAAAACATTAAAGTAGTTCATGCAGCTGAATATCAAAAAACCAAACAACCCAATCCAAAAAGGGCAGAAGACCTGAATAGATATTCCTCCAAAGAAGATATACAGATTGCTAACAAACACATGAAAGGATGCTCAACATCACTAATCATTAGAGAAATGCAAATCAAAGCTACAATGAGGTATCACCTCACACCAGTCAGAATAGCCATCATCAAAAAATTTACAAACAATAAATGCTGGAGAGGGTGTGGAGAAAAGGGAGCCATCTTACACTCTTGGTAGGAATGTAAATTGATACAGCCACTATGGAGCCAGTATGGAGGTTCCTTAAAAAACTAAAAATAGGGGCTTCCCTGGTGGCGCAGTGGTTGGGAGTCCGCCTGCCGATGCAGGGGACGCAGGTTTGTGCCCTGGTCCGGGAGGATCCCACGTGCTGCGGAGCGGCTAGGCCCGTGAGCCATTGCCGCCTGGCCTGCGAGTCCGGAGCCTGTGCTCCGCAGCGGGAGGGGCCACAACAGTGAGAGGCCCGCATACTGAAAAAAAAAAAAAAAACTAAAAATAGAACTACCATATGACCCAACAATCCCAATACTGCACATATACCCTGAGAAAACCATAATTCAAAAAGAAACGTACCACAGTGTTCATTGCAGCACTATTTACAGTAGCCAGGACATGGAAGCAACCTAAGTGTCCATCGACAGATGAATGGATGAAGAGGATGTGGCACATATATGCAATGGAATATTACTCAGCCATAAAAAAGAAACGAAATTGAGTTATCTGTAGTGAGGTGGAGGGACCTTAGAGTCTGTCATACAGAGTGAAGTAAGTCAGAAAGAAAAACAAATGCCGTATGCTAACACATATATATGGAATCTGAAAAAAAAGTTCTAATGAACCTAGGGGCAGGACAGGAATAAAGATGCAGATGTAGAGAATGGGCTTGAGGACACGGGGAGGGGGAAGGGTAATCTGGGATGAAGTGAGAGAGTGGCCTGACATATAGACACTACCAAATGTAAAATAGCTAGCTAGTGGGAAGCAGCCACATAGCACAGGGAGATCAGCTTGGTGTTTTGTGACCACCTGGAGGGGTGGGATAGGGAGGGTGGGAGGGAGACGCAAGAGGGAGGGGATATGGGGATATATGTATATGTATAGCTGATTCACTTTGTTATACAGCAGCAACTAACACAACACTGTAAAACAATTATACTCCAATAAAGATGTTAAAAAAAAAAAGCAGAAAAAGGAATCATTTTGTCCCCTAAAATATCCTCCTAAATGCTCAGAAGGATAACAGAAGTATGAAATAGATGTCAAATTAATATCTTATTATAATAAAAATACTAATATTGGGTCACATGGATGATAAAATAACTTTTTCCTCTCCTCTATGCATATGTTTTCCTATTTCTCATAGGTATTTACATGTTTAATTTTGCAGGGTGTTGCCGGAGACGAACTTAGCAGAGAGGAAAGATGGAGCCATGGTCCTGGCTTTGCTCCTAAGTACATTAAACTAATCACTTTGATTTAAATTTCCTTATCTCCAAATTGGGGGCTGGACAAGATAATCCCAAAGGTCCTCTACAGTCATAAAATGATAGGCCTCTGTGACTTACAACATAATTTTAAAATGTTAAGTGATCACTGAGGTTTATAGCAGTTATGGCTTTGCATTTATGGTAGATCAGTGGCCATATTTATGATTTATTTGATTCCAAATCCTTAGTCAATATCTCAACTCCCAATTACGGCATTGTCCCTATAGGAAAATCTGAGCAACTTTATGATGATTTGATTCTCAGGAAGATTTCCAGGGATGCATTGAGGGAAAAACTGTAGAAACTTTTATAGTTCTATAGTTTATTACCAATTTGAGATTTGAGGGTGTTTAGGAAAAGACTAAAAGTACACTGGTATCACTTTTAAATGGGCACTAATTATTTTTTCCGTTAAATAATATACCTCTAGTAATTGACAATGAAAATATTGAGTCATTTTTTCCAGAGTGTTCCATCCATTGACCTATATGTGGATCCAGACATCGAAACAAATACTCATTGTGTTTCTTAGAGCTCTGGGTCTGTTTTGATTGGTGGATCAGCTCGGAAGGTTGAGAAGTAGAATTGTAATTCTATCAAGGGCAAGTTCACATTTTATTCTGTATTGCCACTGCGTTGTTCCCTTCCTTCAGGCAGAGTTGCCGTGATTATCTGTAAACAGAAACTCCTGCAGGGAGTCTGCCCAGAGCTGGGGCTCCAGACCAGAACATGCGATGCCTATTTTCCCTGGGGAAACAGCTGAGCTGCAGGAATGGGTGGAAGTTCAGTAGCCCCTCTGCCCAATGCAATGTCAATGATTTCTACTTTGGGTTTCATGTCAACCCATTATAAAATTAAGTACCAGGTCATGTGCAACAAATTTCAATGGAAACAGAATAAAGATGCAGAAACCTGGTAATGACTTGAAAAGAAATGGAATATTCTGCATTCCTTCTTTCTGTAACATTGTTTGCTTTGATCCCCCCTGAGATCTAAGGATGTTTGTAGCTGGATGAGCTGCTTGAAGCCTCTCAATATATTAGGTGATGACTGTACAGGATAGTGGTTAGAAGTTCTTTTTTTTTTTTTTTTTTACTGGGGTATAGTTGCAGCAAAGTGAATCAGCCATATGTATACACTTATCTCCTCCCTTCTGGATTTCCCTCCCATATAAGACACCACAGAACATCAAATAGAGTTCCCTGCCCTATACAGCAGGCTCTCACTAGTTTCTCTTCCATACATAGCAGTGTATACATGTCAATCCCAATCTCCCAATTCATCCCACTCCCCTTCCCCCTCCTTGGTGTCCATACGTTTGTTCTCTACATCTGTGTCTCTATTTCTGCTTTGCAAATAGGTTCATCTGTGCCATTTTTCTAGATTCCACATATAAGCATTAATATATGATATTTGTTTTTCTCTTTCTGACTTACTTCACTCTGTATGACAGTCTCTAGGTCCTTCCATGTCTCTACAAATGACCCAGTTTCATTCCTTTTTATGGCTGAGTAATATTCCATTGTATATATATACCACATCTTCTTTATCCATTCATCTGTTGATAGACATTTAGGTTGCTTCCAGATCCGGGCTATTGTAAATAGTGCTGCAATGAACATTGGGGTGCATGCATCTGTTTGAATTATGGTTTTCTCAGGGTATATGCCCAATAGTGGGATTGCTGGGTCATATGGTAGTTCTTAATCAAGAAGTAGCCTGGAAACTCACACCAAGTTGTCCACATCAGTCCTGGGGAACCTTGTTTGCAAGCTAGAACTGGCCCCAGCCCCATGCAGCTGGGGGATGGAGGAAAGACATCACGTTTCATTTCAGTGATTGCAGAATGCAGTTTAAGAAGAAGCGAGCTTGGGGCTTCCCTGGTGGTGCAGTGGTTGAGAGTCTGCCTGCTGATGCAGGGGACGCTGGTTCGTGCCCTGGTTCAGGAAGATCCCACATGCCGCGGAGCGGCTGGGCCCGTGAGCCATGGCCGCTGAGCCTGGGCGTCCGGAGCCTGTGCTCTGCAATGGGAGAGGCCACAGCAGTGAGAGGTCCACGTACCGCAAAAATAAAAATAAAAAAAAAAGAAGAAGCAAGCTCAAAGTCCTTCTACTACACCGTCTTGTCCCGAGATGAGAATGCAGGTTAGAATCTTCTCCCGTCTACCAACCACCTCTAAATACCTTGCCAATTCCCCCCCAAAACAAAACAAACAACGTTAGCCGCTGCATTGACCCCCAAGCTTTGAGAAAACAGACATTAGGTAGGCCTGCCCCCTGTAAAACCAGCTGAACATAATCAGTCAAAATTTATGGTGCAAATAATTTTAGACTGTATTAGACTGTATTTAGACTATAGTAATGAAAACATTAACATAAGTCACTGGTCCAAGAAATCAACTTCCCAAAGGAGTCTTTTTGTTGTCAAGTACAACCTTTTTTTGATTTTGTTTTTACAGTTATATGTCTGGGATAGACCAAATTTTAAGCAATATACCTGGTCAAGACTAGAGGGACCTCAAAAACGGTTCATACCATGTTTTTAAAAAGGGAAGGAGGGAAGTATGGCTGAGGGACAGAAGATATTATCTGGAAAAATCTTCCTACTTGTTATGGTTGGTCAATCAAAATGCTACACATACAGCCAGAGGTTCCCAGGTCAGCTGCATTGCCACCAACCCAAACTTTCCTCTTCACAGTAATTCATCCCTACTCTCTGAACACCTATTGTCTACTGGATTCAATCCTCCACTCACCTGAAACTGCTTTCCAAAGGCACCAATAGGTCCCACTTTTTCACTGAGGATCAAAGCTGACTTACTATGACCTATAATGTCATCGTGTCTAAACTCTTAGTGCTCAAAGTGAGACCTTCAAGTAAACATCATCTCATCACCTGGGACTTCTTAGAAAGGCAGGACCTCTGGTTCTACCCCAGGCCACTGAAGCAGATTGTACCTTGTACAGAGATCCCCAGGTAACTGAGATGCACACTAATGTTTGAGAGGCACCATAGCGCCTTCCTTCCTCCCCTCCTCCCCAGCATCCGTGCCTGGCACATATTAGATGCTCATTAAATGCTGATTCAGGAAATCAAATTGCCAAATCTGATAGCTGCTTTTCATGCTCACGTCATTTAACCTCTCCTTATATCTGAACAGTGGCCACTTCATTCTTTAACAGCCCTTCCTTTCTTTTTTTTGTGTGTGGGGGGGTGTGGTGTCGGGTTTATTCAAACAGGATTCCCACCAAGGAACAGAAACTGACTAGCTGGGAGCTGTGGGGGTGAACAGGGCAGGGATATCCAATGCTTCTTTTCTTGGTTTCCTTTCTACTGCTCCAGCTTCACCTTCTCAGTCTCACTTGCTGTATCATCGTTAGTCAATCACTTAAGTGTCGTCATTGCCCAGGGTTGGATCACATTGTCTTATTCGGGTCTCTCTGCTTCTCCTGTTGGATCCATCTTTTCCCATAATTTTCACTAATAGGTATTTAGGATTCCAAAGTATTTAGAATTTATCTCCAGCTCAAACCTGTCTGGCTTCTTTGTCTCAACTCCATGTTTACGTATCTAGTATCCTCAGAATATTTCTAACTCATTACCACACAGACTTCAAACTTGAAATATCAAAATGATACATATTCACCCTGCCTTGCCTACTACAGTTCCCCTCATGTCTACCATCTCATGCTCTTCAATCCTGTACTTTACATGAGGTTGATGCCACCATCTCATCACCAACGTGAGCAAGTGGAAATTAGGCTACACTCTGAGACACACCCTACAATGTAGCAAACCAATCACCAAGTCCTAATTCCTACATCCAGGTTTATTGGATTCATCCCATGGGATTTTTGACATTAATCTGAGATAAGAGAGCCATCCCCTCTCCAGGGTCTGAAGCCACAAGTGGTAAACTTTCTTTTCTTCTCACCTGAGGTCATGTGTTCTACCATGTGGTTGGAGAAACCCAGTTCTCAGCAAGACACTCTAGCCAAAGCACAGAGAAATCTAGAGATAAGAGATGCTCTGAAGGTCATCTGCATCCTTTCTTCCTGGAACTTGCTCTTATATTATCTTCCTAATGATTTACCCTTTGTGATTCAAGCCATTGGATTTCTGTGACCTACAAATAAAAAGAGACCCATGAACTTCAGATATCTGAGAGGCCACAGCAGGAGCCACCACGTTCAAAGGCCTGTGATTACAGACAAGCTTGCTTGGGGGGCTGGTGCATAACAGATCAGATGCATATAAACCCACCCTCAGAAGGTGTCAGGGACATCATAAAATTTTGCCAGATAGTCCCAGCAGAAAGAAGATGGTCCCTTAAAAAAAAAGATGATCCAATAAACCTTTAATTCCCAAAGGACTAAAACTGTATGAACTGTTGAAGATAACAGTTGTTTTGGGGGCCTTCAAAAATGTTGTTTAGAGAGGGGAACATAATATTGGGGATTCCTTTGGGTGCGAGTGTTGTAGGTCCAATGTGTTTCTATTTTTCACATCTGTACAGTGTGTTCTTTTAAAATCAATATGGCTCCATGATAAGACTCAGTTTTTCCTGTTTTACTCTTAGTAGGCTATGTATAGTGCTCAGAGACAGCCTCGTCCAGTAGAAAATATGCACTTGTTAGTAAATGAATAAATGAATGAATGAATTTTCACATGTGAGTTGATGCTGTTTTGACCATTCCTCTGCATATAGAGATAAGATGGGAGAGCGTTAAAACTGAGGGCTGAAAAGCAGTGTTTGGGACCAGGAGGTGGGTTTGGTTGAACCCTGTGAAGATGTCAGTGGTGGGCTGATGTGACTCTCTATTCCCCTATTAAGAGGAATGAGTGTGGCGTGGGGACCCCTGTACTAGTGGCAGGGGTGGAAACAGATCCCAGGGATTCAGGTTTTATTAGATCTATGCAACAAGTCTTTGAATGAGCAATGGTAGATCTATACTAGGTGCAAGTTGGTGAGGGAGGAACAGAGGGTGTGGGGAAGGGGCCCAGCTCCAGAGAATGTGGTCTTTAAGAGTTTACTCTAAGTGGGTCTCTGCCCAACCTAATTTCAATCAAGCTTGAGCTAAGGATGTTCCTTCTAGTCTCTGTGACCTTTATGCCACTCAAGCTCGCCAGCTCCTATTTGAGCAGAATACATCCAGCTTCATGTCTTTATAGTCTGTCTCTTCTCATGGCACTCCACCTATCTACCTGTCATTTGTCTATCTATCTGTCTATCTATCTATCTATCTATCTATCTTTCTATTATCTATCTACCTACCTATCATCTATCCATTTACCTGTCATCTATCTATCTATCTTACTCATTTAAGACATGTTTATTGAGATCCTACCATGGATTTACTCTAAGTATCATTAAAAAGCGGGGGCGGGGAAGAAATCAAGTTGAGTGTCTATGTGCCAGGCAGGGAATAAGTATTATCTTACTGAATTTTCTAAATCATTTTATAAACTAAGTCTTATGATTCGACTTTACCTCTAGGGAACTGCAGCTCAGAGGGGTTGAGTAGTTTGCCCAGAAACTTATGGCCGAAAAGGGGCAGAACTAAGATCGACTTTGATTCTTTAATCCTAGGCTTTGTCACCAACACCAAGCTGAATTTTAAATGTAAGAGCGCTCCATATTGACTTGATAGTAAGTGGATGGACTAAATCTTTTCCTTCCATTACTTCTGTAATTGGGATCTTGTGGAAATGAGATAAGAATGGGAAAGCCCTGTCCACCATAAACCAGGAGACACTTTTGTGAAGACTCTTGGAAAGCATGCTGGAGCTGTCGGTTAGGATTCTGGGACATGAATCATTTCCCTTAGGAAACGTTGGTGTCTGTGCCCATTCCTGCTCCAGAGCATGGTATAATAGACAATACAAAATAAAGAGTTAGTCTCTAAAACCCCTAAAACCTGTTCTTAACAGAACCTTTATTGTGAAAGGTACCTTGTCCAAGCTGAGCACCCTCCCTTCCGTTTTGAGAAACATACAGGAATTTAATTACTGCCCAGATCTCTCTTATTAGTGCAAGCTTGAATAGAATCTTCATGGCCTGGCTTCTTCTCTGGGAGACTTTAACCTTGTTGACTATTTCCCTAGCACCTTTCCAATCAACACTGTGATTATTTTTTAAATAATCACATTTTTTAAAAGAAAGGTGTTTTATTCTGGCTTTCTGACGCAGCCTTCTGATAAGACCAGAATCTGGAAAATCCAGGCTAACTAACCAAGTTTTGCCTTAATTGCCTGGCCCATATAAAGATAATTTACTCAATTCTCCACTTCATTTTGCATGTGCAGAGGAAATCTGACTGCAGAAGCTCAAGCACTGTTAATTCAAGTTAACAAGCAACTAAGACTGCGGTGCATTTGGTATTTCAAGCTCAACCTTGATTTTACTTTACTGCCTTCATACAAATGTGCTCATGGCGTGCCTCTCTTTGAAATGTGCTCCACAGATAGATACCACATGTAACCTTGTATATTTCTGTTCTAAAACATATCTAATATTGGTGGAGCTTAAGAAGTGGGCAGAAGGAATATTTTTTATTCGGTATGTCAAATGGTAAATAAGTGGAGCATATGTTTCTCTCCATGGTGTCTTGGGAACTGAAGCAACATGTAGAATCAACACTTTCAAATGTGATGTGAAACTTGAAGGAAAGAAAAGTAAATGCAGTGTGCGGTTCTTAATTCATGCAGGAGTAAAATTATGAGCTAAGCATATATGGACACTTCATTATAATAATATGCCTTTAAAACCAGGATCTTGAAACCCTTTTTGACATCACCTAAGGCCACGGGATTAATTTCCTGGGTCAAGTGGAATATAAGCAAAGCCAACACTGACCGTCTGTCCTGGAATCTGGCAGGCTCTGCCTACCTCCCAGCCTCTGGCCATGCTCCTTCCTCGGCTTCCCTCTGCCTGGACCACACTGCCAGACTCAGCACTGCTCTGCATCCTTGGGTCTCAGCCACAGTCACCTCCTCAGGGAAGCCCCCCATGACTCCTCCATTTATGGCAGCCCCCCCCAAAATCTGTCACATACTGCCCTGTTTTTGTCCTCCATGGTCCCCTCTAGAGTCTAAGCTCTGTGAGGGCAAGGAATGTGACCACTGGCTCACCGCCATAGGCCCAGTGAACTTGTGCAGCCTGTCTCATAGCACATGCTCCCTGCACGTTTGTTGAATGAATACATGATTGAACGAAGAATCAACCAGAGTCCCTTGGGTGTAAGCAACCCAAACTAGGAAGGAAACCTCACCTCTTCACTGAGCCTTGCCCTACACTGTGATCCTGCAGGCCAGGCCTGTTGATGGGTTTGTATAAAGAAAAGTCTAGAGTAGCCAAGGGTCGGGTGCTATGGATCTTTGTTGCTTTTGAAGGATGTAGTGTTAAATGATTTCTAAACGATTGTGAGCATGGCAGAGTAACACGTTATCTGGAATCGGCAGGTTGTTTCTTTGGGGGAGAAATTTTTCTCCCAAGAGCTCTTTGTGAGTAATAGACTCTTGAAATAGTTTTGTGACTGAATATTTTGGAAAAAAAAACAAAAACCAAAAAAACTATTCAAAACAAGTCACACTTTTATAGGGGAAATAGAACTGAGACTGGAAACCCTACCTCTCAAGTGTCTTCCTTACTGAGTGTGAAAAGGCTGTGACTGGTAACGTGGAGCTCAGTTGGCATAAAAAGGAGGAGAAAGAAGAAATCTGCTTTTCTTGGCATCTCTTAATCCATACAGCAGGCCCATCCCTTTCTAATCTGCCATCTCATTTCCTTCTCACAAAAACTCTGGGAGATGGATATCATTATTTCCAATGTACAGATGGGCAAACTGAGTGAGTTGACTTGGCAAAGTTACAAAGCTAGTGATGGTGGAGAACGGATTTAAATCCAGGTCTGTTCTGTCTTGGAGGCTTCTGACTAATATGAAAGCCCCAAAGAAGTGAGACTGTTAATTATTATCATAAAAAGCTGAACCATATGTTACAGGTTATGGATAGGTAGAGAAAGAGATGGAGATGGATAGAGACAAAGAGCTAGAGACAGAGAGATAGAGATGGGGAGAAAGAAAGAGAGAGAGAGAGGGTCCTATCTTCCACCTTCTGTATGTGACTGTGCTTCTCTACTCAGCCACAATGGACCCTGGAAGAGCCATGAAAGGAATGTTACAATAACAAAGGTATAAAAGTAATCACTGGCTCGGAGCTCTCAGCTGTTGGGATAGTGGGACACAGAGGTCCTACATCCTTCCTGTCCCCCACTAGGTTCTCTGGTTGAGGAATGTTCTCCCATGGCCAAGATGAACTCTGCTGGAACAGCTTTGCTGCTGCTGGCTGGCCTTGCTATACTACTTGGGGGTTGAGACACCATTTTTCTTCCCGTCACCATTCATGTTTACCCCTCACTCTGGTCTCAGAGCTCCTCCTCTGAACCCCACGGTTGTTGAGGTGGGGGAGGTCCCTCTTTCCATACAATGGTTCCCAAGCAAATGACCACTGCTTCTTGACTTTTCTTGAAATATCCCAATTCTTCATTACATTCCCAGGTTCATGGCCTCAGTTTTGTCAGTTTCTTATGTAGCAAATACAGGAAGTTTCATTCACCAAAACTCCTTATAGGAATTCCTCATGCTCCTTTGGAAAAGAAATACACTGATGAGTTGCTGGGTGCATGTGTGGAGGTTTAAGGGAGTAAGAGTCAAAAGATAAGATGAGCTCATGAGCTCCTATGGATGTCCTCAACCACTTTCTAAGGAAGATGAGTCCTGGAATCTCTCAGAACACCCACTTTAGAGGCGCAGAAGCAGATTGCTCTAAGAAAAGGGAAATCAATGGGACTGGGTACCGATCAGGCGAAGATAAAATAATGTAGTAGGGGCACAGCCGGAGACAAATGAAGGACAGAAAGTTTAGAGGGAAATGTTGCAGATATCTGGTGTGATGTGTTTGATGTTACCTCCCCTCCTTTATAGCCTGTTTATAAAAACGCTCGGTAAAACCTACAGTATGTGTCAGTGGATTATTTAGGGCAAAACCAAGCAAACTCAAAATGTTTTCAGGAAGGAGACAGATGATGCAAACATGTGTAGTTGCAAGTAGGCTGTGGCGAAATGAAGAGTCCAGGGCAAAATGTACTCATGCACGTGAAATAATAGACATCGGCAGACAGCATGCGCCACTGCTTGTTACCTTAGCTTTACGGAAACTCAAAGAAGTACCGAGCACTGCTGCCAGGTGGCTGGGAGCTGATGACAAAGGCAGTGGGGCAGATCCTGGGCAAAGAGACACGGAAGAGGCAAGAGAAACCAGCATGTCGTGTGAATAAGCTCCTGGGGACGGAGGGTGAGACCTCAAGAAACAGATGCTGGCCACTCAACTGCTTTGTTTGAGACACAGAGAGAAAAACTAGTTTTATTTTTGAAAGAGAGGGATGGAGAAAAATCACCCTTGAGCTACCCAAATCATCACTAAAATGTACCAAGCTCCCTTCGTGCCTGCTGTAGGTGGGTTTCCTGTGGATTGGGCAAGGGGCAGTGTCATGCAGCATCCACAGGGGGGTCTGAACTTTGCTGCAATCCAAAGGGAGGGTTTTAGGTCTTCCCAACTTGTGGGATTGGCTGAGGTCCAAGCCAATTATAGCTACATCTCCAAGGTGAAGAGGGACACAGCCCACATCTGGGTTACATTTAGAATCCCAATGTTGTAGGAAGATGCAGGAATAAGTTATGCGGGTGCTGAGTGAGAGACCCTTGGAGGGCACCTGTGCGATGCACTTTACAGCATTCTCCCTCTTGGCAAGCGGCCAGTCAGCGTGGGGAAGCTTGGGCTGTCCACTCTGGGCCAACTCAGAGAGGGTTTCTTTCCCTGGGGCGCTTGCAAGAGGGGTGTGTGTGTGTGTGTGTGTGTGTGTGTGTGTGTGTGTGGCTGGGGATGTCTGCCTGGGTCCCCCAGTACTATCCCTACATGCACACTGGTGGGTGCAGTGCATGCAGAAACACCACATCCAGGAAATGAGAGGGGTGCAGCAGGAAACCTAAAGGGGCTGAGGTGCCCTCAGGACGTCAGATCAGCTCAGTCTAGGAATCAGTTGTCTTGGCCCTGGGGGTGAATCGGAAGAGAGCACTTTAGGAAACTAGGAGTCAGAGGAGAGAGGGGGAGGGAGAGAGAATGATGAGTAGAGCGACACTGGGGTCTGGAACGCTGGCTCCTGCTGTATCTCCTTTGCACCCCTCCAAGGGCCGAATTTCCCTTCTCCTTGTACTGACATCCTTGAGATAGCTCCAAAGTCAGGGCTTCCTGGCTGGGAGGGAGGCCTGCCTTTTCCAGCTGCTCCCACTCGTGGCGGGGGTAGGTCAGCTGGGGGGAGCATGGTTGGATGGAAGGAACCTTATTATCTTTGGAGTCTAGTTCTCTAATGCAGCCTGGACGGTATTTCTATTCCCATCACTTCCTGGATGCTATTTCTATTCCCATCATTTCTCAAAGTGGTGAGACTCCTTAACTGGCACCTACAAACTTCCGAAAGACATACAGACAGACAGATGTTAAAGGTCCTAGTTTCAGCATTAAGCTATGTTCTCTACTGAATTCGGAAACATTTGCAAATTGGCTGGGCTGGTTATGTTGTCTGTAAGGAGTCTATTTGCATGCCAGACTGAGAAGCCTCCCAGAAAATAACTCACCATAAGTGTAGACAGTATGTGGCAGATAGGCTTGGTCCAATAGTAAACCATCACTGGTGAATGGGTGGGTGGATGGGGAGGTGGATGGATGGATGAATGGACGGATGAATGGACAGATGGACAGATGGACGGGTGAGTGAGTGGGTGGGTGGCTGGCTGGCTGGGTGGATGCACAGGGGGATACAGATGTGAAGGTTTGCATTTTCATTATGAACATTTATTATCTTGAGTTTGTGGATGAAGAAGGTATGAATCCTTGAACTATTTTCAGAAAAAGAAATTGGTGGGATATTCATACATGAGGACAAAATATTAAGAAACTTGTGATCACGTATAACTTCAAAGAACAAGAAAATCCTTCTCCCCACACAGATGTGGGCTGCACTGACTTCAGGGTGCTGAGGGTGCCCCAGAACATGGTGGACTGAATGTGTCACCTTCTAGTAGGCAGCCCTACGTTGGGCAACTGAAGAAGAGGTGACAGTCCTGCATGTATGGGAGGGGAGCAGTGGAAAATGTGACAGTCTTGCATTTACAGGAAGGGAGGAAGAATATGGTGGCTATCATGTTGGGCTTTATAGAGGACTTATGCTAACTGTTCACCTGGCATGCAACTCTCCCCCTTGCCTGGCCAAGAGGAATATTGCATCCCCTTGGCCAAGCTGATTATTCCCTGGGAATGCAAACAGTAAGACGGACTGTGTAAAATGCAGCTGCCTCTGGCCACCATCCTTGGTTGCCTAAAAAACATTTGCATGAAGTGTGAATAAAGCCTAACTGAAAGATGGAAACAGGACTCGGCTGACACTGTTTGAGCCCCTGGATCCTACCTTGCCTGAAACCTACCTAGACACGTCTGGACTTTTCAGTCAACAAAACACCCATTCCCCACTTTAAATTTAACTTAAGGCAATTTGAGTTGGAATTTTGTCACTTGCAGCTGGGAGCTTATCAATACACATGAAATTGTACTTGGAATTCCCCAATAATTAATAGGGGGCTTATGTGAAGAGAGATGGAAGAGCTGTAATAGTAAGTGAGGGCAAGAAGAGTCATTATGGATAAGCACACAGGACAGGGCAAAAAAATACAGAGGAGCATGCAAAGTTTGTTCTCAGGGTCATCCTTTGTCCTCTCAGTCGCAGATCCTTCATCCTCTTCTGTCACTTTCAGTATTTTTATGGGTTGAATTGTGTCCCCCCAAAAAGATATGTTAAAGTTCTAACTCCTGTACTCTCTCAGAAAGTGATCTGATTTGGAAACAGGGTTGTGGAGATGCACTTAGTTAAGATGAGGTCATACTGGAGTAGGGTGGGCTTCTAATCTGACTGGTGTCCTTAGGAAGAGGAGAGAGAGAGAAACAAAGGGAGGACGCCATACGCCTATAGAGTCAGAGGTTGGAGTGAAGCAGTAGCAAGCCAAGAAACACCAGGGACTGACAGACATCACCAGAAGCTAGGAAGATGCAAGGAAAGACCTTCTCCTAGAGGTTTCAGAGGGAGCATGGCCTTGCTGAGACCTGGACTTCTAGCCTCAAGAACTGTGAGGCAATGGATATCTGTTGCTTTAAGCCACCCAGTTTGTGGTCCTTTGTTATAAGCAGCCCTAGGAAACTCATACTAAGATCTTCAAGTCTCCTACTTCATCCAATTTGTTGCCAAAAGACATACAAACAAAAACTGTCTTATAAGCTTAATCATTTTGAAGACATATATATATATATATATATATATATATATATATATATGTTAAAATGTATTAGGACATTTGTGTTTGAAAAGAGAACTGATGAAAGCTCTCAGTAAGTGACTCTATAATGGTGGAATTTTAGACATGGACGAAGGCCTGTAAATCTGTAAGGGCCTGTTTATCATTGCAAGGTTACACTATTGAGTGTCAGGGTGACTTTGGGGTTTTTAGAGCTGTCTCAGGAGCCATTGAAGAAAACAAGGCTAGGGGGCTGGGCCCTGAGACCCCACCCAACTGCAACCAGAGTAGCCTTCTTTTGTATTTTGGGATTCCATACAAGATTTCCTTTGGAAAAATAATTTTTGTGTTAATATAGATTGAAAGTCATTGCATTACGGCAGTATTTAACTCACACAAGGGCTAGCCAAGTTTTTTATTTCCGCTACTGTTTCTGCCAAATGTTCCCATTCACATATATGTTTACCACTAAAGCAGAAAACTGTTCATTTCTGTCAAGAATCTAAGGTGAGGACACAGGGACACACAGGAGACACCAGCTTTATTTCTCCTCTTGTTTTTAGCTATTCTGATGGGCATAAGGGGGAAGGATGAGCTGCTTTTTCTTTGTTCTTGTATTTTTAAAACTGAGAATCAAGATCTTCATGATCCAAAATGTGCAAAAGACTTTTAAGTAAAAGTCAAAATATCTAGTTTATTCCAGTTGTTGATTTATTGGCTGTCTGTCTCCTTTTTATTTATTTTTTTGCCATTGGGTGGACAGAGGAGGCTATCAGGATGTATTACTTGCATTCATGTGATTGAGGCAGAAGCAGTACTTGAATACAAAAAACTACTGGAAGTATAATAATAATTCTTACACATTTGTGTCCCTTTCTACTTTCACACGCATTATCTCATTGGAAACCCTTACAAATCCTGGGAGGTATGCGGCCTGGTTTTCCTATCACTATCCCACAGATGAGCTCAGACAATCCTCCTGGGCCTAAGGCCAGTTAGTGGGGGGAAGCTGGGACCACCACCCATGTATCCTGAGACCCCTGCTCTGTATGATGAGTCAGTGGTGAGTTTTTTTTTTTTCCAAGCATGGTGAGATAGAGAGAGAAATCGTAAAATGAATGGCTAAAAAGGACCTTCAGTCCTCCTTTATCTTCACTGCTTCTACCATAAAAGCTTAAGTCAGGGTCTGCTTTTGTGAAGTCTTTGAGATAAGCAACAAGTCCCAGGAAACAAATAGTGAATACCACCATCAGTTCCCTTCAAAATTCTCCAGTTAAGCATTTGAATCTCAAAATGCTCTTCGGATCCTAGTAGCTAATCGTTCATCCACCTACGGCTCTTCCTTCAGTCAAGATGCTCCTCGAGTCAACACAAGTGCACCCTGAGCTCTGAGGCGCTGCTGGCGGCCGGTGGGTGGGTGGGTGGAATCTCAGGTTACCCCACGAAGAACGGATTTAGGGATGCCACAGGGGTTGTCTTTCCTTTCTTTCTCCCCCCCCCCACCTTTGTTTCCCCCCATGGGAACTCTCTTTTTTGGGTTACAGGTCCAGGTTGAGTACACTGAAAGGGAACAGTTGGATGCAGGCTGGCCGGTTGAGAATAGAGGGAAAATAATTTTTTTTCTGGTGTGGGCCGCTGAAAATCAATCAGGGACAGAGACACTTTGTAGCTCAGGGAAAAGCACCACGTTGGAGTCCAGGCTCCAAGCCCGGGGTCTTTGTTTTTGTGTCCTTTATAAAGTAGCCCATGGGGACAGCAGGCTGTGTAGTGGGAGCTCCCACTTCCCAGATTTGGCCCCAAAGGGCAGATGAGTCCGGTGGAGAGAAAAACCCTGAACTTTTAAAAGCATCCTTCGGCGAAAGGGGGAGTTTCAGGGTTGGCCTGGGGAAATGTACAAGGAGTGGGCGAGCCAAGGAGGGGAGGTTGTGATCTGAGAGGCCTTAAAAGAAGAAAAAGGGAGCCCAAACTGGGAGCGGGGAGAAAAGGGAGCAGGAGAAGCGGGCTGGGAGGCGATGGGAGCTGGGAGACGCCGCCGGGGCGCGCGGGGCGCGGGCCGGCGGGGGCGTCCCGGCGGTGTGGCGAGCGCGGGCGGGGAGGGCGGCGGTGACCTCACGCCGGGGCCCCCTTCCCTTCGCCGGGTGGGTGGGGCCTCGGCGCGCCGAGCGGGCGCGGGGTCAAGGAGGGGGAAGAGGAGGGGCAGGCTTGAATGTGTCCGTGTGAGGATCGGGGAGGGGCGGAGGAGGCGGAGGCGGGGAGGGAGCGCGCGCGTGGCTCGGGGCGCCCGGGCTCCCCCCCCCGCCAGCCCCCGACCCCGGCCCGCGCCGCCTCTTCGCCACCGCCCGCGTCGCCGCTGGGACCCGCTGCGGGCGCGGGGACGCGGCGGGCGGGGAAGCGCAGGCACCCGGCGCGGCCTGCAGGGAGCAAGAAAGCAAAAGTAAGGCGAGCCGCACTCCTCCAAGTTTTCCCAACTTCGCCCCCTGCGGCGGCAGGCGTCCTGCTGCTCGGCGCGTCCCCACCGCGCCGCCGGAGAGGGGCCGAAAGAAAAGGGACGGGGCGGAGGCGGGGGCGGGGGAAGAGGGAGCACGAGCGAGAGCCGAGAGTCCGGCAACATCTGTTAAAACTTGGGGGAGGAGGAGCGCGGGGAGGAGGAGGAGGAAGAGGAGGGAAGGAGGGAGCGCGAGGGAGGGAAGCGCAGAGCCGAAGAGCAACTTTTCCACCCGTGAGTAGCGCAGGCTGCGCGGGTCCGGGCGGGGGGCGCCTCCAAGCCCGCGCGGGTTTCCAGGCCGGGATGGGACCTTATTCCAGAAAGTCGATTGGATGCCAGGAGGGGAGTGCGGTGGGGGCTTTCTTTCTTTCTCTTTCTCCTCCCTCCCGCGGGTGAACCAAATCAGAACTGTCACTCAGGGCCTGTGAGTCAGAAGGGATCGGATTACACGATCCCTGAAACCGATGCCGGAGCCGCACGAGCGGGCGGGAGCGGGCAGGGGCAGCGCCACCGCCACCGCCGCCGGCGCGCTCGCACCCTCGCCTTCGCGCCCCCTCGCCGCCCCTCGCCGCCCTCCCCGCGCGCCCGGCGGCCGCCTGCGCCGCACCATGCCCGCCGCCGGCACCCCCCGCGCCCTGCCCGGCCGCTCGCCGTAGCCCGAGCCGCCCGCGGCCGCGCGGAGCCCGGAGCTGCTCGCCCGCGCCCCGGACGCGGGTCTATGGGAAGTTCGGGGACTTGACAGCCGCCGCCGCCGCAGGTACGTCCCGCCTGAAGTTCTTTGTTTCGCCGGGCTCCGCACCCGGGAGCCCGCTCCGGCGGCCGCGCCCGCGCCTCCGGGTCGACGGTGGGGGGGTCCCCGACCGGGGGCGCGGGAGGAACTGAATATGGCTGTCTAGAGGCGCCCAGATTTCGGGAGCAGCGGGTAAGGCGTCGGAGCGAGTGTTCACTTCGCCCCCTCCTGCTCGCCTTCCCAGCGTCTGACTCGGCGCGGCCATCCGGAGACGGACTGGAGAATTTCATCTCCCGAAGTTGGGGCAGGGCGGGGTGGGGGAAGAAGTTTGCAGCAGCCGCGGCGACGGGGCCCCAAGCCCCCACTCCCCACCCCGAGGGCTTAAAGGAACTCCGCTAGCCCCCGGGGCCCCGGCGCCTGCCTTCGCACTGTTGCATCCCCCCCGGGGGGCCGGGCGCGGAAGGCGGCGGGCGGCGAGGTGGGTGCGCGCGGGGAGCGCCACGGCGGGGGCTTCCTCCAGCCTGCGCTTCCCATCCGAGGGAGGCGCGCCTCCGTCCTGAGAGAGGAAAAGTGAAAGCTGTACCATCTGTGGATGATTTGGGATTCTTTCATTTCTTTTCTTTTCCAGGGACAGCATTAAAAAAAAAAAGAATAAAAGAAAGAAAAAAAGAAAACAAAAGAAAGAAAAGCACTAGAAGCTGCAGGGAGTGAGCGGTGGAAGTTGGGCGGGGGGGTAACCGTGGCCCCTGCAATAATCATTTAAGAGGCCGCATTTTCACCGAGCAGAGTTGGGTATGAATCACTCTGCAGGGGACAGTTACTTTTTGCAGTTGCAGAGGGCACAGGGCCGGGAGGAGGTGGAGAGGGAATAAATATTTACCCAACTTGGAGAGTTTGTGAAGCGACTTCTAAGCAGATTGCCAGATGCCGAAGCTCCACCGCACACCCAGGCCTTTTATCCTCCCCTGAACTTTGTGCTCACGTCCCTGATTACACCTCATTTGGGAGATGCCATCCCGAGAGCAGCTGGACCCACGCTTCCCTTGCTGACCCCGTGTAGACAGAGTAGGAAGGAGGCATCCTCCCCGCAGCTCCTCCCGCCCGCCCCCAGGGTCTCATCTCCTGGGTGTGCAGTCCCAAACAGACTCTGGCCTTGGGTACAGCGCTCGTGGCCCTCTGCCAGTTTATATGTACATATATTTATGTAAAACATTTTCTCCCAGCTCTCTGCCAGCTGTTCCACATTTTCCAGCTGCCATTTCAGTTTGAAATGATGGACTGTCCGCATCTCCAAGTAAAAGAGCCCTTTAGTCGGAGGTATGGAGGGTCGGCCGCTGTGCAGAGACCTGCACAGTGCCATTTGCCGGACTGGTTCTAGAAAACGCCTTCTGCTCTCCTTTATCTTTTTTCCTTCTTCTCCCCTGCAGTTTGTCTCTGCAGAGCCGTTTGCTGGAAATTCGCGGTAATTAGGCTTTTCCCTCCCAATGTGATTTTGGACAGAATTGGCATGTTTTTGAGATCCCTGAAATAAGTGTGTGGTGGAAATCAGTTAACTTTTAAAAAGCGTTCCAGCTTGAGTGCCTTGGGCATGGCTGGTGTGGCCCTCTGCCATGGTCCTTTCTGTCTGTTTAAGGCAGGAACTATTCGTGGTCCCCATGTTACACTTTTTGTGTTGTTTGAAGTCTTAGCATATTATAGACGGAAATCTTCAAGAATTGGCCTAAAGTATTAATTTTGAGTATTTATGTAATTGCTCTGTAATTTGAATAGGTGCCTTATTGATTGATTCCTGTAATTATTTCATTTAGGTTTTAAATTAAAAATTAATAATGGTCTGACAGTTTCTTAATTACATGTGTCAAGATTATTTTGAAGGAGGAAAATGCTATGTTTCAAAGTAGTGAAATAACCTCAAAATCGCTTCATCTTTCTGAAGCAGAACAGTATTTCAGTTGAGGGGCTTTATTAAAGCAGTGGTGATTGGCTTTACAATGTAAACTGTGTGAAGTATCTAAAGAATTTGTTTATGTTAGGAAATATTGGTCTTAACCTGGTACACAAACACTTTGGCCAGTTGGACTATAGTCAGACCTGAAACAAACATGAACTAACATTTAAATTAGTTGTAATAGCATACTTATAGGGAGAAGAGGTTTATTTTATACTAAAAGCTATTTAATTAGAAACTGCCTGCCTAAGGGGAGATCCTTTGAGGGTATATGATTCTTGAAGTCAGCCTAGGGAAGCTTTGGTTTCAGTAGGTCCAGTGTGAGAGGTGTCCAGTGAAATTTCACACACGCAGAAGCACTTTAAACGGTATAGATTGTATTCTTATGAAAGGCTAGTAGATTCAACTCAGATACCTACGACTTCCTGGTACCTTTAACATGTTTGTGTTCCTTGATCGAACCCTGACATAAACACATTTTTCCAGTATGTCGAAATTGCAAAGGACTACAGACAGAAATGAGAAAATTCAGTACTGATGAAGAATGACTCTGGTGAATTATTTCATTACTTATTTAATGAAAGAGTCATTAATTTATCAGTTTGATGCCCAAGCCTAAAAGTTGAACTTTCCTTTGTTTCTTGGCCAGTTTTCTTAATTACCTGCATGCTGTAAGGGTTTCAGACTTCCTCTGTGCTTTGCCATTTAGGGGTCCTTACAATCTATGTGAGGTATCCTGCTTACTGAGATTCCCCTTGCCCCCCTTTTTTAAGGATAGGGTTTGGGAGTTTACGAAAGGAAACAATTTAATGATCATTGTGCCCTGCACTCACTTACATGGAGACAGTAATGTACTAAGAAAAACCAGTCTTGAAGGAAAAGTGAATCAGCGAGTCATGAAATCCTCAAGAAAACCTTAGTAATGGAATGTTAATGCTTTTAGACTATAGTAGATTATCTTAAAAGTCAGCCTTTTCTTCTTTATGCAATTGTTGTAAATCCCCAGCTAAAGAATTCTTTGAAGGAGGTTTTAGTTTTGCTGGCATCCATATTCTATAGTCAGTCTGATTTGTTTTGGAAGATTCAAGACATTTTCTGCCAACTTATATCATGAGAGTCAATTAAAATGCTGACATGACTGTAGAAGAAATTGTGCGTGCGTGTGTGTGCGTGTGTGTGTGTGTGCGTGCGTGTGTGTGTGTGTGCGTGTGTGTGTGTGCGTGTGTGTGTGTGTCTATTTCATTTGTTAAGCACAAGATCCCACTCTAATAATGACTTCAGGTTGTCTTTTCATTAAAGGCTACTAGAAGATGCTGCCCTTCACTTCCTGTTGTCATTTTTCCAGATGAAAATTGATTTGTTCTAGTTTCAAAGCAAATAAAGGGAGACAGAATAAACAACAACAGGGCAGGGGGAGCACCACAAACTTTTCTCAAGCACTTTCAGTGTATTTTTCATCTCTACTTGTATTTGATGGGCCTGTGAAATAGAGCTATAGACTGGCGAAGACTTTAAATGAAATTTCACACTTTGATGATTTTTTTTTTAACTTTGATATATTGACAGCAAAAGGAGCTGCAAAGCTTTTTTAGAACTTGAGCAGTAACGCCAAGCAGCAGTCAAACGTCTCTGTGCATTTGTGTTTAACTGCAGAAGAAAAACATGTCCGTGGGCAGTAGAGGTTCTTATCAACCCCCTAATCCCAGATCCCAGCAAACCTTGAGGGCATGCCTCAGATCTTGCTGAAATCACTGTAGACTCACACAGTTTGCAGATTAAATATGCTATGTGTTCCTGGCTCCAATAACAGGTTTATGAGCTCACTAAGCTTCCTGTTTTAAGATCCTTTTCTTAAGTTTTTAGAAGCTGTTAAAGGCAATGCTCTAACAGTAAGTGGTACTTGCTAATTTAGAGACACTCTAGATATTTTATGCTCTCTTTCGAAATTGCCAAAATTATGATTTTTCCATCTAAGGGCTGGTTTTACAGGGTTATAAGGGAGGGGAGCCGTTGGGAAGAAATTGGATGTTAACTGTGTTGGCAAGTGTATTCGATTGCAAACCTTACGTGGTGTCTCAATTGTTTCAAGGCACTTTTCCTTTGCCTTGCCCCTTAAACTTAGACTTTTTCCACTTGTAATTCTAAATGCACTATATTTTAGTGTCACACTTCTTAGCTACTCATGACCACTTGCGGGTTTTTTTTTTTCTTTAATGTGAAAGTGTTTTTTGTTCTGTGTGTGTATATTTCAACCCAACAAAACGTCCCAGAAAATCTATGGCTCTCTAAAGAAACTGAATGAACAGGCCATTACCTAGTTAATAAGGTGGCATTGGAACATTCCAGTCCCCTCCTGAAAGGCAATATTGTGTTGAGCTCCACATATGCGTCTGCAGTGTCTGGAGTTGTGTCCTCACACTAGGGTGCTTTTGCATTTTGCATACGGAGTCATAATTAAAAAAGGAAAATACTCACATCATCGTCCAAGACATGTCACATAATTCCCAAGAGAACTCGAGCCAATTTTGTGCTTAAAGGTTATTCAATGAATGAAATTGTGAAAGCCCATTTGTCAGAGTACTGCATGGTTTCTGTTAGTTTTCAAGCCCCAAATTCATTGTATGCCCGGCCAGCATCAGTCATCAGGGCATTAGCGCTGCCTCCAGGCCATGTGGCCCAGCACCTTTTCATACCATTATAGCCTTGAAAGTGTACTCTGTCGACTTGTAGAATTACTGCTCTGATTTCTGCTTGGCTGGGTTTGAGGTAAGTCCCCTCCCTACCTTCTAGCTGACTGTAATCCTTGCTTTCTTTTAAAGCTCCTTTCCAGAGATTGAGGGGAAAACTTTCTTAAGGGCCCTATTGGCGTCACACTGTGGTTTCGTTGTGGCATGCAGTGTACATGTAAATTGTACCTGCAATAAATTGGATTGATTGCTAGCCTCAAACCGCTAGTGGGCTTTTCTTTTCTTTTCTTTACTTTTTTTTTGGGGGTGTGTGTTGGCATGCGTGTTTGTGTGTGTGTGTGTGTGTGTGTGTGTGTGTGTATGTGACACAGGAGTATGTTTGAAACATCAGCATTTGTTGGTATATTTGGGTAATTTTTATGCTGCAAAATGAAATTAAATAATGGGAGATAAGTGGCCTTTTATTTAAATCTCTGGCTCTTGGAGTACCTTCAGAAGGCAGTGTGACATCTTATTTGTTTATTTTCATGTGGAAATCTGCAGCTTTAGCTACTTGAACTTTGGGGGGAGATTGCATAAAACACCTAACAATATTCCAGAGTGCTGTACATTACAAACTATGGATTTTTACGAAAAGAGACTGAAAACTCACAGTTCAGATGAAAGCTAATTCTCAGATTGTCGTAATGAAGGAATGAAGCAGTTAAACCATATTCTCGATTTCAGCTTGTGGTATTTTAGAAAAGAATAATTCAGTCTCAAGGGAGTTACCTGTGTGTCGAGGAACCTCAGGCAGTAGCTCAAGAATGAAGCCTTAACGAACTAAGATGTATGGAAATCTGAATGGAGCGTGGACCAGGCCATGCCACTTCAGGACAACATCTGCTGTTTGAACTGTGAGGTTCAAATGACATTCCACACCAGGGCATTTCACTGGGAGGGTGCATCGTTTGGTATAGTTTACATTGGCGGTTTTGTACATGATTGGTGGGCAGCGGCCAAAAAGTAAGACAGCTGTAGAATTCTGCAAAGTTTAAAGGCTGAGTGGACCAGGGGGTAATTGTTACTGAATAAGCCCTGATTAAAAATCCTTAAGTTATGAAAAATGTGCTTTTCAAATTGCAGTTAAGATTCAAGAATCCCCAGTTTAAAAATCGGGAGGATGAAGTATGATGAACAGTACCAGACAAAAAAAATAAGTACCTTTGGGAGATCTCCAGCTGATTTTAACACCCAGCAGATATTGGCTCATATTTGTGATGGTTTAAAAGTATATTCCTATGCATAGAACGTGTATTCTACTCTCTTAAGCTTGACTGTAAAGGCACACCTGATTCTAGGAGCCAAAAGTTATAGAAGTTCTCTAAGAAGGATTTTTAAATTTAGGGATTTTTTTCTTCTGAAAATGTATGAAAACTTTTAATACCTGTACACCCTAGGGAAGTGAGACAAGGGGCACCTTTGGTCAGTCATGCTGTTTTCGTGATATACGTAGGTTTAAGGGAAATGCAATTTTCATGAGCTTAGCGGATCTATAGACCAATAACTGACTTAAAGATCTCCTTTTCTGTCTGAGGATTGTCTGTCTCCAGCAAGCCCACAGAAAGTCGGGGTGCCAGCTCATTCCTTCATGGCACCTGCTATGCAGGGCACTTCCTGCAAAGCCTAACCAAAGTACACGGAACTGGTGTTTCATAGTTTTTGCAAAACTCAGAAACAGTAACAAGTATTAAAGAGGGCCCTTTACCCTTCAACTGTTTCTCATAAAGTCCTCCTGGCAGCAGAGAAAGTCAGAGTAGCTGATGATCTTTCCTTTTAAATACACAGGGCAGAAAAGTAAAACTGGCACACAAAATGTAATTTGTGATTTTAACGCTAGTAGCAGTGATGACTTCACGTCAAATATGCTTTTCAGTAGTTGAAGTTAATTAAATATATGGGTTTCTTAAAAGTTGAGATGTAGTTAATCTACTAAAACCAAACTCAGTCCGTAGCCAGGCTATTAGTTCCCTTTAGAGTGATTCCATTCCCTTTCAAGGGACGTCTGTCATGAACACTGTTTATCTGAGATAGGAGCTTCAGAAACTGGGAAAGAAAGATCTGAAAGCAACAGGCAGCAGATTTGGGGAACCCTCTAGGCTACAAAAGACCATTTTTGGCAACTTGAACAGATAGGAGCTTTCTTACTTGCAGTTACGGCTTTAGGCTTCCGGCTTTCCTAATTATGGGGGCGGGGGGGGGGAGAATCACATGTAAAGGTAAACTAATTGCACATTTTAAAATACTATAGTTAAAAATTCATGAAGATTTCATTAAGAACTTACGGAGTTGAGCTTGCCGGAAAGAAAGGCAGTGCAGACAGGGGAGGGAGAGGAAGCCTTAGGAATCTTGGGAACTGTTGGTGTGTCACAGAAGTTATGCATATCTAATTGATTTTAAGTTCAGAAAGGTATTTTGAGCACCAGGAAACATCAACCACGTCACCAACCTATAAGAGGTTTTCTGTAAAGCATGATTACATGAAATCCACTGAAATGGTTCAAATTCCCTAAATTTGGCTCATGGAAACTCATACTGTTTCTCACTTCCAGAATTGCTCAAAAGTTAAAATCAGCATTAGTTTGTGCTTCTTGATTTTCAAAAAAGAACAAAAAAACCCCAAAACTTTTCCTAGAGCAGTCATGTTCTTTAGGAACTGAATTTTAATGCTGCAGGAAGGTATAACTATTTAATAGGAATTTTACCTAAATGGTTGCTCTCAGACTGGTGTCTTGAAGGAGCAGGTAATCTGCTAGTAAGTAATACAGTATGAGAGAAATGTCACTTTTCAGTGTTACGGTGGCAGCTCCTTAGAAATCCTTACACAGGCTAGTTCTTCTGGATTTTGAAATATTAGCATATTAGGAAGATCATTCAGCTTGTTAATATACGGGCAGGTGTAAGGAAAGGTACTTTCTCTGGAGGAAAGTCTTATTCCTCTTGAGCAAGGAGTTCCCTGGGTTGCAGAGAATCATTACTCACTTAAGGCCTAATCGCCATGCTGTTCGAAGTGCTGCCCTTCCTCCTGGAATGCCTCTTTTTTCTGATCCCTCCTTGGCAATAGCTGTTTTAACCCATCAGAAACTGATCAGGTTGCCACGAGTCAGGCTTTTAACTTAGTTGTTTTAAATCTTTAAATGCATTAAGAAAAAAAAAAAGGAAAACCCAAATTCAGGCCACTGAAAAATAAACCAGCTGGATTAGGGAAATAAATGAAGTAGTCTGCTGTTCACAAAGGATGCATTATATCAGTTTATAACTACTGTTTCATTTCACCTTCGATTAGAAAGTCGTTTTATACAGTTCAAACATCACTTCAAACGTTGGTTTTAGCACTGGCGCTTCCTTTTGAACACTGTAAGGGTTTAACCCATCATGGAATCCTGCTTGTATGCGCATTCCCAGGGTTCACTGCAGAGATCTGCAAGGGGAAAGGCTGATTTTTGCACATGTTCCTAGAATTGTGATTTCTCACGCTCTCCATTTACTGTCTAAAGCCTCGTGGTTAAGGTTGAACTTTGGAACGCCACTGAGGGCCCTCCTCCCCTAGAGCCCATGAGATGGGTCTGTGCCTACACCATTCACAACACCCAATCTATGTGGGGCAGCTGATGAACGAACAACATTGGGAACAGGGTTAAGAGCCGGTGAAGCGAGTTAGAAGTTTGGTGAAGTGACGCACACAGCCAGGGCTTTCCTGAAGACGTCAGGGGTTCCGCAGTGTTGTACTGTAGTGCCAAACAGAGGGTGTTGCCTTGCAAAGTGCCCGGAAAGTTGCCGCTCTCCGAATTCAGCCAGTGAAGCAGTTGTGTGACTGCATGCGGGGCGGCCACCGACCGCTGTCTGCTGGAGATGCTGCCCAGTTGTGCCAAGGGTTTTCCAGTGCCCGGGGAGCCGGTGACCGGGGTGATGCAGAGTGCAGAGGGCTGTTCTTTGGGCGGCGGAGGCCCTGCGGGGTTCCGATCGTCCGGCCCCTGCTCTGCGCTTTCCGGGGGGACGCTGCCGGAGGGCGGATCCGAGCGGGGCCGGCCGATTCCGAGGAACCAGCGCTGCGCGGCCGGGCGCTCCGGGCTCGGGGCGCTGACCGGGAGCTGCGGCCGGGTCTGCCCGCGCCGGGGAGGGAGCAGACGGCGAGGCGGGCGCGCCGGGGCCGCCGCTGCACCGACTGCGACCGCGTGCGGGGAGCGGGGCCCGCACGGCGACGCCGGGATCCCGGCGGCGGTGGGGGGGGCAGCTGGGACGCGGAGACGAGGCCGAGATGTGAAGACGCGGACCCTGGAACCGTGCGGGGAACAGAAAGGAAGCTGGCGTGGAAGCGCAGGTTGCGAGCGCTCCCAGGCAGCACTGACCACAGCCCACTGCTTACTAAATGGAAAAAGAAGCACACAAATGACAACTTATCTTTGCAAAGATGAAAGTTCTTGGGTTTTTTTGGTTTTGTTTTGTTTTTGTATTTTTTAATTGCAGCTCCAAGTGGCCACTCTCAAGAGAGGGCCACCCGAGGCTTTGCAGGGGTGGGGTGGGGGAGTGCTGTTTCCAGTGCAGGTCTTCCCCCCTCCCTGCCATTTCTCCAAATTGGTAATAAATGTTGCAGCTTTTCTTTGGCTGCCTTTCAAGTGGAGACATGCACTACAGCATCACCTGGTCAGTGGCTCCAGGATAGGACGTCTCGTTTGGTAGGAGGTTGAAGCAAGTTCAGATTTATAATCTAGAAAGGAAAGACCCTCCTGTGGGCAGGTTGCTAGTAGGAGAGGGATTACTTTTAAAAGAGGGTCCGGAAAGAATTGTGCCCTGGGTTTAGGCCTCGGGAAAATTACAGAAGGATCAGGGACAGCTGAATGGGGAAAAGCCATGACTGTTTGCTTTCAAGAAGGCATTTTCATTCCTGCATTTACCTATGAAACGCCAGGCTTTAGCAGGTCAATTTAGCAGAGCGGTTTTTCTTGGCTGCAGGGTTTTTTGTTTTGTTTTGTTTTTGTTTTTCCCATATACCCAAGCTGCTGGGACTCAAACATCAGCTACAAATAGTTTTTCTTTTTTCTCTTTTTTTTCATAAGCATACAGAATCAAGGGGCATGCCAGCAAATCTTGCATGTAATGTTGCAGTGATGAAAAGGATTGAGGGAGAACAGTTTGGCCCTGTAAGAAAGGGAGCAGGGTCTAAAAGTCTCATTTCATTCACATCTAAAAACCAGTGGCATGTTTTCCTCAGAGAAAGATCTTTGAAGTGAAGCAGAACCGAAAAGTTTTCCTTGAGAGTTACGTTCTAAATAAATTATACTTTATTATTTAGGAAACGCCAGGTTTTATAAGGAGTCCTATAGGCTACGGCCCTAGTTATGTATGTTTTAGGATTCCATCAGGAATTTTTACGGGTCACTTCTGTACCTCATGCTTTCCTGTATCAACTCAGGACTGAGTTTCCCAACTCGGCTGAGTATGAAAAAATTGCCACCCCAGCTAGAAGCAAGCACTCTTTTCTGCTCCCTAACTCTTGGTGCAGAGTTTTGATGAGGTGTGAGAGTCTAGAATGTTAAAACTTTCTCCTTTAGGGCTTCCCTGGTGGCGCAGTGGTTAAGAATCCGCCTGCCAATGCAGGGGACATGGGTTCGAGCTCTGGTCCGGGAAGATCCCACATGCCACGGAGCAGCTAAGTCCGTGCGCCACAACTACTGAGCCCGTGTGCCACAGCTACTGAAGCCCACATGCCTAGAGCCTGTGCTCCGCGACAAGAGAAGCCACCGCAGTGAGAAACCCGCGCACTGCAATGAAGACCCAACACAGCCAAAAGTAAATAAATAAATAAATTTATTAAAAACCTCCCAACTTTCTCCTTTGTAACTGACAGGGACAAAGTTGGGTTTTTATCAGTAAAATAAGCTGATATAATTTATGGGGATATACGGGAAGCAGATGTCTGCCTTGGCAAGTTGCCATTTTTATAGCCTTGTTCCAAGCATAAACCACACTTTTAAATAATTAGTTACTAACTAATGAGATCCAAAAATAAGTTGTCAAAATAGAAGAAGGGGGTAGACTTTTGAGTGACCAAGGGTCTATTTTTTTAAAAATCCATTTTGAACAGGGGGTGGGGGGAGGAATTAGTGTTCTCCAAGACCATTAATTAGTGCGATTTCAATCAGCGCCTGGGGCTTTACCTCTTCTCACTGAGCCTCTCTCTGGTGATGAGTATTTGGAGGGTTTTTATTGCTTTGTTAAAATGAAGTCTTTCGCTTGGGGGAAAAACCAACAACTCCACAAAAACCAAGTTTGTCAAGGAGCTTTGGTGACTTGTCTTGTCGCTACTATTAATTAGTTCCCTCTCCTAAGGAAGAGACAAGAATCCCATCTCTTCATGGCTTTTTTTTTCTTTCCCCCCTCTGGTCCATTAGCTTGTTTCTGTGTCCAGTATTCATAAATCCCATCCAGATTCAACCGGTAAAACTGTATTTGTGTTTTGAGGGAAACAATAATAGTAAGTGCCCCCTTTTCTCCAAAATGGTTGAGAATGGAGTGTTTTGATTAATTAAATATTCCTATTAAAGTTTTTAGTTTTGATATAATTTGCCAGTTTACAAAGAAACACAGGCTATAAAAGAAAAGATATGTAGCTAAATCTATGACAATTAAGATTTAAGACACTGCTGAATTGTCTGGGTCATGGGATCATTGCTGGATCGCTTATTACTCAGCAAATATTCTTACAGGTATGAGGTGCTGGGTAGATAGCCCGGCCTTTGGAGTTTAGGGTCCGGAGGGGAAGACGGACATTCAACAAAGATTCCCGACCGATGCAGAGTTCATTATTGGGATGGCAGTTGGGATAGGCTCTTTTGGGCTGTTGGAATTCAGTACTTCATTCATTGGTTCATCCAATCTGCCAAGACTTCAGTGAGGACCACCTACAGTATTGGGTACAGAGCAGCAAACAAAAAATATGTAGAGCAGTTGTCTGCGAGCTTCACTGAAGCTGATAGTCACCAGTGCTGGTTCAGATAAAGGTTCCAGGGGTCACCTCAGAGACATCAGGGGTTGGACCTGCAGCTCTGAATGTTTTGCAAGCACCGAAACAAGGCTGATTCAGGTGGCTTTTGTACCACGCTGAGAAACAGTGCCATGGAGTGGGTTGAATTGTTCTCGTGGCATGCTTTCAAAATGATATTTAAGTCAATTTGGGGGGAGCATGTAAAAAATTTAGAGAATCATTCTGAGATTGGTAGAGCTAGAGGGGTGGTTGAGAATTTCTCCTTCAGGGGTTCTTTAACTGGTTTGGAGGGCCTGTGATCCCTAGGAAATCAAATGGACAGTTTTTGGTGCACTTAAGGGGATTCTGGGGGGAGAGGGTCTGTAAGTTTTAACATATTCTTAAAGAGGACTGGACACGCCCCATTCCCACCCCCAAGGTGAAGTCCCACTGTGTGACACTGTCATGTGACAGATGAGGAAACTGAGGCACTGGACAACTCCAGGGGGTGCCAATCAGGCCCTCCCCTGTGGACTTGTGTACGGTGGCAGCCTTGAGAAAAGAAGGTCTATATTCCTTCACTGTTGTGATCTATGGGGGCTCTTTTTTTTTTTTTTTCGCGGTACGCAGGCCTCTCACTGTTGTGGCCTCTCCCGTTGCAGAGCACAGGCTCCGGACGCGCAGGCTCAGCGGCCATGGCTCACAGGCCCAGCCGCTCCACGGCATGTGGGATCTTCCCGGACCGGGGCACGAACCCGCGTCCTCTGCATCGGCAGGTGGACTCTCAACCGCTGCGCCACCAGGGAAGCCCCTAGGGGGACTCTCTGAGGGATGTTTCTGAATTCAGAGTGGATCTTATAATTGATATGTACATTTAACCTAGGGCGTCTTTTTGTCTTTTTTATTCTAGAAAAGCTGTTCTAAATAACTTGTGTGTTTTACAGTGAATGCCACTGGATAATCAAGGAAAAGAAATGGAAGTTACTGGAAGAACTGGTGCTCCAGGGCCATGATGCCTCTGGGCCTTCAGCTTTTCCAGTTACTTATCCCAGATTGCAGTTCCCTTGCAAGTTTGAGTTAAGGATCACTAAAAATCTTCCATCTGGTACTTTAACTCTTTTAGTCTGTGAAGCACTTGCTTGTTTTATTTCTCTAATCCTTGTTTTGACGGAACACGGTGGCCTCCGCTAAATGTAGAAAACAGGCAGGTGACTCCACGGAAGAAATGCCCACAATCTAGAGAGCTTGAGGGAAACATGGTAGAGAGGAGACCTGTCATCTTCTCTTGTATTCTTTGTAGGTGTAGATCATGACTGCCAAAAAAGAACATGAACCAAACAGAGTGAAAATCGATGAATGATGAGTTAGGGCGATTATCACATGAATGAAGCTGGTGAAAGACAGACTAACTGCCCTTGCCATTAGCTGAGTTTTAATATTTAAGTGGTTCCAGCCTTTGCTGTGGGTGATCTTTTGCCTTTTCCTGTGGGATCCAGAGTGTGTTGTTCTATCACCTTTGTTTGTTTTAAAAATGTAACTTAAATGAATGGAAATGTTCTGCTGTTTTAAGAAAGCTTAAAGTGTATGGTTTTCCTGAAAGAATTAGGTTTAAGAGGCATGTTGCGATTCACATATCTTGGTGAGGGAAGCAAAATCATTGACCAGAATTCTCTGATTCAGAATTTGGAGTTGGGCTTGGATGGGAGAAATTGTCGGTCACTCTTTAAAACATCTAATGAATAACTAAAAAACTTCCCTGGCTTGGAAAGTTGTCCTACTGCCCCTTCACAGAAAAGTGGCCACTTTCTTATAAATGTCGGAGACACTTGTAGATGTGGCTTGAAGGAGTAATGTGACGCTTGGATTTCTCGCCGTAAACACAGCTGAAGATGGAGATATTTAGACCATTTAATAACAAATGCCCAGTAGGATTTTGGGAGAAGTCCCACATTATGGACAAATCCCTTTCTCCTCCTTTTGCACGTGTAGACAGAATTCGCCTGGCTTGTTACTAGCACTTTGAGGCCTTTTTGCAAGAAAGCCAGCAGGTAAGGGGCTTCCAGATTTTGAATTAGCTGGTGCTCCAGGCACCTCCTCAGGTGACAGGTGAAGTGGCCTTCGGAGTGGGATTTCCTTTTTCCCCTTCTTATTTGAAATTGATGGCACTGCTGTTTTTGTAGGGGTTCCTGGTCGCCCGGAGCTGAAGTAATGAGAAGGCGTCATGGAGGCCCAGTCCCAGAGCTCCACGACCACTGAGAAGAAGAAAGTGGAGAATTCCATAGTGAAATACTCCACTCGACCAGACGTCAGCGAGAAAGCCGTGGCCTCCAGCACCACGTCCAATGGTGAGCGGCCACGGGGATTACCAACAGTCAAGCCTACAGTCCTTTTCTGTGCTCTGCATTCCTTGCGAGCTGAGCATTTGCACCTGGACCCGTGTTTGTGCTCTGAGAGCTGAAGAGCGCAGATGGAGGTGGAGGTTGGGGTGCGGGCTCGGGGTGGCCAGGCTTTAGCCATCGCTGTTTTGGCGCTGAAACTACACGTTTTCTTCCAAATTTGCTAATTCGAGATGTAAATGTGATAGGTTATTTATTATAGGAAGTTCCTGTTTTGGCATTTTGGAAGTCATCTTGATGAGTCTGGCTGGGGTTCAAAATACTTTGCATTTCACATGGAAAGTCTCTACTCGTCGGGATAATCAGTTATCAGTTATTACAGAAGACACAAGAGTTGCCTTGTCCAAATTAGTGATAGGGTCCCCTGCAGACCCCAAACCCTAAGGAGTCCGCTAGAAAGGATTTTAAAAGTTGTTAACGGTTGAGCCTCATCTAGTTTCTGAGTTGCAGGTTTTGCTGTTGGCATATAAAAATTTAACGTCCTTAATTTGCGTTTAGAGATACAGAAAGCCAACTGTTTTACATGCTGTATGTTTTAATATTTTAAGCAAAGTGTTGAGAGGCATTTCAATTCAAGCATGGAGCACTGAAAATAAATTCCAGAGCCCCCTCTGGTAAAAACAGACTGAATAAGTTAAGAGTAACCTTCACTTCCTTTCCCTGCCTTTCGGCTCTGGAAGGCCAGCAGCGCCTTGGCTTTTTGTAGATTTCATAGCCACCCCTGGCCTCTGCGAATCGCTCTCCGCTTTGCCATGTGCCCTTAGGAAGAATGGGCTGGTCTCAGTCCTGGACACTGCCTACCTGGGTACAAGGTTTTGCATCTGCTGAGCCAACCTGCACCCTCTCCCTCCCTGGGCATTTATATTTTATTTATTCCAAAAAGATTTGACCAGCCTGATTTCCAATTTTTTTAAATTTTATTTTTTATAATTTTTAAATTTATTTTTCGCTGTGTTGGGTCTTCGTTTCTGTGCGAGGGCTTTCTCTAGTTGCGGCGAGCGGGGGCCACTCTTCATCGTGGTGCGCGGGCCTCTCACTATCGCGACCTCTCTTGTTGTGGAGCAGAGGCTCCAGACGCGCAGGCTCAGTAGCTGCGGCGCACGGGCTTAGTTGCTCCGCGGTGTGTGGGATCTTCCCAGACCAGGGCTCGAACCCGTGTGCCCTGCATTGGCAGGCAGATTCTAAACCACTGCGCCACCAGGGAAGCCCCTCCAATTTTTTACATACAATGGGAGAGTGAGAATCTGCTTTGGAAGGTAACAGCCCAGAAGTGTAGGCTGTGAGGGCAGACATCCAATAAAAAAGCTGTACCTTCCTGTCTGAACTGTGGCATTGCCTGGCCCTGCCCTCTGTGCCCACCCTGGTCCACAGTGTGTGCTGCTCACTTTTCTCCTTCCCCGATGTCACCAGTGCGCACTGCTGGCTTGACCGGGCCAGGGGAGGGGCTGGCATTAAACCTTTCGGCTAATGAGTCCCGTTTTGATTTGATCCTTAAGGGAGATCTATTTATGTCGGAGTTAAAATAATGAATTTACTTTACATACATACGAAACTATATTTCTTTCTTGATTCGTGGTCTTTCAACTCAGGACTAGAGCTTATTTTAATAGAGCCAGATTTTTGCATTATTCCTGTGATGAGGTTGTAGAAGGCATATTTTCTCCTTAAAAAAGCATGCTGTGGCCCTTGTTTCTTTTCTCTGGAATTTGTAAAAATTAGACACGTCTATTTCAGAAATAGAATCGGTCTGTGCCATGTAGGTGATTTGGTAATTTTAATAGCAAATTTGTAGGAATAATCGCTTTCTGGATATCATGCTTCACGAAGCATCAACGTTGAGTGATTTTTATAGCGGTGAGTGTGAGTGCGTGTGAATGAGTGAGCGTGTGTGTAAGTGTGTGCGTGAGAACAGGCTGCACCACGTGGAGCCTCCATAAACCACTGTCCTTTCTGTGAATTTCAGCAGAGTAACAATAGCGATCTGTCCTTAAGAAGGTGCTGCCACTTTGGCGATTCCGGCCACTGGACACCTGCTGGGCAGATTTTTGGTGCCGTTGTATTTGTCTGGAGCTACTCTGACCATGAGTTCTGCCCATTAACCTGCTTAGGGTGACCAGGAACAGAACTAACCTAATCAGCCCAGCAGCCAGGAAGCCACTGGGGAACAAGTATCCAGGGAAGAAACAGTCATGGTTTATAAAACTTAGTCCTTGAGTCCGAAGTAACCACAGAACTGACTCCGAAACCGAATTCCGTGGCCTTCCCACCCTGATCACCTTGGGTCCTTGAAGCACCTCGTAAATGGGTGTAAGACACGTCCTATCTTGGGGCAGAAACCTCATTAGTCAGGTTTGCAGGGCTCCTGCGTGAATGATAGCTGTCCTAGAATCCTGTGAGCTCTGACCATTTTTTCAGTGTTCTATTTCTTGTAAGAGATTGACTCCTTTTTGTTTTGGAATAACATAAAGAGCCAACCAAATAAAGAAAAATGGAAGTGGTGTTTTTGAAATATCAATGGCAATCCTGCTGGAAGATTCCAGGAAAACCAGCAAACAAGTTTAAAGGTGGGAAAAATTGAGACAAAGGCAAATAAACTTTTTTCTTTGTGATTGCTTTACATAAGCAATGCTAATAATTGTCATGATTTTTTTTTTTTTTTTTTACAAAGTCCTCGGCAGGATTCGTCTAACTAGTTCAGAGCCTCTTTATGGCCCCAGGGTCACGCTTAGGAGGGTGTGGAATGGCCCAAATTCTTCGTTCTGCCAGCTTCTACCTGGTGGCACGCTGCCCTTTGCTCTCAGCTCTGGTCACACAGCTAGTCTGGGGGCTTTGGTCTGTGGTTTGGTTTGGGTTTAAGAGCTGGTGTGGGGGGGGCAGGCTTTCAAAGGTTGGTATACTGTCATGGCTATGGTCATCCATCCGTCTGTCTATTCTGTCTGTCTCCCGTTCTGTCTTTCCTCTGCAAACATTTCAGAAGTGCTTGGATACCTCCACTGAGGCTCTTCACAAAAAGGAAATGAAAATTACTTGGATCCTATAATAGGTAGTACCAATTGCTACTGTTCCCAGGGGGTTCTTAGGCTTTCCTTACAAAGTTCTGCAATTCAGAGACTTGTAAATGAACAATGAAAAATGAGTTCCTCACCAAGATCTATTACGGAGGTAACCTGTGTATTTCTTCTCCCGTCCACAATTTCAAGATTAAAATAAAACAAACAAAGACGTCTCGCTGTCGGCGCTGTGTTAGGTTGACTTAAGTAACTTTTCCAGCCATTACGTGCTGCAGTTTATTCCTGATTGTGAGCCTTCCAGCCAGACCATGCACATTCCCCTGCATGTCCTTACAGATCTGTTTTCTTACTTTTCTCAGCTGAGTATCTACTCCTAGAATAACAGTCATACAGAGTTCTGTTTAAGCGCACACATACACACGAACCAAAATGTATGGTTCAAAAACCTTAAGCAACATTTTAAGGAAGGATCTGCCTTTAAACCTTGACATTTAAAAGAACACAAGTGAAAAACTGTTCTAAATCTTCTATGGGTAAAACACAGCCAAACTGATTTTTGTAACATTTGAGAACCTATATCAACATATGAAGCATTCAGTATACTTACTCAGGAACCACAACGTTTGCTTCATGTGTTACAGTTTGATTTTAAGCTCTAGTGTTACTTAATGAAACATAAATGACACAAGAGAAGACATTGAGTTTTCTGAATGTTTGTTCAGTGCAATTGACACGTAAATGATCATTTCTGGCGTCCAAGATGGTGTCTTTCACATATAAAGGGTGCGTTCATATCTTAGGTGTCATGGTTTACTTAAAAATCTCAAATCTGTTAATATGCTAGTACCTTAAGTAAAATGCCTTAACGATCTATTTTTTTTCAGGTACGGATTCATTACTTTCCAAGCTGCATATTGTGTTTTTGTAAATAATAGACATGTTTTAATCTAGGTGTTCCCATGTATTAAACATTCTCGTTGTCCTATAAAATTTCCTTTAACGACTTGCAAATACTGACTTTTCAGTGTGAAATGTTTTATTTCATTTTTGGCCTATGATTTTTTCTTAAAGGAGTAATCTGATATTTCTTATTAACCTACCACTCTGCTTTAAAAGAGAAAGCAGCTAATAATAAGCATATGTAGGTCCTGCTTTGGGGATCTTTTATCAGATCTGATAGTTATTGGGAACATACCTTAAAGTGATAGAAAGCAGAAATTATCTTAATGGTGATGCAATATGAAACCAAAGTTGATAGATTAATAATGGAGAGGAAGTTCCCTGTTCACTTTGATTCTTTCAAAAGGAGGGCTTGGTTCTCCTCTGCTTAAAAAAAAAATTCTTTGAGGTTTCTAAGGGGAAAGTGTTGTGGTTTGCAAATATGTAGGAGATACTTTTTTGTTTTTTAATTTTAACTTTTGGTCACTTCCTGGCCTTGTGATTTTCTTTCAAACTGTCCAGTAACTCCTATGAGTGTTAATCAGGATATCTGTTGGTCTCCTGGCTGGGAGTAAGATAGCTCAGAATTTTGTTAAGAGTTGGGAATTCATCTTGGCTGTTCACCGCCAAGATCTCTTGTCTCTTTTTGTCCTTTTTTATGGTAAGAGTTCATGTACCTAATTCTGCTCAGAAGTGGGTGGACAGTTCACAGCAGAAAGCCTGTAGGTTGTGAGTTTTAGGTTTCCTGTCCCTTTAGATGTTCAATCCCTCTTTTCTTGGCCACATCCCATTTCCTAGCACATGACAGATGGACAGATAGATGGAAAGGACTTTCAGATAACGTGGTTTCACACTGTAGGGTGTTGGATAGGAGCACCCCTGGGGTTTGGGTTGAAAGTTTGGACTGAGTTCTGGCAACACCAAGGACTAGCTTGGTGCGTGTGGGCAGATTCACTTCTCAAAGTCTCAATTTCTTCATCTGTTTAGCAAGATACTAATTAGACCCACTTCACAGGATCTCCAGGCGGATTAAGTGAGGCAATGCCTGTACCTTTCTGGTAGGACTGCACATGGTAAGAGCTTAGCCATCGTTATTAAGACAAAGCATGGGGATGAATTAAATGTTATGAATCCAAAACAAAACGATTGTGTTTTCTTGAAAATATACATAGGTTTTGAAATTAAGGGGAAAACGTTTGGCAAAAGTAATTTTAAATTTGCTGGACTCTGTCCGAAAAATAGTTCAAGGTGTTTCACAGAGCCCCCAGATGACTGAGTTTACACATCTTAAGGAAGAACTATTAAAAAAATTTTTTTTTCTCTACCTTCCTTCCAAATGCCTTCTCAAGCCAGAAAATAGGGAAGGCAATTTTGAGAAAATTTATTTTGATTTCTTTAACCTTGAAAACTACCATTGATTATATGTCTTAACACTAGAAACAGCATATGGTACATCCCTTTTCTTGAGTCTTCTTTTGGGGTAAACTGTTTCAGGTTCGTGGTACCCATTTATAGGGTAGTTTGTGCTGCATTAAATTTTATGCTTTTTAAAAGAGCTTTCATGTTTTTAAGCCAACTAACTCATGGCAAATAATCTGATTCTCGTAAGAGCCCTGACTCTTTTGAGCTCCAGACTCATGTGTTCCTTTACCTGGCAACCTCTGTCTTCTTATTTTGGCTGAGTGTATCAGCTTCCTGTGGTCATCCAGGCTTGAAACCCCACGGTCACCTTTGACCCCTTCCAACCTCCGGCTTCCCGTGTCCTACCAGTTTTGAAGTCCTGGTAGATTTTCCTCTGTAATTATTCACCCACGTGTCCCTTTGGGCCACCCTACTGCACAATGCTATTTCAAACCTCACCACCTCATGCCTAGACAGTTAAAGTGACCTTCTCTCCAATCGCTCGGCCCTGATTCATGGAGTTGCTCTTCCCCAATTAATCTTCTTACGGTTATGCCACACCCCTCCTCTAGAACCTTCAGTGAGTCCCAGCTACTTATAAAGTAAAATTCAAAATCCTTCGCTTAGGGCTTCCCTGGTGGCGCAGTGGTTGGGAGTCCGCCTGCCGATGCAGGGGACGCGGGCTCGTGCCCCGGTCCGGGAAGATCCCACGTGCCGCGGGGCGGCTGGGCCCGTGAGCCATGGCCGCTGAGCCTGTGCGTCCGGAGCCTGTGCTCCGCAACGGGAGAGGCCACAACAGTGAGAGGCCCGCGTACCGCAAAAAAAAAAAAAAAAAAAATCCTTCGCTTAATATTGAGTTATCTTCCGAAATCAGACCCCAGCCTGCCTCTCCAATCTCTCCAATCTGATTTACTGCGACTCTGCTTTCCCATGTATAACCTGTGCTTTAGCCAGTTGGAAGGGCTCCTTGCCTTCACGCTGCTCCTGCATAGAATGACCTTTATTCTTAACATCGGGGCACGTTGCGTGTTTACCTTCTTCTCAAATGCGACTCTGCCCTCCATCTTTCCATATAATCTTGTGTCCTTTGGGGAGCTACCTAGTAACACTTGGTTTGGGGAGGCTTATTTTATTTATTACTATTTTAATAAAGAGACTGTATTTTAGAGAAGTTTTAGATTTACAGAAACATTGATCAGAAAGTACACAGAGTTCTTATATACCCCTTCCCCCCCTCCCAGTTTCCCCTATTATTAACATTTTGTAATGGTGTAATACGTTTGTTACAATTGAGGAAGTAATATAGATACACGATGATTAACTACGGTCCATGGTTTCCATGAGGGTTCATTCTTTGTGTTGTGTGTCCTATGGGTTTTGACAAATATATAATGTCCTGTAGCTGCCATTGTAGACTAGTTGCACCCCTCAAATTTCCCTGTGCCCCATATATTCATCCCTCCCACCTTCCACATAACACTTGAAACTTTTCGACATAGCACCCGGTTTGTCTTTTCCCTGCCTCCACCTCATCCTCCTTTAGTAGTTTGGGCTTGGAGGGCCCCAGCCTACACAGTACACAGACCTGCCAGAACTTTCCTCGGCTCAGTGGGGCAGGGGGCACGTGCAGAACAGCAGTGGTGTGGATGCTAGGGTTCGACCCTGGCTCAGCCACTTTATCACTGTGTGATCTTGGGCTAATAACTTAACATCTCTGAGGCTGGCACAGTAAGTACTCAAACATGGTAGCTATTTTTAGGAATAGTAATAGCCTCTTCTGGATAAAATCTGGCAGGATTTAATATAGTGACACTTTTCATCTCACTCCTTTCAACACAACATCATTTGTTAATAATCTGTGCATGGTTAAGCTTGAATCTGATGGAGAGAGTTAGAGGGTGTTAGCTTACAGAAAATCTTTAAAATGTGGGGGCCTTCAGGACCTAGCTTCACAGACGAGGAAATGATAGAAGGTGGGATCAGGAAACAGTACCTCAAATCACTGATCCTGAAATTGGCACAAGTTGGATTTAAAGAATCACATTTTCAGGCCTACCCCTCATTCATAAATACGCCTTCCCATTATGGGATAAAGTCAGTAATTCTGTGCAAATGGGCTTCCCTGAGGGCAAGGCTGCTCTTTTCTCTTGCGTATAGCTATTGGATTTCTCCTCCGAAAACAATTCTTGGGTGCTCCGAGAAATCAGGAATAAATCTCAATCCCTTCTTGCCACAGTTTTCCAGACTTGGGAGTGAAAAGAAGCCACAGCATTATGTGTTCAGCTTGTGGGAAGTTTCTGGGTTGCCCTGATGACTTGTGATCCAGTGATGTGAGTATTTCACATTTTCAGAGAGAAATTGGTCAGAATCAGAAGGAGGAGCCAGAGTTGAAACTCGGGGCCAAGATGGAGCTTGCGGGAGGGCAGTGTCTCTCTGGGGAGGTATCTCGGTGGCCTTATGCTGGGTACCCTACTTGGGGGGAGGGCTTTTGTCCCAGGGCTGCTAGAGGGTGAGACCGGGAGCGTTGGGAACCACGAGGGTCCCAGGCAGAGAAGGAGGTGGGTGATGGTGAAAGCAAAACCCTTCCCTTTGTCGTATTTACGTGGAAATCTTGCCAAGTCCCCCTGCTGTAATTTCTATTTTTAAAACTTTACATACAGCATCATTTACTTTTTTTTGGTATACACTTCAGTGAGTTTTGACAGATCCATAAAGTTCTGTAATTACTGCCACAGTCAAGGCACAGAATGAACGGTTCCAGGCCCGTCCCCCCCAAATTTTGACAAATACTTGTTTTTAAACTCAGTGTAGTAATAGTTAGCTTATGAGTCACTGATAATAATAGAAAGCATTAGAACTGTAGAAGTTGCTTGATGTTATGGTTTTTTTTGGTTTTAAAAAAATCCGTGAGTTTTTAGATCCTGTTCGCTATACTCACTGTTAGTTTTCTTTTCCTTTCTATCTAAATATTTCATATAGAATTGGTAGTAGAACTAATATGTTCTGAAAAACTGCCCAGAAACATATAACCTTCTGTCTCTGCCAGTCTGAGTCTTTTTTGAGTGTCCAATCAATGTATTGTTTCCTTTTAGGCCAGTTGAAGATGCCATTTTATACTTAAAACTACAAGGCCGTCATATTAATGAGGGTTTTTTGTTTTTGTTGTTTTGCTACCATGAATAAGCAGGAGGGTGTTAGAATGAGAACATTTAATGCAGCTCTAACCTAGAAGGAAAGTATCTAAGGCTTTGTTAAGTCTTTCTTTTTTTGGTAACGTCATTCTTTTCCCCTTTACTTTTATAGATAGGACTTCATCTCAGGTAGGGGAAATTTTTCTATAAAAGTTATTCTTACTCTGACTTCGGCTGCTGTTCTTTTTCACTCTTTTTTTTTTTTTCTCTCTCTTTCTTTGACTCTTTCCTCTTCTTGGTCTCTTTCTTTTTTTTTTTTTCCCCCCTTTAGTTGTAGAAAGTTGAGTTCCATCCCAATTATTAAATCTTAGGAGACCATTCCCACATGGTTCCGTAAATGGTAGCTTCATCCTGCGTTCTTTCATCTCTTCCCCTGCTCTCTGGCTTGACAGTTGAAAAGGTCTGACTGTGCCACACAATGGTTTGATTGGTTTCTCTGGGGGAGACTTTTCCCTGCCTCATCATTCGCCAGGCAGGTGGACCAGAAAGTCTCTTGATTCTTTTGTTGCCTCTCAAAGTCCGAGGTCTTTGACTGAATAAATCCGCCGTCATGGGATAATTTGCTAAAAGGAGTCTGAAAGATGTGAGAGAAAAGCCTCCCGACTTGGGTGCTGCATTAATGAAATCACGGGGCCTTGGAGTTTGCAATTGAAAAATCACCAGGAATGCAATGGGTGGAGACGGGGCTTCTTTTATTTCCCATAATAAACTTTTAGTTCTATCATTTAAAGCACGCCTAGCCCTTTGCTGGCCCACTGGCCCGAGTGTGGTTTTTTTTTTTTTTTTATACCCACGTTTCAGGGGACAGCCCTGTCCAACTGAAAGCCATTCGGGTGCTGTGTCTAGTTAGTCATTAGATTATTACTAGTAGATGGAGAGAATTCCATATGACAGGACTAAGTTTGAGTTAACACAGGACGAAAAGTAATTTACAGATAGGCTGTCCCCAGCCATCTTTGTAGTGCCTGATAAGGTTTCATTTCAGAATGGATAGGCGACATTTCCACTTACGGGCCCATTCTGCGACACCTGTGATAACAGCTTCTGGATCCTAATTGAAATTGGTTTCAAAATGGATTTTCACTTTTCTCTGTCCGTGGAAAATATTGAATGGACTCAGAGCTGCCACAGAGAACCCCAGACCTTGGAAAATGGAGCGGGAGGCTAGGATCATCTTTCATAACAGTGTCGATGATATGACAGTTTTGTTATCTGTCTTATTAATGAAATCATTGATCATCTGATGAGGGAGATAATAAACTACATTTCCGCTCCCCCCACCAGTGTTCCCGAAACGCAATTAGATTCGGATTACCAATAAGGAGGGGGGGAAGAAAACCAAACAACTATGGAACTCAAGTCGTCAAGGTCGATGAAAAGTTTTCCTTACCCAAGGGACCATTTCAGATCAGAACATTATGAGTGATTGCAATCCAAGTATTTTGAAATTATAGAAAGCCTGCGTTGTATCTGAAGACTGTCTTTTTGTCCAAGTCACCCGCATTTTTAGCAAAGACCTATAAAGTGAAATTCACAAGTAGAAAGGGCAGTTCTGAATTAAGTGCTTTTGTAATGGGGAGAATGGGGAAAAAAATCCCCAGATTCTGTCCTCCACCCCTAGGGTGAAGGGATTTGGGGCTTGTCCTGGGTGCGTATAGTGGGCGAGGAGGACCAAACTGAAGGAAAGTAGCTTATTGTCTGTCCCTCTCTTAAAGCGCTCTGGGAATCCTAGTAAGATGGGAATTCGGTTTGGATTTAATGAGGGGGCTCTATTGTTTGGTGTTGGGCTGCTTTGGAATGTGCTCCCTTGTTCCTCTCCAAGGAGGGGAAGAGATGCTGATGACTCTCATGTTTCATGGTGAATTGTATTCTTAGGTGTTTCTCCATTCTCAGAGCCAGCAAGGATCAATCCAGTCCCATCTGAGCTTGAAAGAGGAGCTGTGATCAAAGGCTCTAATGATGTCACTGGTCTCTGGTGATTGATTAGGTACAGAAGTTCTAGAGAATTCTGCCTTTCCTTATCATTTCCAATTCATTAGTGTCGACCATTAGGGTAGCTAGCTCTTCATTTGTGTAAAATTAGAGAAAAGAATGATATATAAAAAAATGATATATAAAAAGATAAAAGAATGATATATAAAAAATGATATCTTTTTCTTCTGGATCTGTCTATCTATGTCTATTTTTTTTTTTAAGTTTATTGGAACCATGGCTGCCTTTTATAAGCAGTCTTCCCCTTTAAGTATACTGCAGAGAAGTAGAGTTCGCTATATAAATTGGGGTAAGTATTTGGGAATTTAAATTGGGATAGTATTTGAGAGTGAAAACAGTTCCATTGTTTCCAAAGCCATTTAAGCATATATAGGTAATTACATGTTAGGTCAACATTAAATATAGTTAAATATTTTATTACCTTGGAAATTTATGATTTTAGGACTTTTTAAGTTCTTTTAGTTATTTTTATGGAACTATCTAACATTTTTCCTCTTGCCATTGAAAAAGAAAAACAAATGCATTTCATGCCAAGAGGTGACAAATCTTACAACTGGGGAAGATGCAGCTTGAAAGAAAATCCTAAAAAAACCGAGAGAGAGCCTGAGAGATCTCTTTCTGGAGCTGCTCTTGACTGTACTGTAACTATTGGCTTAGATCCACCTGGGGTGGGGATTGATTGCAAAAGCATTGAAAAAAATTCTGTTTGGGGAGGCTCTGCAGCCCAAGGAAGAAAAATTGAATGGAAAATGGAGAATGTGAATTATATTAAAGTGACTGTTACCTTCTATGGTTTGCTGTTGATTGTCAAGGACTATTGCCTCCTGCTTGCTTAGAGCTAATTTCTTTCATAGAGAACTTCATTTTGAGAACTGCTCTCTGAGTAGGACTGATAAATGTGTTTATAGTCTAGGGTGAGTATCTAAAGAGAAGTGATCATGCAAATGAGCCTTTGGGAAAAGATGGTGAGGCAATTATGAATACTAAGCTTTAATGGATGTCAAAGACTCCCCATTCACAGAATATTTTTGTTCTATTGGCAGTGATAAGAAAAATAATCCCAGACTCTTGCCCGTAACCAAAAGAGAACTTCTAGAAAGAATACAACAAAGGCATGGTTAAAATAATGGGACTTCCAGCAATGTAAAGATTTTCTGGTAAAACAGGAATCTAATATTCAGTTGAAGATTTCTTCCAAGCATTTAAAAACTAGAAAACACACAGTGGCCCATTTCACATTAAGTTTAAATCAAATCTGTCTTTAAAAAAACTAATGTTTCTAGGCTTGTTTTCAAATTCTGGCAAGATTTAGAGCAGTAGAAAAGTTCCTTTCCTATAAATGTTGACAGCAGTTCCGGTGGAGGCTAACAATGTTTTATAAATAGAGTTTGCTTAGCAAAAACCATATGTACGCCTAGTGAAATAAGCTCACATTTATTTATGTTTTGATTTATAGAAAACATGTGCCCCTTGACAAAGCCTTTGGGCTCTTTTCCGCAATTAAAAGGAATCATGCTTGAGAAAAATAGCTACCGTCTTAACGGGAAACTTTTTCACATCAGTTGAAAGCATTTTCTTTGATCACTTTCACACAAATTGAGACTATTTTCATCCATCAGCTTGACCCCCAAAATTGGGTGAATTGAAAAAAAGATGTCTATAAACATGTACACATACACACACATATCAGCATATATATTGGTTGAATATTGGGGAATCCCAGATTTTTAAATCTTGGGTAATATGAGAGTGGTAGTGTACAGTTTTGTAGCAGGAATTATTTTATTTCATTTTTATTTAAAAAATTTTATTGACGCTTATTCTTGCCGTGTCTAGTGTTGGTGCAGCAGGCGGTGGTCTCCTGTTCGGTTTGATTTGGGTTTTTCAGACTGAAGATGGGCACAGATTCTGTGTGTACCTGTTACTCGGCCTTCATCTAGCTAAAATAGCTGAAAAATAGCTCTATCTTGATTCTCTTTCGAGCAAAACAGACAATAAGGCAAAAGAAGGTGGTTTGCAAATCTCTCATCCCTGTCCTTTGAAGAAAAGGCTTCAGAAGTCTTTCTTGGATTTTTTTTTTTTAAGAAGAAGACTGTATAATTTAGTTAAAAAGATGTTCCTTTTGCTTATTGATCTTTCAGGAAGTTCAGGATCAGGCGCGTGTTGCTGAGAAGAAAAAAACTCCTTTTTTACCTTAAGAAAGAAGTGGTTATATTTGCTGGGACCAGGCTACAAAATACTGTTCTGTTTCTATTCTAGACTAGACTGGATCGATAGTTTTCACACTGCTGGCGGCGTGGGAGGAGGGTGCGGAGAAAGTCAGTGTTTAAATATGAAAACTTCGGGCTTCCCTGGTGGCGCCGTGGTTGAGAGTCCGCCTGCCGATGCAGGGGGACGCGGGTTCGTGCCCCGGTCCGGGAAGATCCCACATGCCGCGGAGCGGCTGGGATCGTGAGCCATGGCCGCTGAGCCTGCGCGTCCGGAGCCTGTGCTCCGCAACGGGAGAGGCCACAGCGGTGAGAGGCCCGCGTACCGCAAAAAAAAAAAAATAAAAATGAAAACTTCATGATACGTGAGTATACTAATGATATAAGTACAAATCTTACATGTAAGGCCTAGTATAATTTGGTACCTTATTTTAACTGGGGGGGGGGGGTTATTTTTAGTTACAAGCGAGAGATTATATGTGCTTAAAAAAGAGTTAAATTAAAAAAAGTTTTTATTGAAGTATAGTTGATTTACAGTGTTGTGTTTCAGGTATATAGCAAATTGATTCAGTTTTACATATATGTGTATATATATCTATATATATATACATGTATATATATCTATATATATAGATAGATTCTTTTTTCAGAGTCTCTTCCATTATAGGTTATTAGAAGATATTGAATATAGTTCCCTGGGCTATGCAGTAGGTCCTTGAGAGCTAAATTTTTAGAGAAAATCTTTCTCATGAAGGTGATGTCAGTGTCCCACACCCTAGGAAAGCCTAGCTCCTAGCACCATGCACTCAGGAATAAGTACCATTGAGTCTGGTAGCTGATATCTCTAGGCCAGCATGGCATGTAAGAGGAGTGAACCATCTTTTACAGCATGGGGGCTTCATTGGGAATCCAGGAACCCTTGAGGTTCATGCTTCAGAGAATGGGCCAACCCTCTGAAATTACTTTATGCAAGACTTTATGGGCGTGAGCCTATATCCTCTTTGTTCAGGTTCTTAAAGAGACTTGTAACCTAGTATTTGCCAGAGCCACTGGTCTGCGGGTAGGCTTTGGAGCTCTGACTTCCTTCAGGGAAATACTGATTGAATGATTAGAATTGCTCTTTGAAAGGATGATGGTCTATGAGAAGAGAGCCTCTTAAGGGTGAGGGGAGATGAAAATGAATCTTTCTCATGTAAAATGTGATGTGATAACCATAGTCGTGACCCAGCTTACTTTATAGAGGCCACACATTAGGAAGTCAAAAGACTTCTTCCACGTCACTTTACTGTTTTTTTTCTGTACGCGGGCCTCTCACTGTTGTGGCCTCTCCCGTTGCGGAGCACAGGCTCCAGACACACAGGCTCAGCGGCCATGGCTCACGGGCCCAGCCGCCCCGCGGCATGTGGGATCTTCCCGGACTGGGGCACGAACCCGCGTCCCCTGCATCGGCAGGCGGACTCTCACCCACTGCGCCACCAGAGAAGCCCCACTTTATTGTTTTAAACGAGGAACTTGAGTATCTGATTTAAAGAGCTCTTCCCCACGAAACTCTTGTGTCTATGACATTCACCTAAGGTTCCCTAGGAATTTAGAAGAGTGAAAAATGACAGGAAAGATGTCAGGTAGATGAGAGGCACTTGAAAGGGATGAGTTAACATAATCTAAGTTGAAAAAGGGAAATCCACCATTCTGTTTAATCTGTATCAGTCACATGTATGTGTCCCTCTTGGGTTAAAAGCCGCCGAAGATTGTGTTTAGGCCAAGATGTGTGGTCACACTGTTAAGTCAAAATAATACCAAGTATTTGGAGGGCTGTCTATAGATATTAGTTTCAGGTGCACGGGTAGGGAGATTTTTGCCCCGTTTTGACTGAATCGCGGATAATTACACAGAGTTGCCACAAAAGCAGTGGATCCTCTGAAATCTGAGACGTGCGTGTCCTTGATTTAGACCGGGTATCATTCGTTACCGACCTGATTTCCTGCACTGGTCTTCCTGGGAGTACTTGGGCATGGCTGGAAGGAACATTTGACTCTTGTGTGAGACTAACTCTTCCCAGACCACAGTCCTCTTTTAAACGTCCCAAACATCCTCCGAGAGGGGTCTGCCTAGTTCTCTGTTTGGCATCTGGTTTGATGTCGTTACATTTTATCACGGCCTCGCTGAGAGCTTTAGCAAATTTCTTTGATGCTAATTTAGTCGCTTTAAACTCTGGAGTGGAAAAAAAGAAACAAAACCAAGAATACAATAAACTTTGATTACTAGTCTCCTAAACACTGCATCTCTCAAGTAACCCATATTTGTCGTTATTTCTTGAGAATGGAATTTATAGGGGGAAGCTGTTCAGATACAGCTCAGGGAAGGGGGCAGAGTCAAAGGCCAGAAGACACTGCCCTTCACAGGTTGCCTTGGGGAGATGCTGCACCCTGCAAGGAAGATGAGATGGTTCCTTATACTATAATTATTAAAATAATGCATTTTCAGGGAATTCCTCAGCAGGCCAGTGGTTAGGACTCGTCACCCTCACTGCCAAGGACCTGGGTTCAGTCCCTGGCCAGGCAACCAAGATCCCACAAGCTGTGCCTCCAAGCGTCCCAAATCATGATCATCATAATGCATTTTCGAAAGCGTTTCAGTGAAAGTGGAACGCAAATGGGTATGGGGAGTGAAGGACGTGCTCACCACAGCCCAAGACCTTAGAACTACCTTTATTATTCTCTGCTTTCCTCTCTCGTAAAGTTTTTTTGTGTGTGTGTGTTTAGTTTTATAAAAGGAATACCTGCTCATTGGGAAATTTAGAAATGCATAAAGAAAAACATGGGCGTGTCCGGGAATCTCACCACCCAGAGATAACCTTGGTTTACATTTTGGTATATTTTCAGGTTTTTTTCCTCCATCTTCTGTGTCTAGTACTACAGGTTCAGGTGACCATATGTTTGGGGGATATTTCTATGTCATGTGCTACTTTTCTCCAACCTGACTTTAGTGGTGATGTAATTTATTCACCCACTCCTCTTATCATTTATGTTCTTCTTTTCTTCTTCCACTTGTAAATAAGGCTATGGTGAAAATCCTTAAACAATCTGTATGCTTCGAATACCTCTTATCAAATTAACTCCAAGAAAAGTCGCAACTTATATTTCCATCAGCTGTTGATGTGTGCTCACTTTCAGAATCGCTTATTAATATGAGTGAAATCTTTTTAAAGAAAATATGGTCGGTGAAAACGTCACCTCATTTTTAAAATGTTTTTCACTGAAGTGTAATATGCAGAGAGAAGAGTGCATATAGTGTAAGTGAGCAGCTTTGATGAATTTTCCCGAAGTGAACACATCATGTAAACAGCACGCGGATCAAGAAAAAAAACACTACCAGTTTTTCTCTGGATATATGCCCAGGAGTGGGATTGCTGGATCATGTGGTAGCTCTATTTTTAGGTTTTTAAGGAACCTCCGTACTGTTCTCCATAGTGGCTGCACTAATTCACATTCCCACCAACAGTGTAGGAGGGTTCCCTTTTCTCCACACCCTCTCCAGCATTTATTGTTTGTAGATTTTTTGATGATGGCCATTCTGACTGGTGTGAGGGGATACCTCATTGTAGTTCTGATTTGCATTTCTCTAATGGTTAGCGATGTTGAACATCTTTTCACGTGCCTCTTGGCCATCTGTATGTTTTCTTTGGAGAAATGTCTATTTAGGTGTTGTGCCCATTTTTTGATTGGGTTGTCATACTGAGTGAAGTAAGTCAGACAGAGAAAGACAAATGTCGTATGATATCTGATATAGATTATATGTGGAGTCTCCAAAAAAAATGACACAAATGAACTCATTTACAAAACAGAAATAGACTCACAGAAGTAGAGAACAAACTTATGGTTACCAGGGGGGAAGGGAGGGGAGGGATAGTTAGGGAGTTTGGGATTAACATGTATACACGGCTATATTTAAAATGGGTAACCAACAAGGACCTACTGTATAGCACAGGGAACTCTGCTCAGTATTATGTAACAATTTAAATCGTTTGAAAAAGAATAGATGCATGTATGTGTATAACTGAATCATTTTGCTGTACACCTGAAACTAACACAGCATGGTTAATCAACTCTACTCCAATATAAAATAAAAAAAGTTAAAAAAATAAAATAAAAATAATCCCCCCAAATCCCCACCACTACCAGTGTCTGGAAAGGATGTCTCACGTCCTGGTCAGTTACTTCTCCGGCTCCAAGGACTGGTTCTGTTCATCCCTTCTACTGCTGAGGGGCATCTGGATGGTTTCCAGAGTGAGGAGGGTTGGCTGTTAGGTACCTGCCTTTTGGTGGACCTGTGTGCACATTTCTATTGGTTAGGTACCTAGAATAAAATTGCTGCATCCTAGGGATGCATATATTTAGCTTTAATAGATACTGTTCAGTAGTTTTCCCAAGTGGTTGTACAGAATTTTTCCTCATTCTTGCCAAACTAGGTATTTTCTATATTTTTCATCTTGGCCATTCTGTTGGCTGTTGTGCTTTTAATTGGTTCCAGATGACTAAGGGAGTTAAGCATCTTTTTTGGTATGTATTGGTCATCTTAATATGCTCTTTTGTGAAGACTCTGTTGTGTCTGTTGGAAACTTTTTTTAAAATCTGTACTTCTTTGAGTGTAAATAATTATTTAGTAGTTGTTCTATCACTGATTTGAAATGATACCTCTATCTGACATTGCCTTAAACTATTTTATAGCTTCTTATTCTGAACTCTTTTATGCTGTTGACCTGTTTGTTCTTTAGCCAGTAAGTACCACACTCTCAGACGTTATGACATATATTTTATTTGAGAGTGCCGTTATCTTTTATGATTCTTCCTTTTCAAATGCTTCTTGGCTCTTTTCCAAGTTTTTTCTTCTAGAAGAATTTTAGGACTTCTTTTAAAATTTGCAACTACTTGTTTATGAATTCATCCATACGTAGTAAAAGTATAAAAACATGAACGGATGCAGTTAATTTCAGCAATAGAGGTTGCCTCTGGGGAGAGTGGAAGGGGAATGAGCTGGGGAGGGTTCAGATGTATCTGTACCATCTTATTTCTTGAAAGAGAAAAGGTTTTAAGCAAATATGGCAGAATATTAACATGTGTTAAATCTGGGCGGTGGGTATCCTGACGTGACTTATATTATTCTCTGAAATATGTCGTGATGAAAAGATTCCCCTTTGGGATTTTATTTGGAATTATATTCAGCTAGCTTATCTAGGCTTCGTAACTCTACTGGCTATAAGAAACAGCCTTGATTGCTTTTCTGCCTCATTTTCACAAGGTTACTCTCTTCCCAGACGTACATCAAAGCGCACATAAATGCACACTCTCTTTGGCGCCCGCGTTCTGCATTCATCTTCAGAAGTATTTTTTTTAAAAATCTGTCACTTAGGGCTTCCCTGGTGGCACAGTGGTTGAGAGTCCGCCTGCCGATGCAGGGGACGCGGGTTCGTGACCCGGTCCGGGAAGATCCCACATGCCGCGGAGCGGCTGGGCCCGTGAGCCATGGCCGCTGAGCCTGCGCGTCCGGAGCCTGTGCTCCGCAACGGGAGAGGCCACGACGGCGAGAGGCCCGCGTACCGCAAAAAACAAACAAACAACAAAAAAAATCTGTCACTTATAAGAAAATATGTCGGAAATCACAGTTGGCAAGACCTAACAGGTGTTTGCTTTCTTTTCACCTTTTATACTTTAACATGCCCTGGAAGCAATTTAGTTTTACTTTTGTCTCATCTGTGTTGAATTGAAAGTTGCAGGGACATCGATAAGTACTTGGGTTAATGTAAATACCTCTTGTATTCTCTCAGGACAGATCTGATGCTCCAGCTTCTTGGCATCAGGCTAGGTTTTTATCAGGCGCCAGCAGCTGCCCTCTCTGTGCCTTGACAGTGGTATCTGTTACGTGGTGGCTTTTTCTACTGAAATCAGTCAGTGCCAGGATCAAGGATTAGGAGTGGGTTGAGGGTCTCTGTTATTTGTTTGTTTGTTGTTGCGAGAAGATTGATTCAATGGAAAAGGCCAAAGGAATCTTGGTAATCTCATTTTTGACCTTGGAGTAACCTTGGTTCACTCATGCCTCGGGCGTAGAGGATTTAAGTGGATGTTGGTTGTGGCCAAGTGGAAGACAGAGGTCTGTGAAAGGTCCGGTGTCAGTTCGGTGTGTCCCATGTTGCTATGATGCACGTGTATCCAGCAGAACTCATAAAGAGAGGCGAATCACAGACACCTTTAAGGACACCAAGTAGCAGAATATTCGTGCCTTTGAAGATAGGAAGTGTTGCCTTCAGAGGTGTAATTCCAGTAGCTCCTTAAGCCTCAACTTCATACACTTCAAAGCATGCCCACAACCTGTTGCCTAAAGCTTTTGGAAATAATTTAGAGACATGATTCTTGTTTATTCTCCAAATTCCAGATCATCCAACATTTTGTTGCCTTTCTGTCTGGGGAGATACACATTCACCAGAGTGATGACAATACGCACAGAAAATTTGCCAGCCCCCAGAGAAATTCGAACTTCCTCCCTTTTCCCCCACAGGAGTGTCTTGGGGAATGGCGCATACAATAGAACTTTTCATGTCTAGGCCCTGCCCAGGGGATTTCTGTCTAATAAGAACCTTTTCTTCTTCTTTTTTTTTTTTCTTAAGCATACCCATATGGAACAAAGCTCAGGAAGAGGTTGGGGACCGAATGCAGGGAAAGAAAATATAGAAAACCCTGGACCATCCGAGTTTCCCGAGTTTCCTTTGCACCCAAGTGCAGGCAATTATAAATGAAAGGTTCTATTTTCCTGATGTCCCGCCTGTAGTCAACATTCTTGAATAAAATATAATTTCTGCTCTAAAGATACTTTTAAGTGAAGGTGTTACCACACTGATTTGGTGCAGTATAAATGATACCTACCGAGTATCGAGGAAAGTCTCCTCACTTGAATTAGATCTTTTAAATGTAATTGGTTAAGGCAGGGGTAGACAGGACTCTGGACGGTGAGGGCTGGAGGATAAAATAAAGAAGAAAGATGTTCCAGGTAGAGGGAGCTATGTAAGCAGCCACTTGGAAGTAAGGATGTTCTTGGTGATTTGGGGAATTGGTTCCAGTCAATGTAGGTTGCTTATTGGATGGGCATGGGTTGAGGGTAGGGAGCCTGATGATTGAAAATGCTACTGAAGAGGCATATGGAGTCCATATGGTAGAGACCCATGAATGCACAGCTCAGAAGTTTGGGCTTCATCCTTAAGGAGAGTGGGAAGAGGGGAGTGATGGGATGTCATCTGCGTAAAGATAACACGTTGGTCCGTGGTGAGAAGGATGGCTTGCCCTGGGGGGAGAAGGGAGGCATCCCGGCCATCAGGAGGCTGCAGTGACCTGGTGGCGAAGTGGAGGGCAAAGGACACCATGCAGAGAAAGGCAAAGGAGAAAGTAGGATTGTGGACAGAGAAACGAGCACGCCTTGGAGGAAGTAATCCGGTTGTAAATGTTTCGATTTCCGGTGTTTATCTGAACTGAACATCCAGAGGCCAGGAGAAAGATGAGGCCTGATGATAAAGATTCGAGATTCATCTCAGAGGAAGGCAGGTGGTAAAGGCAACAGGAATGAGGGAATGGGCTACGACCACGTTCGTAGCTAAGACTCAGCAGGAACATGGGATGGGGAAGAAGAGATTGAGATAGAGGACCAGGACCAAAGAGGCTGAGGTTGGGCTTCCCCGGTGGTGCAGTGGTTGAGAGTCCGCCTGCCGATGCAGGGGACACGGGTTCGTGCCCCGATCCGGGAGGATCCCACATGCCGCGGAGTGGCTGGGCCCATCAGCCATGGCCGCTGAGCCTGCGCGTCCGGAGCCTGTGCTCTGCAGCGGGAGAGGCCACAACAGTGAGAGGCCCGCGTACCGCGGGAAAAAAAAAAAAAAGAGGCTGAGGTGTTTAGGATGGGGGGAGAGGGGTGTGGTTTGCAATGTGTCAGAGAGGCCAGGAAGATTGAGGGCTGGGAAGAAAACACCGTCTCTGGCAGTTGGCACTTGAAACGCATGCAGCTGTCAAGAGCAAGATGGACTGGAGGGCAAGACACAGTGGATGTAAGTATAGGCGTATGGGAGCGTGGGAAGGGGAGGTGCCGTGAGCGGGTCACTCTTTAAAGGAAGGAAAGGGGAGAAACAGCTGCTGGAGCAGGAAATAGAGGCAGGTTTAAGGGAATGTGCTTTTAGGATGGAAGGTCTGAGCCTGATTGTAGGTGCAGGGTGGTGAAGGAAGAGGGAGCAGAGGTGTAGGGATGGTGATGCTGAGGGGTGAGGCTGTGCAGGTCCCCTGGGCACAGTGCCTCTCCAGCCGGCCTGCAGTTAGGACATTGGGATCCGCAGCTCTGGCCTCGGGGCTAGTGGTTTAAGCTCCTGGGTGGTTCCAGTGTGCATTCAGACTGTGAATCTCTGCTCTGGGGGATGAGGTGGAAAGGGAACCTTTCATCTGAGAAAGATAGGAAGCCAGGGGGACTCCTGGGTAGAACCTGTGGATAAAACTAGAGGGGTCAGGGAGGGAAATTAAGAGATGCTGTTCCCACTGTTTCCCATTTTCTCAGTGAAGGATGATAGAAAAGTACCGGGGATGGTTGTAGGCCAGGCAGATCCCTTGTGAGGAATGGGAAAAGGTGCTGAGGACACGTGAGGAGGGTTGTCTAGTCACGTCGGGGGCCCAGCTGTGGTCAGGCAGGGTCATTTTATGACTGCATCCATAAACCCCATCCATTCGTGGCAGCTTCTAGCAGAGCAGAGGGAACAGGTGGCTGGCCTAGTGTTAGGGGTTGGCAGCCCAGAGGTCTAGAGGGCACAGGGAAGGATGGATGTGTGTTTCCCATCTGCACTCTCACCCCGTCCACCTGGTGATACACATGTGCTTCAGGAAGGTTCACAAACTTCAGTCTTTTTCTTTCGTGCGAGGGTACAGTTACAAGGTAGCCCTTGTAGAGATGAGACCTGTAACCTTGCCTTTCTTCATAGGATGCTAACCAACTCTGCTAGCTGATCATTGACATAGAATGAGTCAAATCAGTACTGACTACGGCCCTGACATAAATTGCTTGCTTTTAGTAGAATTGCTGTCTTGCATGTGTGTGTGTGTGTGTGTGTGTGTGTGTGTGTGTGTGTGTGTGTGTGTGTTTGTGTGAGAGAGAGAGAGAGAAAGAAAGAGATCTTATGAATTTCAGGTGAGGTCAGATTTTGGGGAAAACATTAACCAAAGAAAGGCCAATCCTCTATCTTTGGAATCTTGTTGTAATCTGATTTACTGTAAGTTTTAAATATTAATTTTTAAAAAAAACACAGATTGCTTTTCACTTGGGTGTGTATCTAAATCTACTCTGATCTCATATCTTTTTGTATGGAATTTTAAATTCTTTTATACGGGAAGCATGTTAAAATAGCTGTTGTTTTGGGTTTTGTTCATGCCTTGCTCAGCATTTCTTAAAATGAGTGGCTAGGATTTGAATTTGTCTCAACATAGAAGGACGTTGGAGAGATACTTAGAGCTGAGTTTTATACACACACACTCACCTACACACGCTCACTCACTCATCTTCCTTCCTTTCCACAGTTGATGTTGCTTAAAGGCTTGGAGCCCAGCAGGAGAGAACAGTCAAGGAGCATTGACTAAGGCCCGGTGGGGGAGGAGTAGTGATCTGACCTCATGCTGACGATCTTGGCAGCTAGAGAAGGAAATCTGTGCCCTGAAGGGCCCATCAAGTAGCTGGGTGTGTCAAAACCATGCAGGAGGTGGCAGGTTAGTACCAGCAGAAAACAGCCAAGGACTAGACCAGGAGCACAAAATAGCACTTTCCCCACCAGCTGCCCCTTCTAGAAAGCAGATTATTTTTGAACTTATTTACAAAACAGAAATAGACCCACAGACATAGAAAACAAACACATGGTTACCAAAGGGGAAAGAGGGGGCAGGGATGAATTAGGAGGTTGGGATTGACATATACACACTACTATATATAAAATAGATAAACAACAAGGGCCTACTGTACAGCACAGGAAAATCTACTGCGTATTTTGTAATAACCCATAAGAGAAAAGAATCTGAAAAAGAATATATATGTATGTATAACTGAACACTTTGCTGTACACTGGAAACTAACACAACATTGTAAATCAACTCTACTCCAATAAAAAGAAAGAAAGCAGATTATTTTCCTGGAATCCACTGGTAGGTAAGTGGAGAAGGTCAGCATACAGGGTGCCTGGAAGGAGGAAGCCAGAGAGGTCTGAAGTACAGGTGATGCCCCCGCAAAGCCCCATGGAGACCCCCAACACCCAGGCATCCCTTGCCCTGTGGGAAGACCTGCCCTGTGCACTTGCAGGACCAACTAGGCAATTTCATGGTTTCTACTTCTTTCTTTCTTATATTAATGATGCTGGAGTGACAGCTTTGGGGATTTCAGTGTGGGGACAGATATGCATGTGAAGTCCTAGTAGTTGCTTCCTGAAAAATAGCTTCAGAGGAGCAGGGGGCCGAGCCTTCGGCATCTTTGTTTCCTTGAACCAAAATAGGTTCAGTGTTTTGGAATTCAGAAAGCATGACCGTCTTATTAAACCAAAGAAAGAGCTTCTTGTGGACAGCGTGGATGTCTGGGAAGGAGGGCAGGAGTTCAAGAAAGAACCGTTCTGGTTGACGAGCTCCCAGCCTGTGCCTTACACTTCCTCACTGCCGCCACGGCCCGGAGTTCGTGTTGGGTCTTTCAGAGAAATTTATTGTGCTTATGCTGAGATGTCATTCCATTCACCGCAAAACCCAGCCTGGGTGCCAAACACCCATTTTACAGATAAGGAAACTGGGGCTGGGAGACTGGTTTTTCCAAGGTCTCCTGGCTGGGCAGAAGCAGGCCTGCCCCGGTCTCCTGCTCTCCTGGCTCTTGGCCTCTTGACCAAGGTGGGATGGGGTGGGGACCGAGGAAGTGGTGGACTCTTATATTTTTGCGTCTTGAATCAAAGATCAAGAATGGCAGTATATGAGAAATGATCATTTTCTGTTGGGTAAAGCTTAGTTGCCAACCACTATGAAGTTCTCACTATATATACATGTTGCGTAGATGCCACTGAGTGTGTGTTTTTTCTGTTTTTGAATCAGCGCACAGCATACATGTTTTTCCTCTCTAAAATCTGTGTGCTTTTTTTGCCTTTGGATGGAAAACTGAAACATATGATTCCATCTCAACGCAACCAACTGAAAAAAGGACTACTTTGAAGTACAAATGACGGTATCCGAAAATACTTTAAAAGGCACTGAAAGCACTCAGTTTAAGGCAGCCATATCGTGTCATTGCTGGTGGCCAAGCTTGGCCAAGCATTGGGTTTTAGAATGAGGAACTTCACCAGTTTCACAGCTGTGGCAACAACAATTTCTCCCTCGCTGATTGAATCTGTCAGTTGCCTAGCAAGTTTTGGCTACTTAATTTTTCATTGCTATTAGTTAATACTGAGATGTTCATTATCTTGTCGTCTTTCAGATCCTAGAACATGTAGACCAGGGGACCCTTCCATCGTGCTGGGAAAGGTTCATGCATTTTAGTGTCTCCTTGTGTCTTCAGACAGGCTCATCTTGAACCAATCCAGATATAAATGTGAGTTTTTTTCCTGAAAAGTCTTGCCTGAAGGAGCTTCTTCTGTTTCATTAGCCCACGGTGCCCAGGAGTTGTGAGAGAGTTAGAAGAAGCCTGGACACCTGTACGACCTCTCTCAATCTGAATGGCCAGACCAGAGCCCAGTATGAGAAGCATTCTTTCAGACACAAGAAGACAGTTCTTGCCAGCTTTATTTTCAGTGTATAGAATTCAACATTCTTAAATTCAATATTTGAATTTAAGTTTAAGTTTGAGTCCCGTCTCCACCAATTACTGTCTGTGTGATTTTTGAGCAATTCAATTGAGCTCTCTGAATTTTAGTTCCAGCATCCATAAAACAGATATAAAAATATATCCCTGGGGCTTCCCTGGTGGCGCAGTGGTTGGGGGTCCGCCTGCCGATGCAGGGGACGCGGGTTCGTGCCCCGGTCCGGGAAGATCCCACATGCCACGGAGCGGCTGGGCCCGGGAGCCATGGCCGCTGAGCCTGCGCGTCCGGAGCCTGTGCTCCGCAACAGGGGAGGCCACAGCGGTGAGAGGCCCGCGTACCGCAAAAAAAAAAAAAACCCAAACAACAAATGCCACTAATACTTTTTAACTGGCTAGTGATTTTCATCAGTTTTGCAGGTGAAAAGGTAGGGTTAGTGGAAAGCTGACTTCAAAATCTTTGGGGAGCAAAGCTTCTTGGGACATAGTTGATGTTAAGAGAATTAGAGAGGTTTTCCAATCCATTCCGTTCTCTGCCTCCTATGGGGTCCTCCCTGAAGAGGCAGGAGGATGCTGAAATGATAGCCCATCTGCGGTACAGACCTGGGCCCTGTTGGGGGCTGGGGCGAATCTGCACAGACGGTGCTTATGTTGTGGCCACATGTATCCGCCTCCCTGACCAGCAAATGCCCAGATACCCCTTACGGCCACTGCCCAGGCCGTGTGTCTTCTCCCCCGTCTCCCAGGTCACGTGAGGAGTCAGTGTCCCATCAGGATGAGATGCGGAGCAAGCATACCACGGATAAGATGCTTCAGATGTGAAAACGGGTCACTGGAGTCATACTTCTAATGAGTGGGCTGTATGTCTCAGATTCATTACCATTTTTGTGGCCAGCATTAAAAGGCGTGTGTGAATCCTTCCCCTCCCTTTTTGGTTTTTATCAGAGAGATGTTTTTCTTTTTTTAATGTTCTTTTTAAAAATATTTTTTAAAAGTTGAAGTATAGTTGATATACAACATTTCAGGTATACAACGAAGTGATTCAGTTTATCTGTCTATCCACCCATCTATCTGTCTTTCAGATTCTTTGCCATTATAGGTTATTACAAGATATGGAATATAGTTCCCTGTGCTATACAGTAGGTCCTTGTGGTTTACCTATTTTATATACAGCAGTGTGCACCTGTTAATCCCATACTCCTAATTTATCCCTCCCCCTTCTTTCCCCTTTGGTAACCATAAGTTTGTTTTCTATGTCTGTGAGTCTATTTCTGTTTTGTAAATGCGTTCAGTTGTATCATTTTTTTTAGATTCCACATATATGTGATATCATATGATATTTGTTTCTCTGTCTGGCTTACTTCGCTTAGTATGGTAATCTCTAGTTCCATCCATTTTGCTACAAATGGCATTATTTCATGCTTTTTTATGGCTGAGCAGTATTCCATTGTATATATGTACCACATCTTCTTTATCCTTTCATCTCTTGATGGACACTTAGGTTGCTTCCATGTCTTGGTTGTTGTACATAGTGCTGCTGTGAACTTTGGGGTGCATGTATCTCTTCAAATTAGAGTTTTCGTCTTTTCTGGATATATGCCTGGGAATGGGATTGCAGGATCATATGGTAGCTCTGTTTTTGGTTTTTTAAGCCATCTCCATACTGTTCTCCATAGTGGCTGCACCAATTTACCTTCCCACCAACAGTGTAGGAGGTTTCAGAGAGATATTTTTCTTAATGGTTAAGAGCTCTAGTACACAGGCACCCCTCGCCCACCCAAGGTGCAGGAATCTGTGAACCGTTGCTCCTAGAGATGGCGAAGACTCTTAGGTCTTGAAGTCCATCCTTCCTCGATGTAGACATCTTTTGGTAAGAGCCCAGGAGGTGCCGCCGCCATCACTCCTCAGGAGGGATGAAGCCTTCACAGGGCCGCCCATTCCATTTTCAGAGCATTTTTATTATTAGAATATCCTTCCTTGTGTGGCGCAGAGACCCACCTCCCATCACTTCACCCGCATCTGCGCCCTCCCTTCCCTGCTGCCTTCGAAGGCACTTTAGGTGATGGATTTGGGAAGGGCGAGTGATTCTCTGGCCTCTGCATCCACACGAGTTCGTGCTACTCTTCTCCCACAGATACGTACAAACATACGAAGAATAAGGCGCCGAGGCCTCTGGGGTGTCCGAGTGTTCACTGTCTGTCCGCATGAGCTGGACACGCATCTCAGTGCGAAAGCGCACAGTATGGCTGAGCAATGCTGCTCCCATTACCACGTGAGATTGGAGCTGGGTCTGGGCAGCCATAGACTCCACAGCTGATCGTGACCGAGAAGAGCATCCCTAGGTATCCTTTCCCACCTGCTGCTAAGCCATAGCTCTGCCACCTTGGACTGCAAATGACTTGAGTATTCATTTTTTTGGCTGAAGGATAGGCCACTGTATTTACCCTTATTACGTTTCTTCTTCACCTCAGCCCATCATCACAGGATAAAACTGATGTCATGTGGCCTCTCCCCTCACAGAGCTCCCCATGTTGCAGCTCCACAAGGCTTAGGTAAAAGGAGGGGGCACACACTCACACCACACACGCACACCACACACACAGTCTTTCATTCACCTGTCCTCTGATTTTGAATGACAGCCATCACACATAATAACTCACGTCAAATTGCTGTGACTATATGGCAACAAACTGATTGGAATGGAGGAGGAGAAGCCTAGGGGAAGCATGGGGGGTTGTGCCTCGCCTGCCCCACCAGCCTTGCGGCCTGCTGCGGAGACAGTGGGATTGAAGGGCGGGGGGCAGGAGCCGTCTACCCACCTCTGCAGGTGTGTACTGAGGAAAATCAGAGTTCTACTGTGCTTTTGGTGTGCTTTCGGTAAATTTATTAGAACTAGGTACCTGGCCTGGGGCCTGTTATTTACCTTACATCCTAATGTCTGTGTATCAACAATGGAAAATTTTCATCTGCTCCCAAGCAGGCGAGCAGCCTGAAAATCATTTTCAGAAATTTTAGAAATGTTAGTAACCCAACTTTGTGGTGAGCAGCTCAAACCACATCTAACATTTGGATCAAACCGTACGCTTTCAAAGCACGGCCGCCTCTCGCATGTCTCAACTGGCATTTTCTAACCATTCTTCATCTTTGCAGTGTATTCTTTTGTTTTTGGTTATTGAGTGATTGCTTTATAGATGCCATTTGTTATCTATCATCATAGGAAATTTAGGGGGAAAACACTTTGTCATTCTGTTTGGCAGTGAGATTGTCCCCAGTCTTTTCCTAAGTTTTTTTTTTTAAAAGAAACTTTTTGAAAGAGGTTTGAGGATTGGAAGCTATGCAGTTTCGATACCATAGATCGTGCTTCATCTGACTGTTTCTAAACTATAATGGTCTAACGTTTCCTGTGCAGGAGAATGAATCTGTGTCCATGGTGTGTGTGTGTGAGCACCTGCACGTGTGACTCTCAAGGTATCAAAGTTAGATCCTAGAAGGATGTACTGATTTTTAAGGATTTAGATATCAGATCAGTCCCTTGAGGGGAGTTCTGCAGCCTTTATCATCTTGAAAGACACCACAGCCATTTGCCTAGAAGGCCTTGGTTCCAGATCTTGCCAAACCTCCATGCGATGAGGTAGAGGACCTTTGGAGAACAAAGAAAACTTGACTTGGCCTGTGAGTGCGGTAATGCAGTCCTCCCACATCCCCCGGGTTCAGCACCCCCGGGATCGGCTCCAGCACTGAGGCAGCTCCTGGGATGGGTACCGGAGTTGGAAAAAATCCCACCCCGTGGGCTTGGTCCTGTCCTGTGCCCGCCCGCTCACCTCCAGTGCTTCAGCCTCCCTCCCTGCCCCCACCCTGTGCTCCCTATCACATTTCCCTTTCTTTTTTCTTCAAAGAACGTAGCTCTGTGAAGTTAGTTATTTTAATTTTTATATATCTGCGTGTTTACTGTCTGTCTCCGCACCAGGATCTGAGAACCAGCAGCGCCCTTGGTCTTCTCTACATGGACCAGTGGCCAGCACAGGATGGGGACTCAATAGATTCGTGTTGAATGAATGAGTGGGTCTAAAAATGACCTTAAACCACAGCTGGAGAGATCTAGAATTTTCACTCCTTTTACAGGACACAGTTCTACAGATGATCGATCTTCAGGTTTTGGTGGGTTCTGTTGAAGTTGCCGATCAGATGTGTGTGCCGTATGTTTTGGACAGCTACACCTGTAGTTACCAAAATCGCTCTACTTTGCTCCCAATTCGGGTCTATCTGTACCATCTTCGACTGGTTTCCATGGAAATAGCAGTGTAGGCTTCATAAAGATTATGTGGAACCTTCCAGAAACATGGAAGGAATCTTCAGGGGTCCTCACAGGTGCTGTAACACCCGGTCTAAACAGAGCGTTTTAGTCCAGAATACGAAGGCAGGTGCTAACTTTCAGGGCTGAGGTGGGGAAGTCTGAGATGGCCATCAGGCCTACGAGTGGTGAACTGTCCTCTTGCTGATGGGATCACTGACGTGGTCCATCTTGATGTGAGCAGAAGCCAGCACCCTTCCCTGTATACTCAGCAGGGCTCTCAGCTCTAGTAGCAGGATGTTTGGTTTTGCTTTGAAGTTGTATAATGAAGAGTGACTTCGTGGGTACCTGACCATACAGCTTCAGGGCTGTCCAGTGGTCAGATACCTCTGTTCTCTAGCAAGTAACTTTGGTTATCTAGTGAGTCAGAGGATTACAGTAGGAAAAGGGCTTCCAACGCAAGATCCCTGCATTCTCTAGAAAGTGGCCGTCGTTTTAGGGCTTTAGCTCAGCTGGGGAATCTTCCTTACTTGGCCTCACCTTGCTTTGGTGTCTGAGGTGCAGTGTCTTGATTGGTATTGGTAAATTAGAGAAAGCCTACAATGGAGTAATTATTTTACATAATTACTCATTTGGCTGCATAGACATTGGATAGCTGCTGATGGGTTGTGAAGACGTGATCTTTCTAGGGATCCCAGGAAAGGTCAACTAAATTTTATGACATTAAGAGGGATACATGTATGAGGAGAGCTGTAGCGCGAAATGGTAGGTTATATAGGCAGAGAAACTTGGATGTGAGTCTCGGTTCTGCCCTTAGTGGCAGGGGCTAGTAAGGCCCAGGGAAAGGTACTTTCTAGGCCTCAGTTTCCTTATTTGTAAAACGGGGATAATAATACTTTTTGAGGCTACTGTCAGTAGTAATAGAATGGTGCCCATCAAGGACCTGCAGGATTGTCAATTTCATGTTCAATTCTCTGGTGCTGGAAACTTTCACTCTCTGGCTTCTTTCCCATTTTGTTCCAGAAAAAAACACGTTGCCCACCAATATTAAACTTGATTTCTTTCTTTTTCTTCTTTTCTCCTCTTTCCCTTTTTCCTCCCTTGATGAGAAAGTTACAGGATTCTCTAGCATCTCAAATGAGACATGAAGACACCTAGAAGATGATCTCTTATCAAGTTTACCAACAGAGTTTTTAGAGAAAAATGGGAATCTTCATTCCAGAAACAATAGTTTTCATCAGGTTCATAAGTCGAAGCTAAGAGGAAATTGTAGCAGTAATTTGGAATGACAAAAGTGGTGACCTCTTTAAAATTTATGTAAATCAAATCTTTAATGCTTTTAAAAGTAAATACTGGCCAGTGCTTTTGTGTAATATACTTTTTGGTTGTTGTCCCATTTAAACACAGATTTTTAAAAGGTCTTTTTTGGGAAGTACATCTTCTGTCATTATTTGTTAATCAAGACTCCTTTGTAAGAAGATAAAATATTTAGTCCCTCCTATGTCTGCCCTCCCCTCCACATTTTCCAAAGCTCTTATTTAACCCTGGTGAGAATTGTTAGTTAAATTGGAAGTGCTGACCCACAGTTATATTTCTTCACCACTTTTTTGCTAAGAGAGATTTACAGTGTATCTTATCAATACATTTAGATGTAGGTCCCTTTAAAACATATTTCCCTTATTTTTTTAGGACAAGGAAAATATCTTTAATCCTAACTAATTGAATGGAGTCAGCATTGTTTTCTGGAGCAACTTGGAAACCTTAATTAATCAATTATTATTAATATCCATGCTGTCTTATATTAGCTAGGCTGGGAGGCCGTTTTTGCTTTTTGAACCATTAATTTTTGTGTTTAACTTTGTTTAGCTTACTAGAGACATTCCACCTGGACAACCTGGCAACAGATGATGTTTGAAAAGTGATCAAAATGGAAATAAATTCAATTATAGTATTGTAGCTAGAGCCAAGATACATGGAAAATGACATAGTATGTCTGTTGACTTGGCTCCTGGGTCCTGGAGGAGGAAGACAGCACACCAGATTTATTAAATCTACTCATCCATCCATCCATCCATCCATCCATCCATCCATCCATCCATTTGTTCAGTAAATACTTTTCAGAAACCTCCTCTGTCCCAAACACTGTGCTAAGTACTGAGGGGTGAATTAAACAGAAATGATTTCTGCCCTCAGGAAATGTCTAGTTTGTATACTAATTAATTAAGTTAATTGCTTTCATAATGCAGACCGCAGGGGCACTGGCGCTATTAGGACTGCAGTTGGGTATCAGGGAAGACTTCCTGGAAGAAGGCACATTCAAGCGGAAACCTATAAAGTTAAAAAAAAAAAACTGGATGAAAGCAAAATAAGAATGGCTGAGGAGGTACAGAGGGAAGTTATGGTCCAGACAAAGGGGTTGTAGGTGAGAATTCTCAGAGGTGCAAGGGATCCTTGTGTATTCAGGCAGCTAAAATAACCTTAATGGAACTGGGGACTGGACAGGGAGGTGGTGAGTATTGATAGACGGGGTAAATAGAGTCCTGGTGATGCAGGTCCAGGAGGTCTTTTGTGGATTTTATCTTAAGGGCAGAGAACAAAGGGTTTAAGTTTGGAAGATAGGATTATATTGGGGTTATATCAGTGTATCTGTCGTGTATATAGTAGTAGGTTAAGAGGGCAGCACAGAAGATAGGAAGACCTGTTGGAAGCTACTGCTTTAACTCACATGCAAACTGGTGGTGGCTTAGAATGGATTGGTGGCGGTGGGGATGAGAGAAGTGGAATGCATCAGAGACATAGATTTGGGAGGGTTTAATAGGACTGTGGAAGTGAAGGAGGGAGGGTCAAGGATGCTACCCAGTGCTCTAGCTTGGGCTCCTTGTGGAGATGGTGTACCATTCACTGAGACAGGAATGGGAGCAGGCTGGGAGGACTATGACGGCCTCAATTTTTCAGGTTAAGTTTGAGGGCATCTAAGTGTTTGGCACATTAGAAAAGAGGCCTGGGTTGGAAATGCTGATGGTCGTTGAGAAAGCATGAGCTCACAGAAGCAGAACAAGAAGAGATGAAAGTGGGCCTGAACCCCGTGGGAGAGCAGCGCCTGACGCCCAGATAGAGGAAGAAATGCTGTCTTTCCAGAGGCACTTTCCTAAATGAGAATGGGATGGATCTTCTGAGAATGTAAACCATGAAGTTGGGGCCTATCCTTTCTAATTGTAAATATTTATGAGTCTTGTTTCCTTTTCTTAATTCTGTCCTAAGTTTGTTATCCTCCGTTTGATGTTGTACAGGCAAAAATGTGCCTATGATGAGGTTGATCGTTATTGGAACAAATAGAGTGGGTGTCAGATGGAAGGCTTTTCTAAAAGCGATTTGCTGTACAGAACTGCTAGGCGCTGGGACTAGGGCAAGGGACTGTCCTTTATGCATTTTTAAAACATAAAAATCGATATTATTGTCATGGGTAAAAAAGTAAAAAATACCCGCAGGAAAGACTTAAGTTATTTGCTATGTTTGTATTTCTGGAGAGGGAGGGAAAAGAATAAGCCTTGGGATTTCCCTGGTGGCGCAGTGGTTAAGAATCCGCCTGCAGGGGACATGGGTTCGAGCCCTGGTCCCGGAAGATCCCACATGCCTCGGAGCACCTAAGCCCGTGCGCCACAACTACTGAGCCCACGAGCCACAACTACTGAAGCCTGTACGCCCTACACCTTGTGCTCCACAGCAAGAGAAGCCACCGCAATGAGAAGCCCGTGCACCGCAACGAAGACCCAACACAGCCAAAAGAAAGAAAGAAAGAACATAAACATTAAAAAAAAAAAAGAAGTCGTCTTTCAGGGGCAGAGGATGGGAGGCTTTGGCTCTATCTGTTTTATTTCCTTCAAATTATCTGATGCAAATATGAGCACCTGTGCTTAACATTTGAGTTGTAGGTGACATGAATAACTACCTCATCATTTTTAGTCCTTTTCTGTACCTTTGGAATATTTCATAATTTAAAAAAAAGAAACAGAAGTACGGTGGGATGTTGTATGCGCCGACTGCCTGTTGAGTTTGTTTAGCTCAAAGAATCCAAGGAAACCAGACTAACAACGAGCAATAAATAAATAATAAATAAATGTTTAAAAATTAAAAAAACACATTAAAAGCAATGGGAGTGTCCAGCCATGCAAACACATCTCTGTGTTCAGAAACCTGGCCTTTGGTGGACATAGATGTTCAGATAGTTCTACATAAAAGTTTCAAAACTTTTGTTTCAGAAACAAAACCAAACATCCATGCTGCTTGTTGCACATGGAGACGAAGCCCCACCGAGAGCAAATTCATCCTAGAAGGAGGTCTTTGCTTTTCGCTTACCTTTTGCTACCAGTAGAATTCCGGAGTAATTGGATTCAGGAGTTTTTTTTTTTTTTTTTTTTCTTGGAGCTCTTGATCAAAGCTGTTTCCATCCAAGTGAAGGCAGGATGGCGCTCAGGAGACGGGGTGCTCTCAGGCTGGGGGCGTGGGGTGGGCAGCGCTTTCAGTCCAGGAGATAGAAGCTTCCTCCAGGGATTTTTAAAAAGCCCTTTTGAATGGGCTCATTGTTTATAAGAACAGCTCCTTAATGGAAAAACAAAAAAGGCAAGAGGGTCTGGAGCACGCTCTCTGCTTTCCTGTGCCGGTCTCATTGTTTATTTGATTTATCAAGTCTCCAGTAGTTGCTCTGCTCTGTGACCTTCCTTGAGCTATTTCTCTAGAGTATCCATTTACTTTATTTAGAAACATAATATTTAAAAAAGCTGGAGCTGAGTCAAAAAATCATCACCTATTTGATGTGGCTGCTCCCCTGTCTTTTGAAACTTTAAACTTGCCCTGAGGCTTACAGTCTCTGCATCAACAATGTTTCTGGGTTCTGGCTTCTGCTCCCAGAGCCAACTGATCGGAACCGTGGTCCTCAAAGAGCTAGGAAGTGGGGCAGCAGCTCTGCCCACCCCTATAGGCCGGCTTACACACACCAAGAGGGCACAGTGCCGGAGAAGTCGGTGCAAAGGTACCAGCTGAAGGTATCCTGTCTTTTGAAACTTTAAACTTGCCCTGAGGCTTACAGTCTCTGCATCAACAATGTTTCTGGGTCCTGGCTTCTGCTCCCAGAGCCAACTGATCGGAACCGTGGTCCTCAAAGAGCTAGGAAGTGGCGCAGCAGCTCTGCCCACCCCTATAGGCCGGCTTACACACACCTAGAGGGCACAGTGCCAGAGAAGTTGGTGCAAAGGTACCAGCTGAAGGTGATGCTTGGATGATGGGGGAAACCTGGTGGACGATGTGGCCCTGAAGTGGGACAGCAAGCATGGGCTGGTTCTGTGAAGAGATGTCAGGGAATACAGAATTCGTATTGGGCATCCCTTTTTTTTTTTTTTTAATTTTATTGAAGTATAGCTGATTGACAGTCCTTTCCTTTTTTAATACAGCTGTCGAATTCTTCCTGAGCTCTGCTTCTTCAGATTAAACATTCTGAACCTCTGCTACCTTTTTAAGAAGTTTTCTTAAGATAATTTTTCAGTTATTTTTTTAACATTTGTTCTCCCACCTTCTTGCTCTTTTTTTTTAACTTTTAATGATAAAGGTTCTAACTATAAAGAAAGTTTGAAGACCAAAGAGTAGATATCAAATATCGTTTCATCAGTTGAACACATTAGCTGTTTTAAATTTTAGCATATTTTCTTATGAGTCTTTACCTGTCTGTCGTTATTAGGTTTTGTGGGTTCTTTTGTACTTTCTTTATCTTTCTTAAAAGGGGCCACCAAAGGTGTCCGTAGAACTCCATTAGGAAATTGCTTGTGCGAACAAGGAACTGTATGGACACAAGCCTGGAGATGACAAAGACTAGCATCTTAAAGGAGAATTTAATCCCTGTTATTAAAATTTCTTGGCTGGATATTCACTTCTTTTTCCTCTAAAGGAACTTTAGAATCACATTATTAAATTCTGCCTCCCACCAAGGAAAGCACGTCAACAAAAGTAATATTTTCTTTGTAGAATGTGATTGGAATTACATTAAATCTATTTATTATTTGGGGGCTAATTGACATTTTTATAAAGTACAATTTACCTGTTGTGAAATATGGTGTGTCTCTGTTCAAAAAGGGTCTTCTTGGTGATTGTCAGAAGGTTTTTAATTTTTTTAACATCTTCATATGGGTTGCATGCATTTCTTGCTCTGTTTATTCTTGACATTTTTGCTTGAGGTAGGAGTGTGCCCTTCAGTCTATTTATTTATTTGACATCCTTAAATTTTTTTTTGTGTGTGTGTGTGTGTGTGTGTGTGTACGCGGGCCTCTCACTGTTGTGGCCTCTCCCGCTGCGGAGCGCAGGCTCAGCGGCCATGGCTCACGGGCCCAGCCGCTCTGCGGCATGTGGGATCTTCCCGGACCGGGGCACGAACCCGTGTCCCCTGCATTGGCAGGCGGACTCTCAACCACTGCGCCACCAGGGAAGCCCCTTAACATTTTTTTAATTGAATGAAAGAGTCTTTAAATTCTGTCGTGCTTTACAATTTTCAAAAGTTTCACAGCCCTTCAGTTTAACTGGGAGGCAGAGGTGAGATGGAGTGGAAGTGAGGCCTTTTTATTCACTGGCCCGGTCTCATATTGGCTCTGTCATGCGCTACCGTGTGACCTGGGTAGGATATGGAATCCTTCTGAGTCTCGGCTTTCTCACCTATCCAATGTGGATCATAATGGTGTCTACTTCTTAGGGTCGTAGTGAAAATTCAATGAGCTAATAGATGTTAAGGACTTAACACCATTTCTGGCAGTTCATACGTGTTCAAAAAATATCTATTTCTATTAGCTAGTAATTGCTGGTAAATAGGAAAGCTGTTGACTTCTACATATTTATTTTCAATTGTATGGCTACACTAAATGTCTTATTTGCTCTAATAGTTTTTCTGTTACATCTTCTTGGCTTTCTCGGTTGGACTATAATACTGCGTGCCAATAATAATATTTTTCTTTGCTTTTCAATTGCTGTGTACTTGATTTCTGTTTTATATCACATTGAACTGCCTTCAACTTCCTGGATAATAGAGATTAATAGTGATGATAACCATCTTGGCTGTTAACTTTAATATTATTCCTATGTTTTTTTTATCATGCAAAGGAAATATCTTTCTGGTTTGGGTTTGGTACTTTTTTTTTTTAAATCAAGAATGAGCGTTGAATTTTATCACATACCTTTTCAGCATCTTTTGCTTTTATGATACATGATTATTCTCCCTTGCCCTATTGATGATCTTTATATATTTTCTCATAATATTTCTTCTTTTTTAAAATTCAATTTATTTAAACTTAAAAAAAAAAAATTCACCCATTTCTCCCATCCGCCTTCACCCTCCGCCTGTGGCAACAACTGATCTGTTCTCTGTATCTTATGAGCTTGTTGGTTCTTTTAAATTAAGTTTTTCTTAGACTCTATGTATAAGGGAGATCAAGCAGTATTTGACTTTCTCTGTCTGACTTACTTCACTTAGCATAATGTCCTCGAGGTCCAACCATGTTATCGCATATGGCAAGATTTCATACTTTTCATAATTTTTTAAGGCCAAATAATATCCCATTGTATATATGTAACACATCTTCTTTATCCATTCATCTGTCAATGGACACTTAGGTTGTTTCCATATCTTGGCTATTGCAAATAATGCTGCAGTGAATACAGGGGTGCATATATCTTTTTCACTTAGTGTTTTTTGTTTCCTTTGGATAACTACCCAGAAGTGGAATTGCTGGATCATATGGAGTTCTATTTTTAGTTTTTTCGAGGAACCTCCATACTGTTTTCCACAGTGGCTGTACCAATTTACATTCCCACCAGCAGTGTACAAGGGTTTCCTTTTCTTCACATCCTCACCAACACTTGTTATTTTTTTGTCTTTTTGGTAATAGCCATTCTAATAGGCATGGGGTGATATTTTGTTGTGATTTTGATTCATATTTCCATGATGATTTTTTTTAAAGATTTTTTTGATGTGGACCATTTTAAAAGTCTTTATTGAGTTTGTCACAATATTGCTTCTGTTTTATGTTTTGGTTTTTTGGCCCCAAGGCATGTGGGATCTTAGCTCCCCGACCAGGGATCAAACCAGCACCCCCTGCATTGGAAGACAAAGTCTTAACCACGGGACCGCCAGGAAAGTCCCTCCCTGATGATTGACTTATGTTGAGCATCTTTTCATGAGCCTGTTGGCCATTTGTATAAGACATTGGGAAAAATGTCTATTCAGGTGTTCTGCCCGCCTTTTAATTGGCTTGTTTGGTTTTTTGCTATTGAGTTGTATGAGTTCTTCATATAGTTTGGATATTAGCCCCTTATCATATATGATTTGCAAATATTTTCTCCCATTGAGGATGTTGCCTTTTCATCTTGGTGATGGCTGCCTTTGCTGTGCAAAAGCTTTTTAGTTTGATGCAGTCCTACTTGTTTATTTTTGCTTTTGTTGCTTTTGCTTTTGGAGTTACATTAAAAAATTATCATAAAGATCTGTGTCAAGATGTTCAAGTGTCTAATCTATTTTGAGTTAATTTTTGTGTATGGTATAAGATGGTCCAGTTTCAGTCTTCTGCATGTGGCTGTCCAGTTTTCCCTATACCATTTATTGAAGAGACTGTCCTTTCCCCATTGTGTATTCTTGGCTCCTTTGTTGTAAATTAATTGGCCGTGTATGCATAGGTTTATTTCTGGGCTTTCTTTTCTGTTCTGTTGATCTATGTGTCTGTTTTTATGCCACTACCCTACTGTTTTAAACACTATAGCTTTTGAATATAGTTTGAAATCAGGGTGCATGATGCCTCCAGCTTTGTTCTTTTTTCCTCAAGATTGCTTTGGCTATTCTGGGTTCTTTATGATTCCATACAAATGTTAGGATTGTCTGTTTATTTCTGTGAAAAATACCATTGGAATTTTGATAGGAATTGCATTGAATCTGTATATTGCTTTGGGTAGTATGGGCATTTTAACAATATCAATTCTTCCAGTTCATGAGCACAGAATATCTTTCCATTTATTTGTGTTGTCTTCAATTTCTTTCATTAATGTCTTGTAGTTTTCAATATATTTCATAATATTTCTAAAATCATGTTTGATTCTAGACTTTTGATGTGACTTGATATGCTAATATTGTATTTAGAAAGTTAGTAGTTTTGTCTATAAATAGTTTTAATTCTTAGGTTTTCTTTTTTTTTTTTTTGTCCTCACAATATTAGATTTTGGCATTTGGATTGCATTAATTTTTGAAATGAATTAGAACTTTTCCCGAAAATGTTTTCATCTAGAAAATTTTTTCTAATGTGAAATCATCTGTCCTTTGGAAGTTTGAATAAACTCACACATAAAACTATTCATTGGAAATAATTTTTTGTGTGTGTGGTATGCGGGCCTCTCATTGTTGTGGCTTCTCCCGTTGCGGAGCACAGGCTCCGGACGCGCAGGCTCAGCGGCCATGGCTCACGGGCCTAGCCGCTCCGCGCCATGTGGGATCTTCCTGGACTGGGGCACGAACCCGTGTCCCCTGCATCGGCAGGCGGACTCTCAACCACAGCGCCACCAGGGAAGCCCGGAAATAATTTTAAATGACTTTTCAGATTCTTCCATTATTATTGGATCTTTTATATTTTCCATCAATTTTGGTCACTTAGATTTAATCAAGATTCTAAAATTTAATTGCATAGAATTTTTGTAGCTTCATTTTAAAAAGCAGCTCTTCCTTATCTATGTTTATATCTCCTTCTCAAGTTGTGCTTGTATTTTCTATCTTTTAGTCTTATGTAGACTCGCCAGAGGTAGTTTAGTTTATTGCGCCCCTTCTCTACAAACAACCTGCTTTGGACTGTATTTATAAATTCTAATAATTTTCAGTTTGATACTTCATAATTTTTGCATTATTATCATGATTCCTGCTTTTTTTTCAAATTCTAAAAATTTAGTGTGTGATTCCATATATTGGGTTTTATAATAGTAAGACAGTATTCATGACACCAGTTTTGTTACTGCATGAGATGACTGTTGGTAATATTATTTGCAAATGTAAATATGTATTTTATTTTCCCTATAGATTTGTGAGGCATGAAATTGTGTGTGTGTCTGCACACATGTGTATCACATGGGTATGAATGTTCATTATAGGATATATACCCGAATCTATCAAGATGTAAGATAATATGGTATTATAGCTTTCAAAAAGACTTCAAAGGTAGGTTGATTTTAGACTTTTGGTTCTTACAGTCCAAGAAAGGAAATGGTTTATTCTGTTGGTACCAGTAAGCAGGGAGGAAAGCAGACTCTTGCCATTCTTGGTAATTTACTCCAGGACTCTGTAAGATTTTGGTAAGAATATTATCACTTCTGTGTCATCAGGTTTTACTTGCTATTTTTTAACCTATTTCCTCTTCTTTATCCTTCAAAGCCATTGGAGTACGAAGTGGGTATTCTTAGTGATATTTTATATGCTTGACGATATGTATTAGATTATCTCCTATGTTTAATTTTCTCCACCAATCATTTTATCCATTTTTGGCTGATTGCAGCTTCTCCTGATTGCCTTTTATAAATGGAGAATAGAGGGACTTCCCTGGCAGTCCAGTGGTTAAGACTCTGTGCTCCCAATGCAGGGGATGCGGGTTCGATCCCTGGTCGGGGAAGTAAGATTCCGCATGCCATGCGGCACGGACAAAAGAAAAAAATTAAAAAAAAAAAAGAGAATAGAAATAAACCTTTATTTTTTTCAGATGTTGGGGGTAGGAGTTTATTAATTAATTAATTTTTGCGGTGTTGGGTCTTCGTTTCTGTGCGAGGGCTTTCTCTAGTTGTGGCAAGCGGGGACCACTCTTCATCGCGGTGCGCGGGCCTCTCACTATCGCGGCCTCTCTCGTTGCAGAGCACAGGCTCCAGATACGCAGGCTCAGTAGTTGTGGCTCACGGGCCTAGCTGCTCCGCGGCATGCGGGATCCTCCCAGATCAGGGCTCGAACCCGTGTCCCCTGGATTAGCAGGCAGACTCTCAACCACTGCACCACCAGGGAAGCCCCGTAAACCTTTATTTTTATGAGTTTGATTAACACTTAGGACAGGAACTCTGAAATGTCCACTGTTGATTAGATCGTTCACATTAGTGGTTTTATGTCTATTTCTATCTTTTTCTGACAGTTTGACTTTCTATACCATCTACATGGCTTGAATGAATGTTTAGGATTTCTGTACATTGCATGTTCTCTCTTGGTTGATGGTCATTCTGTTTTAAGTTTGTCGTTCCTTCCAACGATTACACTGGTGGGTTGCACCAAAATTTTTACTTTTGCTTACAGAGTCAGCTTTTTAGTTCTCTTTTTACTGTTAGAAATAACAGTGCTGTGGTGGCTATCCTTGTAGCTAATTTTTTAGCTCTGATTATTTGTATAAATTTCTTAAAGTAGAATTGCTGGATCAAAGAATAATCACATTTTGAGGCTCTGATACATATTCAAAAAGCCTAAACCAGCTTCCCCTTTCACCAGCCATGTGTGTACTGATATTTTTAATCTTTTTACATTGCAAGAGATGAAATGATAGAGACCTTTCTAAGTAGTTTTCTCAGGCTGCCGTAACAAATTACCATGAACTAGGTGGTTTAAAACAGCAGAAGTCTGTCATACGGAGTGAAGTCAGAAAGAGAAAAAGAAATATACCGTATGCCAACGCATATATATGGAATCTAAAAAAAAAAAATGGTACTGATAAACCTAGTGGCAGGGCAGTAATAAAGACGTAGACATAGAGAATGTCTTGACTTGAGGGCATGGAGAGTGGGGGGAGAAGCTGGGGTGAAGTGAGAGTAGCAGGGACATATATACACTACCAAATGTAAAATAGCTAGCTAGTGGGAAGCAGCCACATAGCACAGGGAGATCAGCTCGGTGCTTTGTGACCACCTAGAGGGGTGGGATGGGTAGGGTGGGAGGGAGGCTTAAGAGGGAGGGGATATGGGGACATGTGTATGCATATGGCTGATTCACTTTGTTATACAATGGAAATTAACACAGTACTGTGAAGCAATTATACTCCAGTAAAGGTCTATTAAAAATAAATAAATAAATAACCCAATATGTGTTTATAAAAAAACCCAAAAAACAGAAACTTATTCTCTGAGTTCTGGAGGCCAGAAGTCTGAAATCAAGGTGTGGACGGGGCCATGCTCCCTCTGAGGGCTCTGGGGAGGAATCTTGCGTTGCTTCTTCCAAATGCTGGTGGGTGCTGACCGTCCTTGGCTTGTAGACGCATCACTCCAAACAACCTCCATCTTCACGTGGTGTTCTTCTGCCGCTCTCTCTCTCTCTGTGTGTGTCTGTGTGACTGCTGGTCTTCTTCTAAGGACACCACTTGGATTTCGGGCCCACCCTAATCCATCATGACCTCATCTAACATAGCTAATTACATCTGCAGTGACCCTATTTGCGGATAAGGTCACATTCTGAAGTTCCCCATGGATGTGAATTTGGGAGGGGACGCTATTCAATCCAGAACAGTTGCCTTTATTTTTTTTTGGTATTCAGTTAAAAGAAAGGAATGGAAATCCGATTAGAAAAGTAAAATCTTACCCAGCAACCATAGGAATGATTGATTCCAGAACAGTTCCCTTTATCTTATGTTGGTATTATCTTCAGGGATAAACTGGATAAGCTTGTTCTTGATGTCTTCTTCCTTATTAATATGGATGTTAAATAGCTATATCCTACATGCCAAACTTCTCTATAATATTTTTAAAAATAAAATATATTGTGTGTTTACTTAGGAGGCAAATAGCTTTCCTTATAGTTTTATTGCTAACCTTTTTTTTTTTTCTTTGCGGTACGCGGGCCTCTCACTGTTGTGGCCTCTCCCGTTGCGGAGCACAGGCTCCGGACACGCAGGCTCAGCAGCCATGGCTCATGGGCCCAGCCGCTCCGTGGCATGTGGGATCTTCCCGGACCGGGGCACGAATCCGCATCCCCTGCATCGGCAGGCGGACTCTCAACCACTGCGCCATCAGGGAAGCCCTATTGCTAACCTTTAATGCTACTTAGTCATTTTTATTCTAGACAGCCCAAAACATTTAAAAGCTCTCTTTAGTGCAGGGGTCCCTGACCCCTGGGCCGTGGACCGCTATCGGTCTGCAGACTGTTAGGAACCGGGCGGCACAGCAGGAGGTGAGTGGAGGGTGAGTAAAGCTTCATCTGCTGCTCCCCATCATTTCCCCATCGCTCCCCATCGCTCCCCATCGCTCCCCCATCACTTCCCCATCCCTCCCCATCGCTCCCCCATCACTTCCCCATCGCTCCCCCTCGCTCCCATTCACTCCCCCATCACTTCCCCATCACTTCCCCATCGCTCCCCATCGCTCCCCATCACTCCCCATCACTCCCCCATCACTTCCCCATCACTTCCCCATCGCTCCCCATCACTTCCCCATCACCCCCCATCACTCACCCATCACCCCCCATCACTCCCCCATCACTCCCCTATCACTTCTCCATCACTTCCCCATCGCTCCCCATCACTCCCCCATCACTCCCCATCACTCCCCCATCACTTCTCCATCACTTCCCCATCGCTCCCCATCACTCCCCCATCACTCCCCATCGCTCCCCCATCACTGTCTCATCACTCCCCATCGCTCCCCATAACTCCCCATCACTCCCCCATCACTTCCCATTGCTCCGCATCGCTGGTATTGCTGCTTGAACCATTACCCCTCCAACCCCCACCCCCCTGCCATCCGTGGAAAAATTGTATTCCAGGAAACCGGTCCCTGGTGCCAAAAAGGTTGGGGACCGCTGCTTTAGGGAATTCCCTGGCGGTCCAGTGGGTAAGATTTGGCACGGCACTGCCGTGGGTCTGGCTTCAGTCCCCGGTGAGGGAACTAAGATCCCACAAGCCACAAGGCTTGGCCGTAAATAATAAATAAATAAATAAATAAAAGCTCTCTTTATCTATCCTTTTACTTAATCCTAAAATACAGAACTCATGGAAGGGAGATGTAGTGGAATTTAAAAGCTGATATGATGTAGAGCCAGAAGTCAAGTCTGTTTGAACTAACTGAAAATTGAGGCGTTTACATTTAGGATAAGTTATTTTTTTATTGAGGTATAGTTGCTGTACAATATTTTATAAGTTACAGGTATGCATTATAGTGATTCACAATTTTTAAGGTCCATTTATAGTTATTAAAAATATTGGCTATATTTCCCCTGTTGTATAATGTATCCTTGTAGCCTTTTTCATACCTCATAGTTTGTACCTCTTTGTAGGATATGTTATTTTTAAAGATGGTGTTGTCTAGGCTCACTAAGCCACCTGGATTCATTTGTTGTGAATGTCGTGGGCCTTCCAGTGGCTACACAGGATGGAGGACTTCAATTTCATGTTCCGTAGCATGGTCACGTGGACGGGCCAGAGGTGGGGTCCCCGAGTCGGGTGGTCCTCATCCCACTGCAGTTTCTGTGTGGTCGTGTGGTTTCCCAGCTTTCGCTCTTCTGGGCCTTCTTTTTGCATGTGGCGTTGCCTTAAAAATGGCAGAGGATATATAAGTTCCCTTTTCCAGTAAAGTCGAGAGCTTCCTTGTCTTTTCTGTAAATCTGCACTGCTGTGCTGGTCCCGGGGGATGCTGACCGAAATGGAGAGGGCAGGTTTTAAGAAATTCAAACGTCGGGTGAAATAGAATACGTAAAAATTCTGTTATAATACCGTGCAATGGATATTATGGTTGAGAGGTTTTAACAGTGCTATGGAGAGACAGAAGAGCGAGGAATCACTTATTTCATTGAAGTGGGTCTTCAGGGGAAGCTGATGAGAGGAGATAAGGTCTGACTGTTTTTTTTGTTTGTTTGTTTCAAATTCTGGCTTCTGCAGTATCAAACAGTGGTTTGTAAGGATGCTACTTGGTTCTGATGTGCCGAGTCCCATTTTAAGGCGGAATTTCATACCTGGGATCGCTGATGACCTTAGGCTTGTATGATCATTTGCTTAATGTATGGTGACAATGAGGCTAAACTCTCAGTCTCTGCTCCCATCAGGCCCTGTCTACACTCGTCACCAGCCAGCTATTTTGAAATCTTATATGTGGAACCTAAAAAAATGATACAAAAGATCCAGGCACTGGTGCATCCTGACAGCAGGGATAGGTCAGGACCCTAGGGTCTGCGAGGCTGTGTCTGTATAGACGGTCAACCAAGAAAGCAAGTCCTGTGTTTTGTTTTATAATCACCGTTCTTCGTCCTTGACTAGTAGTATAGTCCCCGGAGAGGAGGACTGTTGCAAGCTGGAGAGGACCACTGGTGGGGCTAGAGGGTCATGCACATGTGCCCCGGAGCAGCACATCTGTACAGCATCGGATTGCGCAAGGGAAGCTGAAGCACATCTGGGCGCTTCCAAATTGCACGCAGAAAGCATTTGGATATTTGTACTTCCTTAGCGCTGCAGACAGAAGCTAAAGCTCCTCTGTAGCATCTGAGAACTGCACCCAAAACATCCCTGAGCATCTTGCCATCATTATTAAAAAAATATGGCTTGGAGTGTGGGATCCAAACTGCCACTTGAAAGGCTTCCGAGCATATTTTTGAATCCTCTCGGAATGGATGCTGGAAAAGGAAGCAGGGGAGCATGAAGGAGTGATGGGGAATAAGAAAGCAGCCGGGGTTTGGGGGGGAAGCCGCTTTTTAGATGACTTCCCATGAGTCTGAGAAAATAATACGTGGCTGAGTTACAGAAAGAATACCACTTGTAGATTTTTTCCTTTTTTTTCCACCTTTTTCTTGAAATATAATTGCCATGTAACATGATATTAGTTTCAGGTGTACAACATAATGGTTCAATATATGTATATACTGCAAAGTGATCACCACAGTTAGGTCTAGTTAACATCTATCACCACATACAGTTACATATTTTTTTCTTGTGGTGAGAACTTTTAAGATCTGCTCTCCCAGCAACTTTCAAATATACAATACAGAATTATTAACTATAGTCACTATGCTGTACATGCAAGGTTAAATTTTTCAACAGCTTTATTGAGATAACTCACACACATACCGTCCACCAATTTGTTGAAGTTCGCAATTCAGTAGCTTTTGGTATATTTCAAGAAACGTGCAACCATCATCACAGTCACCTCTAAAACATTTTTATCGCCTCAAAAATAAATAAATAATCCCGAACCCTTTAGCCCACGGCTATATACTTTTGAGCTGTGATTCTGCTGTATAATTCTGAGCTGAGATTGTCAGTTTACTGTTTCTTACTTTTTTTTACTACTTACACCAGACATCCCTAAATTCCAAGGGGAACTGGATATTGAGGAAGCCATCGAGTTTATAAAAAGGATACAGGTCTTACTTCCTTTTAAGCATCAGTGATATACCTCAGCCCTTGGCAGTATCAGTTATGTGTTATCTTTAAGTGAACTAAATAGTATCAGGTCCATATAAAATATTGGGTCTTTAAGTATGTAAGCTCATCTTTTCAACATTTTTGGTAATGTTTGCAGTTTACGATGACCATTCCTGAGAAATAAGCATGCTGTTAGAACGAAATAACATTATTCCACTCACTCTCCTTAATTTTTATTTAGTAGACCGTATAAAGGGTAATCACACATAAAATGTCACTTCCTGGGAGCATCCTCCCCCAGTTCTTTTACTTTCCCATTCTTTCTGGAGACTGTTTCATGTCTTCTACTCATCACTCCAATAACTCTTTCTTCTGCCTCATTTCTCAGCTGATGATGTTACTTTTCTCCTTTTACTGATGGAAGCCAACCTCCTGCAACCATGTCTACTCAGCTCCCAGCATCGGTGCCCTCACTGTCGGCTGCCCCTGTTCTCACAGGTGATACCTAATGCCAGTTCCTCCAGATGTCCCATCTCTCCCACCATCACTCCCACCACCACCCCCTCTCTCTTCTATGTCAGCTCTTTTGTTTCTCTGCTGGATCGCTCCTATCAGTATATAAACGTCCATCCTCTTAAAAGAAACAAACAACACTCCTTGATCCCCATCACTGCCACCAACTGCCACCCCGGGTTTTTGCAGCAAATTTTCAAACAGTCGTTTACATTCACTGTCCGTGGCTTCTCTTCAGCCATCCCATTTTACACCTGCTCTGGCCTTTCCCCTGATCTCTCGCTCTGTGGCAGCTGCTTTGTGAAGTTCATCAGTGACCCCACGTTGCTGAATCCAGTGGGCAGTTTTCAGTCTCCGTCATCTTGGCCGGTCAGCGGCGTTTGACCCAGCTCGTCACTCCCTCCTCCTCCGTGTTCCTTCTTTCCTTGGTATCCAGCTCATCTCTCCACCTGCTCTCTGCTTGCTGTCGCCTGCTGGTCCATCTCCTTCGGTGGCTTCTTCCCTTTTCTCCAGACTTTTAATGATAGGGGCCCCAGAGTTCAGTCCCCGGTCCTCTTCTCTCTCTCCGCTCATCCCTTTGGTGAAAGCAAGCAGCCTTAGGAATTGACGTGACCTCGGTTTCTTGATTTATTCATAGCTCCCAGATTTGTGCTTTCAGGCCAGACTTCTCTCCCAAAAAGCCCAGACTCATATATTCAACTATGTTTTAGACATTTCTGTTACAATACCTAATAGACACCTTTAACATGACATTGATGAACTGAGCTGATTGCCAGCCCCCTCCAACCTGCTGGGAGCCCCATTTCCTATCTCCTGTTGATGGCAAGGCCATCCTTCTGTTGTTTAGGCCCAAATGTTGGAACCATGTTCTGTGTCTCTCTCTCTCTTTCACACACACACGCACACACACACATGCACACACGCACCCCAAGTCCAGCTTGTTAGGAAATTCCGGCTGCTTCACCTTCGTGAACCACCTGTTCCCTGCTCCCATCTTTGCCTGCCTACCATCTCTCATCAACACCGAGTCAGAGTGAGCCTTTAAAAACATAAATTGGATTACATCACTCTTCTGTTCAAAGCTCACTAAGCCGGTCACCATTTCACTTGGAGCCAAAGTCCTCACAAACGCCTCCCAGACCCTACGTGCTCTGCCCCTCTGCCCACACTCTTCCCATCATTCTGTCTGCTCCATCCACACTGGCCTCCCTCTGGGCTGTTTCCTAAACACACAGGGAAGCTCGTGCTCAGGGCCTCTTGATCTAGCTGTTCCTTCCTCTTCCATATCTATTTTGCTTCCATGCCAGTTTTCCAGGGAGGTCCACCACGATTGCCTTGCTTCCTTCCCCCGCGTCCTACCCCACTCCCATCACTTGAATTTGCTTGTATCACTCTACAGCAAGCCCCCTACATACGAACCTTCAAGTTGTGAACTTTCAAAGATGCGAACGTGCGTTCGCATGTCCAATCACGTAAGTTAGTTCACGTGTCTGATGTACATTGTCATGTGCGTGCGTCCTCTACAAGTGGTTGTGCTTTTGTGTACTTTACTGTACAGTACTGTATAGACTACAGTAGTACAGTATCTTTATTTCAAGCCCAGGATGTCCAGGAGCAGGTGTAAAAGCAACAGTGCTGTAGCTGGTACTGCTGAGATTCACGACTCAGGAAATGGCAAGGGGATTTTCTTTATTTGAGGAGGCACTGTTAGTTTTTGAGGCACAGGACCCAAACGTAGAACGGTACACGAAGGTTGCAGCAGCCATTCAGAATGCAATCCAGTGCTACCATGTCATCTGTGATGAGAAAAAAAGAGCTACTACCCAGACATCACTGGATTGTTTTCTCAAGAGGATAGATACAATTGAATCCAGCAAGGAACCTGAACCTATGCCATCAACATCAGGCATGAGTGAAATTGCAGCTTGCCCTCCGTCTCCTGTTGCTGGCGATCCTGCAGCTCTACCATCTCCCACCTCCTCTCCCTCCTCCAGTCAGTAACTCTTCCTGCCTGTTCACTTGATGCCAGCCCCTGTGTGCCAGCTGTTGTACTGCACTGCTGTACTTTTCAAGGTACTGTACTGTCAGATTAAAAACGTTTATTTTTTGTGTGTGTTTGTTTTTTCTGCATTATTTGTGTGAAAAGCCTTATAAACCTATTACAGTGCAGCACTATATAGCCGATTGCGTTAGTTGGGTACCTAGGCTAACTTGGTTGGATTTACGAACAAATTGGACTTAGAACCTGCTTCTGGAACGGAACTCGTTCGTATGTAGGGGACTTACTGTACTTTTAATTTTTCCGTATTTCTTGCTACCTCTAATATGCTGCCTGTTTCCACTACTGAACCCTGAGCTCCCAGTGAGGGGGGTCCTGTCTATTTTGTTGACTGATAAGGCCCAAGGGCCTGGGACGGGGTCTAGTTACTTAGATTCTGGTACGTAGTAGGAGCTTAATGCAGGTGTGTTGGATGAACGAAGAGGCCTTGGTTCAATCTGACGGAGCCCTTCTGTGTGCTCCTCCCGGAAGAGCTCTCCTTTCTTCTTGAGAGGGGATGATCAATTCCTTGGTGATCAAAGGCGCCATCTTTTTGTTTTGTGTTCTACCTTAGGTGGTAAGAACAGGCAATCTTTTCGAAGGCGTACGTTCCACGTGATCAGGACCGTGGCCTCTGCAGTGCTGGTAGCGGCCAAAGGAACGTTCACGTGTGACTGTGGACGTCAGGTCCTGCAGCTCGGTGGCCTGCAATCTGCTCTCACGATAGGACCAACTGACTACTTACCGCAAACTGGGGCCCCAGCGGAAGCTATGTGCCTGAAACTTGAGCTAATGTTTAAAACTTTGTGCTTTGGGGGATGCACGTTTTTGTCCTGTCTTTCCCCGGAACTTTTTGTTTCAAAGAAGAGCAGTGGTGTGGGTGACCTCTGGCCCCCTGTGACATTTGCCTGCTATCATTAGCAAGCATCCTCTCAGCTGGGACCCGGCTGGGTCCTCCACGTCCTCAGGCCCAGGAGGCAGCGCATCTGCTCTCTCCACTTGATTTCTCAATCGGGCGGCACCTGAAATCTGTTTTTGCTATCATTTGATTATGTGTCTCATTCAGTTAGTAGACTTGGAGCCCATGAAGGCAGAGCTATGTGGTATCTGTCTTGGGACAACTGACCTGTGGCCCAGTCTCACCCATGTCTGGATTTAATGAATAATGTTCATAGAATTGTGAGTATAGATATTACCTGAAGCACAGCCTCTTCAGAAGTTCCACATGAGGCAGATGGAAACCGTTCTGGAGATGGATGGTGGTGATGGTTCTACCACAATATAAATGTACTTAATGCCACTGAACTGTGGTTAGGATAGGGACTTCCCTGGTGGTCCAGTGGTTAAGGCTTCGCCTTCCAGTGCAGGGGATGCCAGTTCGATCCCTGGTCGGAGAACTAAGATCCCACATGCCTCGGGGCCAAAAAACCAAAACATAAAACAGAAGCAGTATGGTAACAAATTCAATAAAGACTTTAAAAATGGTCCACATCAAAAAAAGAAAAAAAAAAGGGTTAGGATAGTAACCTTTTGTGTGTTTGACCACAATACAAAAAATTGGGGGAAAAATTATGCATGAGGCATCCCATCAGCATATGATACTGTTGTATTGTCTTACTGGACAAGCCGAGAGATCAGGAGGCTCGGAGAATTTCTACTGAGGGGCGTGGAATTGTTGACATTAGTTTTGCGCTATTAAAAATACCCATTGGGCTTCCCTGGTGGCGCAGTGGTTGGGAGTCCGCCTGCCGATGCAGGGGACACGGGTTCGTGCCCCGGTCCGGGAAGATCCCACATGCCGCGGATCGGCTGGGTCCGTGAGCCATGGCCGCTGAGCCTGCGCGTCCGGAGCCTGTGCTCCGCAACGGGAGAGGCCACAACAGTGAGAGGCCCGCGTACCGCAAAAAAAAAAAAAAAAAAAAAAATAGCCCTTTCTTGTCTCTGCTGATTCATCTGTGTTTTATAATTTGGTTCACTCTATCATTTGTCTTTGGTTTCTGTGTCTCTTTGATAAACTGCTTACTCATGATCATCCTTCCGTCGAATTGAACATTTAAACTTTCTACATTATAAAGCCACAGACAAGTAGAAGTGGAGATCAGGGATCAAAGGCTTGGGTCCTGGGGTCAGACTGGGTTTTTAACCCAGCGCTGCCGTTGACTACATGTGTCCTTGGACTTTTAGCACCTCGGGAAGGTCCCAGGAGGAAGGACCAAGCCTGTCTCATCGGCTGTCCCCATGTGCCATGTTTTGAATATAGATGTATACTAGACAAAATTATTCTACTAATATTAATTTTTTGGTATAATAATGGTATTGTAGTTCTATAGGAGAATATCCTTATTCTTAAAAGACATGTGCTGAAATACTCAGAGTGGGAAGAACAACAGCAACCTGTTTTTCTCCCTCCATTCTCTACCATTGTTTAAAGAATAAAGTCCAAAGTCAAACCTGGTCTTGTTATCCTAGAAATACTTCTGCCTTACCTAGAAATACTCCTTAGGATTTTTATAAACAAAAGAGTTTTGATTCTAAATGCAGTTTTAAGTATTGTTTTCAATTTAAATGAAAGTCATTTGAATTTCAAGCGTCCCAGGACAGTGCCTTCATTTGGACCAGGATGGTTGCAAGTATCCTAGAGAATTCACAAGTCAAGCAACTCTTTCATGTAAATGTGCATATTTTTTCAGTCTAGAGCAGGCCGATATGACATTTGATATAGAAATAAAAAGTTGCCAAACTTATTTTGGTATTCTGACTTGAGCTCAAGAAATGAAAAGGGGAGAGTAGAATAAATATATTTCATTAAAAAAACAAGCCCCCAGTGGGAGCTCAGCACGTTCGTGAACTGGACAGGAGTCAGTGAATAAACAAACAGGGGCGTCTCCTTACTGTAGTATGTGTTTTCTGTCCAATAGCTTGGCGGATGCCTCGCGATTGCGGGAAAGGTTTCACAAGTGCCGAGGGGACAGGGCAGAGCCTCTGTGTTCTTCCTGGTCCCCGGGCCTGGCCTGCTTCCTCAGCCCCCTCTGGGCAGTGGAGCCTCGGAGCTGGGCAGCTAGAGGATGCGATGATCAATAATCCACCTTCAACCCAAGTCCAGAGCAGGCAGCACAACTAGCTGAAGACTCAGGAGGTAGCTCCTTGGAGGAATTCCTCACTGAACTAAGTTTTGGACCTTTTATTTTGCTCGATAGCCTAGGGCTAGAGAAGCAGGTTGTCTGAGACACATGAAAGGTGAGGAAATGGCTGGGAGTCCATTTGCATGACCGGTGGGCTTGTGCTGCCTTGGGCATCTGTGTGCATGCATTCCTGTCTTATTCTGCTTTTTTCCCACTAACTGTGGAGTTTTGGGGGGCCAAGCTGGGCCAAGCACCTGGAGAGAGAGATTCTGAAAGAGAGGAGAAAGTCACATATATGTGTGTTTGTCAGGGGGGGTGGTGGGGGGAAAGATACTTTCAGGATTCTTGGCCCCAAGGACTGCTTTTGATCCTGGATGGGGGCAGAGGAGAAAGATTAGAAAACTGAGCCGACAGATCTGTTCTCATGAGGGATTTTGTGTGATCTATGGGCCTAAACAGGATTTGTTAGGACCTCGGGGCAAAGGAGCGCACAGGACGGTGGAAGGGGCGTTCTCTGCACCTCTGCTTGGAACCCAGCTCCCTTCTGGCACCTTGGTGAATCTTTGCGGCCACCTTTGGGTCAGCACCAGTTTCTGTGGGCTTTGAGTAAAAATGTTAAATGCAGTTGAAGTAGGATTTCGGTCAGGCTGCCCAGGGCATCTGTGTGCATCTGATTTGATAATCTGGCTGGCCAGCCTGTGTGGCCATCCTTCTCCATCATTCTGTCTGTGACTTGAGCTCAGTCGACAAGTTCAGACCTGCCGCAGTAAGAAGGTTCTGGGGCTTGTACTGTCCATGGTTGAGCGCGTGTGCTCTGGGATTCGGCAGACCGAGGTTTCATCTGATGGCTGTGTGACCTTGAGGAGCTTTCTTTCCCTCTCTGAGCTTTGGTTTTCTCATTGGCAAGTGGGAATAATAGGATTGTGATGAGGATTTAAGGAAATCAGAGCTCTGAAGTGTTTGTGCAGCCTGACATTCAATAGCTAGTGGTATTGCTGTTCGTACTGTTATCCATCTTAGTGTATGAGTTGGAACCCACTTACTCGTATAGAATGTTTTCTGCTTTTCTATACAAGCTGGTAAGCACTTAACCCATTTCCTGCCCACAGGTTGTTTAAGGGAGGCTGCTATCACTTCCATTTTTCAAAATGAAGAAACAGAGGCCCAAAGAGGTGGAGTTTGATTCCTCAGCTCACAGAGCTGGACTGAGTTGCAGCAGGCGAGCATTTCGGGGGAACTGGTCCAGAGCGCTTTGTTCTGCCAGTGTCACGGGCACACGGCAGCGCTTAAAAACACGTGTATCACTCCGTTGGTCACAGACACACAGGTGAATGGAACATCACCTAGGTGGTGTGGTGGTGTGGTTTTTTTTAAATTGAAGTATACTTGATTTACAGTGTTGTGTTAATTTCAGGTGTACGGCAAAGTGAATCAGCTATACATGTCTCTCTCTCTCTCTCTCTATCTATCTATCTATATATATATTCTTTCTTAGATTCTTTTCCATTATAGGTTATTACACAATACTGAGTAGAGTTCCCTGTGCTATACAGCAGGTCCTTGTTGTTTATCTGTTTTATATATAGTAGTGTGTATATGCTAATCCTAAACTCCTCATTTATTCCTTCTCCCACCTTTTCCCCTTAGGTAGCCATGAGTTTGTTTTCTACGGCTGTGAGTCTATTTCTGTTTTGTGTATAAGTTCATTTGTATCAATTTTTAGATTCTACATATCAGTGATGCCCTATGATATTTGTCTTTGTCTGACTTACTTCACTTAGTATGATAATCTCTAGGTCCAGCCATGTTGCTGCAAATGGCATTATTTTCATTGTTTTTATGGCTGGGTAATAGGTTTTGGTCATCTAGTAGTTTTTCGAGGTCTCTCTTGGACCTTAATATACTCGAAAGGTTGCACGAGATGGCCTCTCAGGCAGCAGGCTGCCTTTATATAAATCAGACAGGACAGCTATCCCAGGCCTCTGCAGACAGAGTGCCTGTCAGCATGGGGGGAGAGGTTGGGCTGAGAGCTGACATCTGGAGATCACGTGTCACCGGCATCCCCTTAATCCTCACGGCAAGCGCACTGCCATCGTCACACTTTGCAGATGAGGAAACGGCGCTGGGGAGATCACTCGTGCGCCGAGGGTAGTGAGGGCCAGGGCTTGAACCCTGGCAGCCAGGCTCCAGACCTGCGCTATCACCCTCTGTGCGGCCCTGGCGGGCGGGGGCGGGGGGGCGCTGATGAGCACAGTTCATCAAAAACGCACTCGGAACCGACAGATGAAAGAGGAGGCCTGCGAAGACGCGAAGGTTCCTTTGTGAACCGAAATGTGCTTTCGTTTTCTCTGTGTCAGCAAAGAGTCACCGCGAACTCCCAGGTCGCCCACCCCGGCAAAGGGCTGATTTATGAGGATTTGCTCAAGTCTACCAGCTGGTTAACGACAGGACGCTTTTAACGTTTCAAGGGGAGGAAATGAATCAATAGGCATTGGGGGTGAAGCCAGCCAAGTCCCTGGGGTTGGCTGAAAGGTGAATTCAGTTGAAAGAAGTTTTGACACAAAGCTGACATCTCTAGACCCAATTCTGAACCAGACCACCCAGTAAACAAAGAGTCAGGAAATTAGAATTTGGGGGGTCAGTTCCCCGTTTCTCACAGAGAAGGATCTTCAAAAGAAATCTCTGTGTGTCTTATTGGGGGGTGGAGGAGGTTGTGTGGTTTAGGTGGAATTAGTCAGACGGAAAAGAAAAGCTAGTTGCCCAGATAGTAACAGGTAATGCGCACCTTTGCTTCATTTTAAATTTGATAAAATAGCCATTTGAAGTTTTTGAACACTTAGACTATTTATATTTTATATTATATCCTATTAAAGACGTGCACATTTGCAAGCCTTTTATCCCACAGAGAACATGAAACCATTCTACAATTTTTTTTTTTAGTCCAATACCATAAGGAATCTACTTTACATCGCTTTTTTGTCCTTTGGAAGAAATATAAAATGAGGGTGTTTTTGTAGAATTAACATAATGGGCCAAGATTTCTATAATTCTTCAATGTGTCTCAGAAAGAGAAGCCATGAGGCAGTGGTCCAGTGTATAATGACCAAAAAGATAAAGTTGTAAGAACTGAAATGGAAACGGACAAGGTCTGTTTTGGTCCTTAGGTTTTCACAACCATCACTTTTCTTGGGTTGCTTCCACACTGGAGTGAACACAGACCCCTCCTGAGGGCCATTGGCTGTATTTCGGTTAATGTTCCTAAAGAATTCCCTGAGGTTCTTTCTGCTTTGGGAGAATCGGTGGCTCAGAAAACCCTTTGTGCTCATAAGAGGAGCCAGTCTTCTGGCAGGCCCATTTTGGGATTCACATGAGGAAAGGGAAGGAGAACTGGAAAATACAGGAAAAAAATGGTAGGAGACTATGATAATATTTATTTGCTTCTAAATCCGAATAAATGGGCAGCTTTCCACAAAAGCAAACATTGACTACAAACTCATTATCCAGCTCTGTGCAGGATACTCATTCATTCATGCTGCTGGACTGATTGCAGAGACTCAGAAAGTAGTACTCGTACAATTAAAAAAATCCCTTTTTAGAAATGAGAGCCAGACTTGGGCCTTAGAAGTAAGTAACTTCTAGTTGCTTGGGATGTAATGAAAGAGAAGGGAGGGAAACGCTCTCAGTGTGTGTTAGGCTTTTCGATTGATTCCTTTAGAACACTTCTTGCACACCCGTGTGTCTGTCCAGGGCAGCTCTGCGAGCCCAGCCTGGTGCTCATGAAAGGCTCCATCTCTCCAGGTGAGCCAGGCATTTCATGAGCATCTCTGGGGCATGTGCCTGGTGCAGTATGCAAAATAAAAAAATAAAGTGTTAACAGTAAATGATGATTTGTGTTCCCTGTACTCCAGAGAAAATCCCAGGTCGGCTGCTGAAGGCTTTTCCCTTACTCCTGGGCAGCCGGTGGGAAGCCCAGGTCCGAGTACGGACCGGGAGAGCTGGGTTGCCTTGGTGCTGTCCATCTCCACTGCACACATTACTGAGGTACAGAGCCTCTGAGATGGGCTGTGACCAAGGAAGGGGGCGGTAAACATGTGTGCAACCCATACATTTACCAGGATGTGGGATGATTTTGAGACCAGTTCCTCCCTTTAGCCCATTAAGCATCTAACACTTTTTCATTTTACCAGCTAATTCTGCTGGTTGACAGAAATGCCTATCTCCCAGACTCTCCAACTCTAGGGGTACGCCATGGTGACCACCATGATTGTTCTGCATCTCGTCACCCACAGGCAGTGGTGGGGCAGGGACGGCACGCAGGGAATCTGGCTGAACTGAGATATTTGAACTGGAACAGCACGTGTGAATCCTGCAGAACCCGCTCTCCTCCACTTTTGGAGCAGTTAACGTGATTTTATTCTTAGAGTCAGTGTGAGGGCACACTCTGTTCCACTTTTATGGGTGAAAAATACATTCTCTTCTCCTACCCTCCCTGCCAAAAAAGCATCATTAAAATGTAAGAGAGAGTTTTTGGTAGAAACAGTGAAACCAGATCATGCCCCAGTCTTGGGTCCTTTCTTTATTCTCCCCTGTATCTTCAACCTCGACATGGATAATAAATGTCACATGTTTTCTGCATACCCTTGGAAGGAATGCCTTTGGAAGGAATACCCTTGGAAGGAATGCCTTTGGAAGAAAGCTTTGGAAACTGTGTAAACTTGAGTGTTTGTGAGAAGCCCCAGATCCCAGGGCCCTTGATTCTCAGTTCTCTATTCTTTTTATCTCATTACACTTTCTGTGGCCTGTAGCATGTGAATATGGCTCTCTAATAACAAAAGTGGTACTTAATTGATATAGAAAATATTGAAAAACATAGCTAAAGAAAACAAAAATCATCCTTATTCTGTGACTCATGTGTAGATGAAAATGAACATTTTAGTACATTTCCTTCTAGTCTTTTTTCTACACGTGTGTATCTTTCACATGGCTTCAGCAGAGCGACATAGGAGTTGGAAATTCTCCTATTTTATTCCTTAAGTACTTAGACTCACTACGTCCTTCTCAGTTCCTCATAGGAAAGGATTTTTAAAGTCTTGAAGTTTTCACTTAGGGGGAAGGTTCTGCCCCTTACAGAAGGCAAAAATATGCCACTTAGTGAAACCCATGATACGGTTACTCCTGCGATAGAAAAGGCCGTGAAATTGTATCTCATCCAGACTTCTGAGCAATCTTTGAAAATTTTGCAATCAAGGTTGCTTTTGAATCTGACACTTACTAGGAGCAGAGGTGAGAAGCTGGGCGGGGTGAACTGATAATACAGTGCCCAGAGCTACATAGGGTCAGAAGGGCCTGGAAATGGTGTGAGTTGGCAATGGAAGACATTGCGGCTTTTATAGAACCATGCAATTGCACATAGAATGATTAATATGTAACCGTGTGCTGAGTCAACTGGGTCGTTGCTGCAGGGAAGAGAAACAAATGAATCCTCACAGGTTATATTTTGTCTGGGGAATGAGGGTTAAACTGGGTATGGACTCACAGAATGTCTGATACCTCCTTCCCACCCCCAAGGGGGGTTTAGCAAAGAAATGCCCAAGCAAATACTTGATTGTGGCAATCACGGTGAGAGTTCTGGCATTTCTTTTCTTTACCATTAACTCATATTTCGAAAAGACCAAAGGCTTTCTTAAAGGGCCAATAGGTACTATATAGAAGAAATTATATTAGGGCTATAATATTTAAGCTTGAAACAGCTCTGAAAAGACACATTTATTTCTGAATTAATCATTCTTTTAAAGCTTTTTTTTAAAATTTTAGAAATAGAAGAGAAGTAAAAAGACTCATCATCGACTTCCCAGTGATAACCACGGCTACTAACATTTTGGTACCCCCACTCCCTGCTCTCTCCCCTCCCAGCCCCTTTTCTCTCTGCTTTGTGGATATTATTAATCTCCTAGTGTGGTCATTTAGGAACTTTATCCCTTCTCTTATAAATCATGTTTCAGTGAACATCCTTGTAGCTAAGTCTTTGCCAGGAACCTAAATTACTGCTTTGGGTACGTACCCAGCAAGGGCAGGATTGGGTCAAGCAGTATATGTAGTTAAGACTTGTCACAGAGGTGTACAAAGATGTGAGTATATAAAATATACTCCTTTTACCCACTGATAACAGTGTTTTCTCCATTACTCAGCCTTTACCAGCACTTCCTAATTTGGTATCAAGGCAAAACCACAAAACAGTATCATATTTCAGTTTTCACTTCTTTCATTATGTAATGAAGTAGAAAACTAGTTGCCATTTTCTTACACATTTAAATTTCTTCTTCAATGAATTGCCTCTGTATGTCAGTTCTGTCCCACCCCCCATTTGGGGAGTTCTTTTTATGATAGAATAACATTTAAAAAAAATTTTTTTAATTGAAGTATAGTTAATTTACAACGTTGTGTTAGTTTCAGTTGCATAGCAAAGTGGTTCCCTTATACATATATATATATATATGTGTATATATATATACGGGTATATTCTTTTTCAGATTCTTTTCCGTTATAGGTTATTACAAGATATTGAGTATAAGTTCCCTGTCCGCTACAGTAGGTCTTTGTTGTTTACCTGTTTTATATATAGTAGTGTGTATATGTTAATCCCAAACTCCTAATTTATCTCCCCCACCCACCCCACCCCGCTATCCCCTTTGGTAACCGTAAGTTTGTTTTCTATGTCTGTGCATCTGTTTCCTTTTTGTAAATACATTCATTGGTATCATTTTTTTAGATTCCACATACAAGTGATATCACATGGTATTTCTCTTTCTCTTTCTGACTTGCTTCACTTAGAATGATAATCTCTAGGTCCTTCCATGTTGCGGCAAATGGCATTATCTCGTTCTTTTTTATGGCTGAGTAATATTCCACTGTATATATGTATTGATAGCACAACTTCTTTATCCATTCATCTGTCGATGGACATTTAGGTCATTTCCATGTCTTGACTATTGTAAATAGTGCTGCTGTGAACATTGGGGTTCATGTATCTTTTCAAATTATGGTTTTCTCTGGTTATATGCTCAGGAGTGGGATTGCAGGATCATATAGTAACTCTATTTTTAGTTTTTTAAGGAAACTCCATACTGTTCTAGAATAACAGTTTTTATATGTGGCAGATATAAGCTACCTAAAATACACAGCCACAAGTTTCATATTTAAGAAAGAGCGCTTATGAATGGGAGCACATGAGACAGGTCTGAAGAAGAGGACATTTAAGAACTGTCTGGAAGTTTTTAGAACTGACACTTAACCACTGTTTCCTGAAGGAAATATGCATGTAGGAAAATGCTCATATCATAAGTTGCCTAGTTCGATGATTTTCACAAACCAATCATATTTATGAAACCAGCACCAAAACCCAGAAACAGATGGTCACCAGCAACTTTGAGTCCCCATCCCTGACTTCTACCGGCATGGACTAGCTGTGGCTGTTTTTTGTACTTTATAAATATGTTATCTGGCTTCTCCTCTTTTGCTCTACATTATGTTTACAGGATTCATCCACATCTTGTGCAGTTTTGGGCGTTCATTCACTTTGTTCTATTGCTATTCTGTTGTATGAATAACGCCACAATTGACAAATCCTTCCTGCCATTGACGGGCACTGGCAGTTTCAAACGTTTGGTTACAAATGGTACTGGTGTAAATATTCTAGTTCATGTGTTTCGGCACCCCTGGTGTTGGAAGTGGAGCTGATATCTTAACAAACTTTCATGGGCTCACATGCTTCTTTTGTCCTCTCCAACCACCTCTCGAGCCAAGTATAGAGCAGCATGGACTTGAAATGCAAATGTTTCTGTTTTGGCCTTTCCTGCTGTTCCTTTTAGTAAGGATGAGAGTAATGAAGTTCCCTTAACAAGGTACTGATATAAATTGTGGATAATGACTGTTGGCTTCAGCCTGGGCTCTCATCTCTACATGAAGAATTACATTTTCCATTCTGTTATTTTCTTCTTCAGCCCTTGACTCACCCTACTAAATGGAAGGTTCAAATTGTCTTAAGTGGAAAGAGTTTATTAATGTATTGGTCTTACAAGCAACCTCTCTCGGTTTACTAGTTAAATGAAAACCACATCTTTGGGGCAAGAAATTGGATGGAGGCCATGTGCGTGCGTGACTTGAGGTTGAGATGTACCGAATCTAGATCACGCTGCTGTGTGATCTTCTGGTAGAATTAAATAAAAGGCATTAAAAAAATTTATAGCTGCCTTTTACCAGCTTTATGTCTGATTTTTTTTCTCTCTCTAGATGCTTTGGCTGACATGAGTTTTGAAGTTCTGCCATATTCACTTATCAGCCTATGGCAAATGCAGTCCTACCAGAGTGAAGACGAAAGGCCCAGAATTAAAAAAAAAAACAAAAAAAACCCATGTGCTACATAAGAATCCCCTACCTTTTAAGGAATTGGAAGAGTTACCTTTATTTCCCTTACCCCTTCCTTGCTCTCTCTCTCTTTTTCTCTGAATGTGTAGAAAAAGGTTCAATTCTTAACTTCTTTTTGTTAGTCTTTAATCCATCAATTGTATGTATATCTATTTAACAGTCATCCATGCTTTCCAAAACACATCTAACATGACAATTCAACATCTCAAGGTGGACCAAAATGTTTGTTGCCGTATTTCCAATGTTGTGGGTATCTCTGTAAACTACGAATCACTTTGTATTTCTCTCATCTACATGGGCTAAATTTTCATCTCCACAGCAACTTCCATGAGGTGAATATTAAACACATGAAAAATCTCAGGCAAGTCTGGGGTAGGGTAGTTCCTATCCGTTTCTCTGGCCCTTTATCTGTTTGCATATTTTCATTCTCCTTGCTTTAGTGTCCGTAAGAAGGACACCGTCCTTAAATTGATGAATAGCAAGATAATCTTCTTCCTTGATAACCTGGCAACAGTAAACAGGGGCTTAAAAGAGTCAGAACCAGCCCCTGGCAAAAGGCTGTCATAGGTGACTCCCCTCTGTCGCTCACTCCCTTGTTTGTCACCTCACCCTGGTTTGGAGCTGTGTTTTCACTTTGGGCGTCTTGTTTCTTGGGGTCCCCTTGCCAGGGCCCACATGGACACCCCAGTGTCCTTTCCTCTGGGGCTTGATTCTAATCAGATAGATGCTGAGCTGCCAGCCCTGGAAACAACATCGCTATAAGACAGTAACTGCAAGTCCCACCCCATTCATTCAATTATTTATTCATCCCCAGAATGATGCTCTAGTACCTGTGGTATGCCAGGCAGAAGAGGTGCCAGAGCTCGCAAGATTGAGCCCCTGCCCTCTAGGAGCTTATATTCTAGTAATGGAGATGTACAAGTATATAGTCCATTAGTAGTGTGGGTAGTGTGAGAGATACCCTGTAGGTGTTGGGTGGGGAGGGAAGCAGCCTCAGAGGATGGGGAAGGAGAGGGCTGAAGGCGGTCCCTTTCACTCGGAGCCCTTATTCAGGCCCGGAAGTTTGGGGTTGGTTGTGTAGACCCCTGAGCTTCCTGGAAGGTTTGTGAGCAGAGAAGCGACATGTGTTTCTAGAAGGTTTTTAGGCATTGGAGTGAGAATCATCTGGACTTTTAACATTGCTTCGGTTTTCAGAAATCCCCAGAGAGTTTGCTTTTGCACTTTCAAAATTAAGTTTGAATGCACGCGATTTTAGGATTCGCAACATTTCCATTTCCCAACGCTTTTGTGTTTTCTTCTGTGGTTTGAAGCTTCTTTGCAAGACTGGGTTTTACTTTTTTGATTGAATTTTTCAGAATGTTAGGCTGCTCAGTAATTTTATGGAATCTACTTGCTCACTTTTTTCTTTTTGTAAATAAAATGATTTATTTACTTACTATTTATTTTTGGCTGCGTTGGATCTTCATTGCTGCGTACAGGCTTTCTCTAGTTGTGGCGAGCGGGGGCTTCTCTTATTGAGGAGCATGGGCTCTAGGCGCGCGGGCTTCAGTAGTTGTGGCACGCGGGCTCAGTAGTTGTGGCTCACGGGCTCTAGAGCACAGGCTCAGTAGTTGTGGCGCACGGGCTTCGTTGTTCCGTGGCATGTGGGATCTTCCCGGACCAGGGCTCGAACCCGGGTGACCTGCATTGGCAGGTGGATTCTTAACCACTGAGCCACCAGGGAAGTCCCTACTTGTTCACTTTTAAGGGGACTTTTAGGTGTTGCTTTCTGCGATCAGCCTGGCAGAGCACATAAAAAGTTCAAGACTTGATACCACCAGTAACTAGATTTCAATGAGACTAGGCCTAAGCATGGCACAAGTGGGGAAGGAGAACCCCACATGGACCAGCAGTGTATTTTGATTTAATGACATGATAAATTGTCCAGCTCATTTATATTTCATGACCTGATCATTGCAATTAAGCTAATTTGTGACTTCTGCGTTCTCACTTTTCATTGTTTATGTGGAGAAATGTTTCCATATTTGGGTTTCAGGAATATGTATTTATGAGGGGGATATTTTAAAAAGTAATTGAATAAAAATCCTCCTAGCTCCCATGAACCTCTTGATGTTTTTGCAAATTATTTCATCTCTTAAAACCTTCAAATGGAACAAATAGCAAGACACTTCACATTGGATAAGGAAGTATTTTACCAAAACTTCTGGTGGTTTCTGTGGTTTCTATAGTAGGGTTTTGCTTAAAGCCAAAGATTTGCAACTGATTTGCTCTACCTGTCAGGAGCTGCAATCTATGAGTAAGCTTTAATTCCTTCATCATTTCATTATTGCTTTCTCTTGCACTAAAAAAAACTGCTCCTAGAATGTGGAATTTTACTGCATAAATCTAAACCTGTTTTTAGATTTCTTAAGAAATGCATTGAAACGTGGAAGTATGCAACCATATTAAAACACCACCTTTCAAAACTTTATAGTGCAAGTGTATGTACAGGTTTTTTTCAGTGATTGTTTTCTGTCCATGCTATTAAATTAGAACTTACATTTTTGCACACACGTTGATTTTTCACCCCACAGTGAATTTCAGGTCCATCCAGATAGACCCATGAAACGAATTTACAAAGGCCTGGGATAGATATTCACATTTTGGAGCCATTCAAATGTATTCTTTCTTTATTCGTTTATTTGTTTGTTTATTTATTAAAGTGTAGTTGATTTACAATGCTATGTTGGTTTCACTTGTACAGCAAAGTGATTCAGATTCTTTTCCACCATAGGTCATTACTAGATGTTGAATATAGTTGCCTGTACAGCAGGTCCTTGTTGTTTATCTGTTCTATATATAGTGGTGTGTATCTGTTAATCCCAAACTCCTACTGTATCCCTCACCCCTTCTTTCCCCGTTGGTAACCATAAGTTTGCTTTCTATGTCTGTGAGTCTCTCTCTGTTTTGTAAATAAATTCACATTCAAACGTAAAAGATAGAAAAAGACAAGTACACAAAGGTTCCTTGAAAAGAGTGGGTGGAAGTTTGTGTTGAAGCATCAGGGCAGAGAGGAAGCCATTAAATTGGCCAAATGAGAATTCTTGGAAACCTTACAGACAAATTCAGGAGTCAAGTGCAAGCTACAGAAGGTCAAGGAAAAGAGATGCTGGGGTCAGGAGAGTTTAGGATTATTGCTCGGTGGTTCTGGCGTATGCAGAAGAGAGATGGTGTATTGGATAGAGGTGGTGTGGGGTCCAACGAAGACTTTGTCGGAGAAAGGTTGAACAGAGAGAGGCAGCTACACGACAGAGGCAAGTTGGTGATGCGGATGAACGTCCCTTGCCGGCACCGGGAGGGGTGTGACAGTCAAGGGTGAGCCTGGAAGGGCACTCTTTAATATGGGGCAGACGAGGAGCAGATTGAAAGGAAAGGCAGGTTCCCGGAGATACGCACCTGTCTTGGTTTTATTCCGAGTAATTTATGAGGCCCTTGGCAAGGCAGACTATGGCCTGACTCTTATAGAAAGGGGTCAGTACCGCACAGAATCCGTGTTTGGATGGCAGATCCGTAATTTGTGAATACTGCCATTATTGGACAGGTTTGTGGTGTAGCTTTGGAGATGAGGTTGAAAGTGTAAAAAAGTGTTTGCTTCTTCCTCTTCTGGGCCACGCCTCCCCAGGAGTCCAGAGCCCATAATGCTTAGGAAGGAAGACAAGTAAAGATGAGCTTCCTTTACTCATTGCTCTGTGAGGCTGGCTGCTTGAGAGCCCAGGGGAGGCAACTTCTCTGTGGCTTGAAGTCGCAGTGGTTGCGAACCTTCTGTTGAATGAACTGAGAGATGCATTCATTTTATAGGGAGGGGATATTACATTGGCTGGCTGGACCATACTAGGATTTTTCTTCCTTTCCCTACAAATGATAGAATAGACTAAAGAGACCCAATAGAATTAGTAAAATTGTCCAGGACAATAAAAGTGCCTGGATTATATGTTTTGGTTGCTGTTTCCTGCAGCCCTTCTTGAGAGCTTTAGTAGAACTGGACCAGACAACGAGAAGAGGATGGAAGGATTTTTATCTGAATGGCTTGGCAGGAAACGTAAAGGTTTTCTGCCAAGAAAGAGGAATTTCCACTTGTGTCAGCAAGATGTGAATGAAAGAAGAAAGAAAAGTGCAAAAAGAAATAAACAAAAAATCTTACAGGTGCCTTCAAACCCCAAGGCGCAAGGTTTTGGAGCTCCAGAATCATCGTCAATACTGTGCTGTTGAGTTGAATGTATCCCCGAGGGGTTAGAGGGAAGTTGACCAGCCTCTTTGAAAGTCTGAATTAGAGGAGGCTCAGCAAACACTTTCCCAAACCGCATCTTGTCCAAACCTCCTTCAAGAATGTCTGCCTGGTCTATACGCCCACACCCAACAGCTGAACAAGCTCCTTTTCCTTTCCAATAGCCTCCTCCCGACATTGACTTAACTGTCCATTGGTCTACAGCACCAACCCTGTGGCCTGTGTTTCTCTTCTCAGGTGGTTCCAAGTCTAGAAAAATCGCGGTCATAACGGCCGCGAGGGCAACAGCCATTCGTTTTTACTGGTCTGCTTTGCTGGGACACACGGGCACCTTGACATGGTTGCATCGGTATGAATCCAGTGTAGAGCATGGCTGGCCTGGGCCAGTTTGCATGCTTTGTGTCAACTCAAGCAACCCTATACCCCCCTGGATGCAATTTCTCACACAAGTTGCCGAAACACTTTCTCGGAACCCTGACTGAATTTGCTTTTGCCTTTTGGTTGGGAGATTCCCAATTTGGTGGGAACAGGAAATCTCCAAGCTTGCCGCTTGCAGGTTCCTCCTCCATCCTTATTAGCAAAAATACGTGCCAGTCTGGGTCATCCTGCCTTCAAAAACAGATCAGTAGGGATTATATCTGGCTCAGCAGAGGGCACGTTCCCTTGTATTTAAAAAAGACACATTAAGTAGCTTGATGTGTGGGAAGTGACCTGTGTCACCTTCAGCTTTCAGGGAGACTGTGGCACTTTTGACCGACGTGTACGTGTTTGGTTTGTGATTGTTCTGAAAAGAACAAAACTCAAAACAACTGCAGACACACCCTAAACTGGATAAGGAAACCGATCTTGAATCACACACATCTCAGATTTTTTATTTAAAATTCATTACTTACCACAGTGCTTAACACACTGAGAGAGGGAAAAGTCAGGAAATGTTTTCTACCTTAAGGTTTATGAGAAAGGCCCAAATCTTCTTTTCCCCGCCATATAAATGGTCAGGTTTAGAATTATAGGGAACTGATTTGATCGCCAGCTCACTGACCTGTGACTTTGGGGAAGTTCATCTCTCCAAGCCTGTTTCGTTCATCTGTAAAGTAGGATGATGTTAGTACCCACCGTAAGGTTTGGAAGCATCAATACTATTGCTTTGAAATGGTGCTGCCTTATTTTTGGTATGTATTTCTCAGGTGTGCTTCATCGTTTCACTGATGGGGGGTCCTGAGATGGGCAAGTCAGGGGTTGGCACACTTTTTCTGGAAAGGGCCAGCTAGTAAATATTTTAGGATTTGCGTGGGCCCTTCGGGCCCTCTGCTCTTATAGGGATAAAGCAGCCATAGACAATAAGAAAATGAGTAAGCCTGGCTGGGTTCCCGTAAAAGTTTATTCATGGCCACTGAAATTTGAATTTCATATACTTTTCACGTGTCATGAAATATTCTTCCTCTTTTGAATTTTTTTTCAGCTATTTGAAAATGTTCAGTCCATTCTTAGTACACAGGCCATGCAGAAACAGTCTGTGGGTGTAAGTTGCCAAGAATCATCCTAGGAGAATTTGCCTGATCATTTTTAGTATTGTTCAGGGAGAAACAGCAAATGTATTTCTTGGGAAGGTTCAAGTGTCTCAAGTCATTGGTAGCGAACCAAGCAGAGAAGAGATTGATATTTTCAATGTAAATTTCAAGCAGGCATACTTTGTACATGTTGATTATGGGCCTGATCCAAGATACATTGAAAAAGTGGGTGAAAGAGATGGCCAGTTAAATTATAGGTCATTAACTTGGATCCTCTTTCTGGTTGTGAAACAGCGATTATTCTCTCCCCAGACCTCCAGCCTGGTGATTGGTGATGGCTCATTTTATATAAGGGGAAGCAGCAGCCCAGAGAAATCCTGTGACTTGCCTGACGTCCAACCAGTGTAACAGTAGAATCAGTCCTGGAAACTTAGCCATCCACCTCCTGACCCAGGGCACTTGCATCCCACTGTCCTGCTTGGCACGATTATCAAACAGATAATGAGGAGATTAGTGCTGGTACCCGGCACTCATAGATGCTATAATTTATAAAGGTCCTTTTCATATTTTGTTTAACCCTCAGGAAACCCTGGCAAGTGAGCAGGGCAAGTTTTATTTTCTGCCCGTTAAGTGAGGCAACTGACAATCTGATACAATTTAAGTTACCCAGGGTCACACACCCACGAATGCTAGAGGCAAGTCCGGGACCTAGGTGTTCTAACTCCTTTTATTATATACCATGTTGCCTTATTATATATACGATACGGCACTTGATGTCATTAATATCCAAACATTAAAAAAAAAATTGAAAAATAAATAACACCCTGCCCTGGCTCCAGCCCCTGGCAGTGATTTTTAAGTAGAGGTTTGTGTTGTGAGAATTTTTTTGCTTTCAGAATGCTGCACGTGCCTCTGTAAAACGTTGAATTAAATGATTTGATTTTTGGTAAGTGGCCCATGTACGTTTATTATTGAGTTATTTTGGTACTTTTTGCTTCAGCTCATTTTGGCTAAACAAAGCACTGCTGTATTTTTGTTGCATAGCCCATCATTAAAAGAAATTGAAAAGACGCGTGTTAGTTTGCATAGTGCACGGATGGAAATCTATCTGGCACTTTTAGGAACGGTCACAATTCCTAATCGTGCGTTTTAAGGCGTCTGGTTTTGTTCTTGATTAAAAAAAAAAAACTTTCTGAAATTTGCTATAATTCGATAATCGTCTTTCTTGGGGGAGAGGGTCTCAGCTCACTGTGACCCTGGTTTTATTGACTTATGCAGCATTCCCTTCCAGCCTGTGGGAGGGGAAGTATACTCTGGGGCCACATGACGGGCCTTTCATTTGTTGGTAAATAATCCACGCAAAGCTGCCCCCAAGCGCAAGTTTTCCCCTCTTTTCTATAAGCCATATGCTTCTTCAACCATTCGACTTACGCCCCTTTCCATAAACTGCATACAGCTTTAACTGTTGGCACTATTGTTAACTTGAACACAAACCAAATACTCCGACGACGGCTTCTGGCATCTAAGTCCGCAACACAATCCCCCAGAAGATGGTGGTAAATGTTCCTTTGCACAAATAGCTGTTCAGAACCTGGAGACCCTGGATAACAGGTCCTTTGGTTACAGACTGAAGTCTCCTTTCCTGATAACTTGTATAGGAAGAGGTAGAATAATTTTAACAATGACAATCATCTTCACCTATACGTATAAGGAAATGACAAGAGAATCAGTGCTCAGCTTTCAGAGACTTTACGGTAGACACTTTGCAGGAGTCACTCATCATTGATTATAGATGAGAAAGTCCCCAAGACCTGGTGCTGAAGGATGGCCTGAGGCGGCTTGCTTAAACTTATTAAGCCTCAGGGTACTTACCTGAATAACTGGGAGGGTGGGACTGAGTACCTGGTAGACTGGTGAGCAGCCAATGGGATTAATGCCTTTGCACTGGGCACACGACCTGGCTTTTAGTACAAGCTCAGGAATATGAACAACAGCCGTGGTTTAATGATAATTTCTAATGCACTTTCCCTTTATACCTTTCAGGGGGTGCCCTGGTGAAAGCTGAGTTCCCAAGTTTAGCAGGAAGTGATGTTAGGGCATTTTGGGTACTTGTTTGGAAGGCACTCGTGTATAGGTACAAAATAATTTAAAAGTCGCATGATTTTAAATAAATGAATTTATTGACATCTCCATAAATCCCAGCGTCATTGTAAGGTGTTATTAATGCGTGTAAAAACAGCCTAGCAGGCACTTAGAGTCTTACGAGGTGGGATGAGTAGTTTAAAACAAGACTACAGGAGATAAACTTGTGGGATAATTTTTCAATATATGTGTACTTAATTTGGACTTCTCTAGAGAATTATTGTGAAGGTCATACTTAGGATAGAATTAAAGCCAAGAGTAAAAGAAATCGGCTATATCTGCAGTCTAAAGTGGTTGGGAAATATAGAAACATAAAGGAAAAATAATCCATAGAAATATTTTCATGCTATCTTGGTGCGTTTTTTAAACTTAAGAAAATTTGCATAGAAATAATTATATATTTGTCTTCCTCCCTTAAAAAATTTGGAGGCATGGTGGTCTAGTGGGTGAGTGGACTCTGAATTCCAGTTCAGGCTCTGCCTCTTTCTAGCTGTGTTTTCTTGGATAAATAAGCCTCAGTTTTTGTATCTGTATAATGAGAAGCACAAAAGTATTTACCTCATAGGATCGGCACGTAACATCTTAGAACGGTACTTGGCATTCAGTAAAATCCTTTCCTTATGCTCATTAAAATCCTTGATTGCACTGTATTTAATGATATAATATTCCATCCTATCATAAGATGATGGACCTTAATTTTGTTACTGAGTTTTCCCTACTGTAAATAACACTGTGATGAATATCCTTGAATCTACATTGTCTTCTTTTCCGATTTTTTTCCCTTAAGATACATCCTAGAAGTGGGATCATTTGATACAGCCGATGATGGACATATTTTAATAGTGTGAGAAAGTGACTATCCCTTTGTATCCTCCCTAACACTCAATATTATTGCTTTTGCAATTTTACTGTAATATTCCTCATTGTTTGGGGGTACAAGCTTTATTAGCAAAGGTGTGTAAGTTCCTTTAGGGTAGTAGTTAGTCTCCAGTGTAGCAGAATCCAGTCTGCTACCTGTTTTTGTACAGCCTACGAGCAAAGGATGGCTCTTCACATTTTTCAGTGTGATGTGAAAATTACATGAAATTCAGATTTCCGTGTCCATAAGTAAAGTAGTGGGACACAGCCACGTTCATTGGTTTATATCTTGTCTGTGGCGGCTTTTATGCTCCAGCGGAGTTGGATGGTTGAGAAGTTCGTAGACGTATGCTAGGGCATTGATTAGAATTCAAATTCAAATTTCTTTTATATTTCTGGACGCTGAGTAGAGAGGTCCAACAGCTAGATCTTTAAGTGGGAGCTTTAGAGTTCGACTGCCTGGGCTCCAGGCTCTGCTTGTGAACCGTCTGTGTAACTTGGGTAAGTTAACCCAGCTTCTCTGTACCATAGTTTCTTATCTGGCAAATGTGCAGAATGACATTGTCTTTCTGATCAGGATACAGTGAAGAGTAAGCAAGACAGGTGAAGCCCTCCCTATGTCATAGTAAACAGATGTTAGCTGTATTTCACTGGTACATGGTTAACGGATTTGAATTGGTCGGAAGAATGAGTGAGACTAAAATTACTTGTATTTTGGAATTGTGGATGAATTTGGTCTTTTGTTTCCTTAATCGCTTTTATTGGGACTTCTTGAATATAAAAATGCATTCCCCTGGCGGTGGGACATTAAGTTCTCCTGAATGTGTCTGGAAAGCTAGCAAAAGGGCAGAAGAAAGGTCTGACTGTGTCCTGGTTTCTGCTCTCATGCAAAGGAGAGTGGGCGATTGTTGTCTGCCCCGTCCAGTTGGTCAGAGGAGGGGAGAGCAGCGGGGGTACCAAAGCATCCTGTCTAGGCTGTGACCATAAACATGGGCTTTGGGGGAGACTAGGTTTTGTGACCATTCCTGCTTTACTCATAGTATCTGAGCCATTCCTGGAAAGTGTTTCCCAAAGTTGCAGACCTTTGTGGCTAAGTAGCTAGAAGTAGGCTGACCTCTCTAGTAAAAGCGTGAAGAATCAAAACGTGGTATTTTCATTTGGATTTCTCGAATGCACATTTCATAACTAAGGGCAAAGTGGGCAGTGGCTAGGGGGACCTTCTGTGGTTAGAAACCTGACCCCGGGCAGCCCCTGGCCTTGCCCGGAGGCTGGGTCACCAGAGGCAAGCGCCCTGGCACCATCCTTAATCTTGTCCCAGCGCGGGTGGAGCCTCCAGTTCCTTTCAGTACAGTAATGATATTCGCTTGATATTTAAATGTCCTCTCTGGAGGGTCTGATTCCTCCCATGGAGTAAGCATGGTCTTTAAAATGTTATTAAAAATATAATACCACCATATGCTCAGGCTTTCTTAGTACCCCGCCTTCTAAAAACAAAAACCAGGCAACGTAAACACACCAGATGAAGCCAGTTAAATTTGTGCTCACCCCTGCAATTTAAAACATGGTGGAAAAGTTAGGAAATGGGACTTTGATGTAGGGACGGGGACAGGGTGGGCGCGAACCTGGGAACCACCATTCAAAAGTGCGGCCAGAAGAAGCTGTCACACACACAGATTTTTTTCCTGCCTACCTTGAAAAGAAGAGCAGGAATTCCCTGGAGGCCCAGTGGTTAGGACTCCGCGCTTCCGCTGCAGCGGGCGTGGGTTCGATCCCTGGTTGGGGAACTAAGATCCCGCAAGCCACCTGGTGCGGCCAAAAATAAAAAATAAATAAAGGAAGAGCAGGCCCTGCGTCCTCCTGCTGGACAGGAGCTGGGGTAGATCTCCAGGGCGATCGATAGGCTTGGTCCCATTGGAGGATGCAGCTGGCAGCAGCAGCCTGGACCCTCTAGCCTCGTGAACAGACATTTCACTCTTTCTGTTATGACTGTGGGTTGCAGATGTCATTATGGAAAGTTAACTGCTCAGGTCTGTAGGTGCAAAGCAAGGAAGAGGGACTCTTCATTCTTTGCTTATAAAACACTCAAACTGGGGCTTCCCTGGTGGCGCAGTGGTTGAGAGTCCGCCTGCCGATGCAGGGGACGCGGGTTCGTGTCCCGGTCCGGGAAGATCCCACATGCCGCGGAGTGGCTGGGCCCGTGAGCCGTGGCTGCTGAGCCTGCGTGTCCGGAGCCTGTGCTCCGCAACGGGAAAAAAAACAAACACTCAAAACTAAGTTCTCAAAGAAATCTCTAATACTTAAATGTTCCTGAGACTGTTACTCGCAGATAGGCATAAATGCACTATTAAGCAGAAGGAAAAAAAATGGGGCCCTCTTGAGAATTTATTGTACTGCCTTTGATGTCACTAATTAACTCACTCTGTGTAAGCAGCGACTAGCAACTAATAGCAGGCTAATAGAAGAAGCTTCGTGACATTTTAGAATTCTTAATGCAAGGAAGGGTCTTCGCGAGCTCAAGGAAAGGAAGATCTCTCTTTTATAGGAGGGCCTGCCAGGACCCTCAGGGGCCTGTTGTGGTCTTTTTTTTTTTTTCCTCTTCCCAGGTACAGGTGGGGCTTGACTAGTGCTTTCTGTCCGGAAGTTTGAAAGCTGGTTCGTAAGGCTGGGTTTGTGCTGGGTGATACTGGAGCAGGTCACAGCGACTCTTCGCTGTGCACATCATTAACGCCGAGAAGCATCCTCCCAGAGGTGGGCAGGGGTGTGGACCTCTGATTGGTAAGGGTTCAGAGAGAGGCACAAGGAAAGAGAATGAAAACCCTATAGGCCACAGGGCATGCCTGGTGAGGCCTCATATGTGAAGCTGATGGTGTGATTGGCTCCTGATTTTTCAGATGGCAAGGAGCCCTTATTGTATGATCTTTTTAAAAAGGCAAGAGGCTGCTTGCTCTCTGCTGCCCTGGAACAGCCATGTCAGGTTTGCCCTTCAGTTTATCTAAAGTCTCATCTTGCTTTCTCTCCACTCTCTCTATCCCAGGAGCCCCTTTTGAAGCTGGGTGGAGCTCTGTAAGCTGAGTAGTAGGGAGTGAGGCCAGAAATCGCCTTGGGTTCAGTTCTAACCTACACTTGGGAGCAAATAGTTTCTGGTGAAGGGCTGGTGGGATATGGGTCAGTCTGGACTATGTTTTGTACTTTGGTGAAAAGAACTCTAGAAATGTTAAAACAATTATGGCATTTGTACTACTCTGATTGAGGGCGTTTTGTACTTTCTCTCCTTCCCCCTTGGGATCTCCTGGTTGACGAAAGTGGGAAGAGAGAGCTACCCGTTAATCCTTGAGCCCATGATCTTTGAGGGAGGGTTGCCACTTGAATTTCTCCAAAGCTTCAAATCCCCTGGCATCCCGCTCGTGTTGCAGGCCTTGCAGTCAGTTTAAAGGTTGCAGACAAAGCGGAGAGCTCTCCCCCATCCATCTGGGCCACTCCCTCTATCATCACTCATTGTGAATGGGAGATGTATGTGTAGCCGCATAAGGGTGATGTCTGACCCCAAGGACATTGGAAATGTTCCTAGAGAAGGCATTGTTTACTCCTCCCCTTGGAAGCCAAACTCTAAGACATTCTAGGGAGCAGCCTCTGGCTTAGGCATCACTGCAATCAGGATGGAAAGAGGCAAGATTCTGCTTATAAAAACTACAGGAACTTCCCCCCAGCCCCCAACTTCCTGGCATAATTCTACAATGCTTACGAATGTACTTAGCCTCTTCTCTTTCATTTCTGATCTCTCTTTGGTCAAAGTCTTAGAGAGAATTCTGAAACAGGGAGGCGAGGACTTGGGTTCCACTGGTTTTTATTCAAAGAAAATCAGAATGTAAATAGCCACAGAAATAAAAGCTGACAAGATGCAACCAATGTATAATAGGAAAACATGAAATAATGCTCTTTCCGAACACAGCCAGGCAATTTCCTGGAAGGAAAGCAGAAAACGATGCTCTGTTTCTTGCTCAGAAGAGGAAACTGGGGCCCCAGGCTTGGGGGAGCACATTAAAAACTGCAGTAACACACAGATGCCATTGGTTGAGCCTCAGCGTGTGAAAGGGGTGTGTGTGTGTTTGTGTGTAGCCTGTATAGGGCATATGTGTGTCTTCGTGCCTGTGGGGATAAGATGCTTCATGGTACTAAGACCCTGAGGTTGGACGTCTCCCTGTGGATTTGTCACTGGGACCCTCTGGGTGCTTCCCAGGAGTAGACTTATGTTGATAAAAACTTAATAGGAGAGTATCAAAGGTTTGAAAATGTCTGTGCATCAAAATGTAATTACTTTTTTCCCCCTTTTATGGTGGTTATGGGGGTGGAGGCTGGGAGTGCATCCAAGTTCCAGGTATCATTCCCCAGACCTGCCGGAGAGCAGACGTCTTGTCCTGTTAACAGGACTTTGTGGCCTCAGTAAGGCGTGGCTGGGATTCCTCTTACATCACTTACTCATCGGGATGTGGCTGCCTGTTTCTGATTAGGAAACTGGACCTAACACCTTGTCCTGCTGCAACAGTGGGTTCTGGTGAGGATCAAGTGAGATGATATAAATGATAAAGCGGTCTGTAGTGGAAAAGGATTATTTATTTTATTAAGGAAGGGGGTGACGTCTGCTGGTGAGGGGTCAGGAATAGCCCTCTACGTGTTGATGGAGCCTCAGCCCTGTGTTTTAATCCATTTGAAGATGACTTGATTATATCGTTCAGTTTGGAAATGATGAGGTTTCACAAACGCAGACCTTATTAAACACGGAAATATTATTTTCTTGTTCGAATCCCATTCGCCTCGAAATCTTTTTCGAGTATGCAGTCTTTCCCCCCCCCCCCGCCCACCCTTAACATTTTGTGGCTTCTGTCCCTCTCCCCAGCCGCCCTGTCTTTTGGGCTCACTGAAATCTGAGTGCCACTTTTCTTGGAAAACCTGATATTCTGACTTCAGTTTTGTAATTTAATGATGGAGCGTTTCCTTAGTAAACCAAATTTAGAGTCCTAGAATGCTTATCTTATATCCAGACCTTGAACATAAAAGGCATTTTATACCGCAATTGTTCATTTAATGAGCAATTGCAGAGTGCAGGCCGGTTAAGGGATTGAGCTATATGCACTATTATTGCAAGAAGTATTCCGAAATACCAGAAATAGGACGTAAGCTCTGATCAGGGAGACTGCGAGCACAATTACCTTCTTTTCAAATCCTTCTGTGACACTGCAGGAGGAAAAAGGACTTTGAAACTTGAAAGGAAAGAGCTTGCTTTCAACCTCAAAAGCTAGGAGGAAAGGGCTCTGAAATTTGCTCTGAATTCCCAATTCACCATTAGCCTGTTTCTTCCTTTAGCCTCAAGGCATTCTCCGCTTTTTGAAAAGACTTTAAGAAATTCAGTCACAATAGAGAGCCTAGTTCTGATGTGTTTCCCTCGGTCCATTGAGGTCTGGGCTCCAGCCTTTGTGTGCAGTGAATTGAGCTGAGCATCTAGCTGGTTGGAGAGAGGTGAATGAGCAGTTGCTGTGCAGTGGCGAATTCTGGCATAGAAAGAAGCTCCCCCTCTTCCTTTATTTTCCAGCATGCATTCCTGTACAACCCTTGCTAGTGGCCATATGTGGCATCGAGCCTGTTCTTAAGTCAATACGGGATCCTTGGTTTATTGCAACTCTTGTTAAGTTTGTCTTGTAATTGAAGCTGCTGTTGACCTTGCTTGGGGACCGTTTGTAAAACCGTTTATTTAGCATAAACTGAAATAATAAACCCTCCTTCTCTCGGGCTGATTGTGATAGGGTGACATTAGTTTGATTTAATGATTAGCCAGCCTGACCCTTCTGCTGGAGAGAGCGGGCTTGAATAGAGAGAGTTCACTCCGAAGCACTCAGAAAGAATACTAATGAGCTTGTTAAATTTAGCATGGCTCCAACCACTTTTAATTCCTCTAATGGGAGCAAGCACTGCCTGGGAGAGGGAGAGGGCCAAGGCGCAGGGGGGCAGGGAGACACCGAGAATGTTCCTCGAGGGTCTGCACCGCTAGAGAAAGCCCACCAAGAGAAGTTTGCAGAAAGTAGCTAGCCAGAGCCTGGGACGAGTTGTAAGTATTTTGTTCTCTTTTGCTCTGTGTCTCCTGTGTCTTGGGGGAAGAGAGGAGTGATGCTTCTAAAACGGGATTTCAAGGGACAGCTTAAAATCCGTGTTCCTTTCAGAGGTGAGCACGTGTACCTCCCGGGAGTTCCTCATCCGCTAATTCGGTCCGGGGGACAGGAGGTGTTCCCAGTTAGTGATGCAGCGTAGGGTTTTACGTTTCTACCCGAAGAATCCTCTGAAACTGTTCTTTCCATTCCGAGGCCAAAGAGCACTTGTTTCCTGGGTCGCGAGGAGAAATCGTCCAGGAGTTTGTGAGCGTCCACAGGCGTGTGTGTTGAGTCCTGCTTCAGGCAACACGATTACTTCCTTTAAACCTTCACTGTGAACGGTCTCAGCAGCGTTGGCCACGAGGCCACTTTTGAGTTTGGAGGGTCTGTGGCACTAAGCGTGTCCCATGCCGTGTGGGTTGCCTTTGGAAGAGCGTGGAAGATCTGGGACAGTTTCTAAAGTGAGATGCAGGGCAGCTCTCCCTAGGGGGTTAGGAATTCCTTAACTTCCACAGATCTACAGAAGGCAAGGGGGTCCCAAGTGGGATCCCGATGACAGTCTTGAAAATAATTTTCTCCTGAAGCTTTTAGGGAATTGCATGTCTCAGTGTGACCCCCGAGCTTGCAGCTGTTGGACGGAGAGAGGCATGAACAGTCGCCTTGTGTTTGGCTGTTCACGTCCATTGGCAGATGCTTCTGGAGGACTAGGCTGTTTGCTTACATTTTCGCAGTCGACTTCTGCTTGTTGCCATGGTGGACGGTATGTTTCTGTCAATAATTTGGCCTGGCGTAGCCTGTCTGCTCTGACTCTCAAACTTTATTGAACAGCTCGGCTCAACTGAGCAGGATTAGACAGCTCTCGTCGTTTTGGCTTGCTGAAGTGGTTGCTAAATTTATAAGAGCAGGCAGGAATATTGCTCGGAAAGTTTCCTTTCCACTGGAGAGTGCATGCCTTCAAGCCTCTGAGCTGTTTGTATTCTGGGGCATGTGTACTGTCAGGTTTTCAACTGAATGCCCCTCGGAATCAACTCGGTCCACGAGATGAACTTCATGAAATAATCGTCTGCTGGAATGTTCTGGAGGGGGAGGGGAGGCGAACATTTGGGAGCACTGACTCTTGTAAAAGTCAGTCTGATGAAAGGTTCCACGTGAAAAAAAATTCTGGCCTGCGTTGTACTTTACTAAGGGAATTCATTCTTGTTTTCAGTATTAAATGTTTGAACTTTGCTGGTTTCTTGTTATAATTTGATATTCACGCGTGTTGTGTTAACTCTCATGAAGAAAATAATTTTTAGCTAAAACGTCACCGCCCCCCCGCCCCGCCCCGTTTCCACGTTCCCCGCCGCACGACTTCCTTCTCCCACCGGTGGGGAGAAGGTGGGAGGGCTGTGATCAGACCATGCCAATTACTCAGGGATTCGGGAAGTTGCATTCAGATGCTCATCCGTGGAGGCATCGTGCCGAAGAAACTCACTCTGTTATAGGGATGCAGTTTTAAGAGAAGAAAAGTTAATTTCTTCTGGGAAGATTAAGTCAAGGGAATCCTGTTTTAAACCTGGAACAGATTAGTAGGGCTTGCTTAGTCATCTTGCCCAGAGAATGCTAATTATGTGTCACAGCCCCATTTGATAGGGGCGTTCTGGTTTTCCAGATGAAGGTGCATTCTGCAGAATTTGCCCCTCAGCGCTATACGGTTGGAAGTGGGAATTTATGTAGGCGCAAATTAGTGGAAAACATGACTTTGGTCATTTGTGCATTATAGGAATTTTTATAAAACCGACTAAGAGTTTTGAAGTGTTTTTGACACCCTTCTGCTTTTACGTCACTGCAAACCCTCGTTCTATAGCCTGCAGCTTTACTGCTGATGAAGTATGGGAGTGGCTTAGGGCCTAAAAGTATTAGTCAGAAGGGAAAATAAAAATGTAGGGTTTTTTTTTTTTTTTGAGTTTGTTTTTAAATTAGCAAAAGCACGGTTGGAATTGCTTTTGTAAAGATCAATGGGTGAAAATGTGGGATTGCACCATTTTCTTTTTTAGTAGTTACTTGATAGATTAAACTCATAATTTATCCCATCATTACAAGGTTTTTGGGGTGAGGATCTGCACAGAAGAACGCTAGAATAATGTTTCACGGTTATCCAGCAGTAGTCAGCAAAATTACTATAAAGTCCAGAACATACCGCATTGCCTATTCAGTTTTGGAAGTCATTTCCAAGGCTAAAAAACATATATATATATATATACATTGCTTATTTCTTCAAGTCCCAAACATAGGCAGAAAACTGAGAGTTTCTACTGGCTTTAGGTAGTTCAAATGATTAGTCATCGCAAAACAGTAGTTGTTACTTTAGTTTGTATTTTCACGCTCATTCAAATTCATAGCTATTCTTCTGAATTTGTCAAAAGAGCTGTGTAACTGCTAAAGCATGCTTGTTCTGTTTTTTTTTAGAGGGTCTCAGTCAGACATACCTGCTTTCTGGGATACTTTGAAGAGAGGTTTGTGTATTGAGATTAGATGAGTTCAAAATCTGCTCATCTAAATAGTACAACAGTATTATTATTTATACCCAAATATAGTTTTTGTTTTGAGCATCAGGAACAGGAAACAGCTTTCAAACGAGGTGTCTAAGCGGTGTCCCAACAGCTTGGTTTCTATCAGCACTTGTCTGCCAGAGCACAGTCTGTGGATTAAACACAGAGCTTGTGTGGGCATAGTTTAGAGTGTGTGTATGATTCTAACAGATGAAGCGGTCCACTAGTTGTGGGTTCCGATCGCCCGTTCAGTTTGATTTTATGCCTCGGCTCTTTGATCTGCTATTACAGAAAGGTCATCCAGTCACACTGGCAGAGAATCATAGTGGACAGATGGAAAGTTCTTACAGATGAAAAGGAGAAGTATTAGGAAGCTGGCATTTCAGCAAGCCATTGCTTACATGTTGGAAGTGATGTCTGGAGCCCACCAGAGCATGGATGTAGATCAATGTAGCTGATGCCCTCCACACCCGTAGCCTCACCCCGTTTTCGTCTTAGCTCTCAGCTCTGCTCTGTGGGCGGAAGCAGGAGGTGTCCTGCAAGGGGCACTGTAGGTTTCCATGATTGGCATCTTTATCCCTTGGAACCAATGGGTTTTCTGTCCCATGTCTGGCCCTGTTTCATCTCTCAGTGGGTCACAAATCTGACTTTAAAAAAAAAAAACCCAAATCACAAAAACTTTGGGATCGCTTTCTAACGGGTCCTTTTCTGAGGAACAGAGGTCCCTCGCTTCCTAGATCACCCGGAGGCCTGGCTTCCTCAGACCAGGGGAAACTGGACATCCACAGCCCCAGGCTGGCGAAACTTCCAGTTCCATGTGGGACCCGCGGGGATACTGGAGAGTCCCCGCTGAGCCTCCCTGGCAGATTCGGCTGGAAACCGAGGATGAGAATTTGCTGACCCCCTACATCTCAAGTGAATAGGCTCATTTCCTGCCCGCCTTCCTCCTTCGATTTGTATCTTGGACCCTCATTCATAAGCAGTTTTGGCTTGAGACTGTCCCGTCGTGGTGTAGCTTTCAAAGTTGCCAAGAATGAGAAATAGGCTTCTTTTGCGGGGGTAGATGGATGGAGAGGGAGCCCTAGTTGATGGCTGCTCACAGAGTTTCCGTTTCCCTTCCTTCTTCAGAGGATGAAAGTCCTGGACAGACCTATCACAGAGAGAGAAGAAACGCAGTCACCATGCAGCCACAGAGCGTGCCGGGGCTTGGCAAGATCAGTGAGGAACCTTCGACATCCAGTGACGAGAGGGCCTCGCTGATCAAGAAGGAGATCCATGGGTCCCTGCCCCACCTGGCCGAGCCCTCTGTCCCCTACCGCGGGGCTGTGTTTGCCATGGACCCCAGGAACGGCTACATGGAGCCTCACTACCGTAAGTGGTCCCCTCCCCATGGCACTTGCCGTAGGAGCCGCGGCAGGCTCTGCGTGTGTGGGCGTGTGTGGGCACGTGTCTGCATGCGCTTAATTAATGAGGTATTTGGCACGTATTAATTTATACAAATGGAATTTATACAAACGTTTAATTTACTGTCTGCTTTACTTCTTACTTCTGCCACATCCTGTCCATTCTTCTTTTTAGGGAAAGCCATTTCCGTGCATCCCTAAGCAGCTCTCAGGCCTCGGAGGGGGTTGGAGGGCCGCCGTCAGGAAGGTGTCCATCTGTGGCTAATCCACGTGGACCTTTCCCGGGAACTAGAACCAGGTTTGCTCCACCCAAGTAGATGCTGCTAGAGGAAAACCGGTAGAGGGGGGCAGTTATTGAAGTGGGAGGCATTAGCAGATGTCTTTAACAGCAGCCATTCCCCCTTTTCAGTGATTTGTGTTTGTTTGTTTTTTTTGCTTCATTGTTGAGGAGGAACAAACCTCTTCTAACCAACCGAGGCTGAATTCCTTCCTATGGAAGATTTTTCCATGTGTCCTACCTTCTTCTGGAATCAGCAGACCAGAAGACCTCAGAAAGCTCCTTTTCCATCACTCCGAAAGTTTAAGAAATTAATTAGGGCTCCGCACACACCTATACAACGGTTCTCTCCCAAGGCAGAAACGTAAAGGAACATATACAAGGGTTCAGTTTATTTCTGGCCTGGTTCTAGTTAAAAGAAATGTAATTCGGTGGTGGAGTAATGAAGTTCATATTGAGATGCTCAAGCTTGCAGCTCTTGATTACAGATTTATCACCTTGCCAGGATACAGACCTGCTCCGACTCCAGATGGACCATCGCGCTCCAGGGAGGGGGGACTGGTTTGCGTTTCCCTTTTTCCACATCGTTCAGAAATTTTAGCGTTTTAAGGCAAAAGGTCATTAGCCAGATGAATGATGAGTGAGGACAGCTGATTAGTGCATGGTTTTTGGCTCAAGAAAGTGCCCAGGATAAAAGCTAATTTCATCCCTTCATTAGTTGGCTTGAAGCAGAGGGGAATGTTCACTCATCAGGGTGCAGATCAAAGAGCTTCGCACAACCTTAAGTCTCAGTAAATGCTCCTTCTTCCTCCCCCCAACGAGAGTATATTGTTGGTAAGGATGGAAGATACATTATTTTCTTCGGTGGAGGGAGATTTCTTTTAAGTGGTCAGAGGCATGGAGGAAAAGGTTTGACGGCTTCTTGTTCGCTTTTAAAAAAGGCTACAACTTCTCTGTTTAAAAAGTGCTTATCAGCCCTGTGGCTACCGTTGTTACTTTTACAGATACAGAAATAAGGAGGAGGTGTGGTGTGTATGTTCCTTTCCTTCCCTCTTTAGAGGTTTCTTTCATTTTATTTGATTTCTCCTTTATTTCCGGAATGAGAGTTCACAACAGTGTGGGTAGGGTTTTTCTCCGAGCACATTCCTAAATTTTCTACATTGTGTGTTTGTGGATGGGTCTGCATTAGATCTCATCCATGCAGAAAATTGGAGGGACTGTACATACTCTCGACCTGTGTTAATATTCCCGGAGAGTGCGCTTACTTTTGAAAAAAGATCAAGTCCAGATTATTCGCCACACGTTCCCTGTCTTGTTTTTGCCCTTCCATGGGAACACAACTTTCCAACTTTCCCCATCTCATATTTGTGTTGTGTTTTCGATTCCAGATGCCCACTAATTGGTGAGGTAGTTAATTGGTCAGGACAGCTGCCCGAAGTAGGCAGATGACTGCTAACTTTCTGTCTGTGCCGTCCAACTTGCAGCTTGCTCTTGGCCCATTTGTTCTAACGGTTTGCCCATTGAATTCTCTCCCCGTCATTTGAGGGGCCGGGATCTCTGCACATCTGAGGCCCTCATCCCCTCTCGGTGGTCCGTGTGTGCAACCCACCCCCCCCCCCCCCCCCGCCCGGGCCTCCAGTGGAGTACGAACTAGTCCGGGGCATTGAAGAACTCTTGATGGCTCTTGGAACTGTTCACGGTCACCTGTTTAAGGGACATCGCACCCATAGTTTGGTTATGCTTCAGCTTTTCCCACTGCATTTTCAGATCACTGTTCAAATCGCACGGTAATTTATAAGCGAGGTAGGTTGTCTGTCACCAAATGGCAAGTGCCATTTTGACCCACCCTCTCAACGTACTCACTCAATTGGACATGAATAAACGCTATCGTTACATACATCGTATGGATGGGGAGACCTAGGGATTATAGCTCAGCAACCAGGGCACTCAAGTTCCAGCCTTGCCGCCTACTGGCCGCGTGACCGTTGCCAAGTAGGCTTGTGCTCTCAGGTACCTCTAAGGATCCCTTCGTAACTGTTGAATGGGAGTGATGTAAGACCCCCAGTCCCATGGCGTCCTTGTGACAGTTAAGCGAGACAATGCCAATAAAATATTGAGTACCATCTCTGGCTCATGGCGAAGGTATCGGAATCATTACAGTAGCTGTTTCTCCTCTGCCCCATCTTTCTTCTCCTGTGCCTTCCTCCTTCTTGCCCCTCCTTCCGTTCCGTCGTCATCATCATCATCCATGCCCTCACCACCATCTGTAAGTGATGCGTTCACTCTCCAAACCGACGTGTTTTATTTGGTTTTTGTTTGTTTGTTTGTTTGTTTTTTGATACGCAGGCCTCTCACTGTTGCGGCCTCTCCCGTTGCGGAGCGCAGGCTCAGCGGCCGTGGCTCACAGGCCCAGCCGCTCCGCGAGCATGTGGGATCTTCCCGGACCGGGGCACGAACCCGCGTCCCCTGCATTGGCAGGCGGACTCTCAACCACTGCGCCACCAGGGAAGCCCCCGACGTTTTTTTTTTTTTTTTTTTTTTTTTTATCAGAGTTGCAGTTGGGTTCGGTTCAGTGCAGACTGGCTTTTCTCCGCCGGACCTGTTTTCCTCCGTCCCTGAGGTCAGCATCTTCTATAAATACAGGTTACAGATGGAGTGAGTTGTAACCCTTAGGGAAAGGGTGTGCGGTTAGCAAGGGATGCCGTGGCCCTGTGAACAGAATCCTTTCTCGATGAAGCTTAGTGGACAGACTATCATTTTTTTCCTGTTTGGGGAGTAGAGACATTTTAAAGCTTTTACGTGAGTTGGAGTTTTAACCTTTTAAATTCCTAGCAGAAAGTGTTTTACGTAACAAGCACAAACTTAATACATGTGGAAAAATAAAAAGTATAGGGTTAGGTGTTCATGGTAAATAATTTAAAGATGTCCTAAAACTAAGCCTCAAGGGGTCAATGAGATATGACTTTATTTTTTCTAGAACCCTGTTGGATTATTTCATCTTCTACCAGTACAATGAACGTTTTTTTAGGTACCTCGTAATAATATTTATCCACCTCACGTGGATTTAATTATCCAGATAAACGACTGATGGGAAGCTGAAACTGACACATCTTCTAAGAATCTTTTAGCGTGTGAGAAAAGTACCCTCTTTTTAAAATGAGACGTAAAAGTTTGGCCACGTTTCCTTACCTCGTCTCAGTCGGCAGCCTTGTCTAGAGCATAAGTTCATCGCAGACCTTCGGTAGCTGACGGTTCAGAGCATCTCTTCAGGCCGTTCCCGTTTCCTTTGAGTCGTCTGCCAGCCCCACCAGACGGTCGGAGGGGAAAGACTCCTCTAATCCAGTGTATCTGGGCATGTGAACTCGCACAGTAATTCCTGCGTTTCTCTGTGGTTGGAAAATGCAGACGTTCCAAGATGCCTAATTTGTGCTTCTATATATACTAACTTTGTATTTCTAACGTGTGGGCAGGCTTCCTGTAAGACCGGAAAAGGGAAAATCGCTTTTCCCCTCAGAAGGACATCTGTACAATTTTTGTTGCACAACACTCTGTTATCCTTGGGTAGGCAATGTTGCATCTTCACAAATTGCACTTAGGCGGGATTCAAAGTATTTTCGGTTTTGTGGGTTGCACTTAAAAAAAAAAAGAAAAAGAAAACCCCAGGATAGCGGGCACTTCAAACATTTGCAACATGTGTTTGGAATAAAATCCTCACTGGGGGATTGGGGGGTTTGTCTCGCCAAGGGTAGCAGTGGATGGGGTGTATGTCAAGGCAGGAAAGTTGGTGTTCAAGCTGCATGGCTCAGACCTGGGGTGGTGCTGACAGGCTGGCTGCTGCAGGATCACTAACGCTTTATAATTGGGGAGAGCACGGGAGGGGCCAGATTTGGGGAATCTGACCTACTTGTCCTGGAGTCAGGATAAGGATCCCCATCTCTGGCCCAAAGATTTCTCAGCAGTTTTATTCTACTCCTGCTTCATCTGTAGCCAGATATTTTAAACCACCATCACCCCCCGGCCCCCGCCTTCACTTAACCACTGTGCATTTCTTCTTTTATAAACTTACAAGGCAGGTGACATAATAGTTAAAGCATTCCTGTACCCTGGCCGACACTTAACTTTTATTCTCTTCCCCATTACAGAAAACATGTGTTGCATTGTCTTCTGTCTCACTGTGCGGAGTCCAGTTTTTTAACAGTCCCTGCAGGGGTCTTGGTGGGGAGTTTCTTGGAATCACCAGTCATGTCATACAGATCCCCTGCTGGTTTTGTTAAAGGCGGGGAGGGTTTAGAAAGATGCCCCCTTTTCTAAAATTTCAGGTCTCTTTTACAGTTTTATAGTTGTGTGAAGACTGCTTTGCTTCTGCCCCCAACTGCTCCCAAGCAGTAATTCCTCCTGGAAAATATGATTCATTCCTCCATGTAAATGCTTTGATTGAAAACATACCGCTGGTATTCTTCCTTATGTTTCCCAGCTCGGATGACAGAACTATTAGTTGCTAATTAGCAAAACCTGAGGAATTAGCTTAAAGAAAAGAAACTGAATTTTTAATTGGCTGGCATTTGTCTTCTGTGGAAAGCTGATGTGCTGAGCCCGCTTGCTTTCTGATGTGCTAAAAAAAAAAAAAAAGGGCATGGAAGATGTTTCTTCTACCTGTCTGTCGTTATATTGGGTGACTTTCCACACTCTTTAGAAATATGTTTGCTAAGTGAGGGGAAGGGAAGAGGTGTGTTTTACATATTTAATAGACGTACCTGCTCATGTTTCTTTTACTCTTGGAGTGTCATCTGGAGGCTGTGAAAGACAAAGATGCCTACGAGGCACAAGTGAACAGTTTGGTGTTGACCAAACTGCAAAGGCAGTGACAGTTCCCCAAGCACACAGTTCTGTTCTCATCCAGGCTGTCGTTTCTGTCTTTGGAGAACAGTTGACAAGCCAATCAGGAGTGTTGGGATTGTTTTTTTTTTTTTCCCCCTTGAAAACTAGAGGGTTTTACCAGAAAGACTGATGTTGGGTCATACTCTGGGGGCTTTGCCAAGTGTCTTGTATCCTGGGCTGGTCGTCTTGAATTGTAAGGAAGCTGGAGTGGGGAGATGCAAGCAAGTCTAGGAAGTTTTGCAAAACTTACTCGTGAGCTTAAGAATAGCTCCCTGCTAATTTTTGTCCTCTTAGAAATTCAATGTAAGGATCCAAGCTTTCTTTCAACAACCTGGAGGTAGTGTTTTAAGACCAGCAACAGTGAGCCAGTTCCAGAGATTTTTTTTTTACAGAGCTACATTGCAGTGCAACTCTGCAGAAAGCGGTAGAAATTTAGGGATCATTTTGAGGGGGCTCCAGATTCCACTCTCCCCACTGAATCTTGACTACTCTCATACTTGACGTGACTGTGATTCCACGCATGGGTCTTCTGAGATAACGACTGAAACTGGGACCCAATGCGGAGAGAAGCACGTGACCTCTGGAAAAATGAGCTATTGATTTTATCCACTGAATTACTTACTAGGACATACTTATTAGAGGGGACCAGGGAGAAGCCTGAAGGCCATTCCTCCAGGAGAGGAATAGAAAGGAAAGGCAAAGGGAGATCATGTTCTAGAGAGAACTGATTGGCCTGTCGGGGCCCTGGCCCTGCCCTCTCACCCTCTGTTGTCCAAATAGTGCCCCCTGCAGGCAAGTCTGGCTCCTGAGGTCCACTGCTCAGGCCGCCCTGCTCACACTGTTGTCCTCCCAGAATAATTCTTGGCTTTCCTCCTCTCCTTCAAGTCCTACTTATTCTTTACTAAAGATGCACTTCCTGTGAAAGACTTCTCTAAGTCCCATCTCACAAGGATCTTTCCCTACCCTGCACTCCAAGTTCACGTGTAACTCTCACCCTGAAACACATCACAGCTATATCCTTGGGTGGTCCGTGTGTGTCGGCCGGATCTCCTTTAGGATAAACGTGATAGTCCGGGCGGTGCTTTGTTCTTCTATCCACCAGAGTTCCTAGGCAGGACTGGGAGGGCTTGTTAATGCAGAGAAGGGGTGAGCGGTTCCTTGCTCGGCTTCAGTCACACCGGAGATGAAGTTAGTCCAGAGCCTGCCGGTCAGAGGTGGCTCCTTGGCAAACTGAAGAGACTGAAATTCTGCATCCGTTTTATAATTCACCCGTTATATGCAACCTCTGATCCACACTGACTCCCCTCCCCCATCCTTTCTGAACGAAAGCAAGCAGGGTTTAAAGTGTTTATAACACATTTATACATTTATAAACATCAGGAATATTTGCTTCTGCCCACCTATAGCACATTTAAAGCTGCCAGGATGCTCAGACGAGGTGGGATGTGGTACTCTGGAGGAGATCGACACTTTGCTCCCAGAGTTGGATGAGGACCAACTCATTGTAAACACCACGGGATTCTCACAGGAGATTCTCGCCTCCTGTGTGTTTTGAAGCCTGTCTGAAATCAAAGGGGTAGGTATCTTTTCCTGTAGTTAAGGTGAGCACGATATTTGTTTTCCCCTTTAGCAGATTTCGGTGATTCGTCTTATCGTCAGTAACCTCTAGGCCATTCACGATTTCGGTAACATCTTTCCCACTCGTTAGCGTGCAGGTGTGCGTGTGATCCATGGTAGTGGAATCCTCCATCGACAAATAGATCGGGATCATGAATCCAGTTGTTTAAATATTCCGTGGAGTTATTTTCCTTTTCTAATCGGGCCACCCGCCCACCACCCAACACAAGCGGCAATGTTTTTAGTTGCTTATGATTTCTTTCGCTCCCCCCACCTCCCCGTTCCTCCCTCCTTCCTTGAGAAAAAGCACGAGAAACACAGCAGTGCCTGCCATTTCATAGCCATCTGCTAACAGCCTTCCAGCCGCTTTTCTAACAGAGGCAACATTATCCTTGGCCCCCTCCTCCTTTCTGTTGTATAATTAAAGAATGTTACCTTTGATGTCTCGTGAAACCTGCATCTCCTGCCTTGCTTTAGCTTTCTTGATCTTGTACCTATAAATCTGTGCTGTATCTTCATCCTACTTAGTGAAAGGGCTGGATTTTCCTCTCTGTGCCTTGTGCAGTTTGGTTTAATATAGGGCAACCGGTCTGGCATTTTACGGCTCTGTCCTTCTTACGTTCTGATAGACTTTGGATTCTTGTGGAACTCTTGGAAAAGTGTCCAACTTTCAGTCCTTATAGCTTTTACGTGTGGGTCTCTACATTGGGTCTCTCCTAAAATGCACTGTTCTTTAATATGTTCCCTTTTTTGGGGGGGCCTCCTGGCTTTTTGTTAACCTCAGTTTTTGATGAGTTTCTTCCTCTTAGAAACAAATGAAGAAAGTTCTTGACTCATTGAGCTGTTTGTATTTTTGGTTCCCCCGTCAGTCATTTGTTAGTGAATCATGCTTACTGAGTGTCTCTTAAGTGCTAACAAGTGGTGGACAGAAAGAACAAGGTCATTGCTTCCATGGAGCTTCAGGCCAATGGGACAATAAGACAAGTAGATAAGCCCTTGCCTAAAGTCAGCACAAAGGATGTATCATAAAAGATAGATGCAGGGCCCCTGAAGAGAAGGTAACATATACCTCACTCAGCCTTGATGGATCAGGAAGGCTTCCTGGAGGAAGTGACGTCTCTACCTGTGATAGAGAGGTAGAGAGGAATGTTTTTGAAGGCGTGGAGGCCAAAGGAAAACATGTCACTCGTGAGGACCCGAGAGGACTCTGGGGTTGGTGGGTGGAGCTCAGGCCAGGGAGTGGCAGGAGACAGGCTGAAGAGGTACAGGCCAGTGGGCTCCCTGGGAGCAGACCCTCTTCTGCGTGAATCCATGGTGAGCCCTAAGACTTGTTGCACGGCCTTTGCGTATTTAAGCAGATCTTTGGGTAACTGTGCTTCCCAGCACCAGCCCAGGATTTGTCGCAGAGTTTAAATTCACCTCCTCTTTCTGATTTGCCACTGTGATTCCATCCCCAGCCCCTCCCGACTTCTCTGGCTGACTTCTTATCCCGTGGTCCTCAAGGACGTGCTGCTGCTTCCCCTGAGTCGTGTGTTATATTTTCTTTCGAAGACAACAAAATCCATTTCTACTTGTTCTCCAACTGCTGAGTTTTTCTGTATTAGGTAACCCTGATAATCACAATAGCTGGGTCTCAAAGTACAAATCCCAAACATTGGGAAATAAATGTGGTTTCATTTCCAGTGAATCAGGAGTGTTCTGTAGCAAGACACGTTTTCACTTCAGAATATAAGATTCACCATAAAATTTAAAAACTTGAGTTTTGTTTCATTGAAAAACGCAAATCCCCTAACGTCAGTTGAGCTAGAGGAATTGTGCAAAGGGCCCACGGCAAGGTTGGCGAGAGGGGCCAGAAATAACAAAGTGAAATTCAGCTGGGAAATCAAGTAGCTAATACCACTGGGAGAAAATGAGAACAAAGACTTCCAGGGGTGGGATAAGCCCGCAATCTGGCCTGGACAGAAATAGTCTTAGGGGAGATGGGGGGACCCCTGAGGAGGAACCGGGCCTCTCCATGGAGGGCTGCGGAGCTAATCAGCCGGCATTGTGTAGGTCAGAGGAAGCCCACTCTAGGAAGCTGGGTGTTTACTCGTCCACTTGGCGGGGGGTGGGGGGAGCCCAAATCTGCATCCTGACTGTGTTTGTGACTTGTGAGCGGGATCAAAGGGGGGCCTGCTTTCTAGTTTAGAGAGGAGCAGGGAAGTGTGCATGGAGCGTCCTGGGAAACAGACGACACCACCTCTTCTTTCCATTTGCTTTCGTGAAATAAACCTGCATTCGAATTCGGCAAGATTTCAGATTTCCTCCCCAATCCCTGTTTTTCCCCTTAAGGTAAGGAATGTCACAGGATGCCATCACTCCCCGCCCCCCGCACCCCGCCACTCTCCCCCAGCATCTGTGATTCCAGCTTGGCTCGACAAATCTGACCACATAGGTTGACTCTTTTGAGCAAATGTGTAGTTCACGTCTATATTTAATGTACAGGATGTACATCCCGCAGCGTGTAATGCTGTGGGATGCGTTTCTATATAGCCTCTGTGTTTTATCTTTAATGATGTCTTGCGCATAATTTTTGCCCGTCACGTTCCACAAATGATGATATAGAGAGATGGTCAATGAGCAGTTGAAGGCACCTGAGTGCCTCCAGTGTCCCCAGCTCTTCTGATCATGCCCCAGCTTCAAGTCTTACTCCACTGGGTACATGGTGCCTGATCTTCACTCTCATTTCAAAAATTCCATGCATCTTTTTGAGAGTCTGCTACAAGTCAGGCACTGTCTAGGCCCTGAGGGGCCAGCATTTGCCAAGACCGATCAGGTCCAGGCTTTCGTGGAGCCCACGTTCCAGCCAGAGGAGATACACACCAAACACAGGGGCAGAGACGTCAACAAGATGGCACAGTGGGTGCACTGAGTCCACTGAAACAGGTGGCGTGCTGGGGAGAGACTCGGGGTGGAGCATGGCACCTTGGAATGGGCGGGCAGAACAGGGAAGGCCTTCCTGGGTGGTGTTTTTGCAGCTGAGACCCAAGTGATAAAAAGGAGTCAACCTTGGGAAGGTCCAAGGGGAGAGCATTCCACTTAAAAAGTGGAATTCGTGGGTTTGCCATGGCCACATCCTGGACCAGAGAGAAGGTGTGTGTGGTGGGCAGGTGGGGGAGATGACTTGAGGGGATCCTTGTAGGCAAATGGAAAGCCAGTGGAGGGAGTGATGTGATTTGATTTTTTACTTGAAGGGGTATCGCTCTGGCTGGTGTGTGGGGATTGTCCTGAAGGGGCGGAGTGTAGAATTAGGGAGACAACTGTCAAGAGGTGTTGCAGTAGCCCAGGTGGGAACTGGTCCCTCTGGCTTAGAAATTATAGGGGGCAGAAATCAAGCCCTCACTGTGTGCCATATGGCATGGGCTTTGTCCTTGAATTCATTAAATCCCCGCAATGACCTTATGAGAGGCCACCATGATTTTCCCCAGGGACAGATGAGGAAACTGGGGTCCAGGAAGGCTAAGTCACTTGTCCATTTTTACCTGGTTCAAAGTGGCCGAACCAAGATTCGAACTTATGGAGTTTGCCTCCAGAGCTCAAATCCTTAATTCTTGCCCCATAACTGCTGAGACTTCAAAATGGCAGTCCAGGTCTATACAAGGGCCTGGGCAGGCTGGCTTAGCAGGGAACTTAGGGATTCTTCCAGAACCGGATGGTGGTGTTGCCAATGGTGACGAGCAAGGGTCTGGAGGGTCTTGGGAGGGCAGGCTGCCTGCCACGCGGGTCCCTAGGTCTGGACTGTCAGATCCTAACATGGAGAACACAGGTGTGCTCGGTGCTTCCTTTGCCCTTGCTGTGTTCCAGGCGTGGCTACGTGGGAGAGAAGGAGAAACTGCTTCTCAGCTAAGACTCTTCCAAAGAATTGGAAGTTACCTACGACCTGAACATGGGGAGGCCTCCTGGTCTTTTCTGTGTCTCTATTTTGGGGGGATAAGTGCGTGGGGAAACAGTGGCAGTCACCACAGGCCCATGAGGGGAGCATTTATCGTGTGCCAGGCGCTGGGCTAAGGACCCCATAACACGATCTCGTTTAGTTTTCGCACAAACGCATTTGGCACCTGCATTAACTGAGGCTGAGATCTGGAGTGATCACGTGGCTTGCTCCCAGGGCCAGTTTGAGTCTAGATTCCACGGCCCAGGGCTTGGGAGCCAGTGAGGGAGGCCCCACGTGCACTGCTCTCCTACTTGTCTTGTGAAATAAACTCTGTCTCCCCACCGTGTCCCTGTTTCCCTGATACCTGCAGGGGCTTTGGGGCCATAGGCTGTCTGTTGGATCAAAGATGGATTCGTTATGTGAACTCTCCATTCCGAAGAGCAGCCTCTGTAAGTAACTGGGGCTTTCACGTGTCACCAGAATAATGCAGTATCTGGACCCACCTAGGCCAGTCTGGGGACAGCTTCTCCAGCTGCACTGAGGCCACCATGCCATCCCTCACGTGTTTTCTCCTGTGACATCAGAGCAGTGGACCACCCTGCCCCACCCAGGGGAGGAAGCGGCAGGGGAAGAGCATCCCTTATTTATAAGTATGCTTGGAATGTTTATATCCGAGAGGGAGAGAGAGAGAACCATAGTCTTTTCACACAAAGGCATCTTCTTGTCCCACTGATACGGGCAGTTCCTGGTCTCCTGGCTGTGGTGTCTCAGATACACTGAAATAATCCTGGGGAACAGCAGTTAATCCTGATTAAGAAGCTGGAGGGATGATTTATGAGAAAAGATGAAAAGGACTGAATACGAATAACAGAGCCAGTGCAGGCTAAAGAGACACATAGAGACTCAAATGAGGAAATAGATGCTAAGGAAAGAAAAGACAGAAGCAAATGCATGAAGACAGTCAAGGAGGAGACCAGGGGGATCCCTTTCTCTCAGGAACCTGCAGGCAAGACTGATGTTTGCTTTAAAGACTAATGTGAGGATCAGACCCTATCTGCATAGGGTTACAGTTCAGGGGACTTGATCTGACTTGAGATAAATCTGGATCTGGTAATAAAGATACAAGCTGTAATAATGCTTCCCCTGTATCAGGAGAATAAGAAACATTAATGTGGAGACTTTCAAGAGTGACTACCATCCCCTGAGATACTTATAACTAGAGCAGTCTAAAAATTATGGACAGTTGCTTTAAGGTTTTTAGAGAAGGCAGAGGGATGACTTAGATATTTTTATTGATTCCCCAGTGTTAACTTAGCACCACACACAGTAGAAATACAAAGTATGGCCCTGGCTCTCGATTTTATATTCTGGGGAGAGATCGCATGAAACAACACATGAAAACAATTAAGCCTCATATCAGCAAGTATAAAATAGCAGGATGAAAGGCACGACCCGGGTCCGGGGAGGGTGATTTCTGATTCCAGCGGGGTTTTACAATAGAGCTCTGACTCCATGGCAAATTTAAATCCGGTATGAAATTTCTCCTAATTAACGTTTCCCTTCTTCCTTCCAAATATCAAATGTATGGACTCTAGGAAAGTCACATAACACATATGCCAGTGCTGCATTTTCTTTCCGCTTGACCTGTTCCAGCTGTTACAAACTTTCGTGTCTGACTTCCATTAATTTCTGAGGAGTTCTGAACTGCAATCTGAAATGTTCCCCTGAATTTTTGACTTTTGGGGCGACAGATTTCACATGAGTTGATCATTACCCTTGCTAACATTTCAGCCAAGCATGGGAGTTTATTACTCTCTAATAAGCTTTCCAGGGCCCTCCGGTGATGTGTGCTTGCATGCGCTGTCACGGCTCCCGGGGGGGTACATAGATAGGCTTTGTCACCGGTCATGTCACCACACACCCCCCCGCCACCTGACCGATGGAACCTGAGCGTCCTCAGTGGCTCTCGTCCGGCACACAGTTCCTGTCCTTAAAGTCTAAGAAGCTTGTAAAAAATAGGTTTTCTGGGTTTTTAGAGGCGTGCCCTCTGATCTCGGGCAGGCAGAAGTTTTAGTTGGCATTTTCGTGTACATCGAGGCTGCTGAAAATGCTCCTTCCCTTTCTTCTCCATCTTCGGGTTTTTTTTTTGTTTTGTTTTGGTTTTTTCTGCGTCTTGCGGGGTCCTAGTTCTATGACCAGGGATCAAACCCACAGCCCCTGCAGTGCAAACGTGGAGTCCTAACTACCGGACTGCCAGAGAAGCCCCTCTTCTCCATCTTCTGATGGTTCACAGGAACAAGGAACTGAGTCCAGGTCATGAAAGGTTCAAGGGCAGTTTGGGGTCATTTGCACTAGATTTTTCTTAAACGTGAGTCCGTTTCATGCTTGGTTATGGATCTTAATATTTCATATTGGTGGCCACGTGTTCTTAGTGTCTGGGAACATGCTCGCTAGACTGTGAAATGGCCCACCTATGACCGAGGTGAGTGGTCCGCACTTGCGCTAACCACCCCACAGAGGAAGAGCTGGGAGACCTGCCTTATATAGACCTGCCTTATAGACCTGCCTTTTTGGAAATCCAATAGGATGTTCTTAAAAAATCCATTCTTTTTGGTAACAGCAGAGCCTTGTTCCTTTCATGCTAGTCTCCTTCTATTAATGTTCAGATTTTCTGAAGTTTTCTCTCTTAATGAGTCACCAGATAAGCGTGAGTCTAGGCATGGATTTCTATGGTGCTGCCTTCTGTCTCGAATATGAAGATTCCAATTAGAAACTCTGTTAAACAGAGTCTGATATGAGGGCTGCGATTGGCGCCTCTTTGAAGAGTCGAGGTCCTACAGGGTGATGTAGTGTGGAAGCATGGGTACTCCTGTCACGGGAGTTCCCGACACGAGTGGGTGGTGGGCACTTGGTGGGGTTGGGAGTGAGACCCGGATGCAGGTTGGCTAGAGGCTCTGCATTCTGCATCCTGTGATGGGTTTTGAAGTTCATGACCTTGGAGGCATCAGCCATACTAAAGATGTGTGTCGTATCCTTACTTGTCCTACGTAGCTAATAATATCTGAGACCAAGGTAAAGTAGTTCTCCCCAAGTACTGCTTTATTTGATTGCCAGCCTAGTTTTACAAAGAGCCGAGGTAGAAATAGATTCTGAGAAGTTGGAGCTTCATTTTCTTTTTTTCCCTCTCTAATCTGATGGCTTAGGTATTATGAGATGAACCGGTTTGCAGGGCAGAAATAGAGACACAGAGGTAGAGAACAAACGTATGGACACCAATGGGGGAAAGCGGCGGGGGTGGGGGGGAAGGGGGGCGTGGTGGTGGGATGAATTGGGAGATTGGGATTGACATGTATACACTAATATGTATAAAATGGATAACTAATAAGAACCTGCTGAATAAAAAAAATAAAATACAAAAAAAGCCTTGTTTTAAGGTTTATTTGTATTTTTAAAGAATTTCATTTTAAAAAAGTTTTATTGGGGTATAGTTGATTTACAATGCTGTGCTAGTTTCAGGTGTACAGCAAAAGTGAATTAGTTATACGTATACATATATCCACTCTTTTTTTAGATTCTTTTCTCATATAGGCCATTACAGAGTATTGGGTAGAGCTCCCTGTGCTATACAGTAGGTCCTTATTAGTTATCTGTTTTACATATAGTAGTGTGTATATGTCAATTCCAGCCTCCCAGTTTATCCCTCCGCTCCCACCCCTCACCATTTGGAAACCATAAATTTGTTTTCGACATATGTAACTCTATTTCTGTTTTGTAGATAAGCTCATAAAGAATTTCATGCTTTAAAGTAAATATTCCTTAAAAAGTGTGGTTTTTTTTTTTTCTTTTAGAAATTAATATTGCGGGTGGCCTTGTTGTGTTCTAAAACTGGAGGAGAGGCTTTTCGCATTGGAAATAGCAGTGGGATATGGTGATAGCAAAGAATTAAAGCAATTGATTCCTTTTTTAAAAAAATTGAAGTATAGTTGATTTACGATGTTCCAGGTGTTTAGCAGAGTGGTTCAGTTTTATATATAATGTATACATATACATATATATTCTTTTTTCAGAATCTTTTCCATTATAGGTCATTATAGGGTGTTGAATATAGCTCCCTGTGCTCTACAGTAGGTCCTTGTTGTTTATCTATTTTATATTGCAGTGTGTATCTGTTGATCCCAAGTTCCTAATTTATCCCTCCCCTTCCCCCTTTGGTAGCCATAAGTTCATTTTCTATGTCTGTGAAAGCAATTGATTCTTTAAAAAAAAAAAAAAACAAAACACATTTATTTATTTATTTATGGCTGCATTGGGTCTTCATTGCTGCACACGGGCTTTCTCTAGTTGCAGCGAGCGGGGGCTACTCTTCGTTTCAGGGCGCGGGCTTCTCATTGCAGTAGCTTCTCCTGTTGCGGAGCACCGGCTCTAGAGCGCAGGTTCAGTAGTTGTGGCTTGTGGGTTGTAGAGCGCAGGCTCAGTAGCTGTGGCACACGGGCTTAGTTGCTACGCGGCGTGTGGGATCTTCCCAGACCAGGGCTCGAACCTGTGTCCCCTGCATTGGCAGGCAGACTCTCAACCACTGCGCCACCAGGGAAGTCCCATAATTGATTCTCGATAGAGTGGTAAGTGTAAGTGAAGATTCTTGTGTTCATTGAGGGCTTATTTGATTTTAAACACCTTTTAGGGTCTTTTTCTACTCACAGCTAAATGCTTTACAAAATCAACCTGTGAATATTGGCTCATCTCTGTCAAGTGATGTCTGATTTAGTTGAACAGTTAGAGCTGATATCCTGAGGATGCCAAAATGGAATGTAACTTGTGGAGCTATATGCCTCCAATCCACTCAGGAGTTATAAAGGGATTTTACTAGGATTCCACCCCAGAGTGGTATTCCAAACTGGGAAAGCTGAGTCAGGTACAAGCAAAGGTGCAAACCGAACAGGAAAAACTGATTTGTAAAAGCTGACCCTTTTTTTTCTTTTCATATATGGGGATTATTTGATTACTCCAATATTAGTTTGTTATTATCCCTAGAAAAGATCCAGAAAGAAACCTTGAAGTTCTCTTTATAATTTAACATTTTATTATGTTTTTATTAAAATTACATTTATAACGCATGCTCATTTCAACAAATTATAAAGTTCACAAGAGCTTAGGATGCGAAGCTAATGTTGCCCCACCCTTCTTGCTCCAACCCCAGGCCAAGGACAGTTTTTGATATTTCTGTTTTAATTGTTTTGATAGACAACAGTTACAGCTCCAGAATGTGCCAGTACCCTTATTTCCTGACATATCAGCTCTAGATATATTTTACTCAGTACAGTTTATTGACTCTCCAATAAGACAGTTAACTTTTAATTTTCTAACACTGTGCTTCCTCTCCTTTCAATATTAATATTATATTAGTGCTAATTGTTTTGCCTAATGGTGATTTTTATAACTTTAAAGACTACCTTAAACCTCTGTTTCTTTTTTTCATCAACTTTTCATAGTAACTTTATTTTTTTTTTTTTTTAATTTTTGGCTGCATTGGGTCTTTGTTGCTGCGCGCAGGCTTTCTCTAGTTGCGGCAAGCGGGGACCACTCTCAGTTGTGGTGCGCGGGCTTCTCATTGTGCTGGCTTCTCTTTTTCGCGGAGCATGTGGGCTCAGTAGTTGTGGCTTGTGGGCTGTAAAGCGCAGGCTCGGTAGTTGTGGCGCACGGGCTTCGTTGCTCCGCGGCATGTGGGATCTTCCCGGACCAGGGCTCGAACCTGTGTCCCCTGCATTGGCAGGCGGATTCTTTACCACTGTGCCACCGGGGAAGCCCTCATAGTAACTTTTGATTTTCCAGTTCAAAAGATGAGGGATATTTAAGGTTTCCCTCCTCCCCCTCCCCTGCAATCTCCTGAAGCCAACCTTTCCTGTTATAGCGTCAAAGTTGTAATATCTCCATGTATCTTACAATCAGCACCTCATCTGCTATGTTTCTGTTCATAAGTTGACTTTAAAAGTTGAAAATCAATAAAGCATCTCTAGCCTTACAGCTGTGGCAACTCTCCTCCCTGTCGCACCGTAGAATGTTAGGATCTCACTTACCTCTTTGTGGTTCCTGACAGTGATGTGTCCAGTATAAAGAACAAGTGTTTTTTTTTTTTTTTTTTTATGCGTTACGCGGGCCTCTCACTGTTGTGGCCTCTCCCGTTGCGGAGGACAGGCTCCGGACGCGCAGGCTCAGCGGCCATGGCCCAGCCGCTCCGCGGCATGTGGGATCCTCCCAGACCGGGGCACGAACCCGTGTCCCCTGCATCGGCAGGCGGACTCCCAACCACTGCGCCACCAGGGAAGCCCAGAACAAGTGTTTTAACAGCTTGCATACCTAGTGTATTGCTTTTTTGTAGTTGCTTTAGCTTTTCCTCTGTTATTTGCCTTTATAATATCCTTACGTTTTTTCCCCCAACCTCCCCACCACATCTTTTGCCCTTAAGGTGGAATATCCAGCTTTCCTGGGCACTTCATTCTCCCAGGTAGTCTGGACCAGGTGTCTCAGGACATCCGTTCACAATCAACTGGATTGGAACCACTGATTCCCGGGTCTGACAAATTTGTCATTCTAAGTTTATTCTTTTATTTTACTGGAGTACATCAAGTAACTTTTCAACAACAGAGGATGTGCTTTCTGAGTTCTTCCCTGTGTGAAAATATCTTTATTCTGCCCTTGCTTTGTTTGATCATTGAGCCAGAATTCTAACTTTAAAAATCTGTTAACATAGAAAGTTGTAGATGAAAAGTCTGATGGGGCTTCCCTGGTGGCGCAGTGGTTGGGGGTCCGCCTGCCGATGCAGGGGACGCGGGTTCGTGCCCCAGTCCGGGAGGATCCCACGTGCCGCGGAGCGGCTGGGCACGTGAGCCATGGCCGCTGAGCCTGTGCGTCTGGAGCCTGTGCTCCGCAGCGGGAGAGGCCCCAGAAGTGAGAAGCCCGCGTACCGCAAAAAAAAAAAAAAAGTCTGATGCCTGTTTGATTTGTATTCTTGTGTAGGTGGCTTATTTTTCCTCTCTAGAAACTTTTGGGAAACTTGGTAGTCAGAAAGCATGTCCCTAGATGTAGGTATTCTAAAATAAATTAAATTAAATTAACTTTTTGCTCGTTTTGCTTATCACTTGGTGGACCATTCCAGTCTGAAGATGCATTCTATATCTCTGGGATGATTTTTATTCTATTATATCTTTAGTCATTTTATCCACCCTGTTTTCTCTGTTTTTTTCTGAGACTCTGCTTAGTTGAATGTCTGACGTCCTGAGTTATTTCTCTGTGTCTCTTATCTTTTCTCTCACTGTTTGCTTTCGGTTCTGTGTTCTGGGAAATTTGCTTGAATTCATTTTTCAGTGCTTTTGGTGACAGTTTCATTTCAGCAATCATATTTTTAATATCTAAGGGCTTTTTAAAAAGAAAACTCTTTTATGGCTCCCTTTTCTCAGCATCTCGCTCTTGTCTTTTGTATGTAATACTTTCTCAGAACCCTCTAAAAGTTTCCTCCAGGATTAGGTTTTCTTGTTTATCTTGGTCATTCTTGTTTATGTCCTTCCAGCTCCTCATAAGCCTAGCGATTCTGAGTGTATGTGTTTGTGTTAAAACCTTGGGGAAGGAGGCTATCCTGGTTTCCATTCCTTGGAGTGAGTATCCTAATGGTGCGTATCTATGGCCAGGATCATCTTTTGGGAGATGAAGCAGGGCTGTCCACATGCCAGGGCGGGAAGGGCTTGATTCTGGGGAGCAAGGAGAGCCAGCGTGGCTTGGACCGATGAGGGGTCATGGCAACCTGCAGTGGTAAGAGCTGGTATGGCTCTCGTGGGGAGTGCGTTTGAGTGAGAGACATGGGACTGCAAGAAGGCTCCAAAATCCATAATGAAGTCGCTTTCCCAGTCCAGTGCATTTGTGGGTTTTTTTCGTTTAAACTTTTTATTTTATATTGGAGTATAGTTGCTTAACAATGTTGTGTTAGTTTCAGGTACAGCAGAGTGATTCAAAGTGATTCAACTATACATATACCTGTATCTATTCTTTTTCAAATTCTTTTCCCATTTAGGTTGTTGCATAGCACACACTGCTGCATTTAAAATGGATAACCAACAAGGACCTGCTGTATAGCACAGGGAACTCTGCTCACTACTAGTGCATTTGCTTTTTGAAGAAGAAACATAAAGCTATAGCTCGGGAATGTGCCAGCCACCTGTGCAGGAGACAGGCACAGGAGAGATGCTGGTGTTCCATGTAAAGGTCTGCCCAGTCAGAGTCTCCTTGGCTGGACTGACCACCACCTCTATCTTTGCTCCCTTAAAGAATAATCTAGCCCCCCTCTACAAGCCTCAGTTATAATTCCAGTCTTATCTTCTTTGCATCTTGTAGAAAGTCATTGATATTTCTTGTTCTGATTTTATTATAAGAGTGTGGGTTCTAAAGCCAGACTGCCTGGGTTCCAATCCTGTCTCTGCCACTTCCAACGGTGTGATCCTGGGCAAATTCCTTAGCCTTTCTGAGCCTCGGTTTTCTCATCTTGGCAATGATAAGAGCAGCACCTACTTCATAGGCTTGTTTTGAGGATTAAATTAGTTAATATAAATAAAGTTTTTAGAAGCGCCTCGCACAAAATATGTACTCAGTAAAATTTATTATTATTTGTTCATATTTTTATCATCCAACATCCACTTCCATCTATTTATGTCAGAGAGGTCTTCAGAGGGGTGGGTGAGAAATGTGTTTGCCCAGACTGCCATCTCGAACTGAAAGTGGTAAATTAAATATTTTGCATATTTGATCTGCTGCAAAAAGACCTAGAGTCGGTGAAACTTAGGGTCTGGTCCCAGCTCTGTCACCTTCTGACAGTCTGCCCTTGAACCAGCACTTAACTCTGGTTTCCTCATCTTTAAAGTGGGGGCACAAATGGCAAACTCTTAAGGTGGTAATGGGAATGACGTGAGAGAATGGACTCAAACACCTAGCGAATCGCCTTCCCTTCTGGGAAAGACCCTTGCACGGTTGCAGTTACTTTCACCTCTCCTCTGTCTTGGTTCTCACCCTAAAGAAGATACTCATACACAAGGAGAGTGTAGCTCATGGACTTTCCTCTTCCATTTAGGATCTCTTTTGATGCCACTGAATCCTTCTTTTTAATTTACTTTTAGCTTTTGGGATGCCTTTTATTCTCTTTGTGATTTTACAAATTTGAGAAGCTTGAAAATAATGGAATTGAACCCTAACATCTGAATAGAGCCCTACTTCAATAAATACAAGGCATATGGTCATTGTGACATATTTGATGGAGTAATGTACAAAAAACATTTAAGTAGTACAGCTTCCCAAAGGCAACTAACATCCCAGCCAAAAAGTCTTTAAAAAGTCTTATCCTTCCCACAGGAAGGGCCAGTCATTCATTTCCTGAGAAAAGTCTCCCCTCGTTTATTTTTTTTACCCAAATAGACTTTTTTTTAAAAAAGCAACTAATACAGTAGTTTAGTAGAAATTTAAATTACAAATAGTTCAACTCTGGCTAACATCATAACAAATAATTGAAATGGATGATATCGTCAAATTAGATCTTAAATTGAGTGCCCATTCACTACAGACTCGCTACACAGGAAAGTTTTTCTCCTAATATCTATATCTATATCTATCTCTCTCTATATATGTTCCCAGATGTGTCTCTTCCCTTTAGTTATTTCTTTTTTGCATATTAAGTCTATTTTAAAGCCATTGGCTAATACACTGTGTTTTTAATTTCTTTTTTAACATGCTCTATTTTAAGGTCCCCACAAAGAAATCATTAACTTGGAGAAATCAGTAATATTATATAAGTTTATCTTGCTTTTAAAATGGAAAAGTTATTTTCAACCTGTCCCAGGTACTGTCAGGGCTTAAAGGTGTTAAGTTGGTGCTGTATTGAATCGAGTCTGCATGGTGGAAGCTGGCCATGTTTAAGAGATGGGTGTAGTGAACTGTTGAGGATACACGTGTGCTGGGTAGAAGGGGCCACAGTCTGCAAACAGTTTTACAAGTCAGATCTCATTGAGATGAGGGCAGCAAGTGGATTTCTGAGCTTTAAACACACCGCCCACCTCACATGAAGTAAATGTCATTGTGTTCCTTATCTTAACCATGCATCCCTGAAGATGGTGTAATGGGCTGTAGAGTCAGGGAAAAACGTCTTTACCCTGGCTTGGACAGAAGAGGATGAGGCAGGATAAGACCTGGGAGCAGTGGTCCACCCCTTGCAGGGGCCCTTAGGCCCAAGTTGAAAAGGCTGCTTACTGGCAGGGCTGCCTGCAGTGGTGAGCCGTGTCAGAAGTGGGAAGATAGGCTGTCCATCAGAGAGCAAGCCCATGGGGTGGAAAGCTGCTGAAAAATGGAAAAGCTAGACATCCCAACTGAGAGAGCTGGGATCGGTTAGTGAGGCCAAGCTGGGGGCGGACAGTGTGAGGTTGTGTGGTTGGAACCAGGGCTGGCTCTGAACTGACCCTCATTGTGTTCTCCTGTGGGGTCCTCAGAACCCAGACCAGCAGGCTATGGTAGAAGCTATAGAATTGCTGTTTTATTTCACATGAGGTATATACTTTTCCAAAATGTTTAACTACTGTACACACAGAACACAAGACCATGATATACGATAAGATAGGGAGGGTATCTGACTTCTTGCAAAAGAAATATCATGTGTCTGACTCTTTCCCTTTTCCCTTTGGCTACCGGGAAACTCAGATTTAAATGTGCTGCTCAGCTATACTAACTCTATGAGATCTATGACCTGCATATTTTCTATTTCACTTTCTCTAGGTCTTGACCATCTGGACTGTTCTCTGACTGGATTTTTATTTAGTTAGCATTTTCTACCTTTTTTGCACAAATTTTTAATGCTGTGTGAAATCTTTGGTGAGAGGAGACCACATACTAAAATAATACCACCCCTAATCAGTCGCTAAGGAGTGCTAGAATTTCACTAGACATGAAGAATAGTCACAGAAATGAGTATTGTTAAAGGCATATGTGGAGACAGATTTGTGTGACAGTGTAAGTTGTTGAGAAATCTTGTAGTGAATGGATTTGGATGGAAGCAGTGTTCCTTTCCCTTAAATGGAAGACCTTTTCAGAGATACACAGACACTGCCCTTCCTCTTAGTATGATTCGGAAATGTCAGATTCTTCCAGCCTCTGAGAAAGGCCCCACAGGAAACTAGTTCAGCTTTTAAACTTTTCTCACTTGTGGTATATGAGTGTGTTTAATATTTCTCCCTCCAAACACCTTTTTTTTTTTTTTAAGTTCTTTTAAGTTGAATCAGGTCTGGGGACATTTGCTTGTTGCCATCGTTTTTTCAAGTCCCAGTGTGCACTGACTTGTTAAGCATGCTTTAATATTTTAGAACGTGTAGTCCTCCTGTTAAAAAATGAGATTATTAATCAGTTTCCAGAGGATCATTCCTGTGTTTTCAAGTTATCACAGATATGCAGCTTTGGGATCTTGGCTGCCAGCACCATTGAGCCCCGACTGTAGAGCTCCTCCACATAAACTCGGTCTAGTTACACTCTCGAAAATAAGAGGCTTGTCTCCCGAGGACCGCTCCCTATTACAGGCGGAGTATAATCCTTAACATTGTTTTTCTTTGCTTTCAAATGGCTGGAGACAGTGAGTCAGGAGTGAGAACTCCCTTTGTTTCATGTCCTGTGCATGGCGGGGGAAGAATGTAGCAGGGCAGAAAATGAAGAAAGACATAAAAGGATCTCAGCTCAAGGAGGTCAGATCCATCAGAGGCTTAGCGTTGCCTTCAAAGATGCCTGGGACAGGTGGCAGTTCAAGACAATCACAGCGGCCGCATCCGCTGGAGCTGAGATAAGGGATTTCTCCGGCAGTCTGCTATCTGGTGCCCGTTCGCTTTGATGTAACTCTGCTAGCAAGACTTTGGGGAACGGGCGACTGTCTGCTTCTGGGATAGTCCGCTGTTGTTCAGTCTTTTAAGGTCTCATTACAGTACTCCTTGAGGATTAACGCTCTTTACGGTTTACATGGATGGTTTTGTCCAGAGGCCCAGCCGGGGACCCGTGGTACCACCTGGACGAGGCACCAGGGCAACCTCTGTTTTCCCTCTGTCCTCCCCGGGTTGCTGATACTGAAACCGCAAACCTTCAGCATCTTTTGCTTCCCTTTCTGGCAATGGCTGAGTTTTTTGTCTCGCTCAGCTTGAGCTCTTCTTTGGAGGCAGTGAACCATTATCACTGAATCATCAGCTTCTGTTACTCGTTCATTCTGCTTTTCCAGCTTTTTAATGTATATTGTTTTCACTCTACTCCCCGGTCTACCCTGTCCCTTTTTAGAAAGAAATCGTGATGTTGTTTGGGTCTAGAGTATAGTGAGTTCTTTTGACCCATTGCCCTGAAAAACACACTGTGTATAGAAAGAGTCCATGGGTGCACCTAGGAAAACATCTATTTGCATAAATTGCATATGTTTGGAACTCTTCATTATAACACACACAGGATAGCAACTCGACAAAACTGTCTTCCGAATTTCATAAGTAAACTTTGTCCTGACACTTTGCGACTTTTAGTCAAGCAGAGATTTTCACAAACCCTCAACTGGCACTTTAAGGGGGCAAGTGGGGAACTCTGAGACGTGTTTAAAGGGGAGCAAGTGGAGGGCTGACTTTTGGTCCCTTGATGCCACACCCAGCTTACTGTACTTGGGGACGGGACAGTTCTGGGAATTAGTAGTGGAACATGGGGACTTCTCATCCCTTTGTTGGTGGTTCAGGGTGCTTTCATTGTCAGTGGCCAAAAGGTAATTAACATCCAACGAACTACCTTTTCCCAGCTCCTCGGGTGTCAGTTTGGTTGTTCAGAGAAGGGGGCACTTGGATTGAAACTAGCCCCCTGACTGGTCATCGCTCCCAGACTAAGTGTCATCCACATGCTACTTTGTGCAGGTCAGACTCTTCCCAAATTTGAAATAATCTTAAAGTAACAGAAGCCAGTTAAGCCCCGGCAGTCAATATAATGAAGGAGAAAGATGTAGTCATATGGGCCACCAGACGTCACAAAGATAATAAGCATGTGCTTGACTTTTCTGCAAGGGATTGTTTTGTTGTGTGTTTACATTGATTGAAACTTACCAGTGATCACCACCGCCCCCCCCCCCCCCGCCCCGCAAGATAGCAGTTTTGGGGGGGTGACTTTCTTACCCGCACAAGTGTCTAATGGAAGGCAAGACAATGGGAAGAGGCAGTTTGCGGGGGTGGTCACACAGAGATGATGACGTGATGGGCTTCTGGGGCCTTGCCTCGAGGGGGACTCTTGAAACTGCAGCATCAGAACTAACTTTGTGGTCCTTATAGAGCCATGAGGAATCCTGAACTTCACGCCAGACCTGCTGAGTTAGAATTTCCAGGAACTGAGTCTGAGATTCTGTGTGTTTAATAAGTTTTCGTACAATAAGAGTGTGAGACCCACTGCTCTAAAAGTTAAAGCATGATACAAATGAACTTGTCTATAAAACAGAAATAGATTCACAGACATAAAAAACAAACTTATGGTTACCTAAGAGGAAAGGGGAGGGGGAGGAATAAATTAAGGACTTGGGATTAACAGATGCGCACCATGGTGTATAAAATAGATCAACAACAACGACCTACTGTGTAACACAGGGAACTATATTCAATATCTTGTAATGACCTATAATGGAAAAGAATCTGCAAAAGAATATATATATGCGCATAACTGAATCACTTTGCTGTACACCTGAAACATTGTAAATCAACTACACTCCAATAAAAACAAAACCAAAAACATATATATGCACAAATTTTTAAAAAAATTATATTTTTCTCTATGTTAACATTCTAAATAATTTGTAGAAAAAGCAATAATTCTTGAGTTTAGAAGACATTCACATCTTTATTTTAACTTCTAGTATCAATCTAAACCATGGTGACATTTGTTAATTTCTTTCTCATGTTTATGTTTGAATATGGATCATCTAAGAAAAAGTTATTTCTCACATGTTTCTAATTAATTCATAAAACACATAAAACTATTTTTGAAGATATTTTACATTTCCAAGTTATGTAGACTATTAAAATATTCTTCACCACACTTGGATACTTGAATATGAATGAACATATTTTGCGTGCAAAAGTTTTACAGTATTAGAGATACATATATAATAAAATTTGCACGCTAGTGCAAAAAAAAAAAAGAGTTAAAGGTCAGATGTCTGTCTCAGTATCTTTAAATTCGCAATTGGTAAACACTTAGATTTTCTGTCTTAAAAAGGTTCTATAAATTTACTCACCTGATTGTTACATATTATATCCCCATTTGAATTACACTTTATTTCTGATAGTTGCTTACATATAAATCTGAATACTTACAAAACAACTTTACTTTCCCTATGTGGTAAAGAAAGTTGGATACCAAATTATTTGATGCTGTGGAAAATTTTTATGTATTATTTTCCAAGTATTGTACCTAAACTGAATTAGCAACTGGTTTAAGGATAATTTGTACAGTTGTGTTTCTGTATATCTGAATTTCTCTTTAGGGAATAGAAACATATACCTTTGTATGCATTTTAATACACTTGTGTTTGAATGTGTGTTGTCACCGAAAACACAGACCTTACTAAATACGAAAAGACTGTCATTTGCTAAAACACCAACCAAATTTATGAATTATTTTTCTCTTGTTACTTTTTGTGGCCAAGACTTTGCATTTGTTTTTGTTTTTTTTTTTTTTTTTTTTTTTTTCGGTACGCAGGCCTCTCGCTGCTGTGGCCTCTCCCGTTGCGGAGCACAGGCTCCGGTCGCACAGGTTCAGCGGCCCAGCCGCTCCGCGGCATGTGGGATCCTCCCGGACCGGGGCACGAACCCGTGTCCCCCGCATCGGCAGGCGGACTCCCAACCACTGCGCCACTAGGGAAGCCCACTTTGCATTTGTTTTAACGTAAGGTCTCAAATACTGAGACTGCTAGTTTCAGGATGTAGAAATGTTGATTGAGTTTGATTATCTCCAGAAATGGGAAAATATAGCCATGACTGGTGAAAAACGCTGGCCTGATCTGTCTAGTGATCCCACCACAGTGGAAGCTGTTAATTAAAGAGCTGATTAATACATACTTCAGGCATACGTATTTAAAATAAATGCCGTAATGGACTTAACAATCAATTTTCTTCTATATGAATGCTAAAATTTTGTTAATATTTGTAATAAACACTCCAGAACAGTAGCAGTGTGAGATAAGTTTGGAGTAGGACAAGTTCAGTATTTAATATCCAAGTTTTTCCTTTTGTCCAGTTTGTTTGTAAGGTCTCGAAGATACTCCTGTTCGTTCTAGTAAAAATATTCCATATTCAATCATTTTTCACCCTGCTACAGTTTCTAGGGAAATCTGATCATCAAAAAATGTGATGTCTTTTCTGATACGTCATTTGATACATAGCAGATTTAGTAAGCCTGGGTTTCCTTAATCGGTTTTAATAACTGCTCATCTTTTAAAATAGGCCAGTTTTATGCGTGCTTCCAATAAAGGAAAGATGGGTGCTGATGACTTGGTTGCTTAGAGGAAAATCCGGTGTGATTTTGGAAGCAGAAAGAACACAGTTCACCTCTTCAGCCATTTGCTTACTGAGATACCTTGTATGAGTCACTTAACACCTCAGTTTTCTTACTGATACCAAGTACCTTCTTCAGAGGCTTGTTGTGCGGGATGGAGCAGATCTGGAGACCTTTTTGGTGTGAAGTATCTACTTCTCCTAAGCAACGTTAGTACAATATGATGACTATAGTTGACACTGCTGGGTGATACAGTTGAAAGAGAGTAAGATCCTAAAAGAATAGATCCTAAAGTTCTAAGAGAGTAGATCCTAAAATTTCTTATCACAAAGAAAAACATTGTTGTAACTATATGAGGAGATGGGTAGCTATTAACTACGCTCACCGTGGTCATCCTTTCCTAGTATGTGTGTGTGTGTCAAGACATTATACAGTATACCTTAAACTTATAGGAAGCTGTATGTCAGTTATATCTCAGTAAACAGAAAACAAGACAGAATACTCTGGGCACAGAGCAGGTTAGTTTCCTGCCCCAGCAGTATCACTTTTGGCCAGTTTGGTCGTACATACAGGCTTGGTGTTTCTTCTCTAATAAAGATCATACAAAGTCTGATTTTATGTGACCAGGCGGTGATGGTTTTATCATCAGAAAAAGTATGTAAAAGCCAGAACTTTCTCTATAAAATATTTCTGTTAAAAAAGCAAGCTGTTTGATTTTCTTACCTGGCTCATTGTATCGAACAGCATTTTTCATTTTGTCATTTCTCGATGGTCACGAATTTGTTTGCCTTCATGTCACCTAATTGGAGAGAACTTGCTTTAAAGATGTAGATGCCAGTCTGCAGGAGACACGGCCTCCATCAGGGCACAGCGGCTACCCTGTTACTGGTCTCACCAACCATCCACGTGATGCAACTGCTTGGGATCTTTTTATTTTAAGATACGGGACTTATTAACTACGGATGTGAAAATTAAGAAAATGCAAGGTGTCCTGCAGAGTTTGCAGCCTCGAGGCAAAGAAGAGGCACCCACCTGCCTGCATGCCACTGTTGGCGTGTCCTGGTTTTACCCCAGGGATTAGAATTTTCGAAGGGCAGCAGCTAGTATTGAGTGAGTGCCCTATTGCATACCAGGTGCTGCCCGGGTGTTCAGGGCCACTGGTCTTGAAGGAGGAAGGGGCTGTGTGAGGACAGCGCAGCTCTGAAAAGAGCAGATGTCTAGACAGGGTGTTCTTGTCCCCCGGATGGGATCGGGGCTCCCCTCCGGATCCTTAGCAGGCTTCAGATGGAAGGAAAGGTGAGAGGGCCCTTGTTAATCCTAGATGGAGGCAGTATGTCTTCAACCAAGTGTGTGAGTGGATGGCAATTGACATTTGTTGGCTAAAATAACATACACTGATATTTCATTTCTGCGAGGAAAGAGGATGAAATGTAATCTAGTTGTCATTACTTGCTATTTTTTTTTATACCTCCCACCTCTGCTGCTCTGAGCTTCTGCCCATCTGTCTGCTAGACCAGTGGTCCTCAAAGTGTGGTCTCAGACCAGCAGCATCTGCATCCCAGAGGGAGCTTGTTAGAAATGCAGTCTGGGGCCCTGCCTCAGACCTGCTGAATCAGAAACTCCGGGACTGGTACCCAACGATCCATTTGAACAAGCTCTCTAGGTGAGGCTGATGCAGCTACTGTTTGAGAACTTTGTGTTAGAGCATCTTGTCAAATGATTTGCGTCCCTCGTTCGAATGGGAACAGCAAAGCAGGGAAAGAGCTGTGGTCCAAGTCGGGAAGAGGGAGGATTTTCACCTGCCTGGTTTCTTCTGACTCTTCAAACCCAAAGCAACTCATGGGAGGGGAATTCAGAGACAGGAGCCCGTGAACCTAACATGTCTTTTTTTGTTATTTGTTTACGTCCCTCCCTTATTAATGTATGACATTATGAGCCTGTCCTTTGATATTGTTTGAACATGTATCCGATTAGCCCTTAGGTTTGCAGGCTGCAGGGCAAGAATGATCATGGAAATTCCATAGGAGAAAATAGTAACTGTTGATCCCCCAATAATGGATTCGTGGAAACTTAAGAATTTAAACAGAAAGTTAAAGATTCACAGGATGAAATCAGCAGGACAGATGCAGAGCCCTGGGTGTGCTTGAGTTCCAAGTTAAGTCAGGGCCAACAGCCATTGCGTATGTGTCCAATTTCAGCTTCTTCCTTACAGCCTTTGAAATACCGTTTTGGCCTCTTAATTTAAAGAAATGAAAAAAGCCAAACACTTTATTCTCCTTTACAAGGCATCAAGGAGAGGGGGACCAATAAGCAGGACGTCGCTGGTGGAGTTTAATAAATACTGGTTTACTACAACCCACAATGGAAAGCAAATACATGCAATTACTTGCAAATTTCTTCAGTGTTTGTACTTATAAATCTCTGCCTAAACCTTCCCAGCTGGGAGTTCAGTTAGTCTTTCTGCTGTGGAACCAGGGCTTTGTTCTCCTGTTCAGCCTCGGCTCGGTCTGGAATAATTCAGAAACGTATTAGCGAGATTGCCGCTCCCAAAAGGCATAAGGAAATAACCTTCACTCCCGGCCTTAGGGAAATCAGCCCAATCAGGGTTTGGGTAGATTTCTCGATTAAACAAAGAACTAACTGTGCACAAATTGCACCTTAACTATTTCTAAGGAGTCCACCTTAGAAATGTCTTGCAGATGGAAAGCTGAGATTTTTTAATCAAGGCAGTGGGGCTGCTCAAGTCAAAATGTCACCAGCATTTTCCCACTGCTCCCCAATTAGCAGCCCCCCAAATTAAATCGAAAGTTGCATTCATAAGCAGTTCACTGCTTTGAACCCTCTTCTCCGGGTTGTTAAACATAGAGGGAAAGAACGCCCTCTGTTCGTGCAAGGGTTCCGGGTGTGTGTGGGGTGTGTATTTGTGCGTCTGTATGTGTGGATGACTCAGTTCGTCTGGAACACATCCCAGGGGGCTTTGGGCTGTCAATTTTTATTCCAGCAAATTTCACATTGGGAACCGAAAAGGGGGATAGAGGGTCATTGTGCTTAATGAGCTTGTGACTTTATGTGCTCCTAGTCAAATTATTTTGAAATCAGAATCGGGCCCCTGTGTTGCCGTGGAATGTTGTTTACAATAAGCCTTTTTGGAAAGATTTAGTAGATTTCTGCTGATTGTAAGAGGTGCTCGTGCCAAACCACTGCCCTCGTGACATTTTTAGAGGAATGACTGTGTATTTTGATGGGGGTTCTGGGGATAAGGGAAGGTGTGTCTAGATCCATCCCACTTGTACTTTCTGCTTTAATTCAGCGAAGAGGTCCATGCTCAGCTAAAAACAGGCGCTCCCAAGCCATCGTGCTCATGGGAAGAACCTCCCAAACTCCTGTCACTGAATTTCAGAAGAGGGCTTATGTTACATGAGGTCTGATGAGCGCATCCTGGCCCTAATTAGACAGCCCTACATCCTTAGTGTAGTGGGACCACCAAGAATGCTTGTCAGTGTGGTTTACCTGCTCTAAGATTTTGAGCTCTGTTTTGTGGAAAGAAACTGCAGCCCCGCTGATTCCACGGAAACCCTTGAGATTCCTCGGAAACCCTTGAGATTCCTCGTGGGACTCAAAACCCAGTCTGAGAAAAACAGAGTTTTGGAGTCTTTGATATTTACAAATGGCTTTCCTCAAATGTTCTTTTTGGTTTTCTTAGAAATGCAAGGCATTGGACAAGTTCATCAACGAGGTCCCTTTCCCTAGTAATAAACGTCTGAGGGAACGACTCCTTTACAGAAGTCGGAAGACCTGGGTTCAGCTTCTCGACTTTGCAAGGTGGGCTTGCTAGCCCGGCCCTCCCTCGTCTCCCAGCCCAGCTCCACTGCTTTTTCCACAAGGGAGTTGATGCGAGTCCTGCCGGCCTCACGTATCTGGAGACTTTACGTGAGAGCAGATTGAAGGTTTTTGGAGTTTCGGGATGCTCTCAGAATGCTGTTTTTGCAGTTTCTGTCTCCAAACAGTGGTGACAGTCTGTCATTCCATGCTGACAATATCAGACAAGCAAGTTAACCTGGTGGGAATGTAACTGTGGAACTCAGAACGTGGCTGGGACCAGCTGGGGGTACAGTGTATGAAGATTTGGGGATACCCAGCTGGTGCATATTATTTAAGACCGAGTGGAACTAGGATGCCCATTTTCAGTCAGGGCTCTGCCAGGTCCTGGCTTCGTGACCTCCGACGGTTGGTTGGTTTCCTCTAAACTTCAGGTTTATCACCTGGAAATCGGGGAGAAGTAGATTGTCTTCCCAGATCTGCTGGGAGGAGGTGGCCAGGACTCAACACCATGAGCTGTGTAACAGCTATTTAGGTTTTTTTGGGGGGCTGCACTAGGCGGCACGTGGGATCTTAGTTCCCCGACCCGGGATCGATCCTGTGCCCGCCGCACTGGAAGCACAGCTTCTTAACCACTGGACCGCCAGGGAAGTCCCTTTTCTTTTCTTTTCTTTCTTTTTTTTTTTTTTTTTTTCCGTATAAGCTATTTTGGAGTTAACTTCTGCATGAAAAAAACCTAAATCAATCAGTGGTGAAAAAGGCCTTTGAATATATCTCATTAAGGTTATTAAGCTTTAGAGAGAATGCGAATATTTGCAAACTTGAGCTTGGTATTTTGAGCTTCTGTTTTTAAAAGCATCCCCATATTAAAGACAAATTCATCTTATCTTTCTCTGTTTCATGGGTGACAGAACATTCTGGCAGCTCTTGCCCATATACCTGCATTTGCAGTGTTTGACAACGAACACTGCTGTTAGAGTGTGCATTTAACAAACTACGGTGTGGTCCTGACACAGAGAAGTCTGTTACTGGGGGCAGCGTATCCTAGACCACAGAATCCACAGTGGCATGTGGGGCATCAAAGTCCCAACTTGTTTTTTGTTTTTTAAATGGCATTTCAGTGTGCACCAGATCCACACCCATCACTTTAAACTCTTCCATAAATTAGCATGTATGGCCTGTGAGATCATACACTTTACCAGAAGTACTTTCATGTCACCTGGCAGCTGCAGCCTGAAACATCATTTGTTCCATTCACCAGCAAAAGCAGGCAGCAAGCAAGTCAAAACTATTTCTCTTGAAGAGTCCTGGTCTTTTTTAAAGCTTGAGTTTCAGACATCTTCCCCTCCTGCACCCGTTTCAGGGAGACTGGATCGCGCCCATCACATGGGAAGGCTTCCCCGTTTGCAGTGTTCAGTTGTCATTTTTCTTAAAACCGAATTGCAGCTATTAGTGTCTAAGTGGCTTGACATTCTCAAAACTGTTACTAAAAAGCATTTGGTCCTAGTACCGCAACACGTAAAACTACCTGTCAGAGAGCTGCAGGTGTTATAAATCAAGGACTCAGACGTGTAAGGGTGCACCTGGGTGGTGGGAGTGAAAACACTGCTTAGAAAGGCATCCATGGAATAGAACTGTAAGACCCTTCCTTTATTCCTCTCAGTCCTCTTTCTTTCCTGTGCCATTTGCCTTCTTCTCCTTCCTCCTGTCCTTCTGACCAACACATTGAGTGAAATCTCAGCAATCCATATTCCGTGACAGGAAGTTTTTAATTTAAGTCTTTTTATTGAAGTATAGTTGATTTACAATGTTGTGTTAGTTTCTGCTGTACAACAAAGTGATTCAGTTATCCATACATATGTGTGTATATATATACATTCTTTTTATATTCTTTTCCATTATGGTTTATCACAAGATATTGAATATAGTTCCCTATGCTATATAGTAGGACCTTGTTTATCCATTCTAAATGTAATAGTTTGCATCTGCTAACCCCAAACTCCCAGTCCATCCCGCTCCCTCCCCGTCCCCCTTGGCAACTATAAGTCTGATCTCTATGTCTGTGAGTCTGTTTCAGTTTTGTAGAGAAGTTCATTTGTGTCATATTTTAGATCCCACATATAAGTGATATCATATATTTGTCTTTGTCTGACTTACTTCAGTTAGTATGATAATCTCTAAGTCCATCCATGTTGCTGCAAATGGCGTTATTTCATTCTTTTTTATGGCTGAGTAGTATTCCGTTGTCTATATGTACCGCATCTTCCTTATCCATTCATCCGTCGATGGGCATTTAGGTTGCTTCCATGTCTTGGCTATTGTAAATAGTGCTGCTGTGAACATTGGGGTGCATGTATCTTTTTGAATTACAGTTTTGTCTGGATATATGCTCAGAAGTGGGATTGCTGGATCGTACAGTAACTCTATTTTTAGTTTTTTAAGGAACCTCCGTACCGTTCTCCATAGTGACTGCACCAATTTACATTCCCACCAGAAGTGTAGGAGGGTTCCCTTTTCTCCACACCCTCTCCATCGTTTGTTATTTGTAGACTTCTTAATGAAGGCCATTCTGACGGGTGTGAGGTGGTACCTCATTGTAGTTTTGATTTACATTTCTCTAATAATTAGCGATGTTGAGCATCTTTTCATGCGTGACACGGTAATTTTTAAATGCCAACACCAAAAATTAGTATTGGATCAAAGACCTGAAACTCCCAACAAAGTACGGAACTCTGGCTGGTGGACTGAGCATTCACCCACAATTGCAAGTGTGCGTCAGTGCATTGGAGCCTTGACCCCATCCCGGAGGAAAAACACTTTTCAGTTCATGAGTGAGATCTGTCTGTGGATGGCCTGTCATTGGCCAAAGTGGGTGCCTTGATAACTTCATGGACAGGCGAGAATTGCTCTCAGTTGCTAAGATGGAAGGGGCTTCAAAATGACACACTCAACTATTGCGAGACCATAGCCTGACCTCTTAGCAAATTATGGGATGTCGAAAGGGATATAGCTTTAACTATGTGTGTTTGTGGATTCTATTGGTGTTTTGATATGTTTTGTATTAATATTCCTGAAAATATGACAAAGTAACCTACATAACAGATGAAAAACCTAATTTGATTTGCGGAATCCTTTGTCCCAGTCTGGTAACTCCTTCCTCTCAGGGGATCTATCTAGAATTTTTTAAATTGTTCATATAACAATAAAAGCAAGTGGGTAACTTTTATGAATGGGTTAAAAAAAAGCTTCCCACATATTTAGAAAGGGGATAAAAAACCTTCAGGTTAATTCAGTTCTCTGCGAAGCTAAAACTTGGGCCCAATCCTCTGGGTATTGGTGAAGGTGTTTAGTTTATTTAGCGTATTCACCATTTCCGAAGGCCCAGAGTTTCTTAGTATAAAAGTAGTTTACAGGGCTTCCCTGGTGGTGCAGTGGTTGAGAGTCTGCCTGCCGGTGCAGGGGACGCGGGTTCGTGCCCCGGTCCAGGAAGATCCTACACGCCGTGGAGCGGCTGGGCCTGTGGGCCGTGGCCGCGGGGCCTGCACGTCCGGAGCCTGTGCTCCGCCGCAGTGAGAGGCCCGTGTACCACAAAAAAAAGAAAAAGAAAAAGTAGCTTACAAGTGGTTCATCTTCCCCCCTCTCCTCTGTTTCCTCGATGTCTTTTAACTGACACTCACATTTGATGACATCAGATTAAACCCTGGAAGCTCATGGGTTGCTGTTTAACAAGATTTTAGAGGTTTTCATTGAGCACTTAAATAGGGGACTTAGACCTGCTGGTGTATCACATGGAAATTGTTCTTCTCATTTGAATTTGAGTTTTTCTGACATGTGACGTGTTTGGGACCCAATAGTTTCCATCAAGGCAGGTTTTGCAGAAATGTATGTTCATGGAACAGATTTTTTTGTATTGTTTTCACCTGGTTGCTTTAGAACGATTTCAAGACAAATCTTTACCAATTAAGGAAGTATCTACAGTGGTCACCTCTGCACTGGTACTGAGCTCTCCACTGAAGACTGTTCGCTGACAGTGTTTTCTTCTTCAGGACTTCTGAGGGAAAACCCAAGACGGCCCCCCGCAATCTCTAGCTCAGTCCTATTTTTAATATCGTCGTGGGTAGGTGTGACACATTTTAGTTGCCACCAATCCCAAATTGTATAATGTGCTATGAAAATAAAAACCTCACTGCCAAGTCCTTTTCACTGTCAGGTGGGATAAGAAATAGGTCAGGGCGTAAAACTACTTAGGTGTGCCTTTGATCACCATAAAAGGACCTCATTTAGAGAAGAAATTTTTTGTTACCTAAGCAACTTAACACGTACCTGGCTTCACAGTCTACCACTGTTCATGAGGCTGGCTCGCTGGGGCACTCTGAACGTAGAGAGCTGGATATACAACCTCCACGTAACGCACATGGAGGACGAGAAGAGAGACGATTTATACAGCATTCTATTTGGAGAAAGGAAAATGCAGGATAGCTAGAAGATTGCGAAAGTGTAGGAAAATGATTTGGGGCCCAGAAAAGGGGCTTGCATTGTTACCAATTTTTGTCCCCTTTCTGTTGTTTCCTCATTATTGAAAATCACATGTTGGTGATTTCTTTTTCAATGATACCCGGCCCCAGCATACACACAAGGGCACATATGCATGGATGGATTTCTGCAACAGTTAATACTGGCCAGGGAAGGGCCCCTGGGCAAAACATGACTGTAGGGTTCTGGGGCTTCCACGTCACAGTAAAAGAGTGTCACCTAGAGATGGCCAAGGGACACTTTTCTTCTTCCTACACCTCTTTGCCCTAATAAGCAACTCAGTCCCCCACCGACGTTGCTCTTAAGAAAGCACTTCTGTATTTCTCACGTGTCTTGCTGCATACCCATCCTTCCTCAGGCTCTGTTGCTCCTGGATACCTCTTCTCTCCCCGCCAGGCTGGCATGCATGATCTTAGTTTCCTCATCTGTAAAACGGGATGACAGTAGTACCTTCTTCAAAGGGTTAACGTGTTTCTAGCCCATAGACTCTTCTGGCATTTACCCAGTGTCACATCATCATTATTTATCAGTTAAATGAACGCGAGTTGGGATTGGAGGTATATTCTGTGGTCATGTAACCTAATCTAGCTCCCTAAATCCCCAAAGAACTGAACCCAAGCCTTGCCCCTCAACAACTGAAGTTCCCTGCTTGACTTCCTTGCCTGACAACGGTGAGCACAGTTTCCTGGTGCCCAGATATACACAGTGAGGCATAGTCCATTTCAGGAAAAAGACTTGGTTTCCAGAAAAGGTTCATTATCTCTTCATTAGACCCCAGATACATCAGGGCCGTATCAGCCACAGGAAAGGTATTGGTTTTCATCAATACCATCAAACGTTTCCCCAGTTGATGCTTATAGGTGTTGGCGGTATCCAGCACATTCTCTTTTTTCTCAGGCTCTGCTGTCATCCTTGGTGGTTTTACGTTGTTCCCATCTGGCTCGTGTTACCTTGATCTCCAAGGTAGAGATCCCAGGGTCCCAGGATGGCCAAGCTATGGATCTTTCCATTACAGAGCCTGTGCTGTGCCCTGCCCGTGGTGGGCCATCCAGATAGAGCCCTTCCAGTTTACCCAGTGTGTCTGCCATCCTGGCCGTCACCTTATGGACTGTGCTGAAGCCTGAAACCCTTGCCACCTGCTTTCAGGTCCTTTTTCCCGGATGAAAGAGTGTGATCGGACGAAGGGTAGAGCTGGGTGAACTGCTCCAGTACAAAGGGTGCTTAACTTCCTGGGTACTTAGAGGGGCTCTAGAACTAGAGGTCTTCTTGCTGGGTCTCAAGCTCCTGACATTGGCTATTCTAAACATTTTCTCCCTTCCTTAGGCTTCCCCTGTCCCCTTAGAAAAGATAAAATTTCTTGAAGTATCCCTTCCATCCTACTCCTGATGTCCGGGTTCACGCGTGCACTGTAGTGACGGTCTTCTGGCTTTTCTATTAATCCTCTCGAAATGCCCAGAGATGCATATTGCCCTCGTGCCCCATGGCCCTGTCTCCCCTTGGCCTGGTCTTCAGCTGCCACTGGGCACCCGTGAAAACGTTCTGCTTTAATCAGACTGTTTAACTTGCTTCAGTGCTGCCATCCCCCACATCAGGACGCCCTCTGATCCCAACACCGTGCATAGATGCCCTGCTCCTGTTCAGGCCTCTGCCCGCTCTTACTCCTCCCAGAAACCTCTCCTGCAAAGCTTAGTTCGGAGGCTAGCTGAAAGGCCTCAAGTTATTACTTTGTCATTATCTATTCCAGCCAACTGTGTGGCGAGTCCTCAGTACTCTTTAATACTCCTTCTCCTACTACGACTGATAGATAGCAATGATGGAGGAAAATTGAGCCTTGGAGAAGATGACTAGCTTTCCAAAGTTGGCAAAATTATGGTAGACCTGAGATATGAACCCAAGTGTGATGGTTTCCAGAGCCTGTGCTATGCCAGATGCTCCGGCATCCCCACTCTCCCCTCTCCCCAGACTCGCTTGCTACCAGCCGGCAGCGGGATCTGTTTGGTGAAGGAAATGTCCGGGGCATCATGCTGTCTGCTGAACCAACCTTCACTGAATAAATTAACATCCCTCTTTAGGAACAGATAGATCTACTGAAAGAAAGACAACCTGCCTGTGCTATTGATTTATCACAAGCCCCTTCCTTTCTCTCCATCATTTAAGGTCGGTGTACGGCTTACTTACCTTTCAATCAAAATAATTTTATTTTGATAATCTTTGAGAATATTTTCATAATACTTGATAATTTTATTTTAATAATAATCTTTGATGTTTTTGTTTCAAAACATCTTAAGAGAATTGGCAACACTAGTATTCACAAAAGCAACCGATGATTGGTTTCCTGTGCATTATGGGTACCAGGAGGGCAGGCAGTTCGGTTCCCTGTTTGTTCTGAATTCCTTGGTTTACTCTAGTTTTCTCTCTCTCTCTCTTTTTTTTTTTTTGCGGTACGCGGGCCTCTCACTGTTGTGGCCTCTCCCGTTGCGGAGCACAGGCTCCGCGGCCATGGCTCACGGGCCCAGCCGCTCTGCGGTATGTGTGATCTTCCCGGACCGGGGCACGAACCCGTGTCCCCTGCATCGGCAGGCGGACTCTCAACCACTGCGCCACCAGAGGAGCCCTCTAGTTTTCTCTTTGCACCGTGGGCTTTGCCTTCACTGGACTCAGCACAGTTTTTAATTACGTAATTACTTGTGTGATGAATTAACATCTGTCTCCCTCATTCTCGCTAATGGCAGGAGGGCAAGGGCCACATCTATGCAGCTAAGGCTGTGTTCTGAGTGTCCAGCACAGTGCCTGGCGCAGTAGGTAAAGTCCATATTTGTTGAAGTTTAAATAAATGAATGAATGAATGGATGGATGAGTAGGGATGCACCCTTACTCAGGTATCCTATGTAGGGTTTGCAGAAAACTTGGTTGCAAGAGGATTTTTTTTCTATCCAATTAGATTCTAAAACTGAAAATTGATTTATGCTCAGAAACTACCAATACACTTTGGAAATATTTGAAGGAAGAAGGAAGATGGAGGTTGGTTCCTCTATCTCTTTGTTACGTATACTTTCTATGAGTTTCTTTCACTTACCACTTTGTAGCTTTTGGCAATGTTTGCGCCTATGTTCAGGCAACATATACGATTTTTGCTGTTGTAATAAAACGAGGCATTGTGTAAGAAAGGTATGCATATTCCTCACATGGAGTCCCATCAATAGGAAAGTAGTACTTGGTTTCCTATATTAAAGTATCCAAAAGCAGACTAGCCAGCGTCCTGTAACAAAAGTATTCGGAATTTTTTGTGTTCTTGGTCGGTATTCCCAGGTGTCAAGGTGAAGTTAAAATCTTTCTTCTTCCGGTGGAAAAACTGTTGTTCACAGTGACTGCCTAATAGTGCTAATTTAGAGTGCTGTGTTTCTCTTCACCAGTAAGCGGTCTAGGTCCGGGATATGGGGTTTGTATCTTTATCAGCATGTATTGCTTCATCTTATTTGCTGATTCTTCGTTGCTCTGAAACCTCTTGTCCAATGGTGTTAGTCTCCCTCCCAGGAAACAGGTTTCTCTGGACAAAGGCCGTTTCCACTCTGCTACGTTCTGTTCATTATTTTCACTGTCAGCCCAGAAAGCTCAGCTGGAAAAGGCCAGTGCCCGCTGGGTTTCCTACCGTCATCTCAGTGTCTAATTTTGTGGCTTCAGATGCAGTACGTTACACTGTCATTCATTCCAGTTTCTCGTGGCTCTCGGGTGTAGATCGGCCAAAAACATCAGCTCTATCTTACTACCGCCCATGGGGTTCGTGTGCTCCTTAAATTTCCTGAAGTGCTAGACTTTCAGAAATTCTACTTTGTAAAACGTGGGATTGCCTGTTCGTGGAAGCAAGGTTGTTCCTCATCTGGATCTCAGCTGCTCTGCAGTTCCTGGGATGAACCACAGATACACGTGTGCACAGTTAGTTACCTTAGCGTTGTTGGAGGGGTCGGATTAGGAGTTAGGCTGAGGGTTAGGGTTAGGGTTGGGGTTAAGGTTAGGGTTAGCAAGGGCCTTTTATTCAGCTTGGAAGAGAAAACCTGGGTGGGGTTGGGGGGCGGATGATTAGATTTACTTAAACAGCCATCACAAGGAAAAGCAATTACACTTACTGTGAGTGTCTTCAGAATACAGAGCTGGGACTGATTGACGGGTGAAAGTTAGAGGGAGGCATACTTGTCCGTGTGGAGGGGTCGGAGTTCTCGTCCATAGAGCAATGTGAGAGGGGAGTGGGTGGCTTTTTCAGACACCAAGTTCTCAGACACCATGTTGGGGGTTCCTGCAAGACAGGGGATTAAACAGATAACTCTTCAGGTACCTCCAGGTTCTGAAATCCCATGGTTTCATTATGCTAAGTTAAGCCATTTTAGGACAGTTTTCTTTTCTTTTCTTTTCTTTTTTCTTTTCTTTTCTTTCCTTTTCCTTTCATGGAGCAGGGATTGTTGATTCTTTTTGTGGTTCAAGTTAAAGAAGAAGTCTTATCATGGGCCATTTCCTATCCTATTGCTTTGAAATGGTCACACTTTTAGTCCAGTTGTGTTTGGACAGGTAGGGTCGTTGAGTACAGTTGTCCGGGCTGTTCACTGTACAAAGGACCTAAGTAAGAGGACTGAACTTGAGCAGGTACTCTGCTGACCAAACTATGCTTCTACTCAGAGGAAGGGTCCATCTTTCTAATTTGCAAAAAGATACCATCAGCTCACCAAGTTGAGTGCCAGGGGACTGGGTCTCCCCTGAAGAGGCATAGTTTTCTAATATGTGTGAGGATATTGTCCATATAGCAGCTGGTCGTGAGTCTGGAGAAAGGTATACCATTTCATTTCATCAGTGGTTCATCAGGACTGACAAAGTTAAGCCTAGACACACCTGCAATTTTATTGGTGGGCTGCGCTAAGTGCAGTGCTGAACATTGCCACTCATAGTGACAGATTCCATTATTTTTGCCAACTCATCAAGCATTCCGATCTTGGAAGTATCCTGAGGATTTGCTGCATTTTCCACTTTACATTTGAATATTTGGCCTTGTGGAGACCTGACCCTGTACGTTCTGCTGAGCCCAGGAATTCTTTTTGACTCTTCTGTTCAGCGTCAACCTGTAGGAGCAATGTATGTGGTTGAGAAGCAGTTGGGCATTTATGAATGCCGGGCACCTACAACCTCCCTGGATTCTCAGATGTACCCTAACCAGACTGTGAGTGTGCCTGTGATGAGGATAAACATTAAAGAATCCGACGCATCACAGGCGAGATTGGTTATTTTTTAAAAATAAAAACAGCGACAAACAAAATGAAACAGAACACCCCTCAGGTTGCTACTACAGAGGAGCGGTTCTTTGAACAGGCGCCAGAGATGCCAAGTGTCCCCAGAGACAGGCTCCTTCAGTGTTTCAGCCCCCTCAGCTGTTGTGGCTGTTCCTCCCTCCTCTGGAATGTGCAGGAAATGAACGCGACACACCCACCCATTCACAAAAAAGCCTTGAAGAGAGCCACCTCCCCTCCACAGTTCTCTTCTGCCAGCTCCTGCTCTGTTCGCTGGCCCCTCCCCCTCCGGTCCCCGTCCCTCACCCCCATCCTTGTTCTCAGGCTGCAACAAGGGAGGAGCTGGGGCCTTGCCTGGCCTGCTGCATCAACCCTGGTTGTACCATGACGTATTTTTATTTTATTGAGGCAAAACTGGTATATAACATCACATCCGTTTCAGTACGAAGTGATCACCATGGTAAGTCTAGTTACCATCCATCACCACACAGTTGACCCCCTTCATCCTCTTTGCCCATCCTATAACCCCTTTCTCTTCTGGTAACCACTGGTCTATATGAGTTTTGTTTTGTTTTGTTTGTTCATTTGTTGTGTTTTTTAGATTCCATATGTATGTGAGATCGTACGGTATTGGTCTTTCTCTGTCTGACTTATTTCACTTAGCATAATGCTTTCAAGGTCCATCCGTGTTGTCACAGATGGTAAGATTTCATTACTTTTTATGGGTGAGTGATATTTCATTGTATGTATATACTGCAATTTCTTTATCCATTCATCTATCCCTGGACACTTAGGTTGTTTTCATATCTTGGCTATTGTAAATAATGCTGAAGTATACATGGGGGTGCAGATAGCTTTTCAAGTTAGTGTTTTCTTTTCATAAATACTCCCAAAATGGGATCCTCTGCCCATTTTTAATTGGAATGCTTGTTTTTTGCTATTAAGTCCTTTGAGTTCCTTATATATTTTAGATATTAACCCCTTGTCAGATATGTGATTTGCAGACATTTTTTTCCCATTCAGTAGGTTGCCTTTTCATTTTGTTGATGATTGCCTTTGCTGTGCAGAAGCTTTTTAGTTTGAAGTAGTCTCACTTGTTTATTTTTGCTTTTGTTATTTTTGCTTTTGGAGTCAGATCCAAAAATTCAAGGCCAAGACCAATGTCAAGGAATTTACCCCCTATCTTTTCTTTTTGGAGCTTTATGGCTTCAGTTCTTACACCCAAGTCTCTAATCCATTTTGAGTTAACTTTTATGTCTGGCATAAGACACTCGTCCAGTTTCATTATTTTATGTGTAGCTGTCCAGTTTTCCCAACACCATTTGTTGAAGGGACTGTCTTTTTCTCCATTGTACATTCTTGCCTCCTTTGTCGTAAGTTAATTGACCATAAATGTGTGGGTTTATTTCTGGGCTCTCTATTCTGTTTCACTGATCTATGTGTCTGTTTTTTTCTTTCCCCCCCAATACCATACTGTTTTAATTACCATAGCTTTGCAATAGTATAGACTGAAATCAGGAAGCACAATGCCTCTGGGTTTATTCTTCTTTCTCTAGTTGCTTTGGCTGTTTTGGGTCTTTTATGGTTCCATACAAATTTTTTCCTGTGAAAAGTGCCATGGGTATTTTAATAGGGATTGCATTGAATCCATAGATTGCTTTGGGTAGTATGGACATTTTAACAATGTTAATCTTACAATCCATGAACATGGAATATCCTTCCACTTATTTGAGTCTTCTTTAATTTCTTTCGTCAATCTCTTATAGTTTTCAGTGTACAGGTGTTTCAACTCCTTGGTTAAATTTATTCTTAGGGTAAGTCAGAAAGAGAAGAACAAATACTGTATGCTAACGCATATATATGGAATTTAAGAAAGCAGTACTGATGAACCTAGTGGTAGGGCAGGAATAAAGACGCAGACGTAGAGAACGGACTTGAGGGCATGGGGGGGAAGGGGAAGCTGGGATGAAGTGAGAGAGTAGCACTGACATATATACACTACCAGATGTAAAATGGATGGCTAGTGAGAAGCAGCCACATAGCACAGGGAGATCAGCTCCTGCTTTGTGTCCACCTAGAGGGATGGGATAGGGAGGGTGGGAGGGAGGCTCAAGAGAAGGGGATAGGAGGATATACGTGTACATATAGCTGATTCACTTTGTTGTACGGCAGAAACTAACACAACATTGTAAAGTATTTATACTCCAATAAAGATGTGGAAAAAATTATTCTTAGGTATTTTTATTCTTTTTGATGCAATTTTAAGTGGACTGTTTTCTTAATTTCTCTTTCTGATAGTTTGTTATTAGTGTACAAAAACACAATAGATTTCTGTATGTTGATTCTTGTATACTGCAACCATACATAATTCATTTATTAGTTTTAATTGTTTTGTTTTATTTTGTTGCGGTATGCAGGCCTCTCACTGTTGTGGCCTCTCCCGTTGCAGAGCACAGGCTCCGGACACGCAGGCTCAGCAGCCATGGCTCACGGGCCCAGCCGCTCTGCGGCATGTGGGATCTTGCCAGACCGGGGCACGAACACGTGTCCCCTGCATCGGCAGGCGGACTCTCAACCATTAGCGCCACCAGGGAAGCCCCAGTTTTAATAGTTTTGGTGGCGTCTATAGGGTTTTCTACATATAGTACTATGTAATCTGCCGATAGTGACAATTTCACTTCTTCCTTTCCAATTTGGATGCCTTTTATTTCTTTTGTCTTACCTAATTACTGTGGCTAGGGCTTCCAATATTATATTAACTGGAAATGGCAAGAGTGAGCATCCTTGTGTACTTCCTGATCTTAAAAGAAAAGTTTTCACCTTTTCGTTCTTGAGTATGATGTTAGCTATGGGTTTGTCATATATGGCCTTTGTTAAATTGAGGTATGTTCCCTTTATACCCACTTTGTTGAGAGTTTTTCTCATAAATGGATGTTGAATTTTGTCAATAAATGCTTTTTATGCATCTTCTGAGATGATGATATGATTGTTCTTCAATTTGTTAATGTGGTGTATCACATTGATTGATTTACAAGTGTCAAACCATCCTTGCATCCGTGGAATAAATCCCGTTTGATTACAGTGTATGCTCCTTTTAATTTATTGTTGAATTTGGTTTGCTAATACTTTGTTGGGGATCTTGCATCTAGGTTCATCAAGGATATTGGCTTGTAGATTTTTTTTTTGTGGTATCCTGTCTGGTTTTGGTACCAGGGTAATGCTGGCCTCATAAAATGAGTTTGGCAACATTCCCTCCACTTCAATTTTTTGGAAGCATTGAGAAGGATAGGTATTAAATCTTCTGTGGCCTATTTCTTAGGCCAAACACTCTTAATTCCCTGAATTTAATACACTCTGCTCACTGACAAGTTCATTTATGACTTGGTGCCACTGCTTTTATCTGTCCTGACACTTTTGCATTTCACTTCTTTCTTCAGAACCCCTCACTGTTCCTTAATTACTTCAGATCAGTAGTTTCCAAATTTTGGCAGTAAAGTTAAAAAAAATCCTGTGGGAGAGACCACCCTAGGGATACCAAATACTTATTTGCCCAAATACGGACAAGAGGGCTGGGATGACTTGGGATGCTGGAAACATAAAAAAATAACAAAAATATCATCTGCTGTTGCCATCAGTTCAAAAAAATGGACCCCTTTCACACCATAAGGGCATTAAGCAGAGAACATTCTTTTAAAAGGAATCACTTTAACTGTTGACACATTCACCACTTCTATTCTAATTTCTTTAGCTTTTTATAAAATAAATTTATTTACTTATTTATTTATTTTTGGCTGCGTTGGGTCTTCATTGCTGCACATGGGCTTTCTCTAGTTGCGGCGAGCGGGGGCTGCTCTTCATTGTGGTGCACATGCTTCTCACTGCAGTGGCTTGTCTTGTCGCAGAGCACAGGCTCTACGCACGCGGGCTTCAGTAGTTGTGGCACATAAGCTTAGTTGCTCCACGGCATGTGGGATCTTCCTGGACCAGGGATCGAACCCGTGTCTCCTGCATTGGCAGGCAGATTCTTAACCACTGCGCCACCAGGGAAGCCCCTCTTTAGCCTTCTTTAGCTTCTTTTCATCCAACATAAATTCAGATTTCCAGCCACTATTTGGAGGCCACTGCTGCAGAGGATTCTAAAATAATGAACGCTTCCTTCCAGCCACAGAATAAAGCCACCAGGGAGCCCAGCTTACCCGGGCAGGAAGCCACCAGATGGATGCCTTGGTCAGGGTCTGTCCCTGTTCATGTGGCCATAAACCCAGAAGTGACCGAGTTTCTGTTGTTCCTTGATGCTGACTTAATCCTCGAACCCTAACCCTAACCCTGTAACCCTATAACCTGCTGTGGCTGGGGATCCTGTTGCTCTGCTGCTGTGGCCTCAGTGGTGGCAGCTCAAGGGTCACTGACACATGTAGGGATGCTGTGAATCTGATCGGGATGGAGGGTGGGCCCTGAAGCCTTACACAGGAATCATCCCAGTCCTGAGGCCCAGCCACGTACGTGTCCAGCCTCTGGACCTTTCTTTCTCAGAGAAGGTGCAGGTGTCGAATGCTGACAGCAGCATGGACACTGCAGGCCATAAAAAGAGGGTGCTTGCTGGACAGTGAGGAGAGCCTGTGTGATGGCAGAACACACTAGAACTGCTGGGAAGTGAGATCAGGAAAACACATGCTCCCTCCTGCCTGCCCAGCTGCTCCCACCCCAGCCTCATTTGGCTGTTCTACAATTTAGCCTGCTTGGCTGAAAACCAAATGTAAAAGGGATACGAGAAACCTTTAGGGACTCAAAGGAAGGCTCGAAGTTTAGGTGTGTGCCGAGAAAATTGATTTCCTGGTGGCGCGTCTGGGCCCCTCGGATGAGCTGAGGTACTTGGGTGTCAGCTCGCACCCTGCTCATTAAAACTGCTTTTCTGTGACCCCCTCCCCCATGTGGGCTGCTATAAAAAACTTCCATATAGTGGTTGGCTTATAAACAACAGAAGTTTGTTTCATACAGTTCTAGAGGCTGGGGAGTCTAAGATCAGGGTGCTGGTAGATTTGGTGTCTGGTGAGGACCCACTTCCTTGCTCATAGATGGCCATCTTCTCACTGTGTCCTCATATGACAGAAAATAAGAGCTAGTTACCTCTAATGTCTCTTCTTAAAATGACACTAATCTTATTCATGAGGGCTCCACCCTCCGGACCTAATTACCTCCCGAAGGCCCCACCTCCTAATATCATCACACTGGGATTAAGGCAATAATATATGAATTTTGGAGGAACACAAACATTCAGTCCATAACACTGGCAATACCTTGTAACTTTAAATGTTTCCCTATATCCATCCACCTGTAAACATTTGGAAGCCAGGAATTTGAACCTCAGAAATGTGTTTATTAAGTGATGGTTTCATAATCTCACACCCATTACATGTGGTAGTCTCAGGAAATCTCATTAACTCAGTAAATATTTGGAAATGCCTCCTAGGTGCTAGATTCCCTACTGGGTTTATGGGATTCAGAGGCTAGTAAGACATTTTCTCTTCCCTGTCTTTTTGCCCATTGTAGTAATGGGAAGTGAGAAGCAGCACTAGAACTGACGCGTGAGAGTAAAACTGGAAAGAAAGGATGTCAGCCAGCTTCCCAGAGTGGGGGACATTTTGGTTGGGTATTAAAGGACCCTGGATACTGAGTATCCAGTTAAGTTTATGTGATGCGTTTTTGCCTTTTCTAACATCAATCTTTGATTTAGGTGTAATATAGATTGTCAAAGACGTTAAGTTCAGGATTTTACTGAGTATGATAGATTCTTCACAACTGGCCCATCAGGCACCATTTTTCTAGGTAAGCCTTGTATTCCCTTCAAGTACAGGTAATAAACATCCTCATACACATGGTGTACCGGGTCCTCACACATATTATAGTGAACAGTAAAGAAAAGGATGCACAGTGAATATTCATAGGTTAGCCAGTGCTCACTTGACCTGTGTCCTAGAGCAAGCACACCTGTCATCAGCATCATTACTATTTTCTCTTCTTTTATTGACTTCGCTATTATTTATGGTTAATGCAAATGGCTTATCAAACTGTGGTGCTTTTATTTCCCCTGCTTACTTTTTTCTGAATCTTTTCACATGTCGTTTTATCTCTGAAGCTTGAGAGACAGGTTTAGGGTCCCAGCCTGGCCCTGTGCCACCTTGGACAAGTTATTTCACCTGTTTGTGGTTCCATGTCTGCAGCTGAAAAAATGAAGATTCAGGGCTTCCCTGGTGATGCAGTGGTTGAGAGTCCGCCTGCCGATGCAGGGGACATGGGTTCGTGCCCCGGTCCGGGAGGATCCCACATGCCGCGGAGCGGCTGGGCCCGTGAGCCATGGCCGCTGAGCCTGCGCGTCTGGAGCCTGTGCTCCGCAATGGGAGAGGCCACAGCGGTGAGAGGCCCGTGTACCGCAAAAAAAAAAAAAAAAAAAGAAGATTCAAATATCTGCCCACTTGATTAGAATGTTAAAAGAATCCAGTGAGAGGCTCCCCCATTATCTTGGGTCGCATGAAGCTACGATCAGAAGTTGGATGAAAGCCACAGTCAAAGCACAGCTCCTAGCCCTGCTTCCTTTTTTTTTTTTTTTTTTTTTTTTTTTTTTGCGGTACGCGGGCCTCTCACTGCTGTGGCCTCTCCCGTTGCGGAGCGCAGGCTCAGCGGCCATGGCTCACGGGCCCAGCCGCTCTGTGGCATGTGGGATCTTCCCGGACCGGGGCATGAACCCGTGTCCCCTGCATCAGCAGGTGGACTCTCAACCACTGTGCCACCAGGGAAGCCCCCTGCTTCCTTTTTAATGAGATACATTTGGTCTTTGAATCATTTCACTGGATAAATTGGAGATAAGATAAGAAATTCAGCTATTTACAGCCCTGTAGTGCTCTGCAGATATGTCCACACAGTTTTGATTCTGCTGACTCAAGAGGTGGGGCTTACTTTTTCTTCCTGGACTTCGTGACAGTTCTAGCAAATAGGGTATGGCAGAAGTGATGGCATGTCCCTTCTGAAATTAGGTTATAAAGGATGGTGGCCCCCATCGTGGGTGGTTTTCTTACTGTCTCTTCGACTACCCATTCTGGGGGTAGACAGCTGCCCCATCACGAAACCTCTTAGGCAGGCTATGGAGAGACCCGCGTGGAGGAACTGGGCTTGCCAGTGACTCCGCATGTGACCTGGGAAGCACATCCTTCCCAGTCAGGCCTCAAGATGACCACTGCCAGGGTTAACAGCTTGACTGCAACCTCACGAGAGATCCTGAGCCAGAACCACCAAGCCAAGATTACACACGCACAGGAACTGTGAGACTGTAAGTGTCTGTTGTTTTCAGCTGGCAAATGTGAGGTCATTTGTTACGCAGCAAGGGATGACTAATGCAAGGTCTAATCTGTAGAGTGGAGTTGGAAGCATTTTGATTTTGGAATCTGATGTATGTTGTCATGTACCTCAGTTGAGTCCCTGCACTGCTATGGTTGGTTCACTGAGACAGCACCCATGTACCTGTATTCAGGTGGTTTTTAGGACTCAGCTTTCAAAAGGACCTTGTCGACTTTGGGGCAAGCCAGAGAGGAGTGCTCTCTACCTGTGGTTCAGATCCCTGTTTCCAAACCTTCTGAAATTTACTTCCTAAGCGGAAACGTTTAGAATCATAGGCAACTTAATCATAAGCATAGGAAGAGACTTGGGGGTAACCTGACCCAGAGCCTGCCTCCAGCCAGGTAAGGTATTATCCTGACTTTCCTGATGAGGCCCTAAAGCGACTCATGGTGCTGCTACAGCGGCTCAGCGCCTAAGTTGTGGGTTTTCTTCTCCCACCAGCCAGGGTTATTTGATGGTAAGCAACAAAAACGGATTGCAATTCTTGCACCAATAGGAACTGCTGGGATGACATCAGGAGTTTTGATCTATCAGAAAATCCAAAGAAGCAGGTGGCTTTAGAGGCCAGGAGTGGCAGGAGGGCTCTAAAGAGGGGTGGTCTCTTCCAGGGGGAACGAACTCCAGCCATTTCTCCTTTTCCTCCTCCTGAGGTGGTTCCCAGGAGAGACCTCAGCTGTCAGCACCAGGTGCCCTGGCTGTTCCTGGATGGTGAGACTCCTGGCTTTTTGATTCACCCTCCTACAGAGCCTAAATACAGTAAAGGAGTAATTTCCCAAAGGAAATCAGATTTTTGGAGAAGAAAGAATGGATACTCTCTGGCCAAAAAAATGACTGAGGCCTCCTGCCATGTGCTTCTCTCTCCTTAGATGTTCTGAGAATTTTTTTTTTTTTTGACGGTACGCGGGCCTCTCACTGTTGCGGCCTGTCCCGTGGCGGAGCACAGGCTGCAGACATGCAGGCTCAGTGGCCATGGCTCACGGGCCCAGCCGCTCCGCGGCATGTGGGATCCTCCTGGAACGGGGCACGAACCCATGTCCCCTGCATCGGCAGGCGGACCCTCAACCACTGCGCACCAGGGAAGCCCACATGTTTTGTTTTAAATGTTATTTATTTATTTATTGGCCGCGCGGCTTGGGGGATCTTAGTTCCCCGACTCGGGATTGAACTCCGGCCCTCAGCAGTGAAAGCGCAGAGTCCTAACCACTGGACTGCCAGGGAATTCCCATTAAATTTTACAACATTATATATTTATTGTGGAAAATGTGATGTTACAGCAGAAAACAAACCTAGTTCATAACAAATATTGTTACTGCTAAAAAAAACTGTTCTCTGTGCTCTATTTTATGTATTGATTGATTGAGTCATTAATTGGTTGGGGGATGGATTTTCTGTCATAAATACAATATGGGAGATGGCACTGGATTCAAAAGAAGTGATCATTCAAGGTTAGCGTCATGGTCAGAGGGTGAAATCTTGGCTTGCATTTGTATTTACCACTCCTGATTTTGGCCCTAAGCTCATCAGACGTGAGGTTGGTATGGGTACAGCTTCTGGTTTCTCTGCAAATGGCGATTCCAGGGATTCCCTTTGTGGGTGATATAGAAATTGGTGAAGGCTGAAGTCTTTGGGGGCAGAGCTCTCCTGGCCTCTGCAGGCCATGCTGCTGATGGGGGTGTGGCTGTGAGAGGGGTCCAGTCCCTGGAGGGGGAGCTGCAGAGACCATTTTCATGGATGTCCCGCTGTTAGAGTCCCAGGACCACACATGGATGTCACCCCTTCTTTTTTTTTTTTTTAATACAAGCTCTGCTTTATTGAAGTGTCATTACTTTTTTCTGGTGTTGAGGAGGCCCACACTGCACAGCTTGCACGATCTTAGTTCCCTGTCCAGGGATTGAACCCGGGCCCCTGGTAGCAGACGCTTGGAGTCCTAACCACTGGACCGCCAGGGAAGTCCCCAGAAGCCACCACTTCTGTTCAACCAGCCTTAGGTGTTCCAGCCCCACAATACGTGAGGGGACTGAGTAGGAAATGGCGTGTGACCTTTGCCACACGTCCTCTCTGGAGCCAGGCAGGATAAAGAGGACCCTGTACTGGCCTTGTCTGAAGCACAGTGTTGATTTTGGGTTCTCTTGGGGTAGCTCAGCAATCGGATTCATTAGGGAATCAGGGACATTTTAAATTTTTTCAGTCAAAAGCACTATGAAAAACAAGGCATGATGCTAATGAAAAATGGTAGAGACCCTAAATTGACACAGCACTTTCCAGGTCACAGGCACTTTTACATGCAGTATCTCAGTTTGCTTTGGATTCCGGAAATGACCTGTGGTTGGATACAGCAGGTTTGAGACCTGAGAAAGTGGACGTTCAAAGAAATGGGATCATCTGTGTAACTTATCCCTGGAGATGTCCTCAGAGCTCCTTGCTGTAGGTTCCACTGGTCGGTACACCAGGAAGCAGCAAAGAATGGATCGCCTCCCAAATTCCATAGGGGAGGAAATGGGGACTCAGAAACCTCCAGAGGGAGGGCTCCAAAGGTCCTGAATCAGTAAGTGGTTGAAATGGGGCTGACACTTAGGGCTTCTGTTTCCATTATTATGGGTCTCTCTTTAGTACATTCTAGAGACAGAGAGATGGCGGGGGGCAGGGGTGAACTTTTTTTATTCTTTCTTTTTTTATTGAAGTATAATTGATGTACAGTGGTTCAGGTGTACAACAAAGTGATTCAGTTTTATTCATACATGTGTATATACATAATATATATATATATAATATATATGCACATTCTTTTTCAGATTCTTTTCCATTATAGGCTATTACAAGATAGTGAATATAGTTTCCTGTGCTATAAGTAGGCTCTTATTGTTTATTTTATATATAGTAGTGTATATTCTATATATAGAATTAATCTCAGATTCCCAATTTATCCCTCCCCCCTCTTTCCCCTTTGGTAACCATAAGTTTATTTTCTATGTCAGTGAGTCTATTTCTGTTTTATAAATAAGTTCATTTGTATCATTTTTTAAAATTCCGCATGTAAGTGATATCATACGATATTTGTCTTTGTCTACTTACTTCACCCAGTGTGATCATCCATCCATGATCCCTCCATGTTGCCACAATGGCATTTCATTCTTTTTCATGGCCGAGTAATATTCCATTGTATATATGTACCACGTCTTCTTTATCCGTTCATCTGTCCGTGGAGTGACCTTTTTTTGTCTTTGAATTCGGGTTGGTTAAATGTGTGTGGAAGTGAAGCCTGCATTCCCTCCAGCTTTCCGGTGGGCACTCAGCGTACTTCTTCCTTTCTCTGGGTAGCAGCAACAGGATACAGTGGAAAACAGATATGCCTTAGAGCCCTGAAGCTTTGGGTTTGGATCCTAGCTCCTCTGCTTGTCAGCTGTGAGGCGGGGGGTCTTGTGCTTAGTCTCTCTGAGGAGGAACCTCCTTACCTGAGAAGATAATATCCTGTGCTTCCTGGGACTGTCATGGGAATTGAATAAGGTGAATAAAGATGATTTTCCTTCCTGTCGAGTATGGAGCATCCCATGCATCTGTTCTATAGGGTGTCACTGGGGTATCCTGGAAGGACAAGGCAGGAACAGAACTGAGATGCTTTCCTCAAAGATGCCATGGAAAGGAACCGAGAGTCATAAAGACAAGTTCCATGCAGTCATGTCAGTACTCGCTTCAGGATGGAGAAAATGGCATGATAATTTTTAAGAAGGAATCTTTTTCTCTTTCAAACCTGCCTGGAGGTAGAAGGCTTGGGAGAGATATTTGGTTAAAATTTAGATCAGTGCGCGGAGCTTGCCAAACGGTCTCACCCAGTAACGTCTAGGAGGGGAGATCCTGGCCATTTCCTTGGTCGTGGAAGCCGCGGGTGGGGTGGGCTTCGTGCTTCTGGCTGTGGAGGGCTAGGAGGGCTGCTGATGCCCAGGGGAGGGACATAGCCTGGGCCTCCCCCACCTCCCCCTCCAGCATCCTCTCCTGTCTAATCGGAGCCTGGCTGAGGGCCTGTGGGGCTGGGACCGTCTGGGGTCTGATGCCTGCTGTTCTAAGTCTCGCATCTTCCCCTCACGCCTCTCCATCCTCCAGGGGGAGTGACTGTCTCTAATAGGGTGGCTCTGACAGATGCTGTGGGGATTCTGAGTTTGGGATAATGAGCTGTCATATGTCATTTCCCTTAAACACAATAGTACAAATATTTTGATCAAACATTTTCTCCAGCTGTTGAGCGAAAGCAATAAAAGCAGCAGGGAGTACCAGTGAATTCACTGGTTTTTGAAATGTTTGAGTCTGGAAAAGCTGTTGCCTGTTAACTCTTTCTATCTCTGCCTCTCTTCACGCGCCTTTTCCTGGCCCCTCTGAGTCCCCACAGCATGGGTAGGGCTGTAAATAAAGAGACCGAATTTAGGGCCCTGAAGGGGCTGAAATTGACCACAGCTTTTATTAAACGTCCCTTCTGCTGGCCTCAGAGCAGTCGCAGCTGCTGTCACCTCCTAAAACCTGCTTGGCCTGGCCACTGCAGCCAACCCCCAGGCCCTACCTGCCTCTGCCTCTCTCCCCGGGTACAGTCTTGAACCCAAGGACTCTGGACTCACATGCAACTGTTAGGCGACCGTCTTTTGAGACAGACTACTGCTTAGGAGCTCCTGGAACTTGGCTCTTCCTCCTGGTTGGAATCAGGTTCCTCGGTTGATTTCCCTTGTAGATTTCTCCATCTCATCCTGTTTGCTCTCTGCCGCTCTGACCTGGCTGCTGGAATCTCTTCCTTGCTTCTCTTTAGAAAGAAAGGGATGTGGCCCCATCATGAGCCTTTCAGGGGGCAAAGGAGGTGCAGTGAGGGATCTGGGGGGACCCTGGGGCACAAGCTCCTGGCTGATCATAGCAATTCTGCTTGGCGGTAAGAAGGAGGCAAGGGGTCCTCCAAGGAGGAATGCATCCTCCTAGCAAAAATCCCTAGAAGGAATAGGCTGTACCCCATCTTTTTTTGTTAAACTCTGACCACACTTTTAAAAGAGCCCTCTGTGTCACTACTCTGTAATAACCTATATGGGTAAAGAATCTGAAAAAGAATAAATATATGTATGTGTACAACGGAATCACTTTGCTGTACACCGGAAACCAACACAACATTCTAAATCAACTGTATACTCCAATAAAGTTAACAAATAAATAAATAAATGAAAGAGCCATCTCTGACTCTGCATTGCCACTGGGTCTGACGGTTCTCACGTGAGCCTGGGGTGGAACAGATCGGGGTTTTTTACTTGACGCTTTTTAAAGTGGCGCTGGCGGTCCAGTGGTTAGGACTCGGCACTTCCAGTGCAGGGGGCAAGGGTTTGATCCCTGGTCAGGGAACCAAGATCCCACATGCCTCGGGTGCAGTGAAAATAAATAAAGTGTCTTTGAAGCCCCTTCCCATTCTCTCCCTTCCTGGAATGGGGGCTAACCTGCTTCCTGTCCTGGGTTCTAGGAAAGCTGACGCATCAGTGCTGTCCTCTGACTTGTGTCTTCCAGCCCAGGCTGTGACTGCTGTCATTCCCCTCCGCTTACAGCGTGCTCAGATGCCTCTCAACTGTAAAAAACGCCCACACCAAACTCCTCCCTGACCCTCGGTTTTCTCTAGCTGCTGCCCCGTCTCCGGCCCTCTCTTCTCCCTCTGCAGCCACGCTTCTGGGGCGTGTCACGGTCTCCACGTCCCCAGCTCCCACGACTACATTCTCCGTCACAGTGTGGGTCCTCTGCTCTCGGGAGGTACCCCTTCACATCCCCTCACTGCCGGCTCCCCGGGGGCTCTGATCCCAGCTTAGCTTCATCCTCTTCCTCTGCTCATCCTTGAACCGTTGGCCTCCCTCCGGACGTCCTCTGATCTCGTCCGGTACCCTCCCCCTGTCCGATTTCACTCACTCCGTTGGCATCCACTGCCCCTGCGATGGCATCTCCTACTCCAGGGCAGACTTGGCTCTGGGATTCCAGACCTGGATCCACCTCCCTCCACACCCCCAAACCCCACCCGTCCCAGCCTGAACCCGTTCCTGCCCGCTGGTTCTTCCCAGGCCTCTGCCTACCTTTTCTCTCGGTCCCCACCACTGTCAACAGGGACCCTAGAAGTCAGCCCAGCCTTCTTTTTTCTGTTCTTACCCATATCCATTCATCCTTCTTCACTGGAGTCTCCAACCATTCATTTGCAGTCCCACCGCCCGGCCTGCAGTCCCACCGCCCGGGACTTTTGTATCTCTTACTTCCCCACCTAATTTCATCCACTCCAACCCGTTCTCCACCTTTGCACCAAAGTAATATTTGCAGAATGCACGTCTGATCATTTCAGTCTCCTGTGTCAGCCCTCGCAACTCACTGGCACAGCATGCAAGACGCTCCGTGGCCTGGCCTTGTTTTCTTCCACGCGGCTCTTAGAACCGTGGTTCTCAAAGTGCGGTCCCCCAGACCGGCAGCTTCAGCATCACCTGGGAACTTGTTAGAAAGGGCAAATTGTCACTCTCCTCCCCTCCCCAGGCCTCCCGAATCAGAGGCTCTTGAGGGTGGGCCCAGCCAATTTGCCTTTTAAGGAGGCCTCCGGGTGATGAGAGGCACACTGCCGTTTGAGGACCAGTGCTCTAAAGCGGTTCTGGGTCTTTAGGGTCATCAGACACACCCTGCTGCTTCACGCCCTCTCTCCGTGGGTTCTCTCAGCTTGCTATTACTCATCTTTCTGCGCAAGGCTTTTCCTCAAGGAGAGGAGGTTTCTCTGACCTTCTTCCCTCCCCACCGGCCCCCCCATACTCACTGCTCACCTGAGTGCCATCTTTTCACTGGGACTCTTTGAGCTGGTGTCCTTGTTCCTGGCTTTGTGACCGGTGGATCCCCAAGCTTCTCTTGGGCAGAATGGCCTATTATTAGGCTCCCCCTGTTTCCAGGGCCCCCATGGTGCCTGGGACCCAGCAGTGCTGGTTAGGTTTGTATGTGAATCCATCTTTACTTATTCATGTATGGAGTAATCAACCAGTGATTGAATCCTGAGCTGGTATTTTTAGGGAACGGGTGACGGAAACCGCCCACCTTGGCCAGGCACGGTAATAACTGCTTGCATGAGTTGTCTCACACCATGAGGTCCCGATAAGGAGCACACGGCTGCTGCTGAAGACTAACTGGGAGAATTCGGGAGGGGCCGAAAGGAGGGAGGAGGTCACAGCCCATAATAAACCCTGCCAACCTCCCAGAATCCCTCACGCAGGAATCCCTCTTGGCTGAGAGATGCGCGTGCCACCAGGAAGGACCCTGAGTCAGACCAGATATGGGCCAAGCAAGATGACTGGCCAGAGACGACCTGGAAAGCTAACCCCATCACCGTGAAACCCGAGGCTGCAAGCCACATGGCAGAGCGGTCCTCCTGGGTTCCCTTACCCTGATGCTCTCTGCCCGGGGGGTCCCTTCCCAATAAAGTCTTTTGCTTTGTCAATACGTGTGTCAACTCAGACAATTCATTTTCGAATGTTAGACAAGAGCCCACTCTTGGGCCCTGGAAGGGGTCCCCCTTCTGATAACAGTATGACTGAAGCAGCCCAGGAAAGAATTCCGGGTTCTAGCTATCCTAGCACAAATGGAAAGATTCAGAGTAGTTGAAGAGCTGAGAACAGATGATTTCTCAAGGAAGTAGTTATTTGAAGGACAGCACGAATGAGGTGGTAACATTACAGGAACGACTGTGACTCTTTCCTATAACTTTCCTTCAACCCAAGATGCTTCTTGGACAGAGTCATTGTTCCTTGTCCCTGACATTACTTCTCCTTCGTTCCTTTCTCTTTTCCTTCATAGGATAGCACAGAACTATGGCAGATTTTCAGTGTTGTTTTTCCGCTTTGAAGAAGGGCGTTATGGCATAGGCTCTCAGTCCTGAGTTTATTTGGTCATGTGGCCCTTTAATGATTTTTTTTTTTTTTTTTTTTTTTTTTTTTTGCGGTACGCGGGCCTCTCACCGCTGTGGCCTCTCCCGTTGCGGAACGCAGGCTCCGGACGCGCAGGCTCAGCGGCCATGGCTCACGGGCCCAGCCGCTCTGCGGCATGTGGGATCTTCCCGGACCGGGGCACGAACCTGTGTCCCCTGCATCGGCAGGTGGACTCCCAACCGCTGCGCCACCAGGGAAGCCCCCTTTAATGATTTTTTTTTACCCCCTCGAGGACCACTGGATGTGGATAGGGAAACAGGGAGACTTCCTTTTGGGGGCACAAAGATTTGTCTTAAAGCTCTAAGACATAAGCATTCTTCTGCTCTTTAGATTCCGCATTGTCGTGTGTGTGTGTGTGTGTGTGTGTGTGTGTGTGTGTGTGTTTCTTTTGTAGATTTATTACATTAGCACTTAATTACTCTTCATGACAGTATTAAATTTCATGAGTGATTTATAGTTTTAATAGAGACTTGTATGATTTATTGCAGTTGGCATTTGAGGTTTACCAACTTCTTAAAAGCCATAAGTACTGGAATTGCTTACTCTGACCCTTTTCAGCACAAGCAGGACATGGGTGAAACCACAAATTCAAGTATAATAGGGATGCGTGCCTGGCCAGGACCATTGTTGTTTGATGTTACCGTCTCCTATTGTGATATGTGTGTATATGTGGGGCAGTGGTGGCAGGTATGTGTGTTCTTAGAGAAAAAAGAAAGTGGATCCCTTCTGTTTTATATTTATTTTTGTTTTTTATTTTTTTTTAAACTTTTTATTTTATGTTGGAGTATAGTTGATTAACAGTGTTGTGTTAGTTTCAGGTGTACAGCAAAGAGATTCAGTTATACACATACATATATCTATTCTTTTTCAAATTCTTTTCCCATTTAGGGTGTTACATAATATCGAGCAGAGTTTCCTGTGTTACACAGTAGGTCCTTGTTCGTTATCCATCTTAAATATAGCAGTGTGTATATGTCAATCCCTAACTCTCTAATATGAGCCCCAGATGGTTTCCTGTGCCCTGGATGGGTGGGTGTGACATGAAGGCCTGAGATACAGTGGCCTGGAGGAAGCTGGGGACAGGTGTGGGTCAATCCCATCTGGCAAGGTGTTCCCAGCTCAGGCCTGCAGGGCCCGGCTGGAGAAGTCACGACCAGCCTGCTGTCCACAGGTGCTGCATGCTTCAGTGGGCCGCCGACCTTCCCCATTCTGGGCTCTCACAGCTACTGGAGAAGCACCAGTTTAACCGGCACATGACCTGTCCCCCAGTTTACCCCAAGTTTTTGTTGGGAGAGTGTTGACTCCTGCTTCTGAGCTGGAATCCTGAGAACACGCCCAGCATGGTCTTTGCTCTCTTGTCCTGGTCCTTTCCTGCACTTTCTCTCAAGTGCCATCCCTGGCTGCCCTGGCCCTGGTGTTTGCCCAGGCCCAACTTTGCAGCTGTGTCTCAGATGAATATTATTTCCATGGGATGTGGGTTCGTTATTTCAAACTGGGGATAGGTAGCTGCTCGCTTGGGCATTTTCCTAGAAGACTTGATCCGCTCGTACTCCTAGAGAAAAAGGGTGTGCCCTCCAGGCTCTGCCTTCGCCAGAGAGAGGCCCAGTTGGATAATCCTCTAAGGGCCCTCAGCCTCTGGGCCGATAATCTCTTCGGGGTTATCTGTTAATTACCAGTGAATGTGTGAAGTATTTGTGAAAAGGCTTTTGAAGTGAGCTGCATGCGTTGCCCTCCCTCCAGGGCTGCAGCCCAGGGCAGAGGGTTTCTGGGCCCGGTGCGGGTCCCCCTCAAGTGCTGGTATTCTCTTGCTAAATTGTTTGCCTTTCTAATGAAGTGAACTGTTTGTTTGACTCTGCTTGGAGGAAGGTATTTAACTGGGGGACTAAAGTAAACGTTGGAGACATTCAAATAAGCCATGCATCTCTGCTTTGTGAAGTGAAGGAAAACAGTTTGGCCTCGTTCACCTCCGGGAAGAGTCGTTAAGTTACTGTTTAAGTAATAAACGGAGCCCAGCCAGCGGGTATTGCCCGGCCAGTCTGGGGCTTTTCTGCTTACCCCGGCGGGACTGGGAATTTCTCTGCCAAGGCCACAGAGGAGGAGAGAGCCGCTCCAGTCTAGCAGTTAGTAATTGTGATTTATTTATGTGTAGAGGGACGTCTGCTTGGTTCAGTCTCGATGAAAACAAGCCAATTAGCCCCTCTGGGTGGCTGGGGGATGGCGGGGTGATTTTGCTAGCCATGGGGAAGGCTAGAGAGAGAGTGTCATAGGGGATCCAGCCTGGGTCCACCTGGCCAAGCTAGCTGGGGACCTGCCACATGTGAGCCGGGTCCCCGATATCTGGGAGAAGTGTCTGAGATGATGCGGGGATGATGGACCCCAGAGGATGTACGGCTGAGACGGGGCCCCCAGAAGGAAGGCCCACCCTTCTCCTGCCTCAGGACCTGGGGTGAAGGTGTCTGTGAGTGATGCCCTTTAGCTACTTGTGGCTTTTGTTATGGGGAAGCGTGAAATGGCGGGAGTACCCAGGAGGGGAAGTGTAGCTGTATGCAGGGCAGGCTACGTCACTGGTGGGACCCAGTGTCAAAAGAAGATTCCGGTCCTTGCTCAGAAATTACAAAGAATTTCAAGAGGGTGACAGCAGAGCATTAAGCCAAGCTTGGGGCTTTCTGAATGGGGGCCTGGGCTGCATGTCCAGGAAGCTGGCTCTGGAGAAGGCTTGGCAGTTAGGCTGGACCTGAGATGCAGCTTTGTCAGTTCCTACCTGAGGGCTGTTCAAAAAGCAATATTCAACTGAGTAAATTTTAAAGATCTTAGTGGCGTTTTTCATCGATTTATGAATAGGCAGCATCCCACCTAGCGGAGAGGAGGGGGGTCTGAGGAGTGGTACAAAGTAAGAGACTTTTATAGGCAGAAGGGAGCGGGGACAGGGAGTTACACTAGCAGAAAGTGGAATGGTTGCGACAGAAGTCATTTTCCTTGAGGGGACGGGATTACGTCACCAGTGCCGACCAGGTGATTTCTGATTGACTAGGTTAAGATTCCATTTCTGGGGGAGCCCAGAACTATAATTCGGTCTCAGCTTGGTGGGTTTGGTGATGTGGAGCTTAGCATAAGCGACTCCATGTTGGGCACGTTGTCTTGTTTTTTTTCATAGTGCCTTTCACTTCCTGTCTTCTCTGATGACTGTTTGCTCATTGTGAAGTAGGGGTAGTTATACCTACTTCACTGGGTTGTCTTGTAATGTAAATAAAAAATATCTGAACAGCGTTTAGGGTAACCTTGCGCGCAGAGTGAATGCTCAAAAAATGATAGCTATTTATTATTTGAATGTCTCTGTGGCTGTCATTTTTTTTCCCTCCCCTAATGGTTGAGCTGACAGCAGTGTGTGGCTGATCTGGAATCCGGGGGACAGAGTTGAGTATTTGCCACAGAAATTACTTGAAGACAAGGGATGAAGAACCTTCACATGTCTCATGATCAGTGAAGGCTTGAGTGCAAGGGAGCAATGTGGGTGAAGCAGTCAGATCAGGTCCAAAGCTGAAGATGCTCATGTAAAAGATGTTGACTATCAACGTCCATTTGGGTGTCTGGATTGAAGACGAAGGACTTAGAAATAACAATAACCCCCTAAATGTGAGGACTTTAGATTTTATGAACAACCTTCACCTTTGTCACTTGGCCTCTTGGACAATTCTGTGGAGTAAATAGGGCTGAATCTTCTTGGCTTATTTTATGAATGAAAAAAAATCTCTATTATGATGATAGTCATTTGTTTCTAAGTAATTCTATAAAACATGGTTTAAAACGGGAACCTTTTCAGCTGCATGTGCTGATGGAGAACAGACATGCCTTATAAGGGCTGCAGCTGCATTGTTCAGTGCGCTGCGTGTTTGGCTTTCTCCTGATTTCTGAGAAGGTGAAACTGAAGGATGGGTTTCCTAAGGTTTCGTACTGCGAGGGTGATAAACGTGCAAATATATATTGGCTCCGAGATGACCAGTAGGGCATCATCAGTTTTGTCTGTTGAGTGGTATTAGTTATTAAACCCAATGCTCTGTTTTACATACATTGTTGGGGTTCTCATATTATCACTCTTTGAGTCTTTGTGAATACTTGCAAACAGCAAAGTGTGAGAAGCATCCTTGCTCCTTAGAAATGTGTCTGGGCTCCACTCCCTGACAAGTGGAAGCTCATTGAGAAGGTGCAGGATGGGGTCCTCTCTGTAAGGTACACACCCATGTATCGGGGCTATAGTCCCTGGGACTGTAGGTGGACTGGGGTACCAGAAGTAGGTATGGACTCCAGAAGTAGACCATGTTGTCTGGCCTCAGGGGCCCATAGGCACAGATGGACATCACTGAAGTTTAGATGCTTACCAAGTATAGTTTGTAAAGACTGGGTCCCGTGTAGTTGGTTGGAAACCAGGGTCACTTTGGGAACAGGAAGGAGAGGACCCACATGGAGATCACATTGAAAACATATAGAGCCTGGGTCTTTTGAGACAAGGTAAGAAGCTGTCGAGTCCTGATAGAGGGCCTTGGGGAGAACTGCCAGTTAGGTCACCCTCTGAGGCAGTGTAACTGTCAAGCATCACAGCAGAGGTAGGGAGTAGCATGGAAGCAGAAGGGGCATAGGCTGTCCTGGTGGCAATAGGGGAGGAGGGCAGGAGAGCTTGGGCCTTAGGGAAACACAGGCGGCAGATGACCCAGACAAAGCCCTGCTCAGTGAAAGCAGTCTCGAGACCACTGACCTCTCCAGGAAGGAGTGCCCACCTGAACACACTAGAAGGTTTGTTGACACCCCCCAGATCTCCATTGCTCCCTGTCCTGAAGTAGAATGCTGACGATGGGGATTCCTCTTGGAGGTTTTTGAGCAGTTTAGCTCGTCCGGACTGTAGGAAACATAAGAGGAAGAGCGACAGGAATGGCCTCTGTCTTCTGTGAACAGGGCTGGGGTTGTACCAGAAACCCGGGGAGGCCAGTGCCTCTTGTCTGCAGTGTAGCTTCACTGTCCAAGGGCATTGCCATGCCAGCAGATGCTCTCAGGGACAGTGGGTCAGAGAAATTCTGAAACTCATCCGGCATCCCGAAAGGAAATGGGGCTAAAAAATCAAGTTAAGTCCAGTGAGGGAGGGAAGAAGGGAAGGGTAGCCAGCAAGAAAGGAAGTCTCAGGTGTGAACCCTGGGGAGTGGAGGTCGGTGGTAGTTGTGGACCCCCGTGCATGCAGCTCTGGGCTTTCTGTCCACACACCCAGGAGCGTGCACAGGGCAGCATCAGGGTGGAGGAATGGGTCCCAAGAGCAGCTCGGGGGCTGTGCGTGGACAGGGAAGGAGGGAGGTGGTCAGGTAAGTCACATGACAGTGGCCGTTGAAGGGCTGACAGTCAAATGGGCCTCACGTTCCAATGAAGGTGGGCAGAGAGTTCAGGTGTGGTATTGGGATGAACTTGAAATAGGTTTTGATTTTATTTTTCCTTTGAATTTTCTCCTTTCTTGGTCCATGCTATCAGTGTAATAATTCTTTTTTTTAATTAATTGTTATTGGAGTACAGCTGCTTTACAATGTTGTGTTAGTTTCTGCTGTAAGGCAAAGTGAATCAGCTATACGTATACGGATATTCCCTCTTTTTTGGATTTCCTTCCCATTTAGGTCACCACAGAGCATTGGGTAGAGTTCCCTGTGCTATACAGTAGGTTCTCATTAGTTATCTGTTTTATACTTAGTAGTGTATATATGTCAATCCCAATCTCCCAATTCATCCCACCCCCCTCTCAGTGTAATAATTCTATAAACTCAGCCTTTATTCATGGGCCAGAAGAAGCCTCAGGTATTGAGAGCTTCCAAATTTTGGCTATCTAATCATTAACCATGGGGATGCCAGAGGTGCAAATACCACAGCTGGCACTCAGAGCACCATCTTTAAGCAGAAACTTAGCAGAAACTTATTTCCCTCATATGATACCATCTGATACATGCTCACATAGCCGACATCTTTGAGGGCGTGTGTACCATGTATGCCTAGTGGCTAATGTAAGATTGCAGGGCAAAGAGACATCTAAGAAAAATCGGGAATGTTTCGGTACTTGCATTCTTTCCCCCTTAGAAATGGGAAATTCTTTCCCTTTTCTCCCATTTCCTTGCTCATCCGTACAAGGGAATCACTTCACGTCGAGTGCCTTATTATTTTACAATCCTGGGGAAAGAAGCACTTAAATAAACTCTTTGCTTAAAAGCTTTGTGTGTTCCTGCTTCATGGTGCTTTAGCGGCAGTGAGAATTCAGGGTTTAAGGGGCAGGAAAGTGGAGCCTTTCAGGCCTCCCAGTGTGCAATCAACGTGCTGGAATTTCAGTGGATTCCAAAGGCGTAACAATAATAGCATTAAGAACAGACCAGGGCCTTTGATGTTATTGACAATAAAAGGGGTAGAGGGGGCGAAGGGGCCCCTGTCATTTCTGTCATGAGCTTTGAAACTTTTGACCTCTAACCTTTTGTGTCAAAGAGCTCTTTCCATACGGGTGTTAGCAGCCTGCCCAGGTCTCCTGAATTCACTGGAGCGTCCACGTTTCCTTGGTGGGAAAGGACATTCAGCGTCTTGGAAAAGACCCATCGTGGGGCGGTTGTTGCAGAGTGCCCACCATTGTCTGCTCCATCTTAGGGGGATGGCAGGGTGGGATGGGGTGAGGACACCACACGTCCACATGAGGTGACTCCAGCCTGGCGGGAAGCGGGCAGCCTTGCAGGGATAGAAGGTGAACTTCAGAGCTATGATTTAGCTCAGGGTATGCAGGCATCTGCCTGGAGTTGGCTCTGAGCATGGCGTGGCGGGCACCTGGAAGCTGCATGGGGAGGATTTGGAAAGATGGTGGGGCCTTTGGGATGCCCTGGTTTGGCCTGTTAGGTAGATGGAACGGTCCTGCAGTGCCAGACAGGCCCGGTTCACTGCGCCTATTATTTGGCCTCAGTTTCCTTTCTTGTCTTTCCTTCCTCCTTCGCCTTTCTGATAAGAAACATTAATTGAGTTCCTACTGGGTGTGCGGTACAGTGAGCCTCTTCTGCCCTCGAGCCCCAGACAGCCTGGGAGGGAACGCAGATGGTTCTGGTCTGACAGCAGTGCCACGGAAGGGCCTCATCCGCAGGTGGCCTGGCATGGTCCAGGAACACAGTGAGTGCCCCTCCTGTGTGTGGGTTTATCCGCCACAGCTGTGCGTACAGCGTGGGCTTCAGTGTGGGGCAGAGCCTCTGAGTAGGAACACAGGGCCTTCAGCGGGCTTAGCATCAGGGAGAGAGGAGATGTGGGTAAATGGAGTTTGTACAGATGAGCTCATGAGTGTAAAAGGCTTATTTAGCACAGCACCTGACATATATTAAAGTATTCACTAATTGTCCTTATACTCACGATTGTTTTAGTATTATTAATTTCTATTAATGGGGCAAACCTTCGAAGACCTTTAGCTGTTGATGGACAGGAACTAAAATGGGGTGGGTGGTGGAGGAAGAGTCTATAATCTGCTCCTCGACAGCCTCTCGCCTGATTTTGAGCGGAATGAATGTGGACCTCATTCATTATTTAATGGCTACGCAGACTCTGACCAACACACCCTGAAGGTCACGGCTGGTTTTCCAGTGCCTTCAAAATATTTCTCAGGGTGGCCTTGGTTGGGTGGTTTCTCTTTGACTTAGCGGCGTTGTTCTCTGCTGTGGAACTCTGGGGAGAAAGGTAAAGGTGAGCTCTCTGAGGCTCTGAGCCTCAGCCCAGGCAGTTACCATGCAGGAGCCCGGGGTTTGCGTGCCTGAGAGCTCTTCCTGATTCCTGGTTCAGAGCAGGGTTTGAGCATCGAGGTGGGGCTCCACCACGGTGTCTGGGGCTGTACTGGGAGTGCCACCTCTGGGGGTGGAATAGAAAAAGCACCAAATTGCATCACAGGGCTCTGGTTTCTGTGACTGTGGGTACCTCATTTAGCTTTTCTGAGCAGATAATGGAATATTCCCTTCGTAGCCCTCAGGATCGTGTGATAATAGGAAATAAAGAGAAACAAGACTTAGGGGGATAATAATAAAGCCTTGGAGATGATGATTTTAGGGTGGTCAAGAGGATTCCATGAAGAAACGGACATGCGTTTTATGAAATGTAAAGCATTGTATTCCTTTGCTTTTACATTTTGTTACCTGCTTCTGTGAACTTTGCAACATTGAAAAAAAAAACATTTGGAAGCTCTTTTTTGAGTTATTTTAGGCAGGACACAGCTTCTAGATCTCATCATCATTGTTAATTGTTGGTTTACTAGCTAAACCAGGCAACCTCTGAATTCATTGTGTCTCTAAGGCTTCTGTAGTTAGAGCCTTCAGCCATTCTCTGCCTTCACTTCATCAGCGTTAAGAATCCCAAACGTGTTGGGCTTCCCTGGTGGCGCAGTGGTTGAGAGTCTGCCTGCCAATGCAGGGGACACGGGTTCGTATCCCGGTCCGGGAAGATCCCACATGCCGCGGAGCGGCTGGGCCCGTGAGCCACGGCCGCTGGGCCTGCGCGTCCGGAGCCTGTGCTCTGCAACGGGAGACGCCACAACAGTGCGAGGCCTGTGTACTGTAAAATAAAAAAAAAAGAATCCCAAATGTGTATTTTTGAAGCTATGAATTTGGCTTTTAAATTGTGCTATACAAAAAAATGGTCATTCACATAAGAATTTGTCACTGGTAAGAATTTCCATCTTTTAATTTCCATGCTTTCATAAGAAAATACACCATTAGCATAGTTCAAGTAAATGGATTTGTCACTTTTAAATATAGTGACTCCTTATATGTTTTCATGTGACTTCCCTTGGACAGTTTTGCAGTTTCAGTATAATGGCTGTAAACCTTCTCTTATTTCTCTTTGCTGCTTTTCCCTCTGTTTATTTTTTTCTCTGATCTTGGCAGGAAAGCTGGAAACAACAAAATATGATGGCTGCATATATATGGGATCATAGGCAAGGCACATTCCACAGGCTGTGGATGGAAGGGTTTTATTGGTTGGTCAGAAGGCAGATGTGGTCTATTTCTGCCATTGGGAATCCAATGGATGTGATTTTTAGTTGAGAAACTTGCAAAGACTAGTGGATGAAAGAAATTAAAAGGGACCAGGAAGGGGCGAGCTCAACTGTTTGTTCACTACCCAGGATACCTTTGAGGTGGTAAAGGCAGATTTCTTGTTAATTTACTTGCAAAGGGCTATTTATCATTTTCTTGTGGAAACACATAATTATGTTTGTAAAAGGATCATGGCCCGGATGGATTGTGATATGACCAGAGTGTAGTGCTGGGTAGCACTTAGATCTATTTAAAATATTAGATTAATTTAATATATCTGCATGCTTGGCACAGAAGAAATAATAGATTGCTATCTGAAAAGGACTTCCCTGGCGGTCCAGTGGTTAGGACTCTGCACTTCCACTGCAGGGGGCATGGGTTCGAGCCCTGGTCAGGGAACTAAGATCCCACATGCCGTTTGGGGAGGCCAAAAAAAAAAGAGGAGTCAGGAATGTTGGGTGGTTGCCAGAAGTAGAAATTGCTTGGGTTTTATACATAACAGTTTTGTTAATCAGCTTTCCACGTAACTTTGTGTGTTTTACTTAACTTATAAGGAAACTTAAATTTGCAAATGTTAAGTGTTTATTGCCATCATTTGCTAGATTTACAGTCAATCTCATCCATTATCATTTTTATCTTAGAATTTATTTATGATAAATAAAATCACAGGGTAAGTATCCTTTTTCTGAATAATTGTCAAATTGGACACTTCTACTGTAAAGATTTTTTAAGTCACACAAATAGGCATATCGGTATTTCACACATACAGTGTTATCACTCAGAAACTACGTATCCATAAAAAAAAATGGTGTGTGGTTTTTCTGAGTTGTAAACATTTCTGAGAATTACTTTCTTGGGGTATGCTAAGGACAGGGTTTGTCAAACCGTTTTCTGTAGGGCCAAAAGAGATATATTAGGTTTTGTGGGCTACGTGTTTCTCTGTCGCAGCTCTCCAACTGTGTCTCTGCAGTTTGCAGTTTGAAGGCAGCCATATGCAGTATGCAAACGAAATGGCACCTGTATTCCAATAAAACTTTATTTATAAAAACTGCCCAGGGGCTTCCCTGGTGGCGCAGTGGTTAAGAATCCTCCTGCCAATGCAGGGGAAACGGGTTTGAGCCCTGGTCCGGGAAGATCCCACATGCTGCGGAGCAACTAAGCCCATGCACCACAACTACTGAGCCTGCGCTCTGGAGCCTGCGAGACACAACTACTGAGCCCATGCGCCACAACTACTGAGCCTGCGCTCTGGAGCCTGCGAGACACAACTACTGAGCCCATGCACCACAACTACTGAGCCCATGTGCCACAACTACTGAAGCCCGTGCGCCTAGAGCCCGTGCTCCGCAACAAGAGAAGCCACCGCAATGAGAAGCCCGCGCATCGCAACAAAGAGTAGCCCCCGCTCGCTGCAACTAGAGAAAACCCGTGCGCGGCAACAAAGACCGAACGCGGCCAAAAATAAATAAAGTAAATAGATTAATTTAAAAAAAAGAAATTTAAAAACTGCCCAGTGCAGGAGTTTGCCCCCCATACCGTATGCTCCACAAGTTAAACTTCCTGCCGTGGTATAAAGAGACAAAATAATAGATCTTCTTTAATGCAAGGCATCTATCAGATGTCTTGAGTATACTATAACTGCATTTCCTTAAAACTTGCACCGCATTACAGAGGGTCTTATAAACAAGATGCTCTACACTAACGACTCTGGAGATGCTTCCGGCTGCACACAACATGCATGTAGGACTGGAAAGAAGATTCCTGATGCTCCACGAAGCGCTTGCTTCATGGGATGACGCCACCTGGATGTCCAGCAAGCCCACAGCTGCTCCCTTTGGGGTTCCACGCCTTAGATTCTGCTCATAGCAGACCAGCAGGGCCACATACTTGAGACATTCCCGGTCAGGCATCCCGGGGCTGTCCTCAGAGGGGCAGACGAGCCCCTTGCTGGCGCTGTGTTATCCACAGGCATATTCCCATCCACGGTATAATCCTGTCCACAGGCAGGAACACGAGGATGTCTGAATGGGGAGTCAGTCCGGGTGGGGAGTCCGTCCACATGGTGATGTGTTCCTTAGGCCACTGAGCCCTGGAAAAGGTCTTGCAGGTGTCAAGGTAATGATTGGAGACACTCAGCGGGGGGAAGAGGCAGAGATGACACTTGGGTGTCACTCCACCATCTCATCGGAGTGGTGAGGGCCCCTCTTTCCCCCTCTTGAGACCTCTCCTTTGACAGATGCCAGATGATTCCTTTGGTTTTGGCATAGTGGATGTTGCCCACATTGGGTTTTAACATTTCTACTGATGGCAGGCGATTGAGTGAATTGGAGGGGACTGGACATTCCTACAGGCAGGGCTGACCCTAGTGACAAGAAAAATCATCTCTAGTGCAGGTCTAGAGTAAATTCCAAAGTCAGTGAACAGATGTCTTCAGGATTTAAATAAGCCAGGAGAATTTATGCCCTGGGCAGTTTACTCTTGTGGGTCTTCCTGTCCTGTTTCCTGGGCACTTTCAGGCCACTCAAATATCATTAGGTGAATTAACTCCTTCAGGGCACAAAGGGAGCAGCCTTTGATCTCTCTTTTTTAATCTACAACTTTTGTATGTAAATTTCAAACCTTAAAAGACAGGTTCCCAGAATGGCATCCGAGAGATCTCATAGCCTGAGGATATTAAAACTATTTCTTGGGAGAAGGATGGGGCAACTGAAGATAAACCTCCAAGTGTCTTTTCCTGGCTACAGGTTTTATGATCAACCCAGGCTGTTGGGAGACCTAAAAATCAATGCCTCTCATTCCTAATGAGAGGCTCACCGCACAGCCTGACGACAGCCAGTGTGAAATCGAATACTGACAACTATACCCAGCACAAATATTGTTACTATGCATTTCAGTTTAAACATGTGTCAAGCCAGTTACATATTTATGGGGTTTAAAGACTCTTCCACTCGTGCCTAGGATAATAGGCACTCGGCAAATCTCCGCTTAGTCTAAGAGGAATTTGGTCCAATAGTCAAACCTCTTGCGAGTCTGTAATAAATCATCTTTGCAGCCCAAAGCATGGACAGTTGACTGCTTCCCACACTGCTCCCCAGACTTCCCCCACCTGGTAGAGTTTTAATTCCTTCAGTAAAATTGATTCCCCCAGTTCTGCACATTATTCTCCCTGTCTTCCATTTAGCCCGTTAGTTTGCTGACAGCAGAGTACACAGCACTTAGCAGCTGGTTTGTGGAGCCATCAGTCAGGAAATTGTATGATAAATAGGAGGGAGCCGGGTTTAGTGGCACTTCCTTCTGCTTCAGCAGTTTTTGCCCGACTTTGGAAAAGTCATCATGTGGTGTTTTGTCAAGGGCCAGAGCAGGAGATGGCTGCGGTGCGGTGACTTATTACACATACCCCTGAGTTACGATGCTCTGCAGCTGTGCCGCTCGTGTAAATAATAAACCGGGAGGTGGGTAATTATGGCGGCTGCTGGCGACACGGGCCTGTTCTCATCCTGTGGGTTTTCTTGGACAGCTTCTTGGGCTCGTGATGGAATATACTGCGATCTTCCACATAGAAACGACCAGCTGAGATGCAAGGGAAGCACTCCATGTTTGGGGAGTGGCAAGCATTTTCTTCTTTTGAGAGGTGTGTTGGGATTAATGTCATGTGATGCCACATATGTTAAAGGACATGCTTGTCCTGCTTTTTATTCTTCGTTTTTACTGTTAAGCTGTGGTCAAGCGTGTCTTGAATTGGAAGAGGGCTGTTCCATTGCGTTTACCAGAAAGCGGCTTAAGAGGTGTGATTTCCATCGATAACTGACATGAGGTATAATTGCTTGCACAGACTTTATTGGTCCAGGAGACCAATAGTAATTTTAGTTATTTTCAACTAAATCGAGAAGGAAACAAATAGAAATAAAAATGCTTAAACTAAAATCAGATGTCTTTGATGAAATCGGATCATATCCATATTTTTTGGCTCTCTATTTAACCTGATTCCAGAATATGGAATTCATAAATTCCCTTGGGACATAAATAAACACTTCGAGTAAACAGTGCTGCAAGATGCATCACATAATATCATTCAGAATTAACTTTTAAACTCACAAAACACACTCAACAGTGAGAAAGGACTACTAAATGCCCCAGTAATTCCTAACCCTCACCCTAACCCTAACCCTTTTCTCTTAAAGATTTTTTTAATGCTTGGTCATTTTCTCTCTCATTCTGAAAGAAAGAGAGAGGGTGAGAGAGAGTGAGAGAGACGGTGAATTTAAATCTGTTAATTTCTTAAAAATAAAAGGATGGCAATGCCTTTAAATATCTGTAATAGTCTTGTAGTTTTCCTTGGGGTAAAGATTTATACTGCTTGGGTACATGCTTTTGGTTTTATTGGATTATGTGCCTGGTTTTCACCCCCTATGCATATAATCTTTGCAGTGTTATTATAAATACTCATATAAAAAATAATGACTGTTATATCCTGGATATATGAGGCATATATTGAATGTTGAATCAGTTCACACATTTTGAGCCCTTGTGTGTATGAAAAATCTGGATTTTTGCTTCTTCTTAATTCACAGCTGCACCCACATAGAGAAGAGCAGATACAGTTAACACCCACTTATCTGTTGCAGAGAATTTAATCACACAGAACACAGCCAAGAGCCAGGAAGTAAAGAAGTGAAAATATCTCCCAACTCTGACATGGTTGTCACAAAGTCCCTCAAAACGCCACATAGGGCTTCCCCGGTGGCGCAGTGGTTGAGAGTCCGCCTGCCGATGCAGGGGACCATGGGTTCGTGCCCCGGTCCGGGAAGATCCCACATGCCGCGGAGCGGCTGGGCCCGTGAGTCATGGCCACTGAGCCTGTACGTCTGGAGCCTGTGCTCCGCAACGGGAGAGGCCACAACAGTGAGAGGCCCGCGTACTGCAAAAAAAAAAAAAAAACAAAAAAAACCGCCATATAAAATGATGTGTGGGAAAAACCTTAGCAGGTGTGTCAGATGGTATGAATGATTCATTTACACCCAGTTCTAGTAGGTTTATTCCTCCAGGTTCCAAGAGCCCCATGACACGTGTTAAATTTGAAGTCTGCTGGAAGTAACCTTGTTCGAATCAGCAGTGACCACTAACAGGCAAAGAAGAGAAAGAACTATTATTTTTTTTAAAGTTCTTTTGTTTACATTCTAAAAGATGCTTGTTGAAGAAAATTTGGAAAAAAGAGAAATGTATAGGGAGGAAAATGAAAACCACTTGAATTCAACAAACACATGTATAATGGTCACCCCCAGGACTTAAGGAAGTTCACAGTGGGAGGTGCAGTCACACCCTAATCTATGTTTGATACACCCACTCCCCTGCCCCGCGTGGAGGTTCTGTGTCACTTTTTCCATCCATCGCTCAGAGCCTGTTTGCAGGGCGTCATTTGGAATTGCCTTTGCCGCCTACTACACTAGGCAAAATCTTCAGACTTTTAGAAGAAGCTCAAAGCCCTTCTGACACATCAATTCCTGGGAGTGTTTCCTGAGCAGCAGCGGCGTGATGCCGGCTTCCAGGACGACCACGTGTGGAGGGTAGCATTTGCAGCACGAGTTCCGAGTTCCTGTATGTTTGCTGTCTTATCGGGCTCTGAGCCGTGGAGGCTCACCTCCTGATTTTGCACTTCTTTACTGCTTCTTGAAACTTGGGGAAAACTTTAGTATCACTGGTGCTTCTCATGGTAAAATCTGATAAAACTATTTTCAGTTCTTGCAGTGAATTACTATTTAGAAAAAAAAAGTTTATTTTCAGATTTGTCAGCGGTAATCAGGGCGAGTAAATGGAGGTAGAGAACTATTTTAAGTACGTGCATACACAGGAACCCCAAAACAGTGATGGCTGAGAGCGGGAGGGGAGGCTGGTGTGGGTCCCAGGGGAATGCTGGGGCTGCAGGGAAGGACCTTCAGTGTGCGCCAAACCCCCCTCTGTCAGGCCAGGTAGCATTTCTCTGGCCAGCCTATACATTTGCTGCCCCTGTGTTGGGATTCCGGAGGCCTGACCTAGAACAAGATGGAGGGGGAGCATGCATTTAAAAATTTAAAAAGTGTGTGTGGGGCTTCCCTGGTGGCGCAGTGGTTGAGAGTCCGCCTGCTGATGCAGGGGACACGGGTTCGTGCCCCGGTCCGGGAGGATCCCACATGCCGCGGAGCGGCTGGGCCCGTGAGCCATAGCCGCTGAGCCTGCGCGTCCGGAGCCTGTGCTCCGCAACGGGAGAGGCCACAACAGTGAGAGGCCCGCGTACCGCAAAAAAAAAGTGTGTGTGTGTGTGTGTGTGTGTGTGTGTGTGTGTACACATGCCATGGATTCTAGCAGGGACTTCTGTTTTTTTATTTAACATCTCTATTGGAGTATAATTGCTTTACAATGGTGTGTTAGTTTCTGCTTTATAACAAAGTGAATCAGCTCTACATATACACATATCCCCATATCTCCTCCCTCTTGCGTCTCCCTCCCACCCTCCCTGTCCCACCCCTCTAGGTGGTCACAGAGCACCGAGCTGATCTCCATGTGCTATGCGGCTGCTTCCCACTAGCTATCTACCTTACGTTTGGTAGTGTATATATGTCCACGCCACTCTCACTTCGTCCCAGCTTACCCTACCCTCTCCCTGTGTCCTCAAGTCCATTTTCTACATCTGCGTCTTTACTCCTGTCCTAGCAGGGACTTTTGAACACGACTCTTTTCCTTACAAAGCATCATGTGTATGGGAGAAATGAAAGCTAGTAGTGATATTACGTCTTTGCCTGAAACTCTCTTGACAGTGTCATTTTAAAATTAAAAAGTGGGGAATTCCCTGGCGGTCCAGTGGTTAGGACTCTGTGCTTTCACTGCCGAGGGCCCGGGGTTCAATCCCTGGCTGGGGAGCTACGATCCTGCAAGCCGCGTGACGAGGCCAAAAATAAAAATTAAAAATAAAAAAGCGTCTTGGAGTCTGTTCCTCTTGGCTTTGTGGCGGCCCTTGCCCTCTGGCCGGCCTCTTGCAGGGTACAAGCACGTGTTGTTTCTCTTTCTTGCTTTCCTGCTTGCGTCCAAATTGCATTCAGAGGCTTTACTGCCTCAGGTGCTGGTATTAGTATCTGCTTGGTTCTGAACTGTAAAGAATTCTTCCACAAATTCTTCAGGTAGATTCGGCATCAGCTGTGAAGACAGTGTTAGCAGTGTGGTTTCATGGATTGGCATTCCATTTCAGAGTGTTCCATTTATACAGGCTGTACTTTCTTTCTTTTTCAGACCCTCCTCATCTCTTTCCTGCATTCCATCCTCCCGTACCAATCGATGCAAGACACCATGAGGGCCGTTACCATTACGATCCGTCTCCGATCCCTCCATTGCATGTGTAAGTATTACAACTTTACCCGTCAAAGAAACAGCACAAAATACTGGCTTTCACCATCTCAGGATTTTTGTTACCAGCACAGCTACTGGTCTTTGAAGAGGTGATAGAAGTCTAAGATTTACTTTTGAAATACAGCAAGCCTGTATGTTCCTGGACTCACTGAAGCAAATGCCCGCTGCTTCCTGAAGAATGCCTGTCACACTAGGTGGTTGGCAGGTATTTCTTATATAGTTTTGCTGACATGTGTTCCGTGGGCTGTAAATACTAAATTAAAAAATTGGGCCTAATGGAAGGTTACCACTCAGGATGTGTATTTGGTCGAGAGCGGGTGTGAAGTTTTTCATGCTCCAATTTCTGTTACGGGAAGATCCTGTTCCAGGGATGAGGATGCATCGTAATGAAATGTTCATGGTAAATTTTCATAGCCCCTGTGGTGTGTACACCAACGGTCACTTGATTGATGGGAACGTCACCCAAACAAAATGGCAAATGTGATTGAGCACATAGTTTACACAAAGATAAAAGGAGAGAATGGGGGTGATAACATACATAAGAAAAGGAAGAAGAAAAGCCAGATATCATATATGAGGCTAAAAAAAATGATACAAATGAACTTATTTACAAAACAGAAACAGACCTAGGAAACAAACTTATGCTTACCAAAGGGGAAAGGTGCAGGGGAGGGATAAATTGGGAGTTTGGGATTGACATATACACGCTCCTATATTTAAAATAGATAACCAACAAGGACCTACTGTATAGCACAGAGAACTCCGCTCAATATTCTGTAATAACCTAAATGGGAAAAGAATTTGAAAAAGAATAGGTACATGTATACGTATAACTGAATCACTTTGCTGTACTCCTGAAACTAACACAACGTTGTTAATTAATTAGACTCCAATATAAAATAAAAATTAAAAAAGAAAAAAAGGAAGAAGAAAATATCCTGGAAATTAATGTGATCTTACTCAGGTTAGGGGGGAAAGATGATCAGGTAGTCAGGATAGCCCTCACCTAAACTAAAATGGTCTTCGTTTGCAGTATTGTCCAGAAAACTGATATATACTATTAACAAGGGAAGTCAATCTTTGGGAGCCGCTGACCCTTATGAATGGCCTTGATTTTATCTTTAGTCATATCTGGTAATCACCCTTCATTCTGAGACAGTAAAGTTAGAAAAGCCCAAATAATACTTTGAAGAATACTGCTAGTTATTTGGATGGTAGATTGCATCTCCATGGCTCTTAGTTACAGCTGCGTAATTACATATACGCCAAAGAAAAATGAAGTTGTTTTAAAACAAGTCCTCCTCTGTGAACAGAATTAATTGATATTAACAACCCTAACTATATACCCAAGTACACATATAATATTTTATCCACAGTTTTTTTGATCTATCTCCCATTACTGAATTGTAATTTCAGAGCAGATTTGCCTGGAGGTAAGTCATAAATCTGTGTTCAGATTTCTATAAGCATTAATGGAGAAGTGGATATTTAGGGAGAGAGAATGCAGAAACTTGTGACTTTATTCTTCAACTTTTCACTAGAACACAAGTAAGTATTTACAGGCTTCTAAACTCTGCTAAAAATACACTCAAATAAAACCAAGACGCCAATTGAAAGCCCCCTAATACAAAGGGAAGGAAATAATAATTTCAGGCTGAAACCTGCTACGGAATTCATCCTGTTCTACCAAAGTTCTGCAATACAGTTGGGACCACAAGGGTCTCAGACGAGGATCTGCCCTGTGGTACAGAGGCAGCAAGGGCCCACCGGGCCTGGGAGATGCAGATGATTTCTCCCAGACTCCAGTCTCTGAAGTGCTGAAGTAATTTAAATCAGATTTTCTATGGGATTTCAGAGTGCTTCACTCTTAAAAAATTATAGAGAAATTGCAAAAAGTGAATTTATATGATAGAATAAACTAGTTCCTCTGCGTTCATTATGGTTTGCCTTGTAATTAAATTCAAATATGAATTTATCAGTAAAAATCGCAAGTCTTGGTTCTTTGGCAGAATGTAAGAACAGCAGTCCCTCGTATAGATCACACTGTATGTTCTAGGCCCTAATGGCTGTATCTAAAGAATTAGCTCGCTAGAGATAAAAACACCACAGGATAAGGCAGGTCAAGTTTGGAGAATCCTAGGGGAGAGGGCTGCATTTTCTACCAGACTGCTGAGCAGGGATTTTTATAGATTTTGATATAGTCAACCCTTTGTGTCTTCCGGTTCTGCATCTGAGGGTTCAACCAACCTTGGATTGAAAATATTGGAGAAGAAAATTCCAGAAAGTTCCAAAAAGCAGAACTCGAATTTGCAGCACACTGGCAACTATTTTCAGAGCATTTCCGTTGTATTAGGTATTATAAGTAATCTGGAGGTGATTTAAAGTATCCAGGAGGATGTTCATAGGTTATATGCAAACACTATGCCATTTAATATAAGGGATTCGAGGATCCACGGATTTTGGTATCCGTGAGGGTTGTGGAACCAATGCCCTTCAGTTACCGAGGGATGGTCGTCCTTCCTGCTTTTTCAGCCAAGCTTTAGGATAATTTTGCAGCAATTGACTAAATTGTTCTCTAGCTGCCTAAATGTTTAGTTACCAAAGGTTCATGATGTACGGCTTGTAGATAGTCCTGAGCCTCCCAACACACGCTCTGGAGGTGCTAGGGGAGTGTCATGGCTGGGCACAGAGCGTGCTGAGCACGTGCTCTGTGGTTTCCTGGGACTGCTCGGCCTAGCGGGGTCCTGGGTGGAGACACTGAGCTTTTGAAGTAGGCTCTGGGAAGCTAGGGTCAGTCTCACCTCTGTGCCTTATAATGTGACATTCTGTCTGTGTTACCCTCAGTGGTCTTCCCTCCCTGCATGGCAAACACTGGTCAAACTCCTCACCCTCGAGGCCTAATTCAAAATCACCTCTGCTGGCTGTCCCGGAGGCTGTTCCTCAGAGAACCTTGTGTGCCTTTATCACAGCCGAATCCTCTTGCCTGGGTCAGTTATTGTTTAGCGGTCACTGCCCCTGCTAGATTTGCAGGCATTGCCTAACCCTCAGCCAGGCACTTAGTAAAGCATGCTCAGTAGACCTTCAAGGTCATTTTAGGCGTGGAGGGTAATCTAGGCAAATATAGCTTGGTTACTAAAATCTTAAAAGTGCATCTTTGCCAAGGGGCTAAAGCAGTAGCCTGGAAAAATAAAATGATTTTGTCTAGAAGTTGAATTCCAAAATGCTTGTTTTATACTTAGCTTCTAGAAAATGAGATCAAGTGAGCTTACGGAGTTTTTAGAATACATATTTTTAATTATAAGTAGACAACATTTGGGGATATTCTCATTGTTTCGTACACATGATTGTTCTTCTGGTGCCGACTTCAAAAATTAAATTGTAAGTCTCTTGAAACAGGATGTGTGTTGATGATGGAAGTGCCAACAGGTCTCTGTTCAGAAGGATGGCAGACACTGCGATAATTATGCTATCGTATCCTATCATTAATGATTCTATTGAAAGAGGTTTGTAAATTGCTCCTCTTTTTAGATAAACCAGCCTGTATTAAGGCGTCAATGATATGGCGCAGAATTAAATTAGAATCTCAGAAAATGAAATATGCTCTGTATTAGCTGTTTGACACTTAATTTGCCTCTGAATGAGTACAGGAAATCACAAATTAACCTGCCTTTGTTTTTCCAACCGTGGCTTATTAGGTGTTAGAACAACTGCAGTTACAGCCTAACAGTAACCACCAAGCCTTATAAATATGTACGGAAATGCGTCAGTTTGTGTTAAAGAGCCCAGTTTGTTAAATGGAATGCCTTTAGCTTACCCGATTTACTCTCACAGTATTCTCCAGAGTTTATGGTTAGGCAGTGTAGACAGAGTAGAGACATTTAAATCGTTACAAATACAGTACTGGAAATAATGTTAGAATATGTTAGTATTTCCTTTCTTAACTCGAAATCATGAATTCAGATGTGGGATTTCTAAGGGGGACGTGGAATGTCAGTATCATCTTTCCCTGAATTGTCATGTAAAGGTTGTCAGAAAAATGTTTGATTCCTGCACTATGTTTATTTAATTCAAGTAGTTTGAAAATTAAGAAACACTGGATATGGGGAATTTTCCCTTTTCTTCTGAAAGTTATTCTCCACGGAATTCACCAGAACTTATGTTCAACAGCTAATTGGAGTGTCTTGTTCTCTCTCAAATCATTTGCTTTGACCACAGAGTCCATGTTTTATTAAGCCATGTAGAAAAAAGTACAATGTTTGAGAAAAATATCAATGAGTATATTTTATTATGTTGCTGGGATCATTTGGAGAGTTAATGATAGAACCTGAATCTGTAGCCACATGGTCAAGGCAGAAATTTCATGTGGTTATTTCTACTTCTTGGTCTTCTCTCTGCTTCCTGCTCTGCATTGTTTCCATCAGGGCTGTGGGGTTGCATAACTCCAGGAGCTATCATTGTAACCTACGGAAATTGATGATGTTCTGTAGGCTAAGGATTACTACTTGTTTTAAAATTCCACTTGGAGACGCAGACGTAGAGAATGGACTTGAGGACACGGGGAGGGGGAAGGGTAAGCTGGGATGAAGTGAGAGAGTGGCATGGACATATACACTACCAAATGTAAAATAGCTAGCTAGTGGGAAGCAGCAGCATAGCACAGGGAGATCAGCTCTGTGCTTTGTGACCACCTAGAGGGGTGGGATAGGGAGGGTGGGATAGGCACGAGGGAGGAGATATGGGGATGTATGTATTCACAAGAGGGAGGAGATATGGGGATGTACGTATACGTATAGCTGATTCACCTTGTTATAAAGCAGAAACTCACAATTGTAAAGCAATTATACTTCAATAAAGGTGTTGAAAAAAAATAAATTTAAAAAATAAATTCTACTTGGAAATTTAGACAATGGGAATATTACATCCCTCTCCCCTAGAAACAGTTGTATTTTCAAGTGAGTACTTTCTCGTTAATGAAGAAAGCGCTCTTTCTCTTGCATTTTGAGTGTGTGCTTTTTTTTCTTTGCTTTAGTGTTAGAATGCATTTAAGCACGCTTACTTTTGAAAGTAATTTTTTGGTTTGTTTTGTTTTGTCTTTTGGCCACACTGCACGACGTGCAGGATCTTATTTCCCTGACCAGGGATCGAACCCGTGCCCCCATGCAGTGGAAGCAGAGAGTCTTAACCACTGGACCGCCAGGAAAGTCCCCAAAATATCGATCTTTTACATACAGGTTTTTTGAGCCCAAGTTTCCTCATTTATGGACCAATATGAATTTCGGACTGTCCGTTTGCTTCTGCTGAGCTTGGCAATTCATTTTTAAAAGCAGGATCAGCCTCAGTTACTAATTGATTACAATAATTCGAGCCCCACAGATCTTGACAGTGGAGCTGAGAGCTACCCTCGTCTCGTGCTATGGATGCGAGCAGCGCTGCATCCCAAGCCAGCACTCTGACAGTCTGTCGCACTTCACCATTCACTTAACTAATTCATTTTACAAAATCAGCTTCATCTCTTCTCTCCTGGGGGAAATGAGTACTCATGTTCTCTTCTACTCGGCAGCTCTTTCTTCTCTGAGTTGCGTCAACGTGCCTCTTTCCAAGGCTGCCTGACTCACTGGAATTATTTCACCGAAGTATGAAGAGCTGCTTCTCCCACTAAAAGTGGTCCACTTCCTGGCCCCTGGGGAGGGGACAGGACACGGTAGATCATTAATATGAGCTGGGAGAGAGAGGGATTTGGAAATAAATGAGGCTCCCCCCGCCGCCACCATGGTTATGACTGCCTTTTAGGGTTCCGAGCGGGGAGACCAGTAGCAAGTTTGGAGTAAGAATAAATACATTTCTTTCCAGACAGAGGAAGCTCTAGGAAAAGATAGAGTATTATGGTAAAAGCTTAGAGAAAGAAAGTGGAAGTGGATGACCAGAACTACTACTCAGTTTCCCTCCGTCCTCTCCTCCCTCCCTGGATTCAGCACCTTGTGTGGGTTGCTTAGTGGGAATTCATCTAATAATCATTCAAAAGCAGCCTTCAACCTAGCCATCTACATAAAACTTGGTGATGGGCTCATAATACGTAATAGTGATTTCATTATTTTTATTCACAGGGAAAGCCTCCAGTAAAAATGTAGAGATTGAGCAAAACCTTGTATTTGTATTTGGGGGCATAACTTGTTTGGAATATTTTAACAGTACAATTTAAAATGAACACAGGCAAGTCCTTTTCCCCCGTGTTTGTGCTCTACCGTAAACGTTATTGAGACTGATAAAGTGTGATGACATATCAGATTTCGGGCATACCTTGTTTTATTGTGCTTTGCAGATATTTAATTTTTTTACACATTGGAGGTTGCTGGAAACCCTGTACTGAGCAAGTCTATGGATACATCTTTCCAACGGCATTCGCTCACTGATAGTTAGCATTTTTTAGCAATAAAATATTTTTTAATGAAGCCATGCACATTGGCTTTCTCTTAGACATAATGCTATTGCACACGTAATAGACTGCATTATACTGTAAACATAACTTTTATGTGCACTAGGAAACCAAAAATTCATGTGATGTGCTTTATTTCCTTTATTATGATTATTATTTCCTTTATTATGATCTGGAACCCATAATATCTCCCAGGTAGGCCTATACATCAAATACTGTAGCTAACATTTTGTAAGACTCACCTCCACCCTCCAAAATAAGAAAAGAAAAAAGAAGAGAAAAGAGAAGAAAAGAAAATGAACTAGGTTACAGTCACATCTCTTGGGGGCAAAGACCACCTGTGTATGTTTTTGCATTTGCTAGGCTGAGCCCCTGCCTTTGCAGAGTGCCTCCTGGATAAATATTGTTTTCCATGGTGATAATGGGCTCTCCTTTTTCAGGCCAGTGCAGGATGACTGCCATCCTCTTTCTTTTGTTTTTCTTGGTTTACTTTGGTAGCGTGTGTCACCTCATGCCAACAAAGCTAGCACACTGAGGACTCAAAATCAAAAGCTCGATTCCTTCTGAAGATGATGTTAATATAAACACCTACTGCAGTGTCAGATGCTCTCCACTGCCAAGTGAATTCCCCGATATTAAATTAGTTACTGGTTGTGAAGGTCTGAGGTCACCTTATGTGACTAGGTACCATTGAACTTAATAGCTGCTTCTCAGGCCCCTCACGTGGAAATACAATTAATGAAATTAGCAATCTTTAATTGATAATGTAATATGAATACCAAAATTCCAAATATAAGGGGGAAAAAGAAATGACAGGACCATTCACATAAAAAATATAATAATGGCCACAACTGACATTTTTGACTACTTACTGTGGGCGCAACTTTAGAAACTTTACAAAACTATCTCACGTAGTACTTAGAATATTCAGCCTTAGGATGGAGTTGTTATCACTAGCCTCCTTTCCAAGATGTGGAAACCTTGACACAGAGAAGTTAATGGTTGTGCCATTATTTAAACCTAGACATCAAACACAACACTCCTTGCACTTGACTTTCATCCTCTGCTCGTGAAAACGAACACTGGGGCCTTTGGTGCTCTAGTTTATACTTACTGGATGAGCCCAAATAGTTCTAACAATACCTGATAGGAAATTTTCAGTGTCACTGGCTGTCATCGTCTTCTGCAGAATTCTGAGATAGGAACGTGGCAGTGAGGAGAAGAGCTGGAAGAAGCCTTGTCTGTAGCAAAACAAAACAAAATTAGATACACATCAAGGTTTGCTACTGTAGAACTTGTAACCCCCAATAGCTGGACATTTATATATCCAGCTACATGGAGTATTGGGTGAATTGTGATTCATCCACTTGGTAGAATATTGGGAAAAAAAGTAGCATTTGAGAAGACCATATGAAAACGTGGATAAATAATGGTCAGTGATTACAGCTGTGTACCCTATAAAATGTAAGCCAGGTTGGATGAGATCGTAACATGTATCTGCCTGGAACCTTCTTCCCTAAGATGTCCATGGCTTGCTCCCTTACTTCATACATTTCCCTGCACAGGCATCTCCTCATCAGAGAGGTCTTCAATGAAGAACCATCTGATGAACAGGGGTTGACAGACTATGGCCTGTGAGCCTAATTCGGCCCATGGCTTGTCTTATTGGAATCTAGTGACTGCCGCTTATTTACTATTGTCTATGGCAGCTTTGGCAATCAAGGGCAGAGATGAGCAGCTGAGATAAAGGACATGGCCTGCAAAGTTGAAAATACAAAATTTCCCAAGGCCTGATCTAAAATAACACCCCCTTTCTAGCCTCACTACCCCCTTTCTCTGCCTAATTTTTCTTTTTTTTGTAAGTGATGCCATGCACCGTATTTTCGACTTTCAGGCTTTCCCACTGCTATTCCCAACATTTCTTGTTGCATATCGTATCAATTCACAAAAAAGAAAATAAGTCTTATTGTTTGGGTATCATTTCTTATGATCAACTGAAAAAATGTAGTCTGCCTCATTTTCAAGCACTACCGTAGACCACCTACATCCACAGTTCCCAGTCTAAGGATGAAAATATTGGTGAATTTCAATTCCTAAACTTTAAAAATTTTGATGAGCTGGCGGTATCCGTGCGGATGAACCCACCCACACTTTACTTTGCATTAAGAAATGAACATGAGGAAAATAAATGGTACTCCAAGGGCATACTGCTTTTTTCTGTTTTGCAATATTCCTTTCTTTTAAAAATTTTTTTTGAAGTACAGTTGATGTACAGTGTGTTAATTTCTGCTGGACAGCAAAGTGGTTCAGTTGTACATATATATGCATTCTTTTTCATATTCTTTTCTATTATGGTTTATCTCAGGATATTGAATATAGTTCCCTGTGCTCTACAGCAGGACCTTGTTGTTTATCCATCCTATGTAGAATAGTTTTGTCTTACAGTATTTCTAATGACTGAAATATTGAATTCGGTCATTGGTTACAGAGAAAGCAGGCCCTAATTATAGTGCATATTCAGAGAGTCTGAGAGCCAGCTTCTTGGATAAATTCCTGTGTTCTTTGTGCTGGGCTCAGCAGTCCGGCCGGGAGCAGATATTGACTGAAGGTATTCACGGCCGCTGAACCAGAAGCTACCAGCTCTATAGAGCCTGCCGTCCAGCCTGTTGCAGGGGCCTGGGGGGCACTGGACTGTAACAGACTTTTTTCTTTGTGTACAATGCTTCCACTCATGTTAAGCCTGGCTTCAAAGAAAACAGAAATTTACTGCCATCGTTGTATTTAGTTTTCAAAGTACGCATTGGAGAAAATGGAACTTTCACAGAATTTGTCCCAACGGGAAGGCACTTTCCGGTTAGTTTTTAGGTGATACATACCACCCAAACCCAAGCTGCCTGCAGCTCTTCCTCTGTGGCCATCCCTCCCTCACTTAGGTAACAGAACCTGCTTTTTCCAAACCTAAACAAAGACATGCCATTTCCTATAGCCGCTCAGCAGGCTGAGTTCGTTTCAGACCCTTCCCCAGGGGAACAAAGGCTGGGGACACAGGGCTGCCTGTCACTCATTTCTTTTTGTTATTACTGCATCCCCACCCCTGCCCCCAGTGAAATTCATACAGGAAAAAAAAAAAAAAATACAGTGTTCGCAGATTTGTTTCCAGGAACCTGCCTGCTAACTTTTTGAATCCTAAGTAACAAATTGGCTAGATTTTTGCATCTTTGGTGATCCCGAGCCAGCTAAGCATACTAAAAGGAAAGAGCAAGAGGAAAGTCTGTTTTCAAACTCATCCTCTGAGTCCAAGGGTAGTGATGTGTTGCAGAACATGCATTAGATAACAGTATTGAAAATAAATTTGAAATAAATATATGGACCATTTTTAGTTCCGATGTGATCTTTGTAAGAGGCATATCGGAACAGTAATGGGCATATCGCGACACTGCAGTAAAAATTAACCAGTTAAATGGTGCATTGGTCCCATGTTTACCTCCTGCTTTAACCCAGCGGAACTGGTGACACTATATCAATGTTTGTAACACTGGTGTTGATAAACGTCAAGTGTAATGAGAGATCTATACCCTTCACCTCCATCTCTCCTCTCCCGCTGTCTCTGTTTGTCTCCCTGTTTCTCTCTCTCCCTCCCTCCACACAGCCAGGGAAATTGAACTCAGAAGGGTAGGAAGTGGTAGGAACTGCTTTAGGGCATGAGAGTACAGTCCTCCCTTTGTATCCGTGGGGAATTGGTTCCAGGACCCCCACTGGATACCAAAGTCTAAGGATGCTCAAGCCCCTTACATAAAACGATATGGTATTAGCATATAACCTATGCACATCCTCCCATAAACTTCAAATCATCTCTGGATTACTTACAATACCTAATACGGTGTAAGTGTTAACATACATAGTAAGTGTTAACATACATAGTTGCCAGCATGCTGCAGTTTCCAAGTTTTGCTTTCTGGAACTTTCCAGAAATTTTTTTTCCCCAAATATTTTCTATCCATGGTTGGTTGAAACCCATGGATGTGAAACCCCAGATACAGAGGGCTGACTGTACATTTCCAGTAAAGAAAAAAAATAAGGATCTCTAATCCAAAGCTATAGATTTTCTAACATTCAACCACTAATATTCTGGGTAATGAGAACATCCCACATGTTTATGAGTTATAGATATTTAAAACTTTCTTATCCAACTACAGAGAGATTATAATTTCATTAAAAATTTTGCCATTGGGACTGTCATAGGGAATAGGAACTTAGCCTCCATCTGAAAATCTAATTCATTAATACTAAAATGAATGAGCGGCAGGCGGTTGAAGGCATTCTTTTACAAGTTCACCTGTGAGGGTCCCTCTGCACTGGTTGCTAGTGGGTACCTGTGAATAGTTCCTAAGGAACCTGACACCGCCCACCCGCCCCCCCAGGCCCCAGTCATTCCTAAGTAGTAAGAGCTTCTGCCTGAGGGAGTTATATTAACTCAGTGCATTAAGTAATTCCCAGGGCTTGACAAGGTTCATGTGTGTCTTCTACTACCTAGAATGAGTTTAGCACTAACTAGAGAATCACCATCTTCCAAATACATTCAAATAGTATTCAAATATTGCCAAGTTCACCAGAAGTGAACAGTATCTTTATTATGTAAGGTGGGAAAAGGGATGTACTGACGGTTAAATGACCTGCCAAATGATTTGCAAAACAAATCACCAAACTCTGTTGCTTGAATATGATTTACATTTTGAAGACAGCGTTCAAAGAAAGCATTCCTAGCTTCCTAAAATGCTTCTTGCCTCTATTCAAAGAGATCTCTGACGCCCCCATGGAACAAAATCCCCATCTTCCTAGCATACATGGTTTTCAACATAAACTGTACACACCCTTGAAAGTTTTCAGAAACAGATTCAAAGGTTAAAGCAGGAAAAAAGGCAATCAGACTTCTAAAGAGGTCTCTGATTTTTAAAGGTTTTTCCTACTGTATTTGCCTGGGATATAACACATGAAAATTAGGATTATATGAGATTGTGTTAATATTAACATTTTTGGTTTCTTTAACGTAAGCGTTTTCTGTTATTTCACTATGCACACACACACACATATGTATACTCATATACATATATATACACACACTATATATATATATACACACTCACATACATATATAAACACACATATACACCCCAACACACACATATATATATTCATATACATATATACACACACTATATATATATATATACACACACTCACATACATGTATAAACACAGACACACATATACACCCCAACACACACACATATATATTCATATACATATATACACACACTATATATATATATATATATACACACACTCACATACATGTATAAACACAGACACACATATACACCCCCAAAACACACAGATATATATTTATATACACACACTATATATATATATATATATATACACACACTCACATACATGTATAAACACAGACACACATATACACCCCCAAAACACACAGATATATATATATTCATATACATATATTCACACACTATATATCTATTTACACGCTCACATACACATATAAGCACACACACATATATATTCATATGCATATATACACACACACACTATATATATTTACATGCTCACATACACATATAAGCACACATACACACATACACGGTGCTGACATCTGTCCATTTTTCTCGTGGTCATGTCAGCCTGTCCTGGAGCTTAGCTGATAAAAGACTGCATGATCTCTTCTTCATGGAAGTAGTCAAGAGGAGAAAAGAAAGTCAGCCTGAAGTATTTTAATCTCGTTTTAATGATCAAAATCTGGTCACTCAGACTTTGGATTTCAGGGCTGCTGAGATACATGTATCAATAGTTATTGGATGGAGTGAAGAAAAGTCCAATTCAAGAGTTTGCCACATGTCAGGGAACTGGGAGTATGGGGGTTGCTGAAAGCAGAGCCCCAACCTCAGCCCTAAGGCTGCACTGAACTCTATGGAGGGATTCTCTCCAAGTCGACCGGCACCCGGTTGGTGATGTCCCGTGCTGTTGGTGAGACTTTCCAAAGTGAAAGTCCTTGAGCCCTTCATGAGTCTCTCTCCATCTCTGGGGTGTGCAGAGCAGGCTGTGTGTCTATGACCAAGACGGGTCTTACACTGGTGAGGGCCTTCCCGTGACCTGAAGCACAGTCAGAAAGTACACTGCACCGTTTTTAATTTGGCTGGACTTCCCCACCTCCCCCCATCTTTGGACCCAGACAAACATAGGACTGTTGCGTTATTTTGATTATTGTTGTTTGGTGTTTCTTTGTTTGCTGGGAGGAGGAAGGTGAGAGGAAGTTGAATTGGAAAGACAGAAAACTAGAGTCTGGTCCCTTCTCCCCCAGTGCAGGAGGGAAACGTCCTTCAGGGTCTGTTTGCTTTGCAAGGGTGTTCTTTGATGAGGTCTTTGTCTGGGGGACCCCACTGAAGTCTCAGTGTACTCAAGCTTTAGAAAAGACTATTGGCCCGTCTTTGTTTTCTTTGTTGAACTGTTTATTTTGCTTTCTTCCCACGAGGTTCCCTGGCCTCGCTCTGATAGCGCTTTTCTGCATGAATTACATTCCTCGGAGCCAAGTCTCCGAATTCTTCCAGCCCATTTGATTCCGGCCTGGGTGATTAGTCCACAGCTTCCAAGTGCCGTGGACCTCTGCTAAGCAGAGTGCTTGTAAGTGCCCCTAACACGGAGACCTAAAGACATTTTGTAACCTCATTGGCGAGAGGGTAGTGCTTCATTCTCGTTTAAAAACATAGACACAGACCTACTAGAGAATGGGCTTGAGGATATGGGGAGGGGGAAGGGTAAGCTGTGACAAAGCGAGAGAGTGGCATGGACATATATACACTACCAAACATAAGGTAGATAGCTAGTGGGAAGCAGCCGCATAGCACAGGGAGATCAGCTCAGTGCTTTGTGACCACCTAGAGGGGTGGGATAAGGAGGGTGGGAGGGAGGGAAGAGATATGGGAACATATGTATATGTATAACTGATTCACTTTGTTATAAAGCAGAAACTAACACACCATTGTAAAGCAATTATACTCCAATAAAGATGTAAAATAAATAAATAAATACATTATATGAAAAAAATAAAAAATAGCTGCTGTTGAACCATCGCTAGCTTGAAACTCATGGAAGGAGGGTACTAGTCCGACAGTTCAGGTTCATATACTCATGCCGAATTCAGTAACATAAATTGTCCTGGGCCGGGTGGGAGGGGAGCCCGCTAGCTCCATTCAAGTTAAATCTACATCTGGAATTTCATAATTATTTTGTACAAAATGCATGTCTGTGTAGAAATAATGAACAACAGTAATGAAAATTATGCAGATATCCTCATCATAGCCGTTATATTTTCTTGTGCGTATATGTTTTCTGAAGTACAATTTATGACTGAGACAGAGATGGGCAGTGAACAGACTTATGAATTATGGTTTTTTTAACCTCTACTAATATAGATTAAATATTTGATTCTTTAATGAATTATGCCTTCATGATAGGTATCGTGAAAGCATTGCAATACCGCCAGAAAAAATTCAGCTGTCTTAAGAACAAAATTCTCTAAGGAGTCTGTTCACCTGTTTTTAACCATTTTTTAACACATGAGAAACTTGACTCTGACACGCAGGTAGGGTGTGCTATACCTAACAGGGAACCTCCATTTGTTGACAATGTGCCTGGAAGTGGTTTTGACTTGAAACTTCCCTAAGGAGGACCAAAGAGTTTTTCAGAGATGATTGAACACGCAATCTGTGATGAAAATTATATGCAGTGTAAATGCCCATATAGACACAGAAGCTCTTCCTTAAGGAACTGGGGAAGGTCCCGAGCCGTGTGGCCAGGGCCTGGTTCTGGTTTCTTGGGATCCTTTATATCTTCTTGCTGGTCCTGGTTCGAACTGAGCTCTTGGTGTCAGATCTTTACGAGCCCTTGGAATGGCTGCGTGCTGCGGGGCCCAGTCTTTCTGTGAGAGTCTGTGTTCTCTTCGGCAAATACATGCATCCACTCTGCGGGATCGTGGCGCTTCTTTACACGGGGAGGATTTGTTTGGAAGATGGGAATTAAACCTCTTTTGGCTACAAGAGGCCCTTCCTCCTTGGAGTGGGCTCTGAAAACAGATCCCCCAGGGAGCCAAAACACAGCTGTTGGAATACTTCCTGTGTAACACAATTAAACATCCCTTACAAGTAGGACTGGATTACAGCTTTGCTGAGTAATCGCCTCTGAGCATTCCTCCTCTCCACCCAATAGAATGTTGGTGACATTAGCCCATGGTAATGCTTTTTTTCCGGGTTTCAAAGTGTAATTCCTGAAAATTCCAACCTAACTCGATTCCAACCTAACTCGATTGGCTTCGGATGAGTCTCTGTATAAGCTGTTTTCACAATAAATGTGGGCCTCACTCATTTCCATCTCGGCTCTGCCACAGATGCACTGGGTCCTTGAACACGGGCCCTGACCTCTCTGGGTCTCCTTGTTTTCATCTGTGAAGTAAAACCATTGGATTAAATGATCTTTCAGATGCCTTCTAACATCCCACGGTTATGGAAAGTTTAGGTTTGTTCATGGTTTTTTTCCTTAGAAGAGGAATCTATGAAAACATCCTGGCCCTGATACGTACATGCCCACGTGCCAGTTTTTTCTCCTACCCTCTTTCCTCCTGTGAAGATCTGCTGGGAGAGTCTTGCACAAACTCTGGTTGTACCTCCTGCTTTTTTCCTCACACTCTCTAGTGATGCCTTACACATCCCTGGGCCACCAGCGCACAGGGCCCCTGGGCGCCTTGTGTGCCCCGTAAATCTGTGAATGTTCAAATCAATTCCCTTTGGAGTGAAAAGGTCACTGGAAAATCCTACTGTCCTGGTTGTTTAAAAGCCTCAATAATGCTAAAATATAAGTGCATTTAAGCATGGATGCACATACTTGTATTTGTCTTGGAGTAATTTTCCTTTGTGATTAAAATTATAGACTTGATTTGAATCTAGCTTGGGTATTTACTATCAGATTACCTACTCTGTCCAAGCCCAGTTGAATTATTCAGTCCCATGTGAATCAAGTATTCAATGAAGGAGCAAATAGATAGCACATAACACAGCCTCTGGCATGTCATAAGTGTTTGACAAATGGCAGAATGACCGAATACATGTCTATTACCATATTTAAGCCATCTATTCTAAGTTCATCTTTTCTGCACCTTTTAACATCTCTGAAATTGGAATGTATCTTACAGTCTGTTGTGTTTTACGATTGCTACTGGGAAGTGGCAGTCATGAGGAAGTTTCAAGTATCTCTTTTTTTAAATTTAATTTAGTTTAATTTTGTTGGTTTCAGGTGTACAGCAACAGGTATCTCAATAAAATTACTTTGCCTTAGATTTTCCTTTTTGTGCAAGTACTACCGTGATATATGACAAAGCCTCTGTCCGAATAAGCCTGAAAGAGCTCTTTTCATAAGTATAAAGTAAAAATGGAAGGTGATGAGGAAGAACCATCCTTCTGAGTGTTTCCTAAAATAATGCTGGGTCTTTAGATCAATAGCATCTTAGCTTTGATGAAATACGGTATAGATCATATATATATTGACTGTGTAGGTTTGTAATCAACAAAAAAATTATTTCACCGTCGAGGATGTTTTTCCCCCAAGAACCCAGCTGATTTTTCCTCCATGTTGTGATAAAGGACCCAGTTGCAGACTGTAAAGTTAAAATGTAAAGAGAGTGTTTTCAAAATGCTCCTGCTGCCTGAATCGTACGAAATGAGAAAGGAGGCCAACTTCAGCCTGAAAGGGTGTAAAGCAGGGAAGTGTATGTTGCCTGCTGGTTGTGCTGGTGTATTTGTGCGGATGCAAAGCACAGGCTCTCAGAGGGTAAGACTTCATGATTAATGGTGTTTATTCTTGACAGAAGCCTCCTTTATTTATCTGCAATACAGTTTAGCGATTTTATCAGGCACCTGAATGAGAAATATTCAGTCATACCAATATTGCAGTGTCAATTGAGTAGAGTCACTTTTTATTATATCTTTCTGCCTTATCACCTGCACAGTAATTTTCTAGCAGAGGTTTGATATGGAAAGGCTGGATTTAGCTGTACTTGACACAAAGCCTCTTCAATTTCCCCTAAAAGTTCAGGCTGCTCTTAGAAATGTGTGTGTGTGTCTGTGTGTGTGTATAATATATAAACCCTCTCTGTTATCCAAGCAATTTCAGGATATGAAAGAATAAAGATAAAATGCACAAACCTGGATGGGAAAAGTGCTGTTAATATAAAAACATCTAATAGCCATGAACTCACTGGTAAAAGCTCCTTTAGGGTTTAAGCTGAGGCTCAGTACCGAACCGTTTGCATGGCTCCATGGTCGCAATTTCTGCTCATCCAAATCCAATCAACATAAAGCCAGACGCTTTCATTTCTCCAGAGAGAAATATGAAAGTTGAAGACCAGAGTGGCCAGGGGCAGGGGGACATCAGTCGCAGTGATGATGGCAATGCCATTCAAAAGAGGGAGACGCAAGAGGGAGGAGATATGGGGATGTATGTATGCGTATAGCTGATTCACTTTGTTATACAGCAGCAACTAACACACCATTGTAAAGCAATTCTACTCCAATAAAGATGTTAAAAAAATAAAAAATAGAATGCGGAAAAAAAAAAAAGAGGGAGCAAAAGACATAGAAACAAACTTATGGTGACCAAAGGGGAGCAGGGGGAGGGATAAATTAGGAGTTTGGGCTTAACATATACACACTACTATATATAACATAAATAACTAACAAGGACCTACCATATATAGCACAGGGAACTATACTCAATATCTTATAATAACCTATAATGGAAAAGAATGTGAAAAAGAGTATATATATAACTGACTCAGCTGTACACCTGAAACTAACGCAACATTGTAAATCAACTATGTTTCAATAAAATTTTTTTAAAAAAATGAAAAAGAGGGAGCAAAGAAGGAAAATGAGACTCAAGTGAAGTGTCACTGAATGTTCAAACTACCCTTTATTCAAGTTACAGACTTGGTAACATGAATTGTCAAAACTGCTCAAAGGCAGACGGAAACAAATGGTTTGAATCATAGAAAACATTGGATTTTAGGACCAAAAGATACTGTAACCCTGGTGGGTGGAGTGGAGATCATCTCATCCAGATCCTCACATTTTACAGATGAGAAAAGTAAAGCCCAAAGAGTGGGCTTTAGAAAGGCTGTGGTCCCATGCAGGTTCTCTGAGGGTAATCTGAACAGGTGATTTCCACACGTCATATAGATATTCCCAGTAAGTTCAATCCATCCTTACTTGTGGTGTCAGAAGACTTGCTTTCATGGGGAAGAACAGAGTGCAGTAAGAGGCTGTGTGCTTCCTTTCCCAGTGGCCAGACGGATCTTCAGCCTCTCATGATGTCATTCCCTTTGCCTGGAGCAAAGTTCTCCGAAGCCGGGATGACAAGAACCCTAGGAGCCGGGATGACAAGAACCCTAGGACATTGCTGTGTCCTTATGTAGAGCTTAATGCTTCTTTCCTATGGAATGATATAGACAAATTGTTCCCCCAGGATATTAGATCATTAGATATACACCTTTCATATTTAACTTATTTTGGAAGAGTTTGACACCCTCAGTGTGTAACTGAAAGTGGGGTCTGGCTGCTCACCGCTCAAAAGCCAATAAAGAGGCAAGGTTGGTGGAAAGGAAAGTTTGCTTTATTTTATAGCCCTTGAGAAGGAACTAAAAGTCCTTGACTACGCTTAACGACTAAATTATTATTATTTGGTCTCCTTTGACTGCTTTCCTTTGTTTCTCCATTTTCTCACTTCTCTGATTAAACTTATTTTTTGGCTAAAGTTTTCCACAGACAAAAGGCAGGCAGAGGACATGGGTTGGGGGGCGGAGCAAGGACCATAGGGTCCGGTTCCATTTCAAGAAGGGTTAAAAGTCTAGAATATCAAGAAATGTGTCTGGTATATAAAGTCTTGATCAACATGAAGTAGAGTCTCACAAGATCTAATTCCAGTTAAATCTAAAGAGCATGGCACTTTAAAAGGGCCTCTTATTTTCACCTTTACGAAGCCAGAGGCCCCTAGCAAACCTGGGGGATCTTCTTCTGGAGGAGAGCTATTTAGATAATAATAGTTCCTTGATGGACATCTCTGTTTTCACTTAAAATAGGGGTGATTTAAAGCCTGAGGGAAAGTGTGAGTCAGAGGCATCTTGCCAAGGATGATAAGAGACAACCCAGTAAACGCTCTAGTCTGTAGTTAACAGTCATCGTAATAATTACAAGGACTGTGATGATGATGGTCCCAGAGAAAAAGTCCACACCAGCTCCTGTCCTGGAAGACACACCTGAGCTCAACGTGCCAGACTGCTGTTGATAAAGGAGTTATTTGAGCTGGTTCTTGAAGTAATGCTTGCAAAAATCAGTTAAAACAGCAGCCTCGGGGCTTCCCTGGTGGCACAGTGGTTGAGAGCCCGCCTGCCGATGCAGGGGACACGGGTTTGTGCCCTGGTCTGGGAAGATCCCACATGCCGCAGAGCGGCTGGGCCCGTGAGCCATGGCCGCTGAGCCTGCGTGTCCGGAGCCTGTGCTCCGCCATGGGAGAGGCCACAACAGTGAGAGGCCCACGTACCGCAAAAAAAAAACAAAACAAAACAAAACAAAAAGCAGCCTCATCTCTCCTTGGGTCAGCGTTCCAGATGCACCTGTCTTTGTTATAAATGTCCTCCATACCATCTATAAGAGGACTCAACATGAAGCAAGGATTAAACTGTGGAAGCTAACTTCCTGTTTCTAATTAATTATGTCCACTCAGTATCTGAAGCCTCCAGCTGGGAGGCTTCTCACTTAAATCCTGGCTTGGGGCTCTTGAGATGTTTTAAGTATCTGTTGACGTTAAATGGTGGAAATTTCCAGGTAAGTGATATAAGCACAGGCTTGTTTGTTTAGTTAATTAAATCAGCAGTTCTAATTGAATCTTGTGTACTACTTTACTGTCCTGTTTCCTTATACCTGGCGGGTATTGTGGCTCAAATTCTACCAGAGGGTGTCATAGTTGATAGAATTCTACATTTTCAGAAAACGTTAACACCTGAAAGAAAGAAAGAAAGAAAGAAGGAAAGGAGGAAAGAAGGAAAGAAAGAAAGTAAAAAGAAAAGAAAGGGAAGAAAGAGAAGAAAGAAAATGTAACACTGAGGAACAAACGCCATAGGACCCAGAGATTTTCTAGATGCTGTAATTTCATGAGACTCAGTCCTTGGTCACTCCACACTGTTGTGTTTCAACATCTTTCTGTTTTGAAGTGTGTTTTCTTCTTGGAAAAGGACATTAGTTTGCCATTTTGCCTGCTGTTTGTGGGGGGGTATTGGTAATTCATCAAATACCAAACAATTCCAATCTATTAGAATCAGTGGAAAGTTGGCAGGAATGTCAGAGAAATCAGACTTTGAAATTTTCGTCCCCGCACCACCTCGTTTTCTTTTTTCATGGCAGTGAAGTTACAGAATAATCATGCCCTTGAATTTACTTTCGGGGGAAAAAAAAATCCCTTCCGTTTTACTATGGTCAGGTAAAGTCACTAATCTCTTTGCTTTGTCCAAAGAGGATCGGGGGCACCCTCCTAGATGACACCAAGGATGTCAGGAGAGCTAAAACCAGGCCGGCTCCAGAACTGAGGAAAGGAATGCACAAGGATGCAATGAAAGCAGCGTGGCTTTAGCCTTGACCACCCAGAGCTCTAGTAGCAACAGCAGCAGTAGGAATGAGCGTGTTGGTCACAGGGGCCAACATTTACTGAGAACTTACCACGTAACAGGTCCCCGGCTAAATGCTTTATGTATATTTTCTTATTAAACATTAAATAGTACAGCTCTTGGGCTTCCCTGGTGGCGCAGTGTTGAGAATCCGCCTGCCGATGCAGGGGACACGGGTTCGTGCCCCGGTCCGGGAAGTTCCTGCATGCCATGGAGCGGCTGGGCCCGTGAGCCATGGCCGCTGAGCCTGTGCATCCGGAGCCTGTGCTCCGCAACGGAAGAGGCCACACAGCGGTGAGAGGCCCGTGTACTGCAAAAAATAAAAAATAAAAAAAATAAGAAGGTCATTCTCAAATCCCTTGAAATGATGTTTCCCCATTAAAACAAATATTTCTCTCCCTTTCTCTCTCTCTCTCTCTTTTTTTTTTTTGTTAAAGAAATCAACCATAGCCCTTGAATTCTCCGTCTAAGAAAATATTCAGCCTCTTAGCATTAACGTGTACATTAAGTGATGTCCCTTCACCTTCAGTGGCTACTTCTATCCAAATCTTATCTACTCTTGGCAGCACAGTTCATGTTGCATATTTTACGTAACCAGACTGCATCCTGGAAGGCTCCTGTTGATGCATTTTGACCCATCAGATAAGACTTGTTCTATATACACTTTATGTGTGTGTGCCTTCGCCTCCCCCCATTTGACTATAAACTCTTTGAGAGCAGGGACCAAATGACCATATATTATGTTTCTTGAAATCCCCCAAAGTGCTAAAATCATAATGGATTCTTAGTAAATGTATTTTCAATTAAATGTATATCGAATGAACATCTCATTGAAATATTCATCTGTGTGGTTATACATGTAGCTTTTCAAAATTGAAATCCAATATGGTAAATTTGTAAAAGGCCTAGGTCAGTTAAAAATTCATGGGAAATACTCTTTACCTGCAGAAAAGATGAAAATGAGGTTTGAAACTGAACCATCTTATCAGCTAGCAGTTTCCCTGGCAGTTCCATGGAGCAGATATTTCCAGAGGTGTGGACAAGGTTAGGGGCTCGGAAAGTGATAGTAGAGCCTCCGGGACTAGGAAAAGTTTGAGGAGGTTACCAGCCCTAGCCTGAAGGTGCAGGCAGAGGACAAGGGCAGTGAGGGCTAGAGCCAAGGAAGAAGGGTCGCACTTGGGGAGCGGGGCCCTTGCGGGGAAGAATGCCACCAGCAGAACTGTAACTAGTGGAAGGAAGTGAGGGGAGTTCATACCCTGACTTGTCTCCCCTCTGCCGCCAGTTCCTGCCGGTGCATCTGCGTAGTGGAATCCCGAGGGAAAGGGAGCCTGCTGATTCAGACCACAGAGTGCAGCCTTCGGGGCATGCAGAGGTTCCGGGGTGAAGGCTGGCAAAGTGGGAAATAACCAGCACACGCATGTGTACATTGCAGGGGCGCGTGATGACTCTGGGGCAGCAGTTATCCGAAAACTCACCTTGAATAGAGAAAAAGACCAAGTTCAGGACTATGCAGATTTCCAACGATGTCTAGCGTATGAGCCGCGGACATTTTCGTTATTTGTTTCTGTCGCTGTATGGAAAGCGACATGTTTTATTACAAATTTGGTTTATTAGAACTGTGCTTATTGAGTAATTAATTAGTTGATTAAAAATACATTATAAGGGGTAGCTCCCCTTTGTTGTCTGTTAAGCCACTACTTGAATATGAAGAGTGTGTACTTTTTATGGAAAGAACAAAATTAAACAAAAATTAACTTATGTAGAAAAAAAAACCCCAGCATCTCAGTCTTCTGGTAGTTGAAGCTCTCATGCGTACTGCAGAATGCAAGGGGTATGTGTACATTTCCAGTGTTCCAAGCAACATGAAAGCGAATTGTAATAATCCAGCCTATAAACCTTGTTTAATGCTCTCATAATGGGTAATGCAAGTGATGGAATACTGTGATTTTAATCTTGGCATTTTAGTAACCCAATAAGATAGATGAAAAGGCAGTAACAAATTAGATTATATAATGATATTTCATTTTAACTAAGAAGTCCAGTTATTCTCTGCAGTACATGTTTTTTTTGTTTTTAAGTTTATCATAGTATAATGTTTAAAAGGCTCTAATAAGAATCCTCTACTCTTTTCATTGTAATCTATTTTCATGACCTTATAAAAGGATTAATCCAAAGTTAAATTATTTCCACAAACAAACACAAACTTTATATTACTTTATTGTCTTTGGGGAGAACATAAAAATAATCCCCACCTGCTTTCTTGTCTGAAGCTATACTTCATTTATCCATTGGGCGATATGGAAACAAAGTGGCAGCCACACCTTGGGTCTTCATGGCCTTGGGAAGACAGAGAGGTGGAAGCAGTATAGGGGACGTTATCCCTGGGTGGGCAGGCCGGGGTCTTAAATGCATGAGCCAAGATGCAGAGGTCATGGAACCATAGCTCCTCCCCTCGGTGATGCTCTGGCCACCCAGACAACCCTCTACAGCTTGCACATCTTTTTCCTAGACAGCAGTTTTATGATTTAGCTTGAGGGGGTCACAGGCCTATTTCTATACTCTTTGGCTACAACATAAACAGTGTGGGATCCCTGTTCTTGGAGCAGTTCTAAATTTCAGTGTTCTTCCCGGAATGTTTGTTTGTTGTTTGTTTTTTTTCCTCCATGGTTTGTGTTTGTCTTCCAACCACGGAGCCACGTATAGCCCCAGAAAAGAGAGAACCGAAAGCTACAAAGGCAGAGGGAGTCATGAGAGGCCAACAGTAATCTTCAATTCAATCTCTGTGTGTATCTACTAAAATATAAACCGAGAAAGTGACACCTATAATTTTTTTTCCTCGTGCGCCTGTAATCCACAAATGAAGATGTTTAGCAAGCTTGACAAATATTTACCAGGTCAACTTTAGGATAGTTTTTGAAATGATATATGTCATTTATATGGAAAACTTGGTGACTGCCTTCCTGACATTTCCCACCTCTTCTTTCTTCAATAGAATTCACCCCTCTGGCCGTCAATTTGAATGGCTCTTTCTTCCAGCGGTGAATACACATCTGCCTATTAAATATAAAGTCTTCCCTTTCAGATTTGCTTTACAGTTAAAAGCAAAATAAATGACAAATGATCTAGATGCCAAGAATTTGGAGATGACTCTGTTAGGTAAGGTTAAAAGCAGCTTTATTGAAAAATTGTAGTTTATGTATGTTTACATCCATGTCAGGTGGCTGCCACGGCCATTGTAGTTCAAGGCTAGGTGCTCAGCTTTGATGACTTAGAAAGCCGTTTTTGTCAGTCTTCAGTGCTAGAGGAGGGTCATGCTAGCCCAACTCACAAGAGCCTGATTTGGAGACAGAAAGAATACGTCATCAACTTTCAGTGAGAAATTGAACAGCAAGGAAATGAGAACACCAGTCTCCAAAAGTCTTGCTATTTGGACATTTGTTTGCTGAACTGAAAACAGGTGACACACAAAAAAGTTGATGGATGGTTCTTACAACCACCAAGAACATCAGCGGCCACCACCATTTACTGAGTGCCCTTTGCCGGTGGTGACAGCAGCCCTGGCAGAGAAGTGTTATTGTTCCATGTTGTGTATAAGGAAACACGCCTCAGTGACAGAGTCAAGGGTGAGCCTGAGTTCAAGTCCAGTTCCTTCAGAGCTCTTGCATTTAATGATAACTGAGTTCATGTTCTTCACCACCTTGTGTGGTTTTATGATTTTGAGTGGAGGTCCTGGGAACCCCGAGGAGATGCTCCCGGGATACTGACAGGTTGGGGAACAAAGCAGACAGGTGTGTTTCCACCATACGATATGCTTTGAAAAAAGGGTTCCAATATTTCAGTGTTTGAAAACCACATAGTATGCTATATTTGCCATCCCTCATATGCATGTGTGTGTTTATGTGTATGTATGAGTATATATGTACATATATACATTTGTCTCTGTTGTATATGTGTATATATTAGGAGTGGAATATATTAGTATAGTTTGTGAAATAAGTTGTATGCACGTATTCAGCATTTATTAGATACTAGGCTCAGTACATGAGGCTTTAGTTATATTCACTTGCCAAGACCCCCAAGAGGTAGGTATCCTCCCCATTGGACTATTTAGGACAAGAAGGGGGTGAGTATCACGGCCAAGGTCACACAGCTGCTGTCCCATCCACGTCGGTTCCCCTTCAGCCCTGAGCCCTCCCATCGTACCACTGCTCTGATGGTCTGACTCAACTGTCCCCAGAATTCCTGATGACCCTTCCCTGAATGACCCTCGTTAGACATTTTCCTGTTGTATCCTGGGGATGGCTGGCCTTTGACTACTAGATGGTTCTTTTCTTTAGGGCAGTTGATATCTTGCAGCTTTTTTTTTTTTTTTTTTTGAATTGGAGTATAATTGCTTTACAATGCTGTGTCAGTTTCTGCTGTGTAACAAAGTGAATCAGTTATACATATGTTCCCATATCTCTTCCCTCTTGGGTCTCCCTCCGTCCCACCCTCCCTATCCCACCCCTCCAGGTGGTCACAAAGCACCGAGCTGATCTTCCTGTGCTGTGCGGCTGCTTCCCACGAGCTATCTACCTTACATTTGTTAGTGTATATATGTCCATGCCTCTCTCTCGCTTTGTCACAGCTCACCCTTCCCCCTCCCCATATCCTCAAGTCCGTTCTCCAGTAGGTCTGTGTCTTTATTCCCATCTTACCCCTAGGTTCTTCATGACATTATTTTTCTTAAATTCCATATATATGTGTTAGCATACGGTATTTGTCTTTCTCTTTCTGACTTACTTCACTCTGCATGACAGACTCTGTGTCTATCCACCTCATCACAAATAGCTCAGTTTTGTTCCTTTTTATGGCTGAGTAATATTCCATTGTATATAATGCCACATCTCCTTTATCCATTCATCCAATGATGGACACTTAGGTTGTTTCCATTTGCAGCTTTCTTAGTTGCATTCCTGTCTGAAAGCATGTCCCACCGTCTCGTTGAGAAATAGCTGACTCCATACCTTCCCAGCATCATCTCCAGAGGGGAGGGACAGGCATGGGTACGACATTCACCAGAGTGCGTGGAGTTTCCTGACTTCGTCTCCAAATCCTGGAGGGACCAACCCTCTTCTCTGCTGTTGCTCCTGAGGGGTGTGGAAGGGAGGATGGAGCCTGGGCATTCCTGCTGGGGAAGATGTGTCCAGATCTTGATTCCTTACTCATCGACTGGTTACCCTCAGTCTTCCTGTGAGAGCAGGTCAAATGAAAGTGAAAGGGAGGAGGCAGACATCAGGCTTCCACAGATCTGTGAGGAGAGAAAAGCATCAGCCGTCTCCTGGCTTCCCTGCTTCTTTGGGACTGGTGAGCACCCCAGCCCGATATCTATAATCTTCATGCTGTTCTAAGTGCCGATTTTTTTCCATCCATGATTCTTCAATGGAATCGAGGCTTCAGGGAATATTCTTACTACCATGCTCAATTCTAGAACTTGAGACAAATTACAGGTTCCAATTTTTTGCCTAACGAAGAAACCAATTAGCAGTGTCATTGCTTCACTGATTTTTAGTTCATAGTGTTCAGACCGAGTTTCTCGTGGATCCTAAGAAAAGCTCGTCTAGGAGGTATCATCTCATGGATGTCTTGAAATGTCTGCTTTTTTATATTTCTGCGGCACCTGTCTCTCATCACAAATCTACAAATGAGCCTGTTACTTGATAATAATCACTTGCGAATCGGATTGGGAGGATTGATTTTCCTTTGTGGTAGAAAATGAATGAATGAATTCGAGCGTCTGGTGTGCTCTAAGGTAGTGACAGGTCTAAATGGAGCGTCAGATTTAACCAGTGACACAGAGCTAACTTATTTTGTAGTAAAGAGCTAAAATAGGATAGACTCATAGGTCTTGCCAATTTCTATTTAAGAACAAGGAATTTTTACTGATTTTTGAGTGGGTATGGAAAGCCTCAAGTTGTTTGGAAAAGAAATAGCTATTTTCAGGTGGTGACTTCTCACTCCGCCAACATGTAAATTTAGAAAACTCTGGATTTTTATTTTATTTCACCCAAAGTGACATCTGAAGAACAAATAAAAAGCCTCTTTTTTTTTTTTTTAAGTTCAAAACGAAAAAAAAGAGTAAGAAGGAACAAGTAAGAAAATCCTCTCCCTCCCGTGTGTTTTAACCTCTTTGATTTTCTACTGAGAAGATCCATGATCTGAGCTTTGGGTTCATTTAACTCAGTGCCCTTCGAGGAGCTGGCTTCTCCCAGGACTCTGTTCTGACAGGGCTGGGGGCCAGAGCCCAGCTGCAACTGCAGGCTGCATGTGCCTTTGCTTGGGAGGCGGGATGAGAAAATGTGTTTCTCCTCCTTTTCCTTTCACTCCTGAAGCCAGCGCCACAAGAGGAGTTTGCAGTTCTCAGAACATCCCTCTCTATCACGGTCTCGCCTTTTTATGGCCATATTCTCTGTGAATGAAAAAAGGGAAAGTACAAGTGTTCAGCCCGTCAGAGCCAGTTCACTGGATTATCCACACAAAACGTTTTCTATTAGAGGAGGAACAGGGCGGCGAGGGGGGGGTTCCACAGACTGGCCGTTCTGGAAATGCCTGTCCCTGGGGCTTGGGGGTGGCTCTGGGGAGGGAATTCCCTGGAGTGGATGAGGTATGGTGGCAGCAAGGTATGCCTTAGCATTTATTTTCAGCAGCCAGAAGCTCACATTCTACCTTTGCTCATTATAACTACGGCATGAGCTTGATCAAAACCCTGACCTTTTCCAACTTTCTAACCCCAGGAGCGCTTCATTACGGATTGTTCACTGAACGCGGCTGATCAGGAAGCCAGCCACATGCAGAACGGCTATGAGAGGAAGCTGCCTCCCAGGGCTGCTGCTCACGGAGCAGGGGGGCTGCCTTCAAAACAGGGAAACCCATATCTGTGAAACTGGGTTTGCTCACAACCTCAAGACCCAGAACACTCAAGCTGGAGCACCTATGTACAGAGTGTCAATTTCATGTTTCTTACAGACTTTTGCAATTAGTCTCTTTTCTCATTTGTAGGCATCTCTGCCACGTGCATGCACAGACTCCCAGACCGGAAGAATCTTCCTTCCTTTCTTTCTCTCTCCATCCCTCCCTTCCTAGCTTCCTTCCTTCCTCTCCCTCCCTCCTTCCTTTCTTTCTTTTTCTTTCTTTACTTTCTTTTTTTTTTTTTTTCTTTTAATGCAGTACCATGATGGTGAGAGACACGTTCAATGGTAAAATTAACATTCAGGTCAAATGGAAAATAGAATCGCAGCTACTACTATAAGCTCAGATGCCTGTTTAGAATTTCTTCTCATGAGGAAAACCAAAGGGCTTTATTCTCCTATATTCTGAGTGCCAGGAAACTTCTCAGAGGTCCGTTTTCTTTGCCCGAGTAGCATTCTACCTACACGATGTCACCGTTATCTTAAGGTCCTAGTGCTGGAAATGTATATGCCTGATCTTCTTTCCCCCAAGACGCCTTGAGTTCACATAAAATTTTACTTATTTTCTTTCACAGACAGCCTCTGCCTACGGAGCTCTTGGTCTCATGCGTATACCTCTTGTGTCTGCTTTTCTTTTTACCTAGGCCTTCTGCCTTATCTAGTAGCCCCACGTATTCCGACCTGCCCTTCATCAGGATCTCCCCGCATCGGAATCCCGCTGCAGCTTCTGAGTCCCCCTTCAGCCCTCCGCATCCCTACATCAACCCCTACATGGACTACATCCGGTCCCTACACAGCAGCCCGTCCCTCTCCATGATTTCGGCCGCCCGCGGGCTGAGCCCCACAGATGGTGAGTCTCAGACCAGCCTGTCTGCTTCCGTACATCATGCCTCTCCTGGAACGGGGCACAGAGTAACTGGTGCTTCTTGAGTCCCGTGTGCCGGGCGCTGTGCTAAGTGATGTGATTACGTGCTTTCATTTCAGCCTCATGACACCTCCATGAGGGTGGGATATTATGTCCATTTTCAGGTGAGGATAAGGGCAGAGGGTCCAAGTAACTTGAAACCTGGTTGACTGGCTAGTAAGTGGCAGAGGTGGTACTCAGAGCCAGAATGCGCTGATGCCCAAATCCTTGCGCTCATTCACTGCTGTGTTCTATGGCTTCACGTATATTTAGACTGGCCCTGTTGCCATTCCCACATTGTGCATGTGTAACCAGCACATTTTGCTCACCTTCTGATGAACGCTTTCCTGTGCTGCATGTCTGAAGGACACGTGTATACAGATGTGTCCACTGGAGCCACACTTTGCAAACTCTGGTGCACATAGGTATCACCTGGGGATGGTGATAAAATACTGTTCTCTTTGGGGTGGGTCCAGGTGTGGCCTGAGGTTCTGCACTTCTGAGAAGCTCCCAGGTGATGTCAGTGCTGCTGGTCTAGGGACCACGCTCTGAGCTGCAAGGTCGTAGCGAACGTGATGGGCCGGCTCTGTTGTATGCGCCCTCTGTCCTTGACCAAATGAACACTGCAAGAGGGATGCGGTGGGACAAGAAACAAACTTTGACTTTAATTCTCTTATACTTGATGTTCATCTTAAGCTCCAAAGCACCAAATTCCTGTTGTTCTGTTGGCCTCCCAATTACTTGTCACCTGACTCTTTTAAATTGGACCGGTGCCTTACACAAGTACCCAATGATAAAATGCTCCTTTGGTTCAGGAAGAGCATTTCCCATCTCACGCACACATATACAAACTCATTTGCCCACAATTGCTAGCGTCTGAGTTAAGGTCCAGGATGGCGTAAGCTGTATTGATGACAGGTAGAGGATTATGAGCTCTCTGCAGCAAACCGCAAATCTCTGATGCTTGTGTTGGGGCACAGAGACACGCGAAGCAGTCCGTCTCACCCAGCAGCACGGTCCACATTCTCCACTCAGACGCTCCCCGAGGCTGGCCGTGCGTGGTGGGGATAGTAGATGGAAGCTTCCTGAGGTGTTTCAGTAAATATCCACTCATTCATACAAGAAGCTGTGCTCCAGCAATAGCTGCTGGCTTACTTTTCTCCCTCTGATTCAATGCAGGGAATATACTTGCAATGTCCCTAATGAAGAAGTTTTGCCATTTCGACAAGATTCACACTTCAAAAAGAGAACTGTAAAAGAGTGAGATTGGAGTTCGTTCTGCTTTGGATTTGGTTTTCTAGTGGGAAAAATGGAAAGTCACCTCCATGGAATACTTGGGGGTTCATGGAAGTGACTAATAAGAACAGAGGGAGAGAGGGGTCGAGAGGTCAGCTGACGATGGGCTTGGAATGTTGCCCGGCTTCTGGACATTTAGTGGGGCCACTGAAGTTGGTACCTCTAGTTAAAACATCTTGTCATCTGCTTTCCGTAGTATCTGATGATGAACATGACTAAAATGTTCTTTGGTTCGTTGTCCTGCCTCTCAGGAGTCCAATTAATACCCAAGTCAGGTCACTAACATTTGTCTCTTGGGGTCTGTGATTTTTGTATATATCTCTCTGTCTTTACGATGTATGAGAAGTATGTGGACACATATAAAAAAGAATGAAGTAATGCCACTTGCAGCAACATGGATGGACCTAGAGATGATCATACTAAGTGAAGTAAGTCAGAAAGAGAAAGACAAATATCATATGATATCGCTTATATGTAGACTCTAAAAAAAAAATGACACAAATGAACTTATTTACAAGACAGAAATAGACTCACGGACATAGAAAACAAACATATGGTTTGGGGAAAGGGGGTGGGAGGGATAAATTAGGAGTTTGGGATTAACAGATTCACACTACTATAATAAAATAAACAAGGACCTACTGTATAGCACAAGGAACTATATTCAATATCTTGTAATACTTATAATGGAAAAGAATATGAAAAAGAATATATATGTGTGTGTGTATAACTGAATCACTTTGCCGTACACCTGAAACTAACACAACATTGTAAATCAACTCTACTTCAGTAAAAAAATTAAAAAGTACATGGACACAAATGTAAAGCCTACACAGACCTATCACTAGAATGCTAGTGTTTCTACATCATAATGATAAAATTAGCTTTTGTTGATCGAATGCTATGTGCTAAGCGCTTTCCATGCACCATTGCCTTCACTGCTCCCAGCAACTTCCTGTGAAGCTGTAAGAGGTGGAGCTGGGATTTGCATCCACATCTTAGTGTATTTGGAGACCACCCTCAGAACTGCTACAGCGTCCTGCAGCTTTGGCACATAAATTGGCATGCAGAAACCGATCATTATCCCACTGCTATAGAGCTGACGCTTGCCAGTAAATTGCTCCAGATTGATAGGTGTATTTCTTTTTGATTTTGTAATGAAAAAAAGAGGAAAAAAAAGAGCTTTAAAATTATGGAACACAAAATTGCAGCTTGCCACCGTCATGTGTTATTAAAGCCAGCTGTGCTGCCTTTTCCACTCGTGACCCAGGGTCCTCCAGTTCCTGAGAGCTGACTCAGACCCTCCTGCCAGAAGACTTAGGGATGTATGTTAAGTATGTCATGAAGGACGTCATGGTTATCTAAGTTGTTTACGACTGTAAGAAATGTGGAAAAATAACTGCACATACAGTTTGATATGACACTTTTTTCTTTAAGATTATTTATTTATTTAATTTATTTTTGGCTGTGTTGGGTCTTCATTGCTGCGTGCAGGCTTTCTCTAGTTGCGGCGAGCAGGGGCTACTCTTCGTTGCAGTGCGCGGGCTTCTCATTGCAGTGGCTTCTCCTGTTGCGGAGCACGGATTCTAGGCGCGCGGGCTTCAGTAGTCGTGGCACACGGGCTCGGTAGTTGTGGCTCACGGGCTCTAGAGCACAGGCTCAGTAGTTGTGGTGCACGGGCTTAGTTGCTCCGCGGCATGTGGGATCTTCCCAAGACACTTCTATTTGAGGGAGCAAAATAGGGGAATGAGTGTACAGATACATACACACATATTTTGGGTTGGCCAAAAAGTTCATTTGGTTAATGAATACGTTGTTCAGTAAAGTTCTCGGTGAAAATGAAGAATGTCTTTTATTTTTACTGAAACCCGAACGAACCTTTTGGCCAGCCCAATACAATTTAATCATTTGGAATTCCTGGTGATTCTTCAAACTCACCTCGAAAGTTTTATCATGTATTTTATTTTTTCTATTCTTTTCCTTCAGTTTTATTTTCGAATCAGTGATATCTGGGAGACTTCAGTGAAAGCACGATTTGAGTTCAGGAAGTTTTCCTAGAAAGAACCGTAAAAGGAATGGCTGATGTGGGCTGCATGGCAAACGGACTTCGGGATGTCTCAGGGAAAGCTTCTTTTTGGCCTTCTTTCAACTAGTAACCATGTTTTCTTGTCTCCTCTTCCATCCAGCCCCCCACGCTGGAGTCAGCCCAGCGGAATACTACCATCAGATGGCTCTGTTAGCCGGCCAACGCAGTCCCTATGCAGACATCATCCCCTCCGCTGCCACCGCCGGTGCAGGGGCCATCCACATGGAGTACCTTCATGCCATGGATAGTAAGTGGCGGGCCCCTCTTCTGTAGTCCTGGGCGTGGCCAAGCTAACTCATGAGAGGGAGAGGAAGATACAAAGATGGGTTGATTACCTAACTTTTCAAACCAGAGGAGGAGGAACCACCAATACTTGAGACTCTGGTTGCCTTGGTTTCCCAGGAAGCTTCCACAGATGTGGCCGTCCTGAGACTCCCGCTTAACTCACTTCATATCAGTGAACTGGAAGATACAGGCGATTGTAATTTAGCAGATACACAAAAACCTAGTCAGCCCTGATTGTCTTGGTAGCAGAATAAGGGAACGTGTTTGATAAGATGAATGTGCTTCGTCCAGTCATTCCTTGGTTTTATAGATTTTATGCTTTATAAATTAACTAAAAAAGAGACCTATACTCGGTTTTACATTTTTCATTGATTGATTTTTTTTCTTATTTTCCACGTGTTTTCTTTACATTAAAAAATTCTATCTCATTGAGACCTCTTACATAGGAAAAATAAAAACATTTCCACATCGGGAAGGGCTACTTTTAGCCCTCTACCTAGCAGTGGAAGCAAATGGGATCATTGGTTGTACTTTGTATCACTTTATTTTGGGTCCCTCAAGGCTTATGACATGTCCTTTGTGTCACTTCTCTAGACATATAAACAAGAGCCTATGATTTTATCATTTTTCAGAACATCCAAGAGTTCTTATTTATTTGGATTCTTTAAGTCCACATCCGTTTGCCAGGCGCCAGGAAGTGAACCTGAAACATCAACCAAGGTGTACCTAATGAAACCCTTTGAATACGACGACAGTATGAGTTTGAGTAGGACATATGCTCGAGGTTTTGTTTGTTTCTTCTAGTAGCAGTGATTAATTTGTGATTTTCCATGTAGGGTCTGTTTGGATTCTTCTGTGACAATGGGTGGACCTTGGTCTACTCTCTATTAGTGGTTGATAATTCAGTTCTCAGATTGAGAATAGAGAGAAAATGATTGGTCCACAGGGCATAAAATCTACAGCCTTGGTCCCCTTACTGTCATGAACTAACTTAGCTGTGTTACATACGAACACAGCTTGAGTGGGTTTCCAATGGCGAGCTCATTACCACACACAGAGTAAGAGAAATGTGTTACATCTTCCGCAGGGATTTTGTTTTCCACTTTGTAGAAGAGAGAGTTTCCATTTCAGATCCATCATAACCATGTTTCAATTAGGGATTATTGGGAAAAAAAGTTGAGTGTTATTATGCAAATTAGTTATTTAAAAATCTGCAAATAGAGAATTAAAATAAGAGAGAATCCTTGAAAGGTCAGCCCATATTGCCTTCTCTGTTTGATGAGAATGTGTTTAGTCAGGCAATGGCAGTTTTTATCTAAATAAAGGATGAAGCTACCCTTTTACTTTGTAAAAACTAATTAAAGGCATTTTAATTTGCCAGAGTATGTGGTAAATTGATTGTCATTAACTAGGAATTTAGATGTCCTATCATTCATCACATAAAAAGAAACCTCCTTTTTCTTTGTCAGAATCTTTTATTAGAATAGAGAAACAAAACGATTAACAGAAAGCCAGATAGGAGAGCTCTGTGTTGGAACAGTAAGAGTGCTAGGGTTTAGATTTAAGAAGGAAGCCGTATGATCAGTGAAGAACTGGGCCACTTCTCTTTCAGCAGTTTTGAAATCCACACCTCGTAGTTTAGCTGTCCCCTTCAACAGATGACCCCAAATCACTGCCCCAAATGCTGACAACTTTCTCTTTCTATGCTTCGTTGTTAGGGGGTTGGGAAGAGCATGATAAAGGGCTGGAAAGTGCGTAAAGTACTATATCCCTGCCCTCTAAAATAGCTGAAATAGCATTTAGTTTAATGGAACATAACCAGAATGTTATGTTTTAAATTTAAATCATAGCAGACTTTTTCAAGGGAGGAGTGAAATGACTTTAAATTCCTACATTGGCTCTGCAGTAGCAAAACCAGAGGCAAACTGGGATCGAGCTGGTCATCCTGATCCACTGTTACAGCTCTTCAGAACTCTTCCATTAGCAGAAACGGCAATAAACTGGATTCAGACGCGCACCTGACTTTTAAATGTGCCAACAGTGGGCCTACCTGGGTTTCAGCCAGCTTCAGGATAGGGTATTTACGTGTCGCACGTTAGAAGGAACAAGTCTGTTTTATGGCTCTAATTCTTCCTTTGGGGATTCTAGTGACCTTTAAAGACAGGAGAGCAAGTAATCCCTATAAGGAATATCCTAGAGAAATCCTAGACACTCATGAAAACCACACTATTTATACTGGTGGAAACTGACTTAAATAAGTACCCATCTTGGAGGGAAAAGCAGAGGATCCGGACCATCCAGGCCCTGGGCAACCTGGAGGCTTCCATGGAAGGGATGAAGCCAGGCCCTGGGCTCTGTCCTTGGATGATGTGATGGGGATATAGGCCTCTGGTGTTTTATAGCCCTCAGACGGCCTCCTTATCTATTTAGTGTTTTTTAAAAAATCAGGAAATCACCTCTATCTGGAACGTCCTGTTACTTCTAACTCTGCCAGGGATCACTGAATCGCACTGAGAATGGTTACTTTCGAGGATGATATGGAAACTGACCAGAAGTCTGGTTTGTCCCTGGAATCCTTTGGAAGTGGAATGCATTTCTTCACTGAAAGACTTTTATGATGAAATTAGCCTCTCATAGTGAGTAAAACTGAGACATTTATGTGTAAGGCAGATGCCATAATAAAAATAAGATGCTGGTTTAAATACTAAGAGCTGTGAACATTGTAGGATTGTTATTTTTGTACGACCATGGCCTAAATCAGGTTGGTAATGAAACTATTCTAAATGAGGAAATTCAGTCTTCAATGTGCCTGAAAGAAAGCTTTGAGTAGGTACCACATTTGTCATTCAGATTGGTTTTCCAGTTTCATCTACATGGATGGTACTAAGTTCCAGTTTATGATTTATTTTTTATTCACTATAAAGTATATCTATTCATTTCTATAATATTATCTATAGAGTCATATTCATCTATTACACTTCATTAAATTATCTCAAAGCATATGTTGGATTGTTATCTTGTATCAAGGTCCATCTCTGGTGAAGAAAATATTCCCAATGAGTTTTCTGGAGACCAAGTGCCTAGACTTTTTTCTATAAAGAAGGCTTACCTTCTACTTCAGTTTTCCGGGGACCCCAAAATTGCCATGTTCCTGTAAGCAGGTGTACCCATGCTTTGAAATAGAAACCCTCCGTTATTTCTTAAAAGTATCATGTTTGATTTTCCTCTTACCTAGTGGTATTGTGTTCTCATTCTGTCATTAAACTTTAGTTTGATGACTCTGTAATATAAATGTGACCTTAGAAAAGGCAGGAGTGGGCCTGTGGGCCATTCATAGCTCTGCCCTAATTCAAAGCTCTACCATCTACCAAATTGAAGGCAAATGGACATTTAATTTTTAACTCTCCATGTAAAGAGCATTGTATTAAGTTGGCAGGTGTTTAAGTGATTTACTAACCTCCAGAATAGAACTTCATCAGTGGAATCTTCTTGAAGTCTCAAAACTCTTATAAATGCAGAGAATTAATTAATCGATTGACTGATTGATCTAATAACCAGAGGCTTAAAATTGACTCATGTTATCTTATTATAATGCTTGCAGGGTTTTTCTCCCCCAACCTTGGAAAATCTGTAAACAAACCACGTCCCAAGCTTTTAAATGTTTCTTGGGACTTAGGCTGTATAGATTATGGGGAATTTAGGGCAGCATTCCTCCATCTTGGCGCTACGGGTGCCAGACGATTCTTCATGGCGGGGTGGGGGGGGCTGCCCTGCCCATTCCCGGGTGTGCAGCAGCTTCCCTGGCCTCTAGATGTTTCTAGCACCCCATGAGTTGTGATAACCAAAATATCTCCAGATGTTGTCACATGTCCCCTGCGGGCAACATCGCCCCCACCCCCCGCCCGCATCGAGAACCATTAATTTAGGATAACGTATTTATCAGTTTTGTCAGTAAAAGCCGTAAGTATTCCGTGGATCAGATAACTACAGAAATCATGGGGAAATGCGGGCATAACTAAGCTGGATTTTTTTAATCTTAGGATACTTTAATTCATTTTTTTCCCCTTCGGCTCATTGCCTTAAAACGGTGTGCATTGCGGTGGGGAGGGTGGAGTGCGGTGCGACAGTGGGAACCACTGTCTTTGTCGCTGGCGGTGAATTAATGATGAGCATATCTAAGCAGCTGTCAGATTCATAAATCACTGGAAATGAGAGGGAGAACACATAAAAAGTCTCTCCCTTTTGTTTAGCAATTTATCATTTTGTCTGCACATTAATAAACAGAGCTCCCCCGAGGTAAGCCCCTGGAAGATAAATATTTCTCCCTAATTTCCTCAATTGTACCCAGTAGATCACAAGTGGAGGAGAGAGGTACTTGTCAACGCCGGTCGCAGGCTTCTTATCCTTCACTTCTTCCACGCGGGGTAGTCGGAACAGATAATGGGTACAGAGTCCAGCCGCAGGTAATCAGGTTCTGTTTTGTTTATACAACAGGCACCAGATTCCCCAGCCCCCGGCTGTCAGCCAGGCCAAGCCGAAAACGTACACTGTCCATATCACCACTGTCCGATCATAGCTTTGACCTTCAGACCATGATTAGGACGTCTCCCAACTCCTTGGTCACCATTCTCAATAATTCCCGCAGCAGCTCTTCAGCAAGTGGCTCCTACGGCCACTTATCTGCAAGTGCAATCAGGTATGTATTTTCCCCAAATCCATGATGTGTTTCTTTAATGAAACGTCACTGCTCGCCTGCACCTTGCGTTTGCGGTACTGACTACCTACAAGGAAGGATTGCAACAGGACACCGGGGAGGACCCGGCATGCAGATGTAGGTCACACTTCACTACGATGAGTCCCAGAGCCAATTATTGGGCCGAAAAGAATTATTTTGCAGACATCAGTTAGCAGCCCATTTAGAGAAATCGTAGTTATTCAGGAATGGAATCCCCTTCCTAGAGACAGTGAGTAATGGCAATCTTTTTATCTTCTTACTAGTTATAGTTCCCTAGAAGGAAAACCAACTTTGTACCTGATTTGGGCACACTTACAAGGACAGGGACAGAAATAAAAAAAAAAAAAACAGAAGTGGGACTTGCCTGGCGGTCCAGTGGTTAGGACTCCACACTTCCACTGCAGGGGGTGTGGGTTCGATTCCTGGTCGGGGAGCTGAGGTCCCACAGACCGTGAGACATGACCAAAAAAGAGAAAAAAGACCAGACGTGAGTCTTGTCTCATGGGGGAAAAGTGTGCATTGGGAGGAAGAAAGAAAAGGGGACCGAAGGGTTTTAAGTCTAAAGGAATTGATGGGTCTTCCATGATGAATATACATATTAGGGAAACCATAACAGTCCAGAAAAAGAAAAACTGTGTTAGCAATAGTCACATACCATATTTACTAGAAATGATGAATACCATTATTTTTTGTCCTTAATGTTTCCATTACGGTTTTAATTCTTTGCTTGTTCAGCTATCAACAATCCTCCTTGGCAGGCAAGTTAACGTTTAAATATTATAAATCCCCATTTTGATATGATGTCGTTTTCTTCAGCATCTGTCTTTTAATATGGTCAGGAAAGTGTGGAAACACGGAACAGAGCAAATAACTCTGATTGTATGATAGCAGTCCGTACTTACAGCGGAGATTGTTTCAGGATTAGCCGATGTAGACACGAAGGTAGGCTTTGGAGTCGGGCAAAACTGTAGTCAGATTCCAGCTTTGCCACCAGCTGTGCAGACCTTACTTGCCTGTAGGCTCTGAAATTCAGTCTTCACATTTGTAAACTACAGACAAGACAGCCACTGTCGAGGAAAGGGGTACCTTTTATTAAAGCTGGTGTGTATGGGCAGGGCCTGGATGAAGACCCCTGCCCACGGGCAGAGCCGCAGGAGAACTACCCCTGGTGGTCCATCCAGAGGATGAGCTACCGGGGCCCGGCCATGCTACCCGCAATGTGATCACCCCAGTCTGGCTCCGAGGAAGTACGCCCATCTCCAAACCATGGCCTGGCTGTTCTGCACTCCTGGCAGATTTCCCTGGGCTCATAGATCGCCATCGACCTTATCTCAGTTTGCTGAAATCATATCATTATTATGTGGCTCGACTAGAAGTCATAGCATCAAAGTGGTGGAAATGAGGTCCACAGTGAAATTCACAGGAGTGATATTCACACAGAATCACTTTGTGAGCATATTTTCTTCCCTTCTGCTCTCTGCCCAGCTACCGTGACTTTTCAGAGCCTCTACAGGACTTAGATTCGAAAGCGGTACACAGATAGTCTCAGTGCTGTCTTTTTTCTTACCCTGGCATCTTCACCCGTTTCCTCATCTCCTCACCTTTCCCAGGTAATCTAGTACCAGTCCTTGAGAGACTGTCAGTATCCTGACTTGGAATAATCGTTGTCCCCTGCCTCCGAGGAGCTACCACAGATCTGATTATTCTCATTTGAGCTGGAAGCAGAGATTCCTAAGTCCAGTCAGGCCCCAGGAGACCCGTTTGCAGTCAGGTGACCAGCGCCGTCGGGCACACAGTTCTTTCTTCCCTTCAGCGCCTCACCAGTCTGTCTTCTCTCTTGCAATCTGACCTCTCATTCTTCAATACACAGCCCCTGTGTGCTAGGATAAGATGTAGTTTCTGATGCATATAAAGTAATACAGATAACCCAAGATGAGATCGGCTTGCTGGAACAATACAATAATTAGAAGAATTACGACCAGCACCACCTGCCAGTCCTTTAGCCGGAGTAGCGTTAGTGCTTCACTTGCTCTGTTCCAAGTTTCGCTTTGTGAAATCTAAAGACCGACTGGAGGACTCCTCAGTAAGCGGTAGGGCCGGTGGCTGATGGGAAAGGAAGCAGCATGAAGAAATCTACAAAGGGTAACTTTCTCAAGAGGGAAAGATACAGGAGTGCATCTCATCTCTGCTTTGTACCCAGGGACACGGCAGGCACAGGAAGCGCTCACTGTTTTCATCTGACAGCAGTTTTGGAAAGCGTAGTGTTATTCTTGTTTTATGCATCAGCACGGAGGGTTTTGCAAGAGGACCAGCCCTCCAATTCCTTGCTTTTTAGTTTGCCCCAAACACGTTTGACTTGCACACTTACATGTTTTCTAATCCTAATCTGCTTCTCGTGTTGTCAGTGCATACAGTAACGGGGTCAGTTTCTAAAGATGTTTTTCAGTGTGTAATGACACACATTCAGTTTTCTAAAAAAAGTCTCCTTCACGCGTGTATCCCAGTTCAAATGCTATTCTCTAAGAGGCTGGTAATAGTAGGGACCACTGTTCGAAATTCTCCCATTTACTTGCTCATCTAGTAGTTGCTATATGTCTGTCTCTACTAGAATACAAATTCCAGAAGGTCTAGGACTGTATATGTTTTGTTCATGGCCACACTTCCCAGCTCACAACATCTGTGCCCTGTCACCTTGATACCACTCAACAGATATTTCTGGAGTGAATAAATGAAGGAGCTCTTTAATGAGCCATTAGAATTCTAATCGCCCTCCTTATTAAAAGGAAGTTTCCATGTGGTGGATGAATAATGCTGGCTTTCAGAAGGTTATAGTGTATATGGATAGTATATCGTATAGCCATAGGTTGATAGCTGTATGGAGATACAGAGGGATGGACACAAAATAAAGGGATAAAAAAGCAAATGTCCATCTTCAGTTTGTATATGGTTCTTATGTTTATGTATTTACTTAATAATTCAGACTGCTATAAGAATTCCATATAAAGCACATATTTATTCACAAAAGCCTAGCTACATCTTAAAACATAGTACTTGATTGTGGCTAACTTATTAAAACATATTGTCCAAATGTATAGCAAAAGTCTTTTTTATATCATAACTGAGGACATCATTCAAAAAAATAACTCCGTGCACTTAAAAGGATGTTGTGAAATAGTTAACTGTCTCAAAAAGTTTTAACTTCTCCATCACCCTGAAGACTCCTGTCTAAGACTAGCTGATTCATGTTTATCACATACAGCCTGTTAAGCCCCACCCTCTCTGGTTAAGGCTAGTATTATAAATATTCAGTTAATGGCGTTAAATTAGAAATAGTTTGACCTCTGCTAATACCTTCCCCTAGAAATCGAACTCCCATCTGAGGAGAAGGTGCTTCAACTGACCCTCATCTTCCATCTTCTAGCAAAAGTAAAGGGAACGAAGAAATGAGTAATCTATTCATTTCTAACCCACCAGTTACAGCTTTCTCATTTTGGGTTTAACGGCGAAAATGAAGATGGCTTCATATCCTTAGTAGTTTCAGGTCTGGTTCGGCCAGGACAGACATCTCAATGAAGATGAGAGCTGAGTGCCCAGAGCACAGCTTCACAAATCAGTGCGTGTTTTCTGTGGCTGGCACTGACCAGCTCTGCCCGGTGACCAGAGAGCAGGGGTCTTTTCTTCTGCACAGCATCAGCCCTCCCAGACATCAGGCCCCGGAGTAAGGATGCATCTGGCAGGTCCAGTGCCACTTCCTGAGAATGGTAGGAATCACCGCAGCCTCCACAGCAGCTTGACTCTGCGCTGTTACCTGCCATGAGTCAACTCATTTGTGTCAGACAAACAACACGAGATGACTTGGGTGGGAAACATCAAAGAATAGATGAATCCACAGCCGAATGACCAGGGTCCTGGAAACTCTCTGACTGCATCTTCTGAAAACTACGAGACAACATTCTCTTCCCCTAGAATCAGTGAAAACAATGAATCCTCACTAAAAAGGATAGTTTTCATTTACTTCCAGGTGTGGCCATTGGTTTGAGGTAGTCTTCCATTTAATCCGTGACTCCTTCATTTCGCAGATATTTGACTGCGTACTTAACTGTGTGCTGGTTGCTGTGCAGGACATGAGGGCTGCAAAGATGCATGAGAGACACGATTCCTGTCCTCACGGAACTCACGGAAGGGAAAGGCCTCCAATCAGCACAGGTTGGAGGTGGGCAGGGCCAGATCATGAGCAGGGTGGACTGCTGATCCCAGAACCATAGGAAGCCTTCGAGGCCCTGGTGAGGCTGCATTGTTTTAAGGACCGGGGAGTTTCACGGGCTGAATCAAAGGCGCTCAACTGCTTACGTGGGCGAAACTGCCAGGTCTAACTGAATTTCCTCTCCTGTTCCCCTTATTTCCTTCTCTCTTAAAAATCCTCCAATAGGAGGTACGACTAAAAGGATTGGAAGGAAATGCTGTTTATAAGAGGCATATAATAATGTCTGGCGATGTTTTTAAAACGTTGGTGATGCTTTTTCTGACCATGTCTACATGGCTGACCAGTTACACGATTTGGGTGCTTCAGGCCAAATCTCACTGGAGAGTGTGTTACTGCTATATGTGTTCTTGGAGGTTTTGGCTGTTTAGTGGCAACCCAGCTTCTAAAACCTTTTAGGACTCTTGCATCCTATAAAGCCTAATGTATTTTTGTCCAAAGCAATGTTGAAAGAGTGCATATGCCTCGGTGTAAACATTGGGATGATACTTAACTCATTTTGTGAGCGTGTGGGTCTTTATGCGTGGGCTCATTACTTCTTCCGAGGCTGCTGGGTTTTCCAGTGAACTTGCCCCGGGGGGCTTTTATGGATGGACGTGGAAGCTTTACTTTTTTACTTTCAAATAGAAGCACATGCATGCGTGTGTGTCCCTATACCGACATGTATACAGATGATAATGGCTGTTGGCCTGTTCTCTGCAAAACTGGGAAGAATTGTTCTTCCTTTGAATGGCAGCTGTGGTACAGTAAATTCCACAGCTGGAACCAGAAAGTGGACGACCTCATTAGTATGACAACCACAAAGTAACCACAAAGTTGGTTTTGATTAGATGCCTCCTTCTCCCCCTTGCTCTCTCTTTCCTTGAAGCCAGTTTCTGAAATTTGGGGGCCCCCATGTTACAGTGTGGACTGTTGCCTGACTCCACCTCCGGTACTGGTTTCATGAACAAGAAATAGGAGAGATGGGACACTGAAAAGGAAATAGCATCTTTGGATTCGTCAGCCTATATAGAAAACTGGGTTAACTGCAATATGAAGGTTTTTTTTTTTTCTTTTATCAAAGTATAGTTAATTTACAATGTTGTGTTAGTTTCAAGTATACAGCAAAGTGATTCAGTTATACATTTGTGTATATATATTCTTTTTCAGATTCTTTTCCATTATAGGTTAGAATTTTTTTTTTTTTTTTTTTTTGCGGTACGCGGGCGTCTCACCACTGTGGCCTCTCCCGTTGCGGAGCACAGGCTCCAGACGCACAGGCTCAGCGGCCATGGCTCACGGGCCCAGCCGCTGCACGGCATGTGGGATCTTCCCGGACCGGGGCACGAACCCGCGTCCCCCGCATCGGCAGGCGGACACCAGGGAAGCCCCGTTATAGGTTATTACAAGATACTGAGTATAGTTCCCTGTGTTATGTAGTAGGGCCTTGTTTACCTCTTTTATATATAGTAGGGTGTACATGTTAATCCTAAACTCCTAATTTCTCTCTCGCCTGCCCCCTTCCTGCTATCCCCTTTGGCAACCATAAATTTGTTCTCTATGCCTATGAGTCTGTTTCTCTTTCGTAGATGAGTTCATTTGTGTCAGCATGTTTTAGATTCCACATATAAGTGATATCAGATGATATTTGTCTTTCTCTGACTTACTTCACCTAGTATGATAATCTGTAGGTCCATCCATGTTGCTGCAGATGGCATTATTTCATTCTTTTTCATGGCCGAGTAGTGTCCCATTGTATATATATACCACCTATTCTTTATTTATTCGTTTGTTGATGGACATTTAGACTGTAGCATGAAGTTTCTTAATCCCAATGCCCGACCTGAAGAAATACATTATAAAAGCATCACATGAGTTTCTTTTAAGGAAGTCTTAAAAATTCACATCTGAAAAAAACTGACCAACTAGGGCAGTTGAAAAAAAATGTGTGCATAGGTCGTTAGCATTGATTTTACATTTAAAACATTTCCTAAGAACCTATAGCTGCTACATACTCTTCTCTCCTCTTCACTTTGGGTAAGAGATGGTGCCTTTGTGACTCAGGCCTTCCTGTGACCACCCATGTCAGGGCTCTGCTCTGGTTTAATTCTCTCATCAGTCTCTGGCCAGCCCAGCTCCATGCCTGGTCCTCCAGGTCAGGGAGGGGTTCCGGAGATGAACCCGGAAACTGATGATGAGCCTTTCGGCTGAGTTCCCGGCAACCTCCCTCGTCCTTTCCCACATTAGCACAGAGGAACCCCAGCACTGAGACTCAGTGGAAGGAGATGTTCCATGCGGCTCTAAGGAAAAACTATGATTTTTTTTTTTTTTTGAAAATGGGTAAATGCCATGTGGATTGACGTCATTAAACAATAAAATAGAAACTTTTACCTGCAAGCACGCGGTGGCTGGGTGATCCATCCTCTTGCCGTCTTTCTTATACTTCCGATTTATTTTTTTCTTTTTTGGCCGTGTTGAACGGCATGCGGGATCTTAGTTCCCTGACCAGGGATGGAACCCGTGCCCCCTGCAGTGGAAGCGCAGAGTCCTAACTGCTGGACCGCCAGGGAATTCCCCCCAGTTTTTTTACATTCACTTTTAGTTAGAAACAGATCTCTTCAATGTTGTAATTGGCTCTATCTGCCCTCCCAATATGAAGGACTACAGCGGCCCACATCACGCTGCTTTATTTATTGTACTGGTATTAAGTTATCCAGCCCATCCCCCATCCTCTTACCCTCCACCATATGCAGAGTTCCTGAAGTGTTTTTAAAATACATTTCAGGTTTGTCTCGCGTGCTATTTTAATTGGTTTTTATCTTTTTGACTTGAATATTAATGACTTTGAAATGCCTGTATGTATAATAGGGTTGAATACATCTTAACAAATGATCTTCTACAGTATGAACTTTTAGTGTCCCCCACTAATACAGCATTTCTATAATTAAATGTGAATTTACAGATTGATCAGAGAGGTTCTGTACAAATGTTGACACACATCACTTCCTTGGTGTGAAAAAAATAATGTTTGTTGTGAAAGTCAAGCATGATTATGGATCTCAAAGTTGTATGTATTGATTATACATTTGTATAATTTGTATACATTTGTATAATTTGTAACTTTCCAGTTACAAATAATTATTTTATTCTTTGGATATATAAAAGGGATCTGTCGAAAGTACTCAGCTAAAACTTGTTGAATTAATGAATGAGTGTGTGGATTTTACGATATTTATTTTTTATTTAAAAAAATTTTTTTATTGAAGTATATTTGATTTACAATTGTGTTAATTACTGCTGTATAGCAGATTGATTCAGTTATTCAGTTAAACATATATGATGTTTATTTTAGTTGTTTAACATCCTGTCTTTCTAATTACACCCCAGATTTCAACCAGATTGAGCATAGTTGTTGAGTTCCCAGACAGAAGAGTTCCAGATAAGGGAGGGGTTACTGGGCTATTTACTGCAATATTCAGAAATAAGACCCGGTTTGCAAAATTTGACCCCAGTTTGAAAAGTGTATTGACAAAACGTTACTTCGGATTTGTGATGGAGAATAAATACATCAAAACTTTCTTAACGATTCAGACTTTGGAAATTTTAACATTAAATTTTTGGAAAATAGAAGAAATAGTTTCCACTCAGCGATTTGCTGATCACTTTTAACTCAGCTCAGAGCAAAGAATAAAAGGGAAATTGACCTCAGTAGTTATCCTTATTTAGAGTTCGGTCCCCAAGTCACTGCCTACCATGGAACGAATGCTCCTTTAAGGTATTTTATAAAACTAAGAATTCAGTAGCCGTAAATCGGTTTTGATGGGTAAAAATTATACTTGGTGGATGAGGACACCACACACACTATAGTCAGAGATCGAAAATCCACATTTTTCTCATTTTCTGCTTTTTAGAAAAATACAGGACAGATTAACATTAGAATTAATTTATTCTGGCTTTCTTTTTTCTTCCTTTTATAATTTTTCAAAAATTTTTTGGAGTATAGTTGATTTACAATGTTAGTTTCAGGTGGACAGCACAGTGATTCAGTTATACATATACATATATTCATTCATTTTCAGATTTTTTTCCCATATAGGTTATCGCAGACTGTTCTAACTGTTGTCCTAGAAGACTGTTTCTCCAAGTGTTCTGTGAGGAACGCTAGTCTCTAAAATCTCCAAATGTTGCTACGAACCATATCTGGGGTGGGACATTTGGAACACACATTCAAGTATTAAACCGTTCCAGGGAACCCCGGGGCTGTATTCCTCAGACTTTATCACCTTGGCACTTCTTTTTCCTTTCCTCCCTAACACTTACTTTTGGATGACTGTGTTAGCACATTGCTTGGGAAGATCTGGGCCATCTGACACTTTCTAGCGATCTTATCGATTAAATATAGATTAACAGTTGCAAGTCACATTCTTATAAATGTGTGTTTTTAATTATCCCATCTCTCATGTAGTCATCTAGAAGAGAAGTAAATGCGATAAAAATTTTTTTAATTATACTTGATTAAATGTTGAGTGAAGAGAATTCAAAAATCAGAACATAAACTTAATTGCTCTTCAGTTGATCCAGAGAAAAGAACAGGGTGAGCAGAAATGTAAAGGCTTTGAGGTCATAAAGCTCAGGTGGACCATGTTTTAGACTAGACTGTCTCCTTCTTTTTTTTTTTGCTGTACGTGGGCCTCTCACTGTTGTGGCCTCTCCCGTTGCGGAGCACAGGCTCCGGACGCGCAGGCTCAGCGGCCATGGCTCACGGGCCTAGCTGCTCCGCGGCATGTGGGATCTTCCCGGACCGGGGCACAAACCCACGTCCCCTGTATTGGCAGGCGGATTCTCAACCACTGCACCACCAGGGAAGCCCGACTGTGTCCTTCTTGAGAGGAGACAGAAGCGATGTATAAAATTTTTCAACAATGTCAATACTTTGTATTTCTAGGAAATTATGGAACGAATACATGAACTGTTTAGGAAGATTTGTTTTCAGGGCTTCTAAAAAGAGAATTTACTTTTCAAAGAAAATTCTGACCTCTGTCAACCAGCAGTCTGTCCTCAGCAGCTGAAGTTCTATAAAAATGCACAGAGGACCTTTGTACTGTTACTACCTTTGTACTGTTTTATAAACACGTTGTCAAATTGCTTTTCTTTGAAGTGACTTTTCTGAGTTCAGTATGCAGAGTAATGGCCCCCAAAGATGTCCACATCTTACTCCCTGGAACCTGTGAATATATCACCTTACAGGGCCAAAAGAATTGTGTAGCTGTGAGTCAGTTAAGAGTTTTTGTTTGTGTATTTGTTTTTTTAATAGTCTTCGTCGCAGCTTTGTGTGTCATAGCAAACCACAACACCCTGAGATGCAGCAAAAGAACGCGCGTAGAACATATAAGGAGCGTACATAGCAAGCGTGCTATACTTAGACTCTAAGATACCATTCAGCAAAGGAAATGATTGGAGCTCAACGAAATGCAGCAACATGAAAAGATATCACAAGCACAATTGTGACCAAAGAAGCTGGACACCAAAGGTTACCTCCAGAGGTTACCACGTAGACTTTAACACATCTGAACTTACAGTGTGTGGCCCAGTTTTCCCCAGTTTTGAACTTGCCGGTGCAATCATGCAGTAGGTAATCGTTGGTGTCCAGTTAAGGGTTTTGAGATGAGGAGATGATCAGGTGGCCCTAGTATAATCACAAGGGTCCTTATAAAAGGGAGGCAGGAGGGTGTTGGAGTTAACAGGGAATCAGAGGAGGAGGTTGGGTTGAGGTGGGATCGTGAACCTCGGATGGAAGCAGCCTCTAGAAGCGGGAAGAGGCCAGGTGCCAGGGATTTCCAGAGAAACGCAGTCCTGCCCACCCATCTGAGAATTCTGACCTCTGGAGCTCTAAGGTGGCAAGCGTATTTTGTTTTAAAACAACGAAGTTTGTGGTGATGTGTTGCAGCAGCAAGAAACTCATACCTAATGGGGGTGGTTCGGTCACTCACTGACTCATCTCGAGGGGCTGCCCCGTGCCAGGCAGTGTTCCGGGCACCAGGGGTCAGTGGGGGACAAGACAGACCAGAGCCCAGATCCCCTAGACCTTCCATTGCAGAGGGAGGGAGAGAATATGGTTTCAGAGAGCCTCATCCTGCAGCGAGAATACAAGTGTCAAACAGCAGAGCATCATGGGTGAGGAGCTGCAGAGGGGGCTTGTTTTGATGGGGGCCTCAGGCTTAGGAGGCCCCTGTGTCTGAGGAGGTGACATCTAAGCTGGAATTTGAGTGACCAGAAGGAAGCAGCTAGGCTGGCTTCTGGAAAGACACAGCAAGTACCGGGATGCAGAGCTTAGGAAGACAGCTCACTTGGGGTCAGAGAGCAGGGGATGGTGGCCCCGATCCCCTGGCCCCCCCGCCACCGGTGGGAAGTTCTCAGAGGTTCTTTCCATGCATAGGCTTTGTAATCCGGAGCAAGCAGCCTTCCTTCCAGGAGCTGACGGCAGCGCCCGCTGTTGTGGGATGACACGAGGTGTTCCCTGTGCCCACTGTTGCCCAGCTCTTTGCACGCAGAGGAGAGAGGGTTTCCCTTAGCAGTCCCTCCTTATGAATAATCAGGGACTGCTAAAAATCGCTGGTCCATCCTGTATGTTCTCATATCCTTTGGAATCTGATAGTTGACATGGATTTTAGGGAAGGTTTATTCCTGTCCCCTGGTTTGACCAGCGAAAACGCAGCCCCAAAAGGGGATGTTACCCACATGGGTTGAAAGCTGTCGCAGCCTCTCCTGTATCTGAGGTCAGAGACTTTGCACCTGGGGACGGGGGCTGCAGCACCAAAGCTGGTCCTTCCTTTTGTCTTCTACATATTTTTAAAAGTAAAAAATCGACCTACTCTGTCTGGCTATTAACATTTGTAAATTGCATTACATACAAAACTGAGGGCATTTTCTGCCTTGTGAAACGTTTTCTCGAATGGTCTGGCTTCTTAATTGGGTCCTGACTTTTTTGAGCCCCCCAATATTGGGCCCCCCAGAATGAGAGGTGTACATGACCCAAGGGGCCCCCTTCCCAAGCCCACCTGCTCTTTCAAGCTCATGAAACTCAGGAAAGACGCATGGAGGTTTGTGCAAAGTCCATATCACATTATAAATATGTGTGTAGTGGGGTCTTTTAGTTTTCCTTTGTTTTTTTAATGAACAGAATAAGGTAGTTACACTTAGTAATACCCATTCACCAAAAGGAAAGGAGGGGGGGGGTGGGTTAAATCATTGTGTTTTTTGATGAATGGCTTGTACACCAAAAAATAAATTGGACAAACTGGCATAGAGCTCAGTGAACATGAAATCAGCTATTAGAAGAAAGCTTGTGAACAAATTCTGAGGCAGATATGCATCTTTTGATTAACGCCCTATCAATCATCCACACAGCTACCTTAGCTAAGTCTTGCTGTAATCATTCATGGTTGCTTTCCGAAACACTGGCAGAAACTATAGCGCTGCAGAAACAGAATATTATTAGTGATTTCTCCCTAACTTACTGTGAACAATGACTGTTTTCACCAGGTTTCTGCTCTCCTTTATTAAAGAAATACAATACAGAATGAAAGGAGAGTTCCTCCAAGCCCTGTGAAATTCTCCTAAGGTATTCTTAATGATATTCAGTCTTAAATGGGCAAGCTATTGTAACGCAAGGTTCTCCGTAGGAATAATAGTAATGTAATCCCATCGACACCACCTTTTTATGGATTGTAGTCAAATGGGCAAAAGGTGGAGTCACATTAATGAAGGGAGTATATGTCTTCGGCGCTATTACTTAAAGTTGTTGAAATGGTTTGAATTTTGTTATTGTAATTATTATAGTCTCAGTTAATGCGCTTAACAGCAATAGTAATTAACCCACCAGATTGGGAAATTTGCATGAATTCTACCTTTGACTTAGCAAGAAACCCTGATTCTTTCTGGGCCTTACACAGCAGGATGGAGAGAATATCTACATATATATATATATATATATATATATATATATATATATATATATTTTTTTTTTTTTTTTTTTTTTCCCCCACTGAGTGTTTTTAAAGGAAGAAATTTTCACAAATGCCATTACAGTGTTTCATGCATTTTTTTTTAAGCCATCAGCAAATTCCTCAAGAGCGTTTCATTCTTTTAAGAGGATTGGGTTCCTAAACTATGGTGGTGCAGAGGACGATTTGGCACTGCCTACTAGTCCAGAAATCCTTAGGTGATGGTGTGACTTCCTTAGAACTTCCCGTAGCCTGGGAAATACTCCGGCATAATGAAGTGGTGACAGGCATTAGCATGTATAATGGGCGTTAATAGACATTTAATGCTCCTTAGCTGCAAGAGGGAGCGGATGCTCTCCCATTGGAATATTCCGCAATCAAAGCCCATTGATCACCGATTGCAGCCAGGAGAGGTTAATCCATCAGCTTCTGTAACCAGACGGCACTGATGGAAATTCTTTAGGTGGCATTCAGGATGAACCAAGCTTTCCATCTTTACAAACAAATGAGTGATATGACAAGCACGGTGTTCAAAACACATTTAACCAATTGATTTCCTTTCTTCTTGTAATAAGATCTGGAGACTTATGAAAGCATGCAGGGTGAGCATAGATGAAAAGAATTGCTCCGTGCACGGGAACATGTGGGATGCGGAGCTGAGAAAAGTACTATAAAGCATGTAGTCACCCATTCTCTTTGTTATAGAAAGTTTGTTATTGCAATAAATAGTTGTTATTGAGCCGATGTCTTTTGCTTCCGTTCTGCTGAAGTTTATCTCAGGTCTGCGTGTCTGTGCCAACGCCCACGCGTGTCCTGTCTGAGCCGTCAGCTTTCTCTAGGAAGTTTCGAGATGTTCGTCGATCATTTTTACCTTCTAATTTAAATGCCCAGCCCTGATGCGATTTGGGGACAAAAAACTAGGTATAAAGGTGCGGTGGTCTCTGTGTCCCGTGTAAATGATGGTTTTCCCTTTATTTCCCACCCGCAGCCCTGCCCTGAGCTTCACCTACCCTTCTGCACCCGTGTCTCTCCATATGCATCAGCAGATCTTAAGCCGACAGCAGAGCTTAGGCTCGGCCTTTGGACACAGCCCTCCGCTCATCCACCCCGCCCCAACTTTCCCGACACAGAGGCCTATTCCCGGGATCCCTACGGTTCTGAACCCTGTTCAGGTCACCTCCGGCCCTTCCGAGTCCTCACAGGTGAGAGAGACAGCTCGATGACCTGGTCTGTCTTGGGAATCATAGAGGAGAGCCACGGGGCCACATCAGCTGTGAATACGCGCAGGCCAGTGGCATCCTCACCGCTTCCATACTGCAGCCTGTGGTCCCAACCCAGGGCTGTCATCTTCAGATTCTGTGCCGTGTGTATGCTCCTCAAGAAACGAGAGCTTCTTCCACTAGAGTCATTTTAGCCTCGGCGGAAAAGCACGCTGCTTGATCGGGCTTCCCTCTGACCCTGTGCTGTCTATAGCCCGTTCAGTAAAAATACATCCCATGAGTGGGTTGCTGTCATCTGGTTCCTTTCCCCTGCACTATTAGAGTTCGTTAAAGCCTGGATCCCAGCTCTTTTCCTCTAGCTTTAAAAAGGCCCAGGGAGTTGCTACTTAGGAGTTAAAAACAAAGAGCTGTCTCATGAATGTATATCCTGGCTTTTAAAATATATATATATCGGAGTATGATTGGTTTACAGTGTTGTGTTATTTTCTGCCGTATAGCAGAGTGAATCAGTTATACATATACATATATCCACTCTTTTTTAGATTCTTTTCCCATGTAGGTCATTACAGAGTACTGAGTAGAGCTCCCTGTTGCTATACAGTAGGTTCTTATTAGTTAACTGTTTTATATATAATAGTGTGTATATGTCAGTCCCAATCTCCCCTTTATCCCTCCCTCCCCCGCTTCCCCCCTGGTAACTATAAGATTGTTTTCTACATCTGTAACTCTATTTCTGTTTTGTAAATAAGTTCATTTGTACCATTTTTTCAGTATATCCTGGCTTTGAACACATTTTCTGAACTCTGCTACCTGGAAATAGGAGCCATATCTGTCATCATTCTAGTGCCAAGGAAGCTCGCTCTTCTCGACTTGTGTGTTTTAGCTGTGGTCCTGCTCATTGATCAGAACTTAATTTTTGTTTCTGTCCCTGCCAATGTGACCCGCAGAACAAGCCCACGAGTGAGTCCGCCGTGACCAGCACTGGCGACCTGGTGCATAATAAACGCTCCAAGATCAAAGCCGATGAAGACCTCCCCAGCCCGGGGCCTCGGGGCCAGCAGGTGAGGGAGGCGCCGGCTCTGGCTCCCTCCAGCCTGGCGTATTTTTACAGCATTGGCTTGTCTACCGCGTTCTTGGCCTTGGGCGTTACCCACACATTTAACAAAAGGCCAGGTCGTTTCTCCAGCTCAGAAACAGACACACAAAAACGCAGGCAGCTTTGTAGGGTATAAACTGGAGTAAGTGGGTGGATGTGTTTATTGTTGACCAGGGATGTGAACAGGCTTCAGTCCTTGGCCTTGATCTTGGGCCAGAATTACAAGCTGCTGGCTCTCAGCCTGAGCTGGGCAGACCAGGGATATTCCTTATAATGATCATGTTCTTATTTTTTCTTATGTTGCCACTTCCTACTGGCCAGGAGACCCTGCATAGCCAGGAGGGATCCAGCGACAACTAACCTAACCTAAGGCTACTTAGATTCTTGTTCTTTACCCCAAGTCCTGGAAGGACAAGTTTAAAAATTCCAGTCTTGTCTCTGCTGTTACTTAGATCCTAAACCTCAATTTTAAAAAGGTGTAGATTCGGACTTCCCTGGTGGCGCTGTGGTTAAGAATCCACCTGCCAATGCAGGGGACATGGGTTCGAGCCCTGGACCGGGAAGATCCCACATGCCGCGGAGCAACTAAGCCCATGCACCACAACCGCTGAGCCTGCGCTCTAGAGCCCACGAGACGCAACTACTGAGCCCGCATGCCACAACTACAGAAGCCCGGGCGCCTAGAGCCTGTGCTCTGCAACAAGAGAAGCCAACGCAATGAGAAGCCCACACACCTCAACGAAGAGTAGCCCCCGCTCGCCACAACTAGAGAAGCCCACGTGCAGCAACGAAGACCCAACGCAGCCATGAATTAATTACTTTAAAAGAAAAAAAAGAATGTGTAGATTCTGCTTGTAATCTTCTCTTGTAGGTTCCCTGGGCCTGATACGGAGCTCAATGAGTATAATTCCCAGAGATAGGGGTTGGACGAGAGTCTGGATGTCCACAGAATCTGGACCTTGCAATGTTCAGGCTGCTTCAGCCCAAACTTGAGAGTGCTTAAGCCCACGTTTCCTTTTTAGGGAGCACTTGGAAGATGGAACGAATGGGGGTCATGAGCTCTGAGAGCCATCGTTCTTCTTGCATGTTGCTGGTTATGCCTAAACACTTGTATACAGCTTTTACCATCTAACCTCAGATTAGATCCCGAATTTACACACCTCATCATCTCCCAGAATTCTGGAAATCCTTTGTCTTTTCATTTCTGCAAAGCTGCCTTAGAAGACTAGAAAAGACTCTACCGACAAGCTTTAGATGCTATGGTTCTTGGGCAGAGAGTGTACGCTTGGAGACCGGAAAGTGAGCCCAGAAGACGTCATCCCTGTAAAAATCCACACAGTGCCTCTCACAGCCTCCAGTGGCAGGGAGAACAGAATTAGAATTAGCAGTAAACCATTTCCCTGGATTCCAACATAGGAGAATAAACAAATTACTATGCTGAAAAGAATTTAACCGAAAGAACAGTCTTTTGGATAACGACTACATCACCTAGTTTAATTGCTTTTCTTAAGAGATGACATCTTAGGTTGTTCTCACCTTGGTATTCAGGACAGCAAAGTTTGGCCTCAATATCTTACCGACCTTCTGGTTTGGACCGTTGCCTTTAATCACAAACTAACAACCTTCGAAGGCATATTGAGTAAATCTGAAAAAAATGCACAGAAATGATTCCATCTTTGGTTTCTTCAATTCACAAAACCCAGCTGATAGACTTGGGCTCTATTTTATTTTCCCCCCAAAAAATTGCATCCGGAGGAAGACAAGCCTACATCAGGTTTTTCATTTCTCTTCTTTTTTTCTTTTTTGACTTTTTATTTTATATTGGAGTAGAGTTGATGAACAATGTTGTGATAGCTTCAGGTGTCCAGCAAAGGGACTCATTTACGCATTTTCCCCTTTAGGTTGTTACATAATAGTGAGCAGAGTTCCCTTTCTCTTCTGTCTGATTTTGTCTCTCTTTCTCCTCCCTTCCCCACCCCTGCCTTTCAGGAACAGCCTGAAGGGACAACCCTGGTGAAGGAGGAAGGGGACAAAGAAGAAAGCAAACAGGAGCCTGAAGTCATCTACGAGACAAACTGCCACTGGGAGGGCTGTTCTCGGGAGTTCGACACCCAGGAGCAGCTGGTGCATGTGAGTGAAGGGGGCCGGGAAGGGGGCTTTACAGCTATGTGACCTTTCCTGCGGGGTCAGCTCCCCTGACCCCATGCTGAGTCAAGTTTCTCAGCTAGCAGCCTAGCAAACTGGAGGGAGCTTGATGACTTTCTGAGAATAAAGAGAATTCTGAGCCATGGTGCTTGACCTGTTCAGTCAGCTAAAGCTGAGTGTAAAATTCAATAAAGTCTTCAAGAGAGAGCGTAATGACTCTGATCCCATAAGCGAGAAAACACTGTTTTGAGTTAGCGACTTTGATGGTTATTGAGTAATAGTAAGCTGGACATGAATTATTATTAACCTTTTAACCAAGTTTGATTTTAACCAAGACCCAGTAGCAATGGAAAAAACTCATAGAGGTGGGGGACGTCCTTTTTCTCCCTCCTCCCTTTCCCTCCCCGACCCTCACCAGCTAAGGAGTTTCCCATGATTTTAGGCGTCAGTTGGTACTTGCTATGAGAAGTGGGTAATGGTTTGCGATAAGCTGTTAGCACAGTTTCTTGACTTGAAGCCAATCCTTGCGGGCCTCACAGTTCCGTGGAAAAAGCAATATATATTTTAAAATGTGTCTAATGATGTATATTTTTGAAAACTGCAATGTGGTCCGACTGAGAACCTCAGCTCGCCTTCCCACACCAGATTCAGAAGTCTTTCCCGTACTCCCTTGCCAGTTATTTCAAATAATGCAGGGTACCCCCATCTACATACCTGATTAGCCCTGTTTCCTTGGCCCATGCTTCGTCTCTGTTTGGTACTTTCTCAGGCCAGTAGAATCTCCCTGGCACATGGGGCCAGGAGCAGTTGAGATGGAAGGGCATTCTCATCATCAAGGATGACACGATGTCAGAGCACAGGGTTGCATTAAGGCATTAGGATGGTTTGCTACGTGTAGCCCTTTCATAAGCTTTAAATACGACAGCAAATCTGACAGAGTAACTTCCTCGTGACCCCCCCCCCGCCCCGTCACCTACACACACCATACACACCCCCATTCCATTCTCTTTACTTTTACAGTCACTTTTTATTTTTAGATGATCTGTATCGCTTGATAACCCTCCTCCGTTTAAACACTAAGATTATACAATTCCTATTTGTTCTTATCCTCTAATATATACCACATGCTGCAGTTACATTATAGTGTCAAATATATGGTTTGCCAGGTTTTGAGATCCATCATATACAGAATGTTTTGAGGGCTTAACATGACCTCAGGGTTTCCCCCCACCCATTTCTTTTTTGATCATGTCTCCTTGTAATAGTATAGAGAGAATTCTAGATTTCTCTGCGCAGCAAGAAACTAGAAAGTCAAATGTTTTTAATTAAGGTATATTTCCAGATTTTTCCATGAACTTAATTTGATTCTTTCTCTTTAATTTGATGCAAGTGTTATTTAAAGCCAAGCCTGACTTAACAGCCTTTTATTCTTGCTGATTGTTTTAATGGAAACCACAGACATTGTAACACTAAAGGGGAAAAAAAAAAAAAAAAAAAAGCTTGGAAGTTTTCTTTTAATGTGGGGAAGTAAACCCAAAGAGGAAAGAATGCCAAGAATACCCTCAGTGATAGAGCAAGTGAACACCGTACATGAGAAGAACTGGTGGCACAAAACCTGCCGTCATAAACGAGATGCTGCTAGGGAGCGCTGCTCGCCTTTTAAAACATCCTTCTGAGAGAGGACACGGTCTCATGGTGCCTTTTCTGTGGATAAGTCATTGCTGTTTCCAAGGAGTGCTGTGATTTTTGTTCAGCTGTTAGCAAATGAGGAAGGAAATTCCAAGTCTACATTTAAAAGAAATTGTGTTCCTCATCAGAGGCCAGTCTTGAGATAACATGTCGGGGGGTTGTGGTTATACCTTGACATCTTCCCTGCCTTGTATGTCACATGAAAGCTTTTAAAAGACAGTGGATACTGCAGGTATTTGTATTTAATCTCAGTGGCAAAAGGTTTTAGGTAGGGATGACGCTTTAATAGAGAGATCTGAGTAGTTTTAAGGCAAGGCTGCTAAACCTGTCGACTAAATGGCCACCGTGTTGTCTGCTTTATTATAAAAACTAGGAAATGAATTACATATACACCGGAATTTTTTTATTCCAAGTTGGCAAGAAGAAATGCGTGTCAGGATTAGGAGAAAATCCAGTGTATTTATGATATTAATTTTAGTCTGAGATAAATTATATGAGTTAAGGAAACTTAGTTAAGTGAATTAAAAATTTTAACTTACAATAACATAAAGAAAGATGCTGGTTTATGTCGCTTATTCTCTACCTTTTTACTCATTATCTGACGTGTAGAAATTCCAAATTGGTACGTGTAAATTGATTTTACTTCGCGTGACAGACATATAAGTGCCTTCCTACTCACGGTGAATCTGGTGGCTTCAGCAGTGGCCTGGTATATTATTTTTTGTAGACTGAATGAATAGCTAGTTGAAATCCACCTAACTACTTGGGTGGCAGATGGAAAAAAGACCAGTGGCAAAAAACAGTTTTTTAAGGACAGAGGAAGCATGAACTATTTGCATTGCTATGACTCCCCTTGGACAGAGGACATTTTGTGAATTAGGTGAATTTTCATGCTACAGACAACCAAGAGGCAAGGTGTTAAACCATTCTGATGCTCTGCCTTATTTATAGCCATGACCCATTCTCTTTCCCCCCCTTACAGTTAATAGAAAGATTCATGATTCTTCATGGCTGTCTATCTAGTGTCTGACAGGCCCGACTGCCTGCGAAAGCAAGTCACTATCTATAATTGATATCCTCCCGTGGAATAGGGTGCTGGCTGCAATTGAAGGGCTTTGCTGAAAGCTCTTAAATCCTGACAAGTTCTCCCCTTGTTCTGGTTCAGTCGCTGAGCTGCATGGTTGGAATTCCAGAGTCATTTGAACTTGGTGCAGAAGGGAGACATGTGTTTCGCATTAGCAAATCAGAGTTGAAGAGGAGAATTAGGGACTCGGCCGACTTTGCCCGCCAGGTAGTCTCATTTTCAGCGTAATGCACTCCGTGTTCTCTTGAAAAGATGACCCCATCCCATTACTGTCCGAACAGATGGGCTAAATATTGCCTTTACCTTCTCTTCTCCTCTATTTCAAGCCCCTGTCCTTCTCCCGTGGTGTGTTGATTCCAGGTTTGCTGTGGGGTCTTTCTCACTGGGATGTTTAATTAATTTCTCTTCCCAGCAAGATAATTATAATTGGGCTTCATGACTCTCCAGCTAGTATTAAATTTGTCATAAATTTAATTCTATGCCCAGAAGCTAAGGAGACAGATGTATATTTTTGTTAGCTGGTTTTTTGTTGTACTTTGTCCCCTTCTTAGTAGCAGTTAAAATAAGAGAGTAAGAAGGATATAGAGTACAAAAATTAATTAAAGTGCTTTCGATTAAGACGGAATTTATTATTGATTTGTCAAGATGCCAGCCATTTCTCTTCCCTTAATAGCTGGAAAGCGCATAGTCTAACATCTCAAAATAATTTGAAAAGTCCACACTTCCCCTTCAATCCCAAATGAATTAGATCCTCTTTTTTGCTGTCGTGCATTATATATTCCCAAACGCACGACTCTTATATCTGATTCTGAAAGTCGTAGAATATCGGTTCACCCAGTGTGGTTTCTGTTTTTGTTTTGTTTTGTTGGTTTAGCTTTTTTACTATGGAAAGCAACTCAAATTCTGTCTGCTGGCCTTGCTTCTCACAGAGATGAGAAAGGTTTCCCAACCTTACTGAGACCCATTTCCCTCTTGCATTCATTCTGTCCCGGAAGACAGTTCCAGCTCTGGCCCTTGGTTGCTTGAAAAATACCCAGCATGCATTGCCTGCAGCCCAAGTTAGTCTCAGGTTCTTTGCTTCTGAATGGCGTTGTGTGTACCACTGATGTTCTGAGAGGCTTTTTAAGAAGAGGAGAAAGGAATACATGTGAAGAAAGAGAAACGTGTACCTCGGTGTGGGTCACCACTGCCAGGCGTCTAGTTATGCTTGAAAACATAACTGCTGGTATCCGAAAGAATAAAAATAGTATAATCACCATAGCTAATGCCCACCTGTTTGCTCTGTCACTGTAATTCGCTTAACTTCTATTACAACAACCCAACCCTTTCTTCCCGTTTAAGGAATAACACGTATAATATTCTTTCCAAAGGTCTTTAAAAGGTCAAATTATTTTTTTACCAGTTTTATTCCCCATCCTGATCCCAGCAGCACAACCTTATCTGCAGGGAGGGCCTTGGCAGTTAGACTGTGCGGGCTCTTGTCTCCTGCCTGTAGGGCCGAACGGCAGAGAACACGAGAGGTGTTTATGTGAGTCCCCAGCTGCAACTGGGTGGCATGTACATCGCTGCACTCCTTCATTTGTGTCTTTTAAACGTGGTGTCAAAAATTCACCCTTTTGTACAATGATTAGCCACCTCCTTGGATTTTAAATGCTTTCATATGCTGCAGCTTTTGATCTCTAAAAGCGTGCTGAAGTTTCCTTTATCAGAAGAACACAGTTATAATCACCTTTGCTGCCATTTGAACACAAATTCTATACATCGGCAGCATGAAAATGAAAGGCTTTCTTCTTAATACCATAGAGATTTAGATATAAAGGAAGCACACCTAATCTGCAAAGAATTGATGCATCCGTAGGAATACGGGAGAGTGTTAGGATGTGGTGAAGACATTATTTTCATATGAATACCGTGTGCCCAAATTTGCATTTTAAATGTTTTCCGGCTAATTTTGATCCCTTTGCTAAAGTTGCATTGTGTACCTTTACCTAAGAGAAGATGGAGTTTCAGATGTGATTGGGGCCTCCGATAAGAGGCAGAAATCGATTTGTGTGCACATAAGACCTAAAATGAATGAGTGAAGATTTTGATCTCATTTTCCCTCCATCGATGCTAGTTAATTTAGTGACTCTAATTATTTGGAAATAACTGCATGGAAAAATGTAGACGAAGAACCACCAACTTCAAAGCCATCCTTTGACAATCGTGCCCCAAGGGTCACGTTCTTTTTCAAGTTACTGGCTAAATTGTTCCCATAAAGACACTCGGGAGATTAGACTGAGTGGGGGGCATGGAGGGCTGTGTGGTCCACCAGTGAGAGCCTCCCGGCACCAGCGGAATTCTGAGTGGCAGCGCCATCTCTGCCCTGACCCTTCGGATGACCTCCCTGGAACCATTTGACCCTTTAGAACGTTATTTTCTCACTTATCATACTGTGAAACAGCCGTGAAAATAAGTGCCGTCCCCCACGTCCAAGGCCAAACAGAGATCTCATGCAGGAGGCCTAATGAGAAACAGACAGAGGGTCTCAGAGGTTACTCATCTCTCTGTTTTATGTATTTGTGTTTTGCAGGGCGGAGTGGGGGAGGGATGGGCAGTGGCGCTGTTGGGTTTTGTGGCCTCTGTGTATTAGCTCGAAGGCTTATTTCATATTCATTGTTGCTGAACTGAGGTGTGCATTTGACCGAAGCTGGAGATCCCGTTCTCTTCCCCCAGTGTGGTTCTAATGGATGGGACTTGGCCGAGACATTTCACCTCCTCCAACCTTGGTTTTAGTGAAAGCAAGGGAAGGGTTCAGAGTGGATCGTCCTTAGGCTAAGGATGGCAGGCAGGTTTCATTTCAGGTACAAACCTACTGGCTGGCAGTCACTTGGGGTGCTGAGCTGTGCTCTTCCCCACTTTCAGCTGCAGAGGCAGGGGGTCAGGATGATGCAAAGCCTGCCATGGATGAGGTTTCGCAGCAGACAGGTACTCACTATATGTTTTCCAGAGTCCTCCAACTCTGTAGATTAAGTGCACTCCAGAACGATTGCGGTTAATTTTTCTAGGGGGTGGTATGTTAATTACTTGAGCAATGATTGAATTATTAAAATTCTCTCTTTACTAATGCTCCTTAACCCGTGAATGAAGAGCAACAAATCAATGTTTTAAATAAGATATAATGGGTATCGAATCATATCTTAGTTACTTTCTTAAATTTGTTCAGCCGTTTTAGACCCCATGAAGTATTTCATCAAAACCTTCATCCGAATAACTGTTTACTGCCTTTTGGGGAGGATTTTTCTATCAAAAGCTTTTTGATTGGTTCTGAATGATACTCTAGGTGAGATTCTGGATTCTGCTAATAATTAGTTCCCTGGAATATTCTGTATGGACGCAATTTATACAAGAGAAGATGGTGTCACTTTGGGCTGGGCTGTCTACCTCACTAAAGTTTACTTGCCAATAGCAGATCTTGCTGATACCATGTATCCTTTTGTTTGTCAGCAAAAGTATGAGCTGACAAACAGCAGCTCACTAGAAGAGGGCCTGGGTGCAGCCTTCATACTACCCACTGCCCCAGCTTTGTGGTGGGCACCTGCTAGCGTGACTTAGACCAGAGCCTCCTGGAGTGGTCCTTCTCATTGGGAGGGGGAGACAAGGAAACATAAAAGCATAGTAAACGATGTAAAGTTGGACCTCATGAAGCCATAGAGTGTAGCTGTGATTTTAGGGGCTCAGAAGAGGAGGAAGTGTATGAGGGGTACCCAGAAGGGCTTCCAGGAAACGTGGGAAATATGGTTAAGGTCAAAGCAAAGCAGACCAAATATGCAGGTCAGCTTTTGAGATATGATGACGATGGTGATGGTGATGGTGATGATGATGGTGATGATGATGGTGATGGTGATGACGATGGTGGTGATGGTGATAATGATGGTGATGGCGATGAGGATGGTGACAATGAGGATGATGGTGATGATTTTGTAAGAAGAAATAGCACCTATCTGAAAGAAAACTTTGGCTGACCGCTGTTCTCCTGCTATAGTACAATGCACTGCATTTCAAAGCTGACAGACCTGGGTCCAAAACCTGCTTTCCACACTAGGCATGTTACATTCCTTCTCGTGAAACAAGAATAATAATAGTATTTACTTCATAAAACAGTTGGGGGAATTAGCTTAAAAATTATGCTCCATAAAGTGTTAGTGCTTCTCCATATAAAAGTAAAAAGTGTAAAGGTATTTACCGGCTGCTAAGTGCATGTGTGTTGCCTGTGAAAACATGGTTTAGGCTGGTATTCGGGCAGTGTTTGCATTGGCATGTCACCATGAAATGAATAACTGCATAAAGATGCTGACCGGGCCCCCAGTTCATGAAACCTAGGAGAGAAGGGCTGGAGAAGTCCCTGGGTCCCTTCCTTGTACTCCAGATCCCTCACTGGACTTGCTTGCACTGTGTTGAGATTCAGAGCCTCATCCTATTATGAGTTCAATTGTGCTGACATCCTTCTGAAAGTTCTCCTTAGTGGTTGCCCTAAAACGAGGCTCCCCAACCTGGGCACACGGGGGCAGGGGGTTCTTTGGTGTGGGGACTCTCCTCTTCCTTGTAGGACTGTTAGCAGCATTGCTGACCTCTGGCCACTGGATGCTGGGAGCGCCCCTCCTCCATTGTGACAACCAGAAATGTCTCCAGACATTGCCAAATGTCCCCTGGGAAGGGAGAATTACCCCCAGTTCTGCTCTAATCTTTCCTCTTGCAGTGTGGGAAGAAAAAAGCAACAAAAATTTAAAAAGTATATTTGTGATTAAAGATAAATTTTCTCCTGCTCAAATGTACTTTAGAATGTTCGGATTAAAAAGAAAAGATAACCTCATTAAACAGTCTCCAGCAAAAGACTGTATGTATTATATATATATTTATAAAAAATATATATATACACATTCTGTATTACATTTATAGATATTATGTGTGTGCACGCATGCATGTGTGTGCATGTAGGTGGTGTGTGTGTGTGTGTGTGTGTGTGTGTGTGTAGTGTGCATTAATTGGCAGAACTTAATTTTAAAACCACATTTGCTAAGGTTAGGCACACACAGTAGTTCTCAGGCAGTCCCATAACCAGCCAAGCCCTTTGTCTTGGTGGAGAAATTCCATCACTGTTTTTCTTTTTTTTGCAGACCGAGGGAAGTCACTCAGACTTCAGCTTCTGAGACCATGGCAAGCAGGGTTGGAGATCAGGCTCCTGCTTTGACATAAAACAGAGCTCAAAGAACAGAAAGCAATTTTCTAGTGCAAGGACTTTTTGAAGATTCAGAGACATTTAGGCTTTTCTAAGATTAGCTAAATACTGCCATAGATGGATTTTTTTTTTCATTTCTAGAATGATTAGTGTTGGCTAGAGAAGAGAACTGTAAGTGGCATATTCTCCAAAGACTATGTATAGGCCAAGGCCTTAAACTTAAGCCATCCCCAGCCCCCCAGTTGACAGTAAAACTAGCATCAGTGAGTGAGGGTGTGGAGAGAATATTGGATGGTATGTTGGAGATTTATCTTTTATCCCTACATCTGCCAAAAGTTGCTTCTGACTTTGAGTAAGTCACCCTACAACTTCAACCATTAGTTTCTCATCAAAAATGGAGATAATATCTATCTGATTTTCCTCACAAGTTTTTTTAATTTGTTTTTTGTTTGTAAGGATAGAATGAGATCATGTAATGGAAGTGCTTCGTAAACTCTGAAGCATTATTCAAATATAAAGAAGGTTAGAATCCATGAGAAGTAGCATTAATAAACCTACCTAATGGAGAGATTAAGGAGACTTTTCACCAGAATAAAAAAGTTTATAAGTATGTTGGTAATTCAGTTGTGCCCTCTCACCTCTGTAGGCTGTTGACCTTACCTGTTATAGTACATCATCATCATCACCACCTAGTGGCTGCTATACAAATTGCAGGCATAGTGTTGAGAAGAAAAAAGCCTCATGCACATCAGACCTATGGACTTCGGGTTGGGGTTGATACACCTTTTTATGTTTATCCCTTTGAGTAAGGAGAACATACAGGGCAGGATATTCAGGAAGAAATAGAGCAGGCTATTGGGAAGATGATAGATGTACAGGCAGAGCAGTGGGAAGACAAGTAAAGTGAAGGTGCAGAAGAAGGACAGAGAAAGGTCTTGTGGAGATCAGATTTGAACATGGTCTTGAAAAGGAAAGTGGATTTAAATAGGGAAAGACCATTGCAGGGAGGAGCTGGAGCTTCCACGTGGAAAAGACAGTAGGAAGAGGTTAATGGATGCAGAATATATGGGAGAATTTTATCTATGAGTCGTTTATATAAGGCTGGAGTTTTTGACACTTCTTGGGGTCAGAAATATAATTACAAAAGGATTCATTCTGTGCCTTTGGACTGGAAAGTGGTAAGTAATGCAGTTATGTTAGAACCAAGTGTGTCTGGAAGGCACAGTAAGGGAAGTAAGGTTATGGAGCAGAGAAGCACCATTTCATGGGTGACCTGACTGCTAGATTAGCAGTCTGACATATTCCAGATGGAGTAAGGAGAATCGATGTTTCTGATGAGAAAGTTTGAGCCCACGTGAGCTTTAGAAAGATGAGGGCTGAGCTTTGCACAGCTGTATTTGAAGAGGGCAGGGGTACGAGTGGGGCAGGGCCGGAAGTGAGACTCAGAAGTGGGAATTATTTTAACTTATTTTTTTTAAACCTGGGAGTAGAGTTCGGAGATGTTTCACAATTATGGTTTTCGTAGCTAATGTGGGCATTGTAGACGTCGTTCAGAGATCAGTTCGAAGTTTCCAGTTGCTGACTGGGCACCTGGGAGGTGGTTTTGCCCATGAAACTCGTGTCTCTTATGTGAGTGGACCAGGTAGGTTCATTACTTAAAGCTCCTCAAATCCTGTTGTCTCTCTTAGAAGTAGATTGACCAGGGTTGTTGGGAGAGTGATCTCTGATGATTTTTGGAAGATGCCTCCTATGGTGTCAGTCAAGATTTTAGCACCCGGGTAGTGATGGTTTTATTGCTACTATTCTCAGTTTTCTTTCTTTGTTGTTTTGTTTTTCTCTGTGCCTATATTCTGGTTATGGGTACATGATCTCAAGTTCTGAAAATGTCTTTCAAGTCAGGAAAAGGAAACTGTGCCAGCCCTCTTCTGTCAGCTTCAAAGGATTTGGGGGTGGGAGATCTCTTTACACACCTGGTCCAGCCCTGTCTCACCTGCTCCCTCCATTTCACCTTGAGGGACCTCGGTTTCTTGGGTGTTACCTTCAGCAAGCGTGATGTGTCCCAAGGAGCCAAGCTTTCTCTCCAGGATGAGCAGGAGAACCCTGGCTCAGGAAGAGCAGGTCTTCCCCAGCATCCTTCCCTGGCAGTAGTGAAAGTGTTCACCCTTCCCTCTCCTGGACCACTTGGCCAGAAATGGTGCAGTTCCTACTGGCCAGATAAAGCAGTCAAACAGACTGCAAAGAAAACACAGCCCTCCTTGTGTTCAGCAGAGATAACTTTGCTGGAGTTTCAGTACTGAGTCATTTGGCTTCTGGCACGAGCTTTAATTGCTAAAATGCAGATTTTTTTTTTTTTTTCTTGATCAAGAAGGGATTATTCTTCTTATCAGTCCAGAGCATCTTATTTCAAGATGAAAAGCCTTTACTGAATTACAGATGTACGTTTGTACAAAGCTTTTCAGCGATTGACAACTCAAAGAGAAAGTATGATTTATTAGCCTATAATGGCTAACCCAGAGCTATGGTCTAGGTTCTCCCGATTCGTGAAATTGCTTAATATGAACTGCCTTTTATGCCGTTCAAGCCTCAGGTGACTCAAATAAATGTAGAGTCTCCATTACAGGATATGTTACGGAAGAGGGGAAAAGAAAAGCGGGGGAGGGAGGCAAAAGGAGAGAAGTGGCTTCTAAAATTCATCTTGGTGGTGCCTTTTACAGTAGTTTGGCTGATAAGCTGACAGAGGAAAGATTAATAACGAGGCTTGTCGCTATCAGTACCTGCTTGTCGATTCTCTGTAACAGGGCTGTCCGTTCAGCATGGAAATTATTGATTAAATAAAAATTGCTATTAGATTGTGATGTGATCCATAATCACAAACAATGGTGGACATTCCTCTTTTAGATCCTCAGCCATGCATCAAGTTGTTTCTTTTTTTCCCTTGCTGTAATTTATATCGCGCTGACACTTGAGCTCATTAGGACTAGCCTTTCTGCTCGGAGGCAGGAAAGCACGGACATGCGCAGACCGGCCAGAGTGGGCCGGAGGATGGAAGGACCATTCTGGTCGGGGGCCTGGCCAGTTCATCCACTGGGCAGCAGCAGGGTTTTTGTCTGTTTGTTTGTTTGTTTAACTCTCTTTTTTAATTGTGTTAAAATACACGTAACATAAAATTTACCATTTGACCATTTTATTTAACTTTTTCCTAGTTTTCCTGAGTATAATTGAAGTATAAAATTGTATATGTTTAAAGTGTACAACATGATAACTTGATATACATATGCGATGTGAAATGATGAACACAGTCAAGTTAATTAACACATCTGTCACCTCACAGAGTTACCTTTTATTGTGCTGTGATGAAAACACTTAAGGTCTCCTGTCTCAGCAAGTTTCAAGTATACAATAGGGTATTCCTAACTATAGTCACCATGTTGTATATAGATCCTCGACTTACTCATCTTATAAATGAAAGTTTGTACCCATTGACCAGCATCTATTCATTTCCCCCACCCACCCCCAGACCCTGACAACCATGACTAATACTGTTTCTATGAGTTTCACTTTATTTTTTTAGATTCCACATATAAGTGACACCATACAGTATTTGTCTTTCTCTATCTGACTTACTTCACTTAGAATAATGCCCTCCAGGTTCATCCATATTGTCTCAAATGGCAGGGTTTTCTTTTTTTAATGGCTGAGTAATATTCGTTTTTTGAGGAAGCTCCTTACCGTTTTCCATGATGGCTGTACCAATTTATATTCCCACCAATAGTGCACAGAGTTTCCTTTTTCTCCATTTCCTCACCAACATTTGTTATCTCTTGCCTTTTTGATAATAGCTATTCTAACAGGTGTGAGAGTATATCTCACTGTGGTTTTGATTTGCATTTCCCAATGATTAGTGGTGCTGAACACCTCTTAACGTACCTGTTGGCCATTCGTATGTCTTCTTTGGAAAAATGTCTAATCAGATCCTTTTAAATTGGATTATTTGGGGTTTTGGGGTTGTTGTGTTTTTTTTTTGCTGTCAAGTTGGATGACTTCTTTTTTTGGATATTAATCCCTTATCAGATATGTGGTTTGCAGTATTTTTTCTCCCATTATGTAGGTTGTGTTTTCATTTTGTTTCCTTTGCTGTGCAGAGCTTTTTAGTTTGATATGCTCCCACTTGTTTATTTTTGCTTTTGTTGTCTGTGTTTTTGGTGTCATATCCAAAAATTCATTGCCAAGACCAATGTTAAGGAGGTTTTTCTTTCTGTTTACTTCAAGGAGCTTTACAGTTTGGGGTCTTTAATCCATTTCAAGTTTTTTTTTTTTTTTTTCTATTTCTGTGGAAAATGCCATTGGAATTTTGATAGGGATTGCATTGAATCTATAGATCACTTTGGGTACTATGGGTGTTTTAGCAATAGTAATTCTTCCAATCCAAGAACAGACTCTTTCCATTTATTTGTGTCTTGTTTAACTTTTTTCATCAATATCTTACAGTTTTCAGTGTACAGATCTTTAACTTCTTCCTTTAGCCTCTTTTAAATTTATTCCTAGCTATTTTATTGTATTTGAAACTATTGTAAATGGGATTGCTTTTTAAATTTCTCTTTCAGGTGGTTCATTGTTAGTGTGTTAAAACACAACTGATTTTTGTATGTTGATTTTGTATCCTGAAACTTTGCTAAAGTTGTTTATTAGTTCTAACGGTTTTTTGGGTGGACTCTTTGGGTTTTCTGTACATAAAATCATGTCATCTGTAAACAGAGACAGTTTTCCTTCATTCCTTCCAATTTTGATGCCTTTTATTTCTTTTTCTTGCCTGATTTCTCTGTCTGGGGCTTCCAGTACCATATTGAATAGAAGCGGTGGGAGTGGGTGTACTGATTTCTCTGTCTGGGGCTTCCAGTGCCATATTGAATAGAAGCGGTGGGAGTGGGTGTACTTACTGATTTTGACCATTTTGAAGTGTGCACTTCAGTGCCATTTAGCACGTTCACAGTTGTGTGCAGCCATCGCCACTACCTAGGTCCAGAACATTTTCCTCACTGCAAAAGGGAACTATACCCATTAAGCAATCACTGCTCTTTCTTCTTCCTCCACAGCCCCTGAAAAGCACGAATCTACTTTCTGTTTCTGGATTATTTGCTTATTCTGAACATTTTGTATGAATGAAATCGTATAACATACGATCTTTTGTGTCTTCGTTTTACCACTTACCAGTGTTTTCAGGGTTCATCCACGTTGTAGCATGTGTTACTGCTTCATCCCTTTTTATGGCCGAATCATGGTCCATTGTCTGACTGTATTACATTTTGTTTATCATCCTTTTATCTGTGGAAACAATTCGGATGTTTTCCACCTGGTGACTACTGTGTTCTTACGAGCATTCGTTTTTCATTTCAACATTTATTTTCAAATCTTTCAGGTGTATTTCTATGAGTGAGACTGCTGGCTCATATGGTATTTCTATGTTTAATTTATTTGAGAAGCTGCCAAACCTACAGCAGGTTTTAAGCTGTCTTGCACAAGCTCTGCCTTCTCAGGGGGTCTTACCTCTAACCTCATTAGCCCCTTGGATGTACTCATTATTCTGTCCCCACCACCACCTCCCCACCTTGCCTGGGCTCTGCCTACCCTCCCTGGGCTGCAGGCTCAAGCTGGCTATCTGGGTGCTTCTCTGCAAAGCAACTGATGGCTCTACCCTCTGTGGGCACGTGGGCATCACTCGGCAAAGAGGACCATACATCTACTGTCACCACTTTTCCCCCCAAAGGGGTGGGACTGTTTTGGACAAATGCATAGACTAAATATTCAGAGCATTAGGTCATGTGGGCTTGGCCAAACAAAATAGACTGACAGGTTGGCCAAATTTTATATTTAAAGGGTGATTCAGATGAAGTTCTGTTCAGGAGGAATGACCATAGTCCTTTCACAGTAGCTTGTTTGCGGGTTCATAGCTGGATATTAACTTTATTTGTTTTTTGTGGATATTAATTTTATGATCACTTCTAAATGTAGAATCTTTAAAACGACCTAACCCACTACCTGGCTTTTTTTTAACCAAGTACAGTGAAGTCTAGAAAGGGTCAGGACCTTATCTAAGGCCACTAAACTGGTTAGTGAGTGGCTTTGCTACCAATTAATTTGTTCACTCATAGACGAATTCTCTTGTTTTAAAATGGTTACTTGGCACATATAATGAAGGCCTGGCCTTTAGACTTCCTAAGCTATTAAATTTATACATTCTACCATCCCCCACTTCACTCACCTCACCCCTGCCCCCAACACACAGTCCTCCTCTGTCTGTCTGTCTATCTGTCTGTCTCTCTCTCCATTTTCCTCTTGCAGGGGAAAGCTGCCCCCAGTACACACACACATTTACTGCAAGTTGGAAACCACTGAAAGTAAATATAACTCTTCATCACAAACATCAGAGCCCTTTAATCCAAACAGAGGTGAAAGTCAGATGCCCATCTAGGGCTATCATCTTGACTCAAGATAAAACTCATGCACTCATCCAAAACATGCATTTGTCTTTTGCCTGAGAGAGAATACGTGCAATTGATTATATTAAACTTAGGACTGGAAACAACACTGCAAGAAGGCAGAACTTTTGGAACTTGAAACCCCAAGCTGTCAGTCAGCACTCCCACCCCGCACTTCTGCTGTTGTCTCCTAGTTTGGCTTTAAGCTGTAGCCCTTCACGTGGACAGAGGCAAGGATGGGACTTGTCCAGGGTGGAAACAGCCAGCAGGACAGTCCCTTGGTACCAAGGCTCAGTACCAGCTACAGAGGTGCTACTCAGACCGGACAGCCAAGCTTCCTGATGGACCTGAATAAAGAGCACGAGGCCCTGGAGGGGAAGCGGATGCAAGGGAGTTGGGGGTCACCCAAGAAAGCCCTTCTGACTGAGTAACCACAACTTCTCGAAGAAAGCAGGCACCAAGTGTGCAAAATATAGATCCCAATGGAATTCTTTGATAAAGTTAGACTTTAAGTCATCCATACAGAAGCTAGAAAGAAAGTGCATACGTGGAGACAAGAAAGAGGTGTGGCATAGGCATATCTGACCCGCCTCCAATCCAGTGGCTGGTGGGCAGGTTGAGGGCCTCAGAAGGGCTGCTGTGGAATCTGGGGAAGGGGAGGCGTATTCCTTGGAACTCATGGTTTAGAGGTGACACAGGGCTTGGAACTCACGGTTTAGAGGTGACACAGGGCTTGGAACTCATGGTTTAGAGGTGACACAGGGCTGTGAAAGCCAAACAGCTCATTTTCTAGTTTGCTCTTACCTTTGTGTTCATTTGAATGAACACGCACTTGGGACCGGGAACTAAGGGTACATCAGCGATTCACACGAGGCCTGTCCTCTGGGGCTTCCCATCCAAAATAGGGGGACAGCAGGAAAAAGAAGAAGAGTGTCTGTCCAACTGAAAAGGGATGGAGATCATGATTGGCAAAGGGAATCAGAAGCCAGCCGAGTGACAAAATCTCTCAAGCAGAGAGGTTTATCCGATGCCAGGGGACTGAAGTTCGTTACAAATGGAACCAGGAACCAATACGAGAAATTTTTGAGCAGCCACAAAAAAGTGGGTGACGGGCTGGGAGACTGAAGTTGGTGATATCCTTCAGCACTTTCAAAGAGGGCAAGAGAATGAATTCTGAAAATGACAGGCGGAGGATGTCGAGTCAATGCTGGAGGAAACTATATTTTTATTGTTAAAAGTTTTTTGTCTTATCACAAGATGAAATAGTAATCACTGGGACCCTCTGGGATCACCAAGAAAAACATTGCGCTGGACCAGGCTGATGTTTTCTTTGGCAATTTTGTTAGGCTGGTTGGCCATGAAAATGCAGTAAATACATGTTGGGACCTCAGCAAAACATTTAATAAGCACCTTTGGTCAAGACAGAGTGATGGTTACACTAAACAGCAGTTAAGAGGCGTATTCATTGGGCTTGCCCCCAGCCCCGTTTTGCTTAGCAGTTTGACGTTTGTTTCCAGGACGGAGTCATAGAATGCAATTATCATCCAAGTTGTTTATGAGGAATTTTCAAATCCAGTTAGTGCCTGAATCAAGATCCTGAAAAATCAAAACACTGAAATCACTCCATGGAGATTTAAAATGATGATAATAACATAGGGCCTTTAATGAACTCTAAATTCACTTTTACTAGACACCGAGATTTGCCCCCAAAACTAGCTTATGGGATTCTCAACTGCAGAAGAAACAGAAGTACACTTTATTAAAATCACGCTCAAATTGTTTCAAGAAAATACCACTGAGCTAGCTCAGCATTCCGATTTCTAAAGATAATACTGATTGGATCAAGCAGAAGTAGACCCAGACATGCCTTGTGAATAGTGGTTGATAGAACCAGGGAAGAGAGATTTGGGGGTTTCAGGGGGACAGAGAGAGCTGGGGGCATGATAACCGCCTTCAAATATTGGTGGGTGGGTTGCCATCCTGTAGAAGGTGGATCTGATTTTTCCCCGATGCGTAGAAACCATAGGGAAACAGATTTAGGTTTAATATAAGGAAAACTAATTTGACAGTAAGAGCTGACCAGAATGCTACCCCAGGAAAGAGAGAGTTCCTGAACTCAACCTTAGGTATTTAAATTGGACACCATTGGGCGTGGAGTGTTATGAAGGTCATTCAGAGCTTCCCTGGGTTCTGGACTAGATGAATTATTAGCCCTTTGAAAGTCTGAGAGAAATTGTTTTATTTTTTAGACATTTCCTGAAGCCAGTCGTGTGCTGTGTTCAGAGAAGGAATAGGTTGGTATTTGTCCTTAACTAAGAATTAATGAAATCATCTCAGTTTTAGAACAGTTCTAACAGTCTTTCCTCTCTATTTATTCCAAGCTTTTCCTTTCCTTACTTAAAAATATTTTGTTATAAAACATATTACTAATTAGTAAAATGAATTAGCTGGACAAAGCACTTGAAAGCTGAATCTCTGAGTTCCTCAGATAACAAACTCGGGATAAGAATTTGGGGAGTCATCAGGCCAGAGAGTTCCCTTGTATTCCAGAACTCCCTCTAATCCAAAACTTCTTGGAATTTTGGGTTTTTTCTCATTGTGTTTTAGTATGACTAGTCCTGCTGTGGTTATTATTTATGAAAACTTCCCATAGAATTTTCTTTAGAAATGAGTCTTGCGTGCTGCGTACTTTTAGATCACATCCATTTTTTTTTTCTGAGATACTTCCCGATAAAAGCGTTAGTGCTAAGGCCATTGACGTGGAAAATCATCAAATGTGTTTTGAATACTAGGAAAGGAATTTTTTTTCCTCAAAAAATACCTCAATTCCCTCTCGGATTTGGACTGTGCCTATGTGGCTCTTGAGTCTTTTGCAACATGAAGGATCTAAAACTTAGCCTGATCATTGAGAGTGTGGGCATCCTTTTTTTTTTGTCCAGACTGCAGTCCGTATCAGAGCAAGTCCCAGTCTTGTCTTTGTGTTTATTGCAAGCACGCAAGAGATTACCTAATACACTTTAAAATTTCTGCTCTTTCTGTTGTGTAGCAACAAACGGCTCTTGCTGGGTTCTGCTTTTCTCCTTTTTTTCCTCTTTTTTTTTTTTTTTCTTTAATTTCCTTCCTGCACCTCATTATCTTGATGATTTAGTTCACCCATCACCTGTGTTCTGGGCAGAGCTAAGGCATCTGCGGGGCTGTTGGTTGCTCCTCAGTAGCTAACCAGCCCTTCATTTTCCTCCTTTCTTTGTGAATCAAGAGATAAGGGTGACCCCTTCATTTTGAGGGGCTGAGCTCAGAACATCTGGAGGATTCCCATTAGTGTGTTTTTTAATAAATTTATTTATTTATGGCTGTGTTGTGTCTTTGTTGAGGTGCACGGGCTTCTCACTGTGGTGGCTTCTCTTGTTGCGGAGCATGGGCTGTAGGCACGCGGGCTTCAGTAGTTGTGGCATGCGGGCTCAGTAGTTGTGGCTCGCGGGCTCTAGAGCTCAGGCTCAGTAGTTGCGGCACATGGGCTTCGTTGCTCCGCGGCATGTGGGATCTTACCGGACCAGGGCTCGAACCCGTGTCCCCTGCATTGGCAGGTGGATTCTTAACCACTGTGCCACCAGGGAAGTCCCCATCAGTATGTTTTTAATCATCAGAAATTCCTGAAAAACCTTAAGAAATTAAGAAATTAGTAAAAAGAACCAAATCAAAATGAACCGTTCTTTACCTAAAGTACTAAGAAAATGTGAAATGCACTTACCAACCACTGTTTCCATGGCCTTCCCCTTTAGGGGTCCAAGCATCAGTAATTTCTCCCCTGAGGAACTTGGGGGCCGTCTGTTTGGTCCACTTGAAGGGACGGATGTTTTCTTTGGAATCGTGTGTTCCAACTTGGGAATGAACCGAAATGACCCTGGCCGCCGAAATCTGGAGGTTCCGTCCCTGTTGGGGCTTTTTAGGCCTGCCCCCTAATATCTGCAGGAGGACAAACAGGGGCTCACATGCTGTGTACCTCAATACTTAGCAGCTGTAAGTCAAACTACGAAACCGTTCAATAAAATATTTTATACTTTGACCTGGTCTAACGTGTCATCCGAACAACTGGGAAGGCCAGATTTAAGAGAGGATTCCGAGTCCTGTGCCAGGATGTGGCGGCCCAGGGATGACTGTCTCCCACCCCCACTTCTTTCCCCCTCGGGCTCTGGAGAGGCATGGATACTCCCACCTGCTGGTCCAGACCCCATCCCTATCCCCCCTCAATAGCTAGCCTTTGGTCCAGGGACACACATACTTGGGAAGATGGCCTGGTTTGTCTTCCGAAGGAGGGACCCCAAGAAGGGTCCTGTCCAGACGTGAGAATCAGGCACAGAGTCGGTTTGGACAGGGAATTCCAGAATCCCAGGATCTAGAGTGTGGTCCAGAAGAGGCACGGGGCTCCATTCAGGCCTCTCTGACTCCTCTTCCTGGAGGATAGGTGTTCGGCTGGAACAGGCTGGAACCAGACCCTCTGAAGCAGCGTGGCTGAGTCTGGTCTGCAGACCAGCGGCCAATTCATGGACTGTTCCTGGTCTGTAGGGAGATGAAGAAACTGGGTGCCAGGTGGAAATCAGAGCACCTCTTCCTCCATGGAGAGTATATTGCTTCAGGGCTTCCCTGGTGGCTCAGTGGTTAAGAAGCTGCCTGTCAATGCAGGGGACACGGGTTTGAGCCCTGGTCCGGGAAGATCCTACATGCCACGGAGCAATGAAGCCCGTGGGCCACAACCACTGAGCCTGCGCTCTAGAGCCCGCGAGCCACAACTGCTGAGCCCGCGAGCCACAACTACTGAACCCGCGAGCCACAACTGCTGAGCTCACGTGCCACAACTGCTGAGGCCCCCGCGCCTGGAGCCCATGCTCCACAACAGGAGAGGCCACTACAATGAGAGGCCCACGCGCCACGGCGAGGAGTGGCCCCCGCTCCCCTCAACGGGAGAAAGCCCGCGCACAGCAAACAAAAGTGCAACTCAGCCAAAAATAAATAAATAAATTTATTTTTTTAAAAAAGAGCATACTGCTTCCAAAAACTGTTAGTCGAACTGAGCAGCATGCTTCGCCAGTCTACGATCAGACACACACGCTTTGTCTTCGTCCTTGAGGAGCTCTCCTGGGCCCCCTAGGGCCTTTCTTGGCTGAGTCTAACGCCAGCCCGGCTCAGTGACCTTGGCTTCTGCCGGTCTCTCAGGTCGATTCTGGGCTAAGAGTCTATGATATCTCCTGTATTTTCATCTCCCTGGATGCCTTACATCTTCCCTCCTTTCCCTAGTAAAACTCTGTAAATAGGTAGAACTTCTCCCACCCTCATGAGTCCGGAGCCTCACCCTAGAGCTAGGAGGGGACTTGGGAACCTGCATTTCTAACCAGCTCCTGGACAAGCCCTGCTCTGCCCTGCCACCGCTGGCTCTGGAGCAGGTGCGCCACCGGGGCTGGGGGCTTGGGGGGCAGGAGAGCCTGGCCCCTTACACACTCTCTTAAGTACAGGAGAATCTGTATTTTAGTTTAGAACCTGTTCCCTGCTTAATTTATTAAGTTTGTTTTGCGATTGACATATACACACTACTTACTATATTTAAAACGGATAGCAACAAGGACCGACTGTATAGCAGAGGGAACTCTGCTCAATAATCTGTAATCATCTAAATGGGAAAAGAATTTGAAAAAGAATAGAGGCGTGTGTATGTATATAAACCGAATCGCTTTGCTGTACACCCGAAACTAACACAACATTGTTAAGCAACTATACTCCAATATAAAATAAACACTAAAAAAAAACCAAAACACCTCGTTTTGTTCTCTTTTGAGGGGTGACACATTCAAATGAGGTGTTAGTGGTAAAACAATTAGCTTCTTTATGGTAGAAAAGTGCATGAGATTTGATTCTAAGAGCTGTAGCATCCTTTGGCCATGCTGAACTCGGGGCTCTGAGAAGGAAGTGATTTGAAGTATCCACTTCCTGGCAAAATTGCCTAGTCCCCCTCTCCTCTGCACCCCGTCCCTTCATCAACTCTTTTCATCAACTGGAGCCTCCCAGCTGACTCGACTTTGGAGACTAGACATGAACAGCCAAAGGGAGAAAGAGAAATTGAACAGGAAGCTGGGGAGGTAGTAAAATAAAAGTCCTTGCCTTCAACCCACATCCTCCCTTCCCACCCTGGTCAGTGGTTTGTTGGGCCAGAGCCTAGGTGGATGGCGTCTCAGTAACAGACACAAGGAGGCCCCTGGTGAGTAAGCAGCCCTTTTCTAGAGCCGGGTGTCGGCTGCTTCCTGCCAAGTGTGCAAGAGACCAGCCCTGTCCTCGCCCCGCGGGCCCAGTGGAAGTTTAAAGTGCTTCTCCTGGGGTGAGTTCTTGGTCCTTAGGCACCATCCATCCATGTGCGTAGGCCAAAGAAATAACCAGGGCAGTGCAGGCATACGATGGTGTCCATTCGAGTCTTGTTAGCGCAGCGAGTAATTACAGAGGATGATGAGGGCTTAGGTCTCCAGCATTTTATTTTGTTCTCAGAGCTCCCAGCTTCATTGGAAGTCTTCATTCCAATACACTCATGACTTGCAGACCTGTCATTTGGATCTTGGGATTAAGGGCTTTGTCTGTACTCATAAAACGTTATAAAGCTGCTGGCCTCTATAGATGCATTTAAACTCAAAGAATTCATCAGTTCCAACATGCTGGAAGTTTCTTTCCAAATGTTTTAATTGCAATGCAGTGTAAAATTTAAGAGGGTTTGGGGAAGTAATTAAACATATGCAATTAATGTAGTGTCTAATGGCTCTTCCTATTAATTTTCACAGCCCAAATACTGTTTTTCCTTCATATCCTTCCTTCATATCCAGCCCCATGTGCTCCTTTGCTATTAATCATACACCAAGGCCACACCATCCACAGGACCTTTGCACCTGCCATTCCCACAGCTGGGATCAGTCTTCTCATAGAATCCACAGACCTTCCTCTAAGCGACTCTGCTGAAGTTCTCATAGTATCGAAGAGGTCTCCCCTGACCGGCTTGTAGAAAATGACTCATATGACCCCTCCATCACTCCCTTAACCTGCTTTGTAACTTTTTACATATCTCATAATCTGAAACATTACGTTTTTAGATTAAAAAATAAAATTATCGAAGTATAGTTCATTTACAACGTTGTGTTAGTTTCAAGTGTACAGCAAAGTGATTCAGTTATACATATATATTATTTTTCAGATTCTTTTCCATTATAGGTTATTACAAGATTTTGAATGTAGTTCCCTGTACTATACAGTAGGTCCCTGTTGTTTACCTATTTTATATTTAGTAGTGTATATCTGTTAATCCCAAACTCCTAATTTATGTCTCTCCTACCTGTCCACTATCCCCTTTGGTAACCATAAGTTTGTTTTCTATGTCTGTGAGTTTATTTCTGTTTTGTAAATAAGTTCATTTGTATCATTTTTTTTTAGATTCCACATATAAGTGATATCATGATATTTGTCTTTCTCTGTCTGACTTACTTCACTTAGTAAGACAATCTCTAGGCCCATCCATGTTGCTGCAAATAGCATTGTTTCATTCTTTCTTATGGCTGAGTAATATTCCATTATATATATATATATATACCACATCTTCTTGAAACATTCTTTTTTAATCAGTGTACCGTCTGCCTTCCACCACAAGGCTGTAAGCACCATGAAAGTAGAATATTTTTTTACTCATTCCCAAGACTGGCCTAGCATATAGTAGGTATTCTGTACATATTGTTAAATGAATGCATTAATGAATATTGATTTTCTCCTTAACACCATGGCTTAGAAAATTGTGTGTGTTTGAATTCGGGGTGAAGAATACTTTTTCAATCAGTTAAACACTTTGCTATCCATTCTTAAAATAAACTTTAATAGTTCTAGAATATGGTGAATGTTATGCTGATGATATACAGAGGAGAGCCCTTGAAGAAAAGACTATATTCACCTAAGTATTAAATAAAGTTTGGTATTACTAAAGCAACATGGAAACATTAAAGTTCAGATGACTGTTTAAAAAAAAAAGACCAAAATAATCCATAAGGCCTTCAAAATCAACAAAACCAAAGGCAACTTTTATTAAAAATTTTATAGATTTTTCTCTCTTAATCTATTTCTTAGAAATTGAGAATATACTGAGTGTATTGGTATGTGAATTTATATTTTGTACCCTGATTTCATCATATAGATATAACCATAATCACCTAATCATTGCTATTTGACATCTAGGGTTTTTCCAACATTTTTTCACTATTGGAAATAATACACATCTTTGTGTAAAATTCTTTGCTCCTAATTAGAATTGTTCCCTTCAGATAAAATCTTTAAAACAAAGGAACTGAGTTCAACAGATTAACTTAAGGATGATTTTTGACTAAATTTAGAAGAATATACCATTGCGATTTTGCCTGGAATTTTGTTAAAATCGCAAACGAAAAGAGTCTATATCCTCTAAAAATTCAGTTTTCTCATGTAGAAATGGGATATATTTTTTTATTTCTAAGCCTTCTAACTTGGTATTTTTCTTCTCCTTTTCTTACCCATTCCTAGGCATGAAATTCCTCCCCCCCCCCCACCGCAATTCGTTATTGCTTTTAATAGAAAAGGGACTGGGTGTGTTTATTTTTGTGTGTACACTCAGCCTCCTGAATCGTCTTGATGTTCCTAATGGTTCTGTATTTTATTCTCCCAGGTTTTCTAATAATACACTTCTATCATCTGCAAATAATAATAATACCTTCTTTCTAATAGGTATATATTTTGTTTCTGTCTCATTGCATTGGTTATATTTCTTGGTAACTGCTGCTTGGTGCCTGGTTTTAATGGGAATGTCCCTCTAGTTTTCAGTCTTTATATAATCCGTTCATTTAAGATGGATACAATTTGCGCATGTGAATGAAGTACCCTTCTTTCTGTTCCTAAATGTATACAGATTTTATCTTGAATGGTTATAGTTACTTTATTAACTTTTTGCCACCTAAAGATATTACCATGTAGTAGGATATAGTTCTTTGTCACTCCAGAATATGCCAGAGGCATTATTCTTCTGATACGTTACTGGATTTAGTTTGTTCTTTTTATTTATAATTTCCCCATTTTTATGACTGAGATTTAAATCTTTCTTTTCTTTTTTGTGCTACTTTGGTATCAAAGTCACTCTAGATTTTTTTTTTAAATATTCTTAGTCATTTTCATCTTTTCTGTCTCCAGAGAGCATTGCATAGCATAATAGTCTGGTCCTTGAATGTTTGAAATAACATTCCCGTAAAACTGTTTGGGTCTAGAGTCTTTTGAGAATAAAATCATTTGGTAACCTAAAATTTTTTTCTTATGGTTTGAGGAACTTTGCAGTTTTTTACCACTGAGTCAATTTGAATTATGTTGATTTTTCCAGAAAGTCACCCATTTCATTGAGATTTTCAACTTTACTGTTTTCATGCTGTGGTTATTTAAACTCTTTGATAAATGCCCTCTGTGTGCTTCATTGTACCACCTTTATTTATTTGTTTGTTTGTTTTTGTAGTTTGTATTTTCTCCCACTTGCTCGGGTATGTCATTGGTTTCATCTTGTATTTTTACTTTTTCCCCCCAAATCCGTTTCTGGGATTAGTTACTAATTCTACTGTTTAAATTTTAATTTGTATCTTTTTATTTGTTTTTATTTTTAAATTATTCTCTATCATGCTTTCTTGGGCTGATTTTTGCTTTCTCCTTATAATTTCTAAAATGAACTATTATCGTTTTCTTTTTAAATAATAAATGCACTTAAAGATGTTAACTTTCACTTTAATTCACTTTGACTCTTAAAGTTTGACAGTCCTGCTATTTCAAAATCGTCTGTAGTTATTTTTATGGGTTATTTCTTTCAGTAGATAAGAAGTCACTTAATTGTCAAATATAGTTGAGCCCCTGCTATAAGCCAGGCACTGTTCTAGGTTCTGGAGATACATTTGTGACCAAAACAGTCAAAAATCCTTGTCTTTCCGGACCCTGCATTTCAGTAATAATGTAGCTTCTACTACTACTGACAGTCAGCAGTACTTGGTTTTCAGTCAGGTATTATGTGCCAAGCGCTATACTAAGAGCATGCTGTGTTACCTCATTTCATCCACTCATAACCTAAAATCTCCATTTTACAGATGAAGGACCCAAGTCATAGAGTTTCCGTAGCTTGTCCACTGTCACATTGCCAGTACATGGCAGAGCCACATGGCTTCTTAATAACTATGCCAACAAGGACACTATGGTTTGTGTGTTCCCTGGACCTAAGATTTTGTTTATTAGCACATTTAAACTTGTGTTATTATTTTGTAATTTTATCTAGTCAGTAGAGATTGTGCAATTTCTGCTTTTAACATTTTATGGAGATTATTTTCACTGTGTGATACACATTCAGTTCTTTGAACATTCTTTCGGACAAGTACAAATAGTCTTAGGCAATGTTCATTCATTCAGCTGTCTTAATGGTGTTAGTCAAAATCTTTTTGTCACCCCTATTTCTTTGTCTACTTATTCTAAAACTGGTACTGGTGTATTAAATCTCATATGATTATGTTTCTAGCTATATTCTTTATAATTTTAACAGGTTTTGCTTTCTATATTTTGGTGCTTGGTTATTTGGTAGAGAAAAGTGTTGCTTTCCTTTAAGGATTGTACTTTTATCAGTACAACTTTGTTGTTTAATTTGTTTAATATTAAGATTAATATCACTAATATCACACCCACCTGTTTATTTTTTAACAATTTCTATAATTTTGTTTTCAGTGACTCCCTGACATTTATAGCTATGTTTATTACCATCTGAGAGAGTTTGCCTATAGTGGGTAGATTTGAGACATTTATTTTGAATGGGAATTTTCGTGTGCTTTTTCAAGTTTTCTCTGTATGTGTGTGTGGATGTGTGTCTGTATGTGTGTTGCCATATTTTCTTTATTTTTACCATGGCCAATTTGAAAGTTAATAGAGTGTTTTAAATATTGGTATACTTGCTTATACATTTATTAAATACACAATTAAATGCATAATTTCTAATTACTGAAAAAGAGATATCAAAAAATCCCCTACCTGCACATTATTTTGCAGGACAAATAATTTATTATTTAAGCAATTCTTTCTCTCCTTTTTCTATTCTTCCTTGCGTTTGCCAATTTAATTTGGGCTTATGGACTCAATTATTATACATGTATTAATTTTACCATGTAAGTCACCTCGTTTATGGTTTAATATGTTTACTTTTTTTAAAAATCAGTTTTTTTTATTTTTGGCTGCATTGGGTCTTCATTGCTACACGCGGGCTTTCTCTAGTTGCAGTGAGCGGGGGTTACTCTTCGTTGCGGTGTGCGGGCTTCTCATTGCGGTGGCTTCTCTTGTTGCGGAGCATGGGTTCTAGGCGCGTGGGCTTCAGTAGTTGTGGCTCGCGGGCTCAGTAGTTGTGGCTCGCAGGCTCTAGAGCGCAGGCTCAGTAGTTGTGGTGCACAGGCTTAGTTGCTCCACGGCATGTGGGATCTTCCTGGAGCAGGTCTCGAACCTGTGTCCCCTGAATTGGCAGGCGGATTCTTAACCAGTGTGCCACCAGGGAATTCCCTATATGTTTACGTTTATAACAGTCTTTTCAACAATCTTTATACTTTGCCCTGAGTGTTCATTTGACTTCTGCTCTTCATCCTTTCATGTAATGGCTTCTTTCTTGAGATCTTTTTTTTTTTTTTCCATCTTTTTGTCAAGAGGGAAAACTTTTTAAAAAATTTCCTTCCTACATTAGTAACAATTTAGATGAGTCAAGTTTTGGGGGGGGGAATTTTATTTTCTCTTATACCCCTATAATTCAACATTTTCCACTAATGGGTGGCCAGTGAAAAGCTGGATTAAACATTCAATCATTTCTTGCCACTGGATTATCCAGTCCTTTAATATGTGAGCAGGGCCTCCAGTCCTATTTCTGACCAGCATGTAGCAAAGTTAATGTTAACCTGTGTTTTCCTCTGTGGAAGGATACTGCTATATCTTGTTTCTGTTTGTTTCTTGAATTTTTTTTTAATGATGCCAAGTATATCTAGGTGTTTCTACACTAATTTCAGGTCTGGTTTATGCTTAGGCCATTTCATTTGCGATGATTTGGTTTACCTCTACTTTCTTTCTTCTGTTTTTGTCTTTGGGGATGTATATGTGTTCGTGCTCCACACCTTGATTTGATTTGATGTGGTTTCTCTGTTCCCCGTCCAGTTCCCTGCTGCGTCCATAGTGGATGCCAGAGGATGCTTAAACAGCTTCCTTCCCGCCAGCTTCCCACCTACTTGTTTCTTTACTTGGGTGCTTCTTGTGTGCAGGCATCCTGGCTTCTTTTATCCTATTTGGGAACAGCAAGCCGCTATTTCTAGTTTTCTTTCCTGATTGTTTTTCAATTCATTCTTTATAAACTCTGTTCTCACTCTGAGTCTTCACAGTCCTTCACTTTTTGCTGGTAAGAGAAAAATGTTCGTGGCCCTCCTGTGATGGTGGACGTTGTTGGCATCTACCTGAATGTGAGGTGTGCTGTTCGGCCCCTAGGGTGGTGGCAGATTTCCCATCTCCGCCCATGCCTTTGTTTTAGGCTTTTTTTAAATTACTTTGTGTTTTCTGGGGTTTTTAAAATATTATTTGTAGAGTTTCAAATTGAAATACATTCATGTAGTTAAAAAGCCACAAGTTGTAACAGGTATACATCAAAAAGTCTCCATCTTTTTTTTTTTTTAGCAATTGATACGATAATTACACATCATTTTTATTTATCCATTAAAACTGGGATCCCCTAGAGTGCCCTGGTAGGAAATAATGTGGTTAGACTAGTATTTTTTGTTTGTTTGTATGTTTGTTTGTTTTGGCTGAGCCTGGGGGCTTGCGGGATCTTAGTTCCTCGACCAGGGATGGAACTCAGTGGCCCCTGCAGTGGAAGTGTGGAGTCCTAACCACTGAACCACCAAGGAAGTCCCAGTCTCCATCTTTTCTTGGTCTCCCAATTCTCAGCTCCCTCTACAAGTAATAACTGTTCTTAATTTTTGTATCTGTCTGGAATTTCTTTATGGGTACATTAGCAAACACACATATAAATTCTTACTCTCCGTCCATGCTGTCCATCTCTCAACGCTATAAACAGAGGGTGTGCTTGGATCAGGCGGTCCCCTCTGTGAACAGGTGGACTGCCCCTTCTGTCCGTCCAGGTGAGAGACCACTGTTGGGTCTTCTCTTGTGGGTACAACGTGTCAGTTGTGGACCCCCATGCATAGCTCTCGGGTCCACGGCAGCTCAGTAAGGAGGCATAGACCATGATGTTTTCAGCGTGTGGTTGACTCCCTCCTACTTCTGGTTCTGTAGAGCAACATGATTCAGTGTATCCAGTGATGGCATAGACAGTCTAGTGATGGGTAATTGCCTAATTCTGTGGTCCATACAGCCTCAGGAACCCGGGGCCAATGGAATGCAGTAAAATCAATGAAAACCTTTTTGGGTATTTGTGAGGTCTGGTTAAGAAGATGTATCCAAAGAACCACATTACTTAAGTCAAGACTCTGCTGCTTTAGTAACAGGTCTATGGCGTGAGTCTTCAGTGCTACTGTTGTTCGGTATACAGTGATGGAAGCGGGCATTCTCGGTCATTTTTGTGTGTCTCTCATGTTAATCGAGTTGGTTTCCTTTTTTCTTATGCCATCTGAAGTTAGACCTTTTTTTTTGGCCGTACCACGTGGCATGTGGGATCTTAGTTCCCCGACCACGGATCAAACCCTCGCCCCTGCATTGGAAGCACGGAGTCTTAACCACTGGACCGCCAGGGAGGTCCCTGAAGTTAGACTTTTATTGATAGTAACTTCCTATCATGCAGTTAGGTCCAATGGAAAGTGAAGAAAATGGTATGGTACCCTCTTCACAACAAGAAACTCCACTCATCTGAATCATCTAATTTATAAACTAAATCAACTTGCAACTTTTTAGGTCACTTGACACTAAATATAGAAAACTGTGGATACACTTCAAGGAGAGTTCAATCGTTGTGCCCATGATACTCCGTAGAAGCTGAAAACCGATGTGGGAGGAAATGCAGGAAAGGGAAGGGCCACTGAAGTAGATTTGGAGTGAAAAAGAATACTTTCAGGCAGAAGAGAAAGAAACAAAACAAAGTTGTTAGGCCCTATTCACCTCAAAGCTGTACCTAACAAAAAGGCGATTTGACTGTTGATGTCTGAAGTTGAAGGATAATTTGGTGAGTAATGTAGAAGGTGAGACTATCCATGGCCTGAGCATTAAGTTAGCTCTGTCGGTGTAATTTCTATGGAGCCAATATTATGTTAACACCATTTAGAACCTCTGCCAATAAAATGAAGTGCTCTATTGAAATGCTGTAATTCATTATGTTACTTCCTTGCTAAAAGTCATGCATTTTCTACTTCATAGTCTGGTGAGAGGTGTTAAAGGTGAGAAATGGAATTTATTTTTGAGGCACTAAAGAAGGGAAAGGTTATGTAACGGATGGTTGTGGAATAGGCCCATTCATGTTTCATTACCAGTTTGTTTGACATAACCCACATCCTGCTGGGGTGAGAAGCAGTTGTTGCATCCACTCTTGGGCATCCTTTGAATGGTTTTTACAGTAAGCTTTCTGGGCACTTCAGATAAGATGAAGTAAAGGAGCTGGTTTTTAAAATATGTACAAAGAAAATACAGTGTTCTCTGTCACATGCTTGGAATTTGAGCCCGTGGTGAGACTCCCTTAGAAGAGGTGCCATATATTGATTACTTCTGCCGTCTCAGTTTACTTATAAAATAAATGAAGTCAGCCCTTCACCCAAGTCCCTAATGACCACTTGCATCATTTACCTCCTCTTTCTAAGCATTACCCTGAGATGACCTGGTGGACCAGCTTAATGACAACATCTGAACCAAAAAGAATGCCTCATCCTTGACTCTTGCCAAAAAAAGGGAAGAAAAAATAAAAGAGTCTTTGGGCAGCAGGCACCTAGGAGCTGTCTTGTGCCCTACAGCCTAAGTTTCCGTCCAAAGCACAGCAAGAAAAACATGGATATGAGAGTTAGATTGAGAAAATCTTTTTAGTGCATCTAGCCGACTCCAGCTACAATGAAATATGAGGAAACTGAGATTATGGGGTCGTATCTTGGATTCATGTCGTTCAGAGCTGAGCACCGTTTCCTGAGCACCTGCCGTGCGGAAGTCACAGTAAAGGCCAGTGGGGCACCAAGATGAATGAGATCCAGTCCTTCGACTCAGGAAGCAGCCTGGAAGGGGGGAAAACCACGCTCGTGCAAAATAAACCCATCCCCAATGTAAAGCAGAAGGTTCCATTAGAGAAATCTCAGAGTTAGGGCACACTTAACCCTAACGTCCAGCTGGGACACCAGCTCATCCTTTTCCACCTCTTTCTTTCTCGTTGAATTTCCATTGTGCTGTACGCTTTCTTTTTTGCTCATCTAATCCTAGGACTGCTGAGAGCAGCAGTGGCTCTGATACTCCGTGATCTAGAATGATCGTGGGCTCCGCCAGGGAACATCAATAACATTCACTTTAATAAAATGTGAACATTGCCAACCCCTCGGTCACAGGCAGCCTGGCGTAAAAAAGTTGACCTGCAAAGTTGGCAGTCCAGCCATCACATAGCCGCTTTTAAGGATGCTGTAAAATCCTTTCCATAAATAACGTTGAAGAGGCGGGGCGGGAGCCGAACTTCTCCAAATGTCCCCTTTCTTTGTCAACCTCCCAACCAGTAAGGCAAGGATGCAGTTCTTTCCTGGGAGATGGCAGTTGAGGTTTAGATTACGTCGTGTATGGAAACATCAGAGGGGGAAAAAGCCCAAACCTAAACCCCCGTTTAAAAAAAAAAAAAAAAACTTTTTATATAGCCATAAAAGGGAAATGGGAACCGCTCACAGCACTCACACCTGAGATGCCGCATCCCTCCCAGCAGCTTTGCAATATGAATAAAAATCCCAGTCTTCTGCCCATCATTTCATGGCCCGTGGACTTGCACAGGAAATCAGGGAAGACTTGTAAAACACTGCATGCACGGAGCGCAGAGTTTTGCTTGACCACCCTTACGCATACAGATGCATCGACTCAAATCGGAACAAGATGTGATCTTACTGAGAAAGAATCCTTATAATATCACGTTACCTCTCCCTGAAAATTCCCCTAAGCATGTACGAAATGCAGAAGACCTAAAGGAGGGTATCGAAGAAAGCCTTTAAGGCTGAGAGGCAAACTGCCTTTGCCTTCCTTGTATCATATTATATATACATATTACAATTATGTCAGCGATTAAAAGCATTGTCATGCCATATTATGAACTGTTTTTATGTTTAGGATTAAATAACTCTCCCCACACCCCTATGGATTCCTTTTATGTCCTCAGGGCAAATCCTTTCTCTCGGGTCAGGAATGTAATAAGGTAGGTTTTCCTCTCTCTGGGATATTGTGTCTGTCTCACTGTGTTTAAATTGATGCAGAAAGCTCTTCAGAGCAAAATACAGTATTTTCTTTGTATATGAGCCAGCAGTTGACTAACCCACGGGGAATTCTCTGTGTTGAGCATTTTAAAGGTACAGGTTGGGAATGTTTGAACGGCTGACATTCAGTGAAAACCACTGGGGAAGTGTATCGGCCATGACTACAGGAAGAGATGCTTTCTCAGGCAGTCATGAGGGGAAAACCATCATTATTCTAAACCAATAATTTTTAAGTGATAAATTAACTTAGGAAAATTACCCAGCTCGTTTTAATAATAATGGTTCAAGACAGAAATAAAGAAGATTTGCAGTTTGTGTAAATGTGTGTACATGTAATTTAAAGGCATTTAGCTTCTGAAAATGAATTTCCTAAAAATAGCCATCCTTCCTCCATCAGATGTATGAAGTGTTAACACATCCCTTCTGGGAGTTGAACCACAGACCCTGGGATCCAAAAACAGCAAACTTAGCATTTGAAGTAAAGGGAAATTTCTTTTTGATTTGATAGCTCCTTCCAGACCACCAGTTGCTAGAGGTCAAGGCCATTTCCAACCAAAGATAACTTATTTAACTCTTGTAATGCTAGTTATTGGTTTTGATAGTACCCTGGGTTGTAGGATCTTGGAATACACACAAAGTATAAACAGGATACACTGTGTGTGTGTGTGTGTGTGTCTGTCTGCAGGAACGCATGTGTTTTCTTCTTTCCCTTCCTTCTTTAGGGATACAGGTCACTCTCTCCTGTCAGTGTACTTTCTGTAGCATTTCATTAAAAAAAAACAACTCTGGGAAATCCCCCCTCTGGTGAGCTTTTGGCCCTTTATTTCTGACACATGATCCAACTCTTTTTTGGCTGTGAATTCACCACCTTTTTTCTAAGTTCCGTCCCTGTGTAGGTGGAAAGTTTAGCCCTGCATTCTGTTCTTACTACCTATGCCAGGAATTCATGGCACACTCTTTGGTAAGTTACCGAACCTCTCCCAGTGTCAAGAAAAGCCTCCTGAGGGAGATAAAGAATGGGGAGGAGTGAGCTAACAGAGAGACGTTGGACAAGCAGGCGAGGCACGAGCATTTGTGTGAACAAATGTACTGCGCATATAGCCTACAGGCCATGTGCCCAGAAACAGCCAAGATGGAGGACAAAGCAAGAATGGCCGTGATGCTTGTGCCACCTCCCATGGCCCTGTGCCATGGACTTGATGCCGAAAACTCGGCCCCTGTGCACCTGTGCCGAATCAAATCTTGGAGACAGAGTTCTGGGTGAGGTAGAAAAAATAGCATATTGCTTTGCCAGGCAAAGGGGGACGCCATGGGCTCATGCCCTCAAAAACTGTGTGTCCCCAAACTGAGGGGACTTGATGAGAAGTTTTATAGCAGTGGTTCGAGGGTTGGGTTGCTGGTAAGGATCAGGGTGTGTGCAGGGCCTGCATTCCTTTAATCTGGCCTCAGGTGGTTTCCTGATGAGTTTCTGTGGTTCTCGAGGGTTATCAAACTGTGACCTTCTCTCTGGAATGAAGAATGCTTCATCAAATAGTTAACATCTTCCATTTGTTGGGGATTTTAGTCCTGCAGAAGAGCTCAAAGATACTGTTATGTGTAGCCCTTGAGGGGGAACCAGGACCCTGCCCCAAGGCTGCACTATTGTTTCTTGACTCTCCTCCCTTGTGTCTACATTCCCTCCCTTCCCTGATGAGCAACTGTTTGAACCTGCTGTTTGGAATTCAGGGAGGGTCATGGAGGCTGAAGCCTATTCCCTGCAAACAAGAAATGGGGGGCACAGAAAGGTTTCTGCGCCCGGGAGCCCGACAGGGTCCTGCTCTGTTTCAGTACTTGTGGTTGAGTTACCTGAAAAGTGAAATGCACAGAAGTCATTCTGCAGACCATCTAGAAAATATAACAAACATATAGTACACTGTTACTTTAAATAACCAGGTGACAAAACTTGGACCAAACATTGAGTCTCCATTAGCTTCAGTCTCTGGTTTTGGGGCAAGTGCATTCACTATTGTTCCCCTATAGAGTGTTAACATTCATAAAGTTTTAACCAGTTTCTGTGCTGTTATAATCACACTGTATTAATATTCTGTTCACATATGCAATGTGGAGACAATTAGGCTAGCCACCTATATGTCAGAGGCATGCATTCGCTTGAAGGGGTCAAATGAAACTTTTTAAAAGTTGCATGATTACTCAGTATACACTGGCCACATTTTCCTAGGAAAACGTGCTTATGAAAATATGCTTTATAGAATCAAGCCCTCAAATTAAAAACATATTTTTAGGAATAATTTAGCACTTCTTGAGAAATGAAATTCTTACTTTGGTGGGGAGGTGAAAGGCAAAGCAAAAAAAAAAAAAAAAAAAAGCATAAATGGCTGAAATTCAAGGAAAGTCATCCTCCCCCAGGAGTGATTTCACCATCTGAAAAATAGTGCGAGGAGGGCTGGCTTCCCAGTTCTCTTTTGGAGAGGCCACAAATCACTTCGCACACACATACCCTTAATTTTTAAAATGTTTTTAAAAGTTGCCAGGTTGAAACCTGCATCTCAGTGTAATGCCTTCCTTGTTTATTTGTCCAGCTGAAACTCTATAGGAGCAACCTTACTTCCTTGTTTCTGTCTCTTCAAGCACTTTAGTCATGGAAGGGGGCAAAATTTCCATTTCATTAATGAGATTTCCACAAGCAGATTAAAGAGGAAATATGCCCTTCAGTCTTCTGTTACTTAACAGCATTACATTAGGAAGAAATCTCAGTATAAACTATCCACAAATACAATAGCCAGGGGGCCAAATTCCAGTGAGATAGAGTGTAGCTTAATCACAAGGTAACTTGGCCTTTTTCTCTCTCCTTCATGGGAAGCTTTATTGAATTATTTCAAAAGAAACCTATGGGAAAACATAAGATTATTTGCTTTTTACAAACAGTGGAACATAACATTGAAAGTTAGGATTACCACTTAAATGTTAGAGCCTTTACCCCAGAGTTACGTCAACATTGTCATGGTGGGCAAAAATAAAGCTAAGAATTCCTTTTCTTTAATAATGAACAGGAACCAACTAAGATAACTTTGAATTATGTCATTACTAGTTCAAAATCTCAATTTACAATTGAAATATAAAAGGGGGCTTTGCTTGGTGGACCCTAAAGGCATATGAGATGCTGAGATTTATCCGATTGTTGGGAGTAGAGGAATCACAGGAAATTGCTTCTGTTTCCTGTGGCTTCTGGTTCTTAAAGCGCAAACCTAAGAGGTTGGGAGTATATTGACGCCTGGGACCGCATCAGTTCTAAACGTGGTATTTCCAATAATGCATTCCTCCAGCAACTATTAATTGAGCATTTACTATATGCTGGGCATGGTTCCAGGCACTTGGGAAACGTCATTGAACAAAATCAATAAAAATCTCTGCCTGTGTGGAATTGACATTCTTGTGGGAAGGCAGACAATAAATCATACACAATCTCTGTATGTAAATTATAGTATGTTAGGGGTGATAAGGGGGGGCGGATAGAGCAGCAGGAAAAGTGGGGTGGACATTTCAGGGGGGAGGAGGTTGTGTTATAAATGGGGTGGTCAGTCTCATGAGGGAAGCAGCATTCCAAGAAGGACTTGAAGGAAGTAAAATAATCTTGAATTAGTGGCCCCATCCTAGATGTAACCCAGGTGTCTCCAAGCTGCCTTTCTGGCCAGGTTGTCCAGCCTCTGAAGTGGCATTTTCCTTTAAGGCATTGGCTCTGCACTTCCGTCCACGTTCTGTCCGGTCCCCCCCACCCTGCATGGTCTAGGTTGTCTTGGATTCCCTCTCATTCCATCTCCTGTCTTGCTGGGCACTCGGTCCCCACTGATGCTCCATTTTCTGCACTCTGTGCACAGGACTGCAAGATGCCGGTGGTCTTTACTTCTTCAGCTCTGCATATCTCCTTGACGAATGCTGTTACACAGAACTGAATTTTATAGACAGCCTTGAGGAAAACAAAAAGGGTTCAAAACAGCAAATCACTTAAAAAAGGAGGACTGCCGACTTCTATCAACCATTCTTTAGCCCCTTCCAGCCTGGGAATGACAAATGAGCCAGTGGTTTCCCTTCTTAAGTTCACGCTCTCCACATGTTCTTAGACATTTTCTCTCTTTCCTATCTGATCCGTCCAGACTTACTGGAACTGAGAAGCTGCCTCTGGAAGAAAACAGCTTTTACTGCTTTAACTCATCTGTCAACATCTGCCCAGGAGTCTTCCAAATCCACCCAACATGGTCGATGTGCCCCAGTCCCTGCCATTTTGTTCTACCTCCTTTGTTTTCTCCTTTATTTCCTTTTTTGTTTCCCTATCTCTTAAACACCAGTCTCCCATCTTTTCTAGCTGCTGTCCTTCTTCATCCTCTGTACAGTCTCTGTAGGTCAGGGATTTTCAAACTGGGCTTTGTGAAATCCTTAAAATTCTGGGTATTGGGGTCACCAAAGACAATATGGGGTAGGGAAGGGAGCTGCCCTCGTTCTTCAGCTACAACCTTTCTTTGTTTCTTAAATCTTTATGTTTAGACTTGTCTTCTCTATTGGAGATGTCCTGGAGGCACTTCCAATATGTCATGTCTCAAACAGGAACAGAATCTCTCTCAAATCTGTTTGACCTCCCATGCCAGTTATTGTCTCAGAGTCTTTCAAGCTAGAAACTTCTGTACCACCTATTATACCTCTCTCTAATTCACCCTGCACACATTATTCCAAGGGTTTTTCAAATGGAGCCCCTTCCCGCCATCCTCATGGCCTCTGCCCTTAGTTCAAGGCCACAGATCTCTCTTGGATAATTAGAGCAGCTCCCTAAATGGGTTTGTTGTCCAGGTCCTCTATGACACCTACTAGAGTTACCTTTTCTAAACACAAATCTGATCACTGCCCTGCTTAAACCTTCTTTTTGTTGCCTGGGATCTGGAGCTTTAAGCCATTCACCCCGCCTCATGGAGGGTAGCATGTGAATAAGTTAAGAGTTGATTGAAAAATGGTAAATTGCTCTACATGTTGAAAGCTTGCTAAAGCTGAGAGATCTAGGGGTTTCCTTTCTATTTTGCTTTGGTAAGACAGGCCTGGAAAAGCTCTGGGCAACGGGCCTGCTAGTTTTCTATGATGTGGGGACTCATGCATTCTTCTGGGTGGCTTACTTAATTGCAAAGGTGTCCATGATGTGAAAGCTAATTTTTAAGCAGTATTCCTTTCTGCGTTCTGACAGCCAGTCTTGGACAAGATCCAGTGGACGTGTCTTATTCAGTCTTGGCTGTTCAGCGTCTAGCGCGGTAACTGTCATATCATAAATAAGCATTGAGTTAATAGTGAATGAATGAGTCAGCCCAGCAGGACTGTGGGCAGATTTCCAAATGGATAATTTTGCCTGGTTGCCTGCCTCCTTCGTTTCTTCCAATAGTTCTTGAGATTTGCCTGTGTTTGTGCCATCAACAGTCACCACTGCCTTCTTTGCACACACACGCACACTGAATCTTTTTCTGATTGCTGAGGAACTCTCCTGCCACTTTTCCCGCAGGAGGATTCTTCCTTTGCAAGGTGATGGGCAGAAGACCTTCAGGTAGGGTCATGGCCAGGGACGTGGTTTGGACTGGGCTGGACCCAGAATAACTTTTCTATCCCATATCTTCAGAGGATTTCATTAAAACAAAAGATACTCGACTCTTCTCCAAATACTAAAAATAGATTTGAAATCCAAATACGTTTTATTGCATTTGTTATTACTTTCACAAAGATTCTAGCCATTAAAATTCTGACATCGAAATGAACAAAACAGGATGCCGGTTCAGGGGCTGATTGCTGGAATGGTCAGAATCAGACTTGAGTGGAGGGAACACGGTTGCTTTTAGAAGGGTAGTGAAGAGTCAAAGTCAAATCGCATCTTTAATTCACCTTTATTTTTTCTGGAGTTCTGAATTTTCTCATAATCATACTGTATCTTTAGGCTCTTTACAAAGAGCAACGCCTGGATATTCAGGTTCCTGGTGATTGCTGTGATCATAAAAATTTAAAAGTTGGCAACTGTACCCAATAGTTTGTTATAACCTATAAGCGAAAAGAATCTGAGAAATAATAGATATATACATGTGTAACTGAATCACCTTGCTGTACACCTGAAACTGACACGACATTGTAAATCAACTATACTTCAGTAAAAAAATTTTTTAAAAGAAATTTGATCAGAAAATACATACATACATACATAAAAATTAAGAAGTAATTAAAGGCTAATACTTTGTAGGCCTCTAGATAATGGTACTCTTAATATTTTATATCACAAACAGGAAGAGTTTGTATCTACCTTTGCATTCAGGGAGACTTTTAAAAACATGAGTCTTCCTTCTTCTTACAGCTAGTCACGGAGTGTGTGTGTGTGTGTGTGTGTGTGTGAAAACATTAAGCTTCTCACATTAAAAGTGCAAGATATGCTGTTGTAATTATATGATCGTACCTGTCTAACCTACCTTTCACAGTTTTATAACAGAAGAATTATTGTGACAATAAGTTGCAGAGTGCAGCTACTATGCAGATACTAGTTGGAATTCTTGGTACACGGAGACACCACCCATTAACCCTCCTTTCTGTCTGTGGCAGAAATCCAAGCCCACAAGGTGGAAGGATTTTAATGCTCTAGGACACAGTTCGGCTTCTGAAATCTTTTGCTTGGCAATAAAGGCCGTTGCCATGGATGGTAGTACTTTCCAGATACAGGGGACTCTTAGAAATGACTCCTACATGTGAGTGACTGATTTCATTTGGTCCTTGGGAGAGGTTGCATTTTACGGCCGCCTTCCCTGGATCCCTTGTCCCTGCCATTCTTCTCAGCCTAGGAGGTGGTTGAGGAACGGAAGGTGGGGCCTTTGCCAGAGATTCTGGCCTTTTCTGGTTTGGAGCTACACTTTTGGTCAGAAAGCTTGGCACTTACTGTTTGGTGGATTTGTTCATTGCAAAGAGATGAAATAGAAGATGCTTTTGGAGAGACTGGTTTTCCAAATTATTTCATTCCATGATTACACAGTTGAAATTGTCTTGCCTGTCTGGAATGAGTAGTATTCTTATTATTTCTAGAACGGGTACTACTCAATCCTTACCTGCTTCACTCTTTGGATTTTTTTTTTTTTTTTTTTTAACCAGGTCCCCAATCAATTTGCTTAGGGAGAGTTTGTGTTTTTATTGCCTTTTGGGCCGAAACAAAAGTTGATATTTAGAGGAATAAGATAAATAATTAAATGTGCCCAGTAACTTGAGAAATGATGTAAACAGAGTCTTAGAAGCTTGGAGGATGTGATGAAACCACATTACATCTCTATTTAAAATCTCAATGGGATTCTCAGCTCTTCCAAGAAAAGAAATTCTGAGTCCTTCTTCAACAAAAGCCACCTTATTAAACTGTAAGAGAACCCTCTCAAAAGAGAATTACATCCATGTTTTAGGAAAATAACTTAGAATTCAGAGAGCAGAATTGTAAGAGAAAGAGCACGTCGGTTCTCACAAGGAATTGGAGCCCCTTAATCCATTTTCAAGAATGAGAATTTTCTTTTTACCTAAGTGAAATCAATAACATTAATCAATAATATATACATTTTTCTTTTTAAACATTCTTCTCAAAAACTGAAATCTCCTTAACATTAGATCATTTTAATCATTAATTAATATACTGGCTTAATATTAAGCCAGTATATTATTCTGTGTACTTGAGTTTGAACCAGTAACACAGGCACTTCTTATGGGGGAGGGGGTATCAGCTTAGATAGATGATATCACAGATCATCCATTTATACCTAGTTATTTTCTAATTCAGTGTAACAACAAAAGTAAAAGCGTAGGGATTCTGAATTACCCGTGCTTGAATTTTCCACGAGCATTTAGTGAATCTTAGCGTATAGCATGCATTAGAAAAATACCAGGTTTTCCATCATGCGCTACTTTGCATTAAATTCCTTGAACGTACATATGAATTTACCTATTAGCGTACGATGTTTTCATTTTGTTTTGTTTACAACTCTGCACATAGTTTAATTTTCTCCATCCTTCTACTCATTTTTACCACTTGAAAGTTGGTTTCCAGTCTCTAAATTCAACACTGCGAAGCGCTTTGTCCAGACATTAACTTTTTTAAAGAACACTGCCTTTCTTACCCGTAAAATAAAATAATTTCATTACAAATTTATAGATAGAAACAAGATTTTAATAACTGTCAGGGGGACTCCTTGTTAACGAAGAAGCACATATATTTATTTCTTCTCAACCAAGAAACACATTTTAATTTTTATATCACCCTAATTTCTAATATTCACAGATCAGAAATAGGAAAAACTTCTACTTTTAGGAAGAGAGGGCAGTTCTGTACCCAAACTCTTGAGTCCTTTTGATGTTTTTCTGTATAATTTTATACTTAGATCAAAAAACTGAAAGATACTTGGGTATTTTTATTAGCCAGTGTGAATTGAAACAGTCATTTTGTGAGGTCTTCATGAAGATCTCTCCCACAGCAAACAATAATAGCTTTTTAAATACTCTGCCGGGGACTTCCCTGGTGGCGCAGTGATTGAGAGTCCGCCTGCCGATGCAGGGGACATGGGTTCGTGCCCCGGTCCGGGAGGATCCCACATGCCGCGGAGAGGCTGGGCCCGTGAGCCATGGCCGCTGAGCCTACGCGTCTGGAGCCTGTGCTCCGCAATGGGAGAGGCCACAACAGTGAGAGGCCCGCGTACCGCAAAAAAAAAAAAAAAAAAAAATACTCTGCTGGGAAGAATGATGGGTGCCACTGAAACCATTTAAATTATTTTATTTATCTAAAATTAAAGTGCATATTGAGATAAAAGGCCTGTTTCAGCCCTGGTAGTCTCTGATTCCTGCTTTTTTCACTTTTGCCTAGTAAAGCCTTAAGGAATCCTATCACAGGTTCTCCCTAATAAAATCCATGTCATGACAGTTGTAAAACTTCTGCAAATGTTACGTGTGTCAAAGAATACACAAAACAGGGCTTCCCTGGTGGCGCAGTGGTTGGGAGTCTGCCTGCTAGTGCGGGGGACGCGGGTTCGAGCCCTGGTCTGGGGGGATCCCACATGCCGCGGAGCGGCTGGGCCCATGAGCCACAACTGCTGGGCCTGCGCGTCTGGAGCCTGTGCTCCGCGGCAGGAGGGGCCGCGATAGTGGGAGGCCCACGCGCCGCTCTGGGGGATGGCCCCCGCTTGCCACGGCTGGAGAGGGCCCTTGCACAGGAACGAAGACCCAACACAGCAAAAATAAATTAATTGATTAATAAACTCCTACCCCCAACATCTTCTAAAAATAAATAAATAAATAAATAAATAAATAAATAATAAAAAACACCTGGGTTCTAGTCCTAGCTCTGCCACCTACTCTCTCAACTTTAAAAAAAAAAAAAAAAAAAAGGTGTATGCCACCTTTCAGATGGAAAGTTTTGAGGGATTCTTGGAGAGAGTTTTCTTTTAGGCAAAGCATTTCAACCCCTCCCTTGAATCAGTCTGAATGGACTTGATTCTAAATTGTTGTTCACTCTCTCTCCTTTGCAGAAAAATCTCTGGGCTACCAAGTCAAGAGCTAGTCATAGACTGATATTATAAAATCAGGAAACCAGTTGAAAATTGAGCTTCCTTAAAATTGTTTACTTGTTGCTACCCCATCCCACCCCAAACTAGAAGCCTTTCTTAACATACTTCCTGAGCCAATCCTGAGGCGTTTCAAATGATCAAGTTCTGTTAAACGACATTTGTGTGCGGAGAGAGATCATATTTACCTGAACATTATTTTTCTAAAGACCGTAACTCTTTGCTTTTACATGTACCTTGTGCTGTGAAAATCTTGGCAACGTAACCTTGTAGCAACTCTTTTAAGTTGGTGAAAAAGTTCCGTGTTATTTGAGAAACACTAAATACTGACAGAAAGACTGGTGTGTAATGTATATGCCCAGGGGAGCCGTATGGAAATGATGGTGACGTTTGAGTCTGAAGCTTTACATTTCCTGCCTTCACTGTGTTTAGGTGTGTTTAACCGTAATATTTTCATTGCAACAGTGGAAGGAATTTACCTTCCTGACGTTAAGGAGCCTGGCTTATTTAGAGAATGAGTCGCAAGCAACAGCAAGGTGTTAGCTGATAAACCTTAGCCCAGCAGAGTGTGAACGGGGAGGTGCAAACCTTCCACACACACCTTTGAGCCATGCTGTAGCCTCTTCTCCGAGGAAGTCGCTTAGAATGGAGGATGCTCACCCATCCACGGGACAATGCTTTCTGGGTGGGAGTCGGTGGGGAATCAGACCAAAGGAGAGGGAGCTAGAAAAGGAAGCAGAAGTGTGCTTCCAAGGTTCACAAACTGCTTGAATAGCAGCTTTATTTGGGGAGCAGTGAACATTCGGGATAGATGGACAGCATGTGTGTGTTTCCTCTGAAGGGTTAGGAATAGACTGAGGACGAACTGTCAGCTCTGAACTCAGAGTGCAA